>NC_137150.1:143494008-144094008 GCF_951394435.1 Stenella coeruleoalba | reverse complement strand
GGTCTGTGGGGGTCCATGTGCTGGCAGGATGACCATGTGATCGGTGGGCCTTTGCAGAATGGAAACAATCCCCTGTTCAAAAATCACGAAGGACTTCAAGACGGTGTTGACTCGAGCTGGCTCTCTGGGCTCAGGGCCCTGTGCTGCTGACCTGGGGTGCGTCGCCCTCGTGGGGACCCTCCGGCCTCAGGGAGCACAGCCAGCAGCCGGGAGAGCTGGGCCTCACCTGCCCGCCCCGCCGGCAGGCACGCACCCGCACACACTCACCCCCTGCCCCTTCTCCTGCCCGACCAGGCGCGCTGCCCTCTGCTGAGAGCCAGGGCTGGTGCCGGGGCCTCACACGTGGTCCCTCTCACCCCTGCAGCCCTGAGGCTTGGCTGTTCTGCCAAGGAACGAAAGGCCTGGAGGGTCACCGGACGGTCACCCAGAGGGTCACCAGGGGGCCCTGGACCCAGCTGGGCCTCAAGCCTGGGCTGACCTGAGCCGCCGCCTGCCGAGGACCCTCCCCCGAGGGTCCAGGCCACGGGCACTTCCCTCGGCGGAGCCCACGCCCACGTGGGTGGAGGCCTCAGTCCTCGCCCTCCACTGGCAGCCTCTCGGGTCCTGGCTCTGCCCCTCCCCCATGTACTCGGTTAATAAGAAGCCTGGCCCTGGGGTGGGGCGCCGCCCGAGGGCATAAAGGCCCTGCTGGCCTCCTTCCCACCTCTGCTGGCGAGAGGAGCGTCTACAGCAGGGCTTGGACCATGTCCCAGCTGGTAGAATGTGTCCCCAACTTCTCGGAGGGGAAGAACCAGGAGGTGAGGCACCAGGGGGCGGCGGGGGGCGGTGTAGGGGCTCAGGGCAAGGAGAATGCGGCTCAGTGTGCGGTTTGGGGATTGTCTTCTCTGGAAAGGGTGAGGAAGGTGGCAGCAGGCAGGCAGCCAGGTCCTGGCCCAGGTCTGGGCCTGGGGTCCGGGGGGGTCACTTGGCCTCTTGTGTGAAAACAGGGCCCCTGAAGCCCGACCCCCAGGGCCATTTCAGGGTCCCCGGGGGGTACCCCGTCTCCCTTCCCCACCTTCTGAGGTGGGCGCCGCTCTCATCCCCACGTGACCTGCAGGAAACTGAGGCACAGAGAGCTGGGCAGGCCTTCCTGCTGCCTCAGAAGGTTCCGGGCCCTTCACGCTCCACCCCCCAGACACAGGTGGCCTGTGGACTGGGGCCCTGCCCCTCTGTGACCTTGGCCTGTGGGTCACCTTCTCGGGGCCCTGAGAGGCCCTGCGCCCGGTTTCTGCTTCCTGCCTCAGTTTCTCCCAGAGGGTGCTGCCCGGGTGCCGGCCCCCATATGTCCAGGTCCTCGCCCGCATCGTGTCTGAATGGGGGCAGGGCGGGCATGGCCCCTGCAGCTCCCGCCCCCTCTTCCGCATGGGGAGACCGAGGCGCAGGCCTGGCTTTGTCCCCAGGTGATCGACGCCATCTCCCGAGCGGTGGTGCAGACCCCGGGCTGCGTGCTGCTGGACGTGGACGCTGGCCCCTCCACCAACCGCACCGTCTACACCTTCGTGGGGCGCCCCGAGGACGTGGTGGAGGGGGCCCTCAACGCCGCCCGGGTCGCCCACCGGCTCATCGACATGGGCAGGCACAGAGGTGAGGGCCCGAGTGCGCACGGCCGGCCTCGCCCACAGGACTCCCCAGGGGCATGGGGCCATCGCACTGGCTGGATGCTCCTTGGACCCCGTCCACGTTTCAGGGGGCCCTGGAGTGGCTGGCAGAGAGGTGATCGCACTCTGTGCAGGCCCTGGGCGGGGGTGGGGGACACAGCCCGATCTGTCAACAGCCCACAAACCAAACACATTCTGTGGGCGGCAGGGTCAAAGGTCGGTGGACACACGGGGAGCTGGTCAAAAGGGCAGGGTCTCTGGACGCCCACAGAGGGGGAGGGAATTCACAAGAGATCCCAACTGGTGAAGAGAGATGGAGGCTTATCTCAGAGGAACCGCCTGGGGGGAGGGGGCTGCGGGAGCTGCCATCTGACCCGCAGTGGGACTTGGGCTCTGAGAAGGACCCTCTGTAAGGCAGCCGGGTGACAGCGCCCCTCCCTGAGGGCTCGGACTTATCCTCTCGGCTCTTAGGAGAGGGAGGGGTTTACCCCTGAGATGCCGCAGAAATCGGGGGCTGCTTCTCCCGGGGCCCTGTGGTCAGTGCGGGTGTGCGTGTGCAGGGGGCTGGAGTGCAGGGTCTGCCCCGAGCTCCACACCCGGGCCCCAGCTTCCTCAGCCCCCATCTCTGTGCAGGGGAGCACCCTCGGATGGGCGCCCTGGACGTGTGCCCCTTCATCCCAGTGAGGGGCGTCACCATGGACGAATGCGTGCTCTGTGCTCAGGCCTTTGGCCAGCGGCTGGCAGAGGAGCTGGGTGTGCCAGGTGCGTGCCTGGGGAAGGGCGGCCTACCCCAGGGGCTCCCCCAGCCGGCCCCTCCTCACTTCACTTCACTTCCCAGCAGCCTCAACCATCCGTTGAGGCTCTCTGCTCTTGCATCCTTAAAAATGCATTTTAAGAAAAAAACCCAAAAACCCTACCATGCAGGTTTTTGACAGGTGGGAATATGTCCCGCTTCTCCTGCAATGGGACAAACCACAGGGACAGGGTCCCAGCTGTCAGGGAGGCAGGGACCGAGGAGCCGCTCTGTAAAGGACTTGAGCAGGACGGACGGGGACCCCTAAACAGTCTCTTTGGGGAATTAACCAAATCAAGGAAAAGCCCAGCACAGGGCAGCAGGCGGACCTGTGAGCCCGGGCACAGGTCCAGCCCCCTGCAATGTGGCTGATGGACGGGTGTCACCTGCCCTGTGCAGGTGTCAGAGCTGGTGGTGAGTTTTGTTTTCTCTCCTCCTCGTTCCTTAATTTGCGGGCGTGTTGCTCGTTCAATGAAAATGCACGTTGGAGAGAAACACGAATATCCTTCCAGCCCCTGTTGTGGGCGGGCAATGGCTTTTTCTGGGGCATCTGTGCAGGGGCAGCAGGGGTGGGCAGAGGACGGGTCCTGGCCCATACAGAGTGCCCATCAGCGACCACCCACACCCATCTGACGGGGCTCAGAGATGGGGGCGCTGCCAGCAAGACGGAGCTGCGGGAATGGGGGTCCTGCAGCGCCCGCCGGCCGAGGGCCTGACCGGCCAGGCCCCTTGCAGTGTACCTCTACGGCGAGGCAGCACGGACGGCCAGCCGCCAGTCTCTGCCGGCCATCCGGGCCGGCGAGTACGAGGCCCTGCCTGAGAAGGTGCGGTGTCCCCTCCCAGTGGGCAGTCTGGGGGCGGACCTCGCAGGGTGGGCCCTCCTCCGCCTTCCCTCACCCACTGGTCTCCCCACAGCTCAAGCAGGCTGAGTGGGCGCCCGACTTCGGCCCCAGCTCCTTCGTCCCCAGCTGGGGGGCCACTGTCACGGGGGCGCGGAAGTTCCTCATCGCGTTCAACGTCAACCTGCTCAGCACCAGGGAGCAAGCGCACCGCATCGCCCTCGACCTCCGGGAGCAGGGCCGCGGGGCGGGCCAGGTGAGGGCGGGCGCGGGGTCGCCGTGAGGGCACCCGTGCCGCCGCCGGAGGGGGCCCAGGCCCTGCCCCGTGCGTGGGGCTGCTGACCAGCCTGCCTCGGGGTCCACGCCACGTGGGACCGGCAGGGTCGGGGTTCCAGGGTTTGAAGCTGGGGAGCAGGTCTTTAAGGACATTTTCCATGGAAGTTGCAGGGCTGCAGCTGTGGTTAAAATACTGCATCATTTCCACACTGATAGGAAAACAGCCGCTTCTGCACCCCAGGTACCCCTAGGTGCCCCTATGTACCTCCAGATGCCTCAGGTACTTCCAGGTACCCCCAGGTGCCCTGATCCACCAAGTCTGCCATCATAGCTGTCACCTAGTGTGAGTATCGCTCCTGCAGAAAGTTCGAGCTGGACACAGACACAGAGACACCCGGTGAAGGAGGCCCTGCCCACCTGTCAGGCCCCACTCCCAGAGCCCTGGGCCTTCCAGGCAGCTGAGGCCCTGGGAGCCCAGCTTCCGTGCTGAACACTCAGTTGTCTGCAAACACAATACAAAAACACGGCAACTCCCGAATCCTTCTCTGTGCTCTGCTGACGCCAAGAGTCTGCCTAAGCCCGAACGGTAGACTGAGTCACCCCAGGCAGTGAGGGCCAGGAGCTGGCCTCTGGGGCAAGGGGTGGGAGGCAGAGACCGCCCCAGGACAGGGATGTGGGCGGGATGCCCGGGCCGCCCGGCCTGGTCTGAGCCTGTGGCTTGTGCAGGGCGGGCCCCGTGGCACTGACCCTTCGGGGCCTTGGTTTCCCGTGGTGGGCAGGCCCTTTCCCGGCTCAGATGAGAATGGGCGAGTGAGGAACAGACCTGCCTGAAGCCGGCTGCCTGGCTGCACCGCACGGTCTTCAGGCCACGGCCCCCCTCGTCCGGGTGTCTGGGGTGGAAGGGAGCCCTCGGGCTGGCTGGGGGATGCAGGGCCAAGGGGCTCTCAGTGCGGGGCGCAGGAGAGGCTGGGCGGGGCCGGGCTGGGCAAGCCTTCTCCTTGGCAGCCAGGACGCCTGAGAAAGGTGCAGGGCATCGGCTGGTACCTGGATGAGAAGAACCTGGCTCAGGTGTCTATGAACCTCCTGGACTTTGAGGTCACAGGGCTGCACACGGTCTACGAGGAGACCTGCAGAGAAGCCCAGGTGAGCAGGGTGGGTCCCCTCCCCTGTCTCTCAAGCCCAGCCCCCTGGGCGCTGACTCCCCAACCTCCAACCTCTGAACTCTGACCTCTGCAGGAGCTGAGCCTCCCGGTGGTGGGCTCGCAGCTGGTGGGCCTGGTGCCTCTGAAGGCCCTGCTGGACGTGGCCGCCTTCTACTGCGAGAAGGAGAACCTCTTCGTCCTGGAGGAGGGGCAGCGGCTCCGGCTGGTGGGTGGGGCTGGGGGTGAGTCAGGGAGCAGGTCGGGGGCTCCGGACGCCTGCACCCCGGGCCTGGGGCCCTGTCTGCGGGGCCAGGCCTCCTCCTTCTTTGTTTTCTTGTCCGTGCCTGGAAGTTGAGATCACACTGTTTTCATTTGGGGGACACTGTTGAGGTTTTCTGTGTGACCTAAAATGTGTTCAGTCTTGTGAAACTTCAGCGGAGAGGACGGGGCCCGGTGCCTGTCCTGGAGCCGCGTCCCGCGGATGGAAGGACCTGCCCCTCGTCCGCTCCCTGCCTGTTGGGATTTGGGTGCATGAATCTAGTGTCCATGGGTTATTCACAAAGTTGTTCCTTTGGTCCCAGGTCCTACCGCCTGCTCTGGGTGTGGCCGTCCTTCTCAGTCCTGTTGCTCTGGCCTCAGAGTCATTTTGTCTTGAGGGCGTTTCTTATAATGAACGCGTGATTGGATTTCTCTGAAAGTTTTATTTATTTGTTTATTTATTTTTGGCTGCGTTGGGTCTTCGTTGCTGGGCGCCGGCTTTCTCTAGTTGCGGCGAGCGGGAGCTGTTCTTCGAGCTGTTCTTCGTTGCAGTGCATGGGCTTCTCATTGCGGTGGCTTCTCTTGTTGCGGAGCACGGGCTCTATGCGCGCAGGCTTCAGTAGTTGTGGTGCATGGGCTTAGTTGCTCCGTGGCATGTGGGATCCTTCCGGACCAGAGCTCGAACCCATGTCCCCTGCATCGGCAGGTGGATTCTTAACCACTGTGCCACCAGGGAAGCCCTCTCTGAAAGCTTTTGTCTTTTGGTAGTTGAGTTTATCCTTTTGTATCTACTAATTTAGCAGGTATGTCTGGACTTACTGTTGTCCTAGTTTTAGGCATGAGAGTATGTGGTTTCCTTTGGGCTGTATGGAGGAGTTAGTCTATTTTTAGGAATTCTGGTAATTACCTGATAACAATATATTTATCTCTATTTTTGATTTATTAATTTAAAAACTTTATCCAAATGTATCAGTTTGACTTAATTTTTATCAGCACAGGCACCTTGGAGATAGCATAGCTTTGGTTCTAGGCCACTGCAAGAAAGCGAATATCACAATAAAGTAACTCACACGATTTTTTTGGTTTCCTAGTGTGTATAAAAGTTATGTTTACACTAGACTGTAGTCTATTAAGTTTGCAATACTATTATGTCTAAAAAAGCTGTGTACATACTTACTTTAAAAGTACTTTATTGCTAAAAAATGCTAACCATCATCTGAGCTTACAGAGTCCTGATCTTTGTGCCGGAGGAGGATTTGAAATACTGCAAGAATTACCAAAATGTGACACAGAGACACAAAGTGAGCAAATGCTGTTGGAAAAATGGTGCCAATAGACTTGCTTGAAGCAGGGTTGCCACAAACCTTCAATTTGTCAGAAACGTACTATCTGTGAAGTGCGGTAGAGGGAGGTCTGCCTTTTGCTGTCTGGCGGAAGCCAACAGAGCTTATACTCAGTGGTGTAGCTTTGAAGACATAATCATCTGAAAGCATAATATACACTTTAAGAAAAGAATCTACATTCCCATAACGTGAGACACAGGAAATGAATGAGACAGTAACTGCACAGCATTTACTGCTGTCTTTCTTGCTTCTCTATTTCCTGATTTTTTAGACTTGTGCTATTTTTTAGGGAGCTGGTTATTTTGGTGCTTAAATATTTTTTCAGTTGTTTAAATTATGGTAAAATAGACATGACATAAAATTTGCCGTCTTTTAACCGTTTTGAAGTGCACTGGCCACTGGTGTGTGTGGATAAAGGTGTGCAGCTGCCACCAGTGTCCGGGATGGGGTTTCCTGTTTCTGCAAAAGACGTTGTCAGGACTGTGACGGGGCTCGCGCTGACTCCGCAGGCCACTTTGGGGGGTGGTGCTGTCTTACAGCACCGTCTTTCCAGCCCTGGACGTGGGCCGTGCTCCCCTTCATTTGTCTTTGCCTTCTTTCATCACGTTTTGTAGTTTTCGTTGTAGTCTTTCACCTCCTTGGTTAAGTTAATTAATTCCTAAGTATTTTATGCTATTGAAACGGGATTGTTTTTGTAATTTCTTTTTCGGATTGTTCACTGTTAGTGTTTAGAAATGCACTGACCTTTGTGTGTTGACTTTGTATCCTGCTACCTTGCTGAATTCATTTATTAGTTCTAGGTGCTTAACTTTTTAAGTTTAAATAATGTATTTAATCCTTTAGCTGTTTATCAATATTAGACAATGTCTGTTGACTCTTGGTGAAGAGAGACAAAAAAATTAATGCGCTTGTGTGAGTGGTCATCTCTGTTCCAGATTTAAACTGCTTTGCTGTTATTTTTACATTGTCAGTGTATAACACTGACCTTCTGTACCCATATCCACACATACTAAATACCCACAGATGTTTAATCTTGGTTCTATACACAAGTGAGGTCACTATGCATCTCTGTCCTTTCCCATCTGTCTGGCTGGATTTCACAGACAGGCAGATTTTTAAAGAAAGGCTCACAGGGGCTTTATTCTGTGGGTTCTGGCAGGTTTGGGAATGTCTTTCTGTGATGTTATGCTTGCAAGACCGTAGGACAACCGAAACCTCAAGTCACCAGTCTTTTCCTGAGAACGTTGCAGACACGTCGTTACCACCTTTGGAATGAATGTCCCTGTGTGGAGGTCTAAGGCTAACCCTGACCTGGTGGCCGGTTCTTTCTCCTGGATGCTTGAAGAATTCCATCCTTATCCTTGAGGGTCAACGACGCTGCCACAGGAGTCTTGCTGTGGATTGTTCCACATCAGTTTTTTCTCTGGAACAAGGTTTCTTGTGATTCACAGGTTCATTCTTGTTTAGCTTCAGGAATATTTTCTTCATTGTATTTTTGATCCAGTTTTTGGTCCTTTCACTTTACCGACACCCGTTACACTGCGGTAGCATTTTCTTCCACATATTCTGCCTTTTTTGTTCTTTCTTTCCCCCGTATTCACTGTGGTTTTCTCAGCCTTCATTTTGCAATCACTGATGCAGTTTATGGCTGGGTCTATTCTCTTTCTAGCAGTTACAAAGTTTTGTGTAACTTTTTATCTTGATGTAATTTCCTACTCACAGAAGAGGTGCGAGCACAGTACCAGGAGCTCTTTTATGCTCTCCAGGTTCACCTATTGTTGCATTTGGCCCCATCTGCTGTATCACTCTATTTCTGTATTCCATGCATAATCATATTTTTTTCTGGAACATTTTAAAGTAGATTGAAGACACTGTGCCCTTTACCCCTTGTTTAGTCAGGGTGTAATTCTTAAGATCAAGGACGTTCTCTTACACGTACAGCCTGGCGTCTAATCTGCAGACCGGAATCAAATCGCATCCGTGCCCCCCGTCCATGGTCTGCCCCAGAGCAGCAGAGGGTTCGGCTGGCTTGTCTTTTATGGCCTTTAATCTGGATCAGGTCCCCAGTTCTCCCCGTCTTTCCTTGACCGTGACGGACTGTGGAGCACCGGCTGGTGGCTTTGTGAAGCGCCGCTCGCTGGGTGCCGGTCTGACCTGTCTCAGGGCTGTGTGTGCTTGTGCGTTTCCGCCAGGAGTAGCACAGAAGTGATGGAGTGTCCCCCTCAGGGCGTTACCTGGGTCCTCTGGTCAAGCTGGTATCCCTGACCCAGGGTTATCGCTGCAGTGTTTCTGTTTTCCTTTTGTTGTTAATAAGGACTCCCTGGGGAGGTAGTTTAAGAATGTGTAAGTGACCTGCTCCTCTTAAAATTCCAGCCGCAAGTATTAGGAGCATCGAGAATTTTCTAACTTCATCCTTTTTCTCTAAGAAGCTTTCACCTCTCCCACATTTATTTATTCCTTATTAATGTGTTTGACGCTCTCTACTGTCTTCTTTTTTGTTTTTTTTGGCGGTACGCGGGCCTCTCACTGTTGCGGCCCCTCCCGTTGTGGAGCACAGGCTCCGGACGCGCAGGCTCAGTGGCCATGGCTCACGGGCCCAGCCGCTCTGCGGCATGTGGGATCTTCCCGGACCGGGGCACGAACCCTTGTCCCCTGCATCGGCAGGCGGACTCTCAACCACTGCGCCACCAGGGAAGCCCTCTACTGTCTTTTAAAACATATTATTTTATATTTTTTATCTGAAAGTTCTGAGGTCTGCAGTCCTTGAAGGTCTGATTTTGCAGACTGTTGTGTCTGCTGATTCTCATGGTGCTGCTTCTTCACGCGCTTTGTGATTTTGGATCGTGAGGGCCTGTTCTTTAGAGTTTCGTCTGTGGTAATTCTTGGTCACCTGGTTTAGTTTGTGTTTGCCTCTGTTAGGTGTTTGGGCCACTTTAGATGAGCCTTTTGCTTGGAGCTTTGGTGCCACACAGGAAGAGAATTCTGTGTGAACGGTGGCCCACCTCCCCGTCAGGTTAGAATTCCCAGGAAAGATTTGTTTTCGTGCTTCACCAAACGGAAGGCCGAGACTGGGAAGTATCCCAGTATTTCCTGTGATGGGTGGTTTTTCCAAGATTCATCCTTGGAGATGTCCTCTTTCAAGGGTCTCCCGTCTGACACAGCTCTTGTGGACTCGAGACCACCCCTACTCGTGAGAGGTCGCAGATGTCTCCAGGGTGGACCCAGCTTCTGGGAGAGGAGGTCTTTCTGGGCATTTCTGGTCACTTCTGGCTGTGAATGGTTTCCTTTACTTGCTGCCAGCTTTGCCGGGTGCTGAATTCCATTCTGACAGTTCTGTTCCTCACTCTGAGGTTTTCTGCGGCAGGCGGGCTGCTTGCCGGCTCTACCGCCAGCCCTTGGGCGCTCTCTGCCCCATTTCCACATCCTCAGGGAGACCTCATGACCGTCCCCGGGGACCTGCTGCTTCGTTTCCCTCAAGCTGCGCTTGTCATTTTCTGTTTTGTGTGGAACATGTCACCTGTGTGGCTCAGAGGGGTTGGAACTGTGTGATGGCATTGAGCATTATAAAGTGTCCTGAGTGGTTTTTGGTGGAAAGAATTCTACTCCAAAATGGGGATATTTCCAACTTAATTTTGAATTTGGGTAAAATTCACTTTTCCTCACATATCAAGTCTCACATTTGGGCAGATCAGGCAGCTCCCGGCCTTTAAGAACCAGAGAGACCCTGACACCCGAGGAGCTGGAATCCTGTCCAAAGAGGCAGTTTTCTTGGTCCCTTTCCGGCACAGGCTCTTGTGGGGGCAGGATGGGGTCACCACGGGCCTTGGTCTCCCTGGAGCAGCACGGTGGGTGGGTGGTGTGTCCGGAGCCCAGGCAGGGTGCCTGCTGTCAGTGAGGCCTTCAGCTGGCAGGGCTGCTGGTGGGCATGGGGTGCGGCAGCTGTGCCCTGCAGGCTCCCCACCAGGGCAGGGTGCCCCGCGGGCGGCAGGGGTGGGACCTGCCGGTCAAGGGGACTCCACTCACCGGCCCCTCTTCCAGGTGGTGAACCGGCTGGGCCTGGACTCCCTGTCCCCCTTCAACCCCAAGGAGCGGATCATCGAGTGAGCAGCCCCCGCCCCCCGCCCCTGCGTGGAGACCCCCTCAGTCCTCCAGAGCTCTGCTCTGTCACCAGGCGTGGGGCTGGGAGCTTGCTGGGGGGCCCAGTGGGGTCCCGACAAGGTCCCACTCTGTCCTCACGCAGCTCCTGGCTGGTCACAGCCCCTCCCCGGGGCAGCCACTCTGCATATTGGACCCACATCCTTGCCCCCCACACACACTGGTGCGAATCAGGGGCCCCCAGCCTGGCCAACCCCACCCTTACGGCCTGGCTGCAATGACCCAGGACCCTGTTCCCGCCCCTGCACGATGCAGACCCTCACTCCCAGCCCCACCCCTGCAGGTACCTGGTCCCCGAGGTCGGCCCAGAACAGAGCCTGGTTGACCAGCCCCTGCGCACCTTCGTCCGTGAGGTGGGCGCCCGCTCGGCAGCCCCAGGGGGCGGTTCCGTGGCCGCAGCCAGTGCAGCCATGGTGAGTGGGGCCTGGGCGAGGATGCGGGGGGGACGGCCGGGGTTGGGGGCGTCGCCCAGCCTGGGGCTGGTCCCACGCACAGGGCACTCTCCCCAGGGTGCCGCGCTGGCCTCCATGGCCGGCCTCATGACCTACGGGCGGCGCCAGTTCGAACACCTGGACGCGACCGTGCGGCGCCTGGTCCCACCCTTCCACACGGCCTTGACTGAGCTGACCGCGATGGTGGACGCCGACGCCCGGGCCTTCGAGGCCTACCTGGTGAGCGTGCAGACAGGCCTCCGTCACCAGCCCCGCAGAGGCAACCCCGAGGGAGAGTGGGGTCGGTGGACAGTACGGGGTCCGGACGAGAGAAAAGTGGGTCAGGGTCACAGGGGGAGGGGGAGGGGCTGCCACGAGCACAGTTGTCTATAGACCCCGGGGGCTGGAGGGAGGAGACAGTGGTCTAGCCCCTCTTGGGCACCCCCCTCCCCCCGCTCGTGCAGGGCCAAGCTCGGCGGGTGTGGTGCAGGCGTGACTCCAGGTCGGGGTCTCTGCAGGCTGGGGGAGGGGCAAGAAGGGCACCTGTCCTGAGGGTCAGCCAGGCTCAGCGTCCCCCTGCCCACGTCCCTGAGTCCCGCTGATGGGTGACACCCAGACTTGCAGATGCCGGAGGAAAACAAGGTCCCCAAGGAAGAGCTCCCATCCCGGGAAGGGCGGGAACAGGAATCTTCACAGAAGAAACGCTGTGGGTCATGGTCTCAGAGATCAGAGAAGATGTTCAGCCATGAGACACAAAGGGCCCCCGGGGAGCCGGGCACTTTCAGAAGCACAGGACGTGGGCGGCTGCATCCAGGCAGTGCCCATCCAGGGGGCAGCGGAGGAGGGACGTCCATCAGACCGGGCGGGGGATGGGGAACTTGCAGGAAGGTCGAGGTCCGAATTCAAGGTCAAGAAGCCCCAGGCGTGTCTGAAGGCAGATACAGCAGAGAGGACCCGGGAGAGGCGGGAATGAGGGCGCTCGTACCCCACGGGGGTAGGAAGACACGCCCGGGAAGGAATGAGCTCCCGACAGACAGCAGGCATCCAGAGCCGCCACGGGGGTGGGTGGGGGACGGGGCAGGAGGACCTGGGCCAGGCGACCTCGGGGGCTGCTGGGCTGGCTGCCCTGACGTGAGTGCCACATCCGCACGGGGACAGTCTAGGATGTCGCATTGCGGGAAGAGGTGACCCTGCGACAGACGCTGGGTCCCCGGGGGCGGGGTACAGAGACTGACACCTTTCCCCTATGCTCTTTTACGTTTTAATTTCGTTTATTTGCTTTTTAAAATGGGTGAAAGCTTCAGGGGTTCAGAGTTCACAGGGGCAGAGGGCAGCTGGTGTGTTGTCCCCCTGCCCAAGCAGGTGCAGCCCCAGTGCGTACGTCTCCCTGAGATGTTTGTGTGCATTTGGGCAGAACTGGGTCTCCCCTTTCTCCTCCTTTCTTACGCAAGCGGCGGCAGGCAGATGTCCAGTTGCATCTTTCACCTTATGTCCTCCTGGAGCAGGGACACCCCCGGCTCAGTGGCCCGGTGTTCTGGGGTCGCCTGGGGTGGAGGCCTTGGACCAGCCCTGTTGGGGATTCTGGCCAGGTCCAGTCAGCACCTGGGACAGGCGGTGTGGACAGCTGGCCTCCGTCACTGGGCACTCGGTGGACGGGCTGTAGGAGCGACTCGGGGACGGGCTTTCCCCCCAGGGCGGGTGTGTTTCCCACGTGGAGGGTGCTGCCCAGTGGCCCTTGCAGAGGTTGTGTGGATCGAGCCCTGGAGTGGCCCTCCCGCCGTCTGCCCCGACGCCGCAGCCACTGGACCTGGTGGTCACGTGCGTCTCTTGGTGCTGCCCTGGTGCGAGCGTCTCACGTGGGCGGGGCAGGGGGAGGAGCGTTTTCATACTTTCTGCAGCGGTTTTATTTCCTTCTCAGGAAAGTGAGGTGTCCTTTTCTTCTCTGTTCTGCGTGGTGCTGCCTGGGCCTCTTCATAAGCCAGGGAGTCTCAGCTTGTTTGACTTTCAACTTTGCTTGTGCTGGTTTCTGACCATCAGAGCCTTGTGTTTTCATGTCGTCGAATATTCAGTCTTTCTTTTGCTCTTTCCTTGGTGTTGTGTCGTAGTTTAAACGGCCTCCCCAGGCCGGAGTTGTTGCACTCCTCTCAGGGCACCTCTAGCTGTCTGTGGTCTGAGGCGCTTCAGATGCTGAGGGGCTCGAGCAGAGGCGTCAGTGTGCATGTAAGGGACAACACGTGATTAAAAACAAATGTGAGCGATTCTGGCCGCTGGAGATTAGAGCAAGACAGACGGAAAGCAACTGGGGGGCAGCAGGGACATGGAGACCCAACCCAAAGGCAGGAGGAGGAGGAGTAGTCAGCAAAGAGGTGTGGTGTAGAGAGAACCTAACATAGAATGGTTAGACTGAAGACACATCCGACCGGCGATCACACACACACCCGACCGGCGATCACACACACACCCGACCGGCGATCACACACACACGCGTGTGAGTATGATAGGCACTGCACTGGTCTAGGTCCCCAGTGAGCAGCAGGAAGACAGACTTTTGAACAAAAATAAGAAAACATCCTTATCTTGCACCGAATACATGCGCAACCTCAGGTGGAGTCACCAGAGAAACCTCACCGTGAATCAGAAAATAACTCAGACTGCAGCCCTGAGGGCGGGCAGCCCCCCTCAGCCAGACACAGGCGTGGCCACGTGAAAGTCAGACCTGACTAAAATCAGCAAAGCTCTGCCCAGTGGAGACCCTCCTGCCCCCCCAGCCCCGCCCTGACCTGGGTCGGCAGCAGAGTCGGCAGGTCCCCGTGTCCGGGAGGAGCCGCTGTGGGTCCACACGGAAAAGACACGTGTCACAGGAGACAGGAGGCCGGAGGGGCGCCCGGGGAGACTAGGGGACGTCAGGATGGTGACAGAACCCGGCTCAGGTCGGGTCCAGGATGGTCACAGAATCTGGTTCTGGTCGGGTCAGGATGCTGATCGAATCTGGTTCCGGTTGGGTCCAGGGATCGTTTACGCTCATGCAGCGTTGATGGACCCGCTGACTGTTAACGGTTTTGGGCGGAGATTTGGCGAAACCTACAACCCAGCAGGACATGTTCCCCACCAGCTACGCCTTTGGACCCGGCACGCGGGCAGGCCTCGGGCGCTGGTGTGAGCGAGCGGGGCTGGACGGGTGCTCACAGCACGGGGTGCGGGACGGGGGAGGCCTGCCCGGCAGCGGCGAGGCGGGCGACACATGGGCTGATGGCTCCTCAGAGGAGGCCTGGGTTGTGTGGCCCCTCGGGGATGCGCGGACACGGCCTGAACCATGACACCTGGACTTCGGGGCTTGTGCGGTTGCCTTGCCTGGAGGCTGGGAGGCCTGGGGCTGGAGAACCCGCTCCCTTCCACCCTCCTCTCCAGCCTCCAGTGCTGACCACGTGGGGCCTTGCGCCAGGTCGCCTGCCCTCCTCTGCCAGGAGCCCAGGGCTCTAATCCACGGAACCGACCTCGGGGGTGGTGTGGGCCCTGCGTGAAGCCCCTCCCTGCCCCAGGCTCCCGTGTCCCCTCATCACAGTCAGTCACCCGCGCGTTTCTGTGTTTGCTCCGGCAGAAAGCAACGAAGCTGCCCAAGAACACACCTGAGGACAAGGACAGGTGAGCGCAGCGCTGGCTGCGGACATCCGGACGCCTCAGGAGGCCCTGGTACCAGTCAGTCCCCCACTGGGGTGTGTTGTGATTGAAGAACAGTTTCCCTGTGGTCCCCATCCTGGTTCCGTCTGCTCAGAGCGGAGCCATCAGGTGGGTCCAGCAGTGTCCGGGCGCCCTGGGCTCTAACCACTGACCCTCTTGCTTCCAGACGCGCGGCTGCCCTGCAGGAGGGGCTGAGGCGGGCGGTGGCCGTGCCCCTGGCGCTGGCGGAGACGGTGACCTCGCTGTGGCCGGCGCTGCAGGAGCTGGCCCTGTGCGCGAACCTGGCTTGCCGGTCGGACCTGCAGGTACGCTGTGGAGCCGCGCTGTGGGGGCGACCTGCGGAGGGGCACTGGGCATCACAGCTCTTCACCAAGCCGGGCAGGCACAAGCGCTCACAGGGCGTTTCGGTCAGTCTCAGCCCGCAGGGCCGGCTCCGTCACCCATTACGGTCTCGTGCAAGGTCGCGCGGCAGAGAGAAGCAGAAACTCGAGTGTGTCTCCAGAGGCCACCCCTAACCATCCCGCAGACCCCGTCCCTTCCCTCCTTCCCACCGCCCCTCTTCCAGAAAACCCAGGGGCTTGCAGATGTGCACAGGCACCCCGTCCGCAGCCCGCGCCGTGCGCAGAGGCTGGGGACCAGGAACGTCAGGGCCGGCTCTGCGTGTCCGCAGCCCATCCTGAGGGGAGGAGCCTCGTTTCCTTGGGCTGGTTGTTATATCCGCCTCTGGAGGGGGCCAGGCCGAGCTGCTTCTCTCTGTGGGGAGAGGGCCGGCCCTGCCGCCTGGAGGGAACCCTTGGGCTGGTCAGTTTGCCGTCTTCACGAATGAGGCGTGAGGCCCCCAGGCCGTGTCCCTGGGCTGAGGAGTGGGCAGGGCAAGGCCCTGCTGCCCCCCGGTACCGACGAGGGCCCTGCCCCTTGGCTGTTGTAGGTGGCGGTGAAGGCCCTGGAGACGGGTGTGTTTGGCGCGTATTTCAATGTGCTCATCAACCTGAAGGATGTCACCGATGACGCGTTTAAGGACCAGGTGGGCAGGGGTGTGGGCCGGGCCCGCCGAGGGCACTGGAGGCTGCCCTCGGGCCGTGGCTCCCAGACCTGGGGCCCAGGGCACCTGGCCAGCAGGTCCTCAAGGGAGGGAAGTGTCCATCAGATGAGTAGTTCCTCCAGCTCCTGAGGGTGGACGAGGCCTGGCCGGCAGAACGCAGGCGTCGGGGGCGGCTGGGGCCGTCTTTCAGCGCCTCTGTGGAGGCGGGCGGCCTGGGGGCCTGCCGGCACCCCCTCGTTCCCTCCCAGGGGGCTCTGGCCAGGGCCGGGGTCTCTCCCAGGTGGCTTGGGCTGTAGCGCTGGCAGCACAGGGTCTCAAAGAACAGTCTCCAGCCTAAGCAATGATCCCACTGCAGCATTTGTGATCATTTCATTGTTACTGTTTATTGGAGGAAAATTCACAAGACGTGCAGCTCACTGTGTTAGATGATACAATTCAGTGGCGTTAAGCACACTTACGGGTTGCGAGACCACCACCTCTGTCAAGGCCTGGAACATTCTCATCACTCCAAAGGATGCCCCACAGTCGCCCCCATTCCCAGCCCTGGCCACTGCCCATGTGTCTCTGTGATCTTGTGACGATCTTTAAAAAGTGATTTCGCGGCTCGGAATGGGAGCGCCACGGCCTTTTCGAGCGTCAGCCTGTCCCCACCTGCCTCTGCAGCTGGGCTGGGCTTGGCCATCAGGGAAGGCCCTGTCCACCATGGAAGCATCGAGATGATGGACAGGCCGCTTGAGCTCTGGCCCTTAAGTCCTCAAGGACACAGCCCTGCCCTTGGCAGTCATGGCTAAAGTGGGGAGACCGGGAGGGTGGGGGCTGGCTGGCCCCAAATCTCAGGAAAGACAGAGGGGCCCCTCCCGTCACCACCAAGAGACCCATGAGGAGCTGGGGACCCCTAGGTCAGGGGCTTGGGGTCACCCAGAGTGGACAGCCCAGGGAGGTGGCGGGGAGGTGGGGCCAGCGGGGTTGGTGGCGGGCTTGGGGTGGTGACGGGGCCCCTGTGTCTGTCAGGTCCGCCAGCGCATCTCCAGCCTCCTGCAGGAAGCCAAGACCCAGGCGGCACTGGTGCTGGACCAGCTGGAGGCCCGGCGGGAGTGATGGCCGGGCGGGGGACCTCACTGGACTCTGCTTCCCCCTGAGGCCCCTCCAGACACATCCCATGGGGCCCAGAGAGGGGAGGGTGTGGGGGGCAGGTGTGTCTGGTTCGTGGTGTCACCTTCTGTCACCTGGGGCCTCCAGTAAAGTGAGGACACGCTGGTGCCTGTGGGGTGCATACAGGGGATCCGTGGGTGGGCTGGGGGAGGGCTGAGCCGAGCGGCTGGGACGGGGACCCCGTGAGGTGCCAGTGTGGGGAGGCAGGTGGGGGAGATGGAGGTGCAGCCCAAGGTGACACAGGGTCCCAGAGCACCTGGAGTCCTGGGGAAAGAGCCCGTCACATGGAGGGGTGAAGGCCGCGCTGCCTGATGGGCGGGGACCTGCCAAGGTGAGGACAGGCAGAGGGCCGGGAGTTCCTGGGGAGGTGCTGCTGACATGCGGCCGGGTCCCACGTCCTGGCGGGAGAGCTCAAAGCGTTGGACCTGGGCTCTGGGAGGAGGGTCCTGGGCACTGGGCACCGACTTCCCTCAGTGGAAGCGCAGGGGCTGAGGCCCAGTGGTGGGGGTCCCAGGAGGGTCCCTGCAGGGCCTGGGCAGTGAGGGAGGTGGGGGTGCGGTGGAGAGCCCCCTGGGCTGGGGGCAACCGACCTGGTCCAGGTGCTGCAGAGCCAATGATGCCCGAGGGAGGGACGAGGGATCCTGGGCGGTGAGAGGTGTGTGTGGGGCCCTGCGGGGATCGTGGGAGAGGCCTGGGCAGGCAGCCGTGTTGCCCCAGTAGGGCAGCATCCTTGAGGCTTGGAGCTGTAAGCGCGTGAGCGTCGGCGTTACTCTAGGAGGGCCAGGAGACACCAGGAGCTGCAGGAGGGCCCCAACCTGTTCTTTTAAAATAGGCAACGCATCACGTAGTTCAAAAACCAGGGCTGTGCAGGGAGTCCCCACCACCGGGTCCCCAGCAGCCCTTGCGTAACGTCTTCAGGAAATCACTGAATTCCCTCTTTGCGCCCATTCAGTGTTTATGCAAACACAGACACATGTGAATATATACTCTTCCTTCTTCCTTGACTGCGTTAAGAGAGCAGATCAAATGCTGACTTTTGTTCCTAGTTAACGCGTTAGCCTGGAGGCCATGGCCCGGACCTTTCACATCAGCTTTGATTTTAGAGACTCCTACTTACTTTATTCGCTCATCCTTTCTCCGTATTTCCTTCACCATTGCATTGTGAAATAGAAGATACATTCAGGAAGGTGCATGTCCTGATCGGCCTTCTCCCGTCACAGACCCCTTCTCACCCTGACCCCTGACCCCAACGGCCCTGCTCCACGGTGACGGCGCTCTGGCTTCCCGTAGGCCATCCGGCACAAGGGCACGCTCCCCACGCAAAGGCTCAGTTTTCCCCGTGGGCTGACATCTGGGTGAACGGGGTCGTGTGTGCCCTTGGCGTCTGCTGTGTCTCTCCACCTCGCGTGCGTCTTGCACGAGGCTCACAGGGTGGGGGGACCGCTGAGTCCTGGGGTGTCACCCTCCCGAGCAGCTGCACCACTGCACTCCATCTCCCCTTGTCCCCGTGGCAGAGCTCGGAGGAGTTCTCACCACTGACGGTGGAGTGTGTCCCTAGCTCTCAGATGCTGGGATGGGGGCTGAGGGGGTGAGCACGGTGCCCACTGGGCCAGAAGAGACTCACCTGTTTCTCACCTGTTGCCTGCCTGGGAGCCCCTGACCTCCACCCGAGGACAGCTTTCCCCAGATGGCCACTGCCGTTGGCCTGAGCCTCCCCACGGACCCACAGCCCCTCGGTGAGAGTCGGACCTGCGGCAGCCCCAGGAGTCTTAAGCAGAGCTGCCCTGGCTTATTCAGGAATGAAATAAATTTCACCTGTCCCATCCGTGAGCCGCCATGGCTGGTTGCTATGTAGCAGCAGCTGACAGATACACTTCCTAACTGAGTGTATTGTCCAGCTGAGGGTTTTGCCTTGAGAGGTGGAAGATGGGTGTCAGTGTGGTTTAGTTATCTTTTGTTATATCTGAGGTTGACTGTCTTTTCCTATCATTAACGATGGATTTCCCTTTTCTGCAGTCTGTGCATGTGCGTAGCCCGTTTTTCTATTGGGCACTAGACTGGCCCTAGATATCCGCCAGCCTCCAGCTCCTTCCCAGGGGGCGTCCTTGGCTGCGTTTGATCTGCTCTCTTCACGGAGTGAAGGAGGATGAAGAATATATGTTCACGTGTTTGGGTTTGTAGCCTCCTGCCTCCAGGAAGTTCCTGTTAAAAATAATTTGAAAAAATCATCACACACTGAAATTCCTTCCAGACAGGCTGTGCACATGGAGAAACAAAAAGTATGAATGTACTTGCTAGGTAACCATACAAGATATTAAAAGAAAATGATTTGGGGAGTATATCCTCCTTGAGCAAGCCAGAGAACCCAACTGTTCTACAGGGAAGTCTGACTATCTAAAAACTTAAAAACTTGTTTTGTGGGCTTCCCTGGTGGCTCAGTAGTTAAGAATCTGCCTGCCAATGCAGGGGACATGGGTTTGAGCCCTGGTCCGGGAAGATCCCACATGCCGCAGAGTGGCTGGGCCCGTGCGCCAAAACTACTGAGCCTGCGCTCTAGAGCCTGCGAGCCACAGCTACTGAGCCTGCGTGCCACAACTATTGAAGCCTGCGTGCCTAGAGCCCGTGCTCCACAACAAGAGAAGCCACTGCAATGAGAAGCCCGCGCAGTGCAACAAAGAGTAGTCCGCGCTCGCCTCAACTAGAGAAAGTCGGCGCGCAGCAATGAGACCCAACACAGCCAAAAATAAATAAATAAAATAAATTTATTAAAAAAAACCCAACCCCCCCAAAAAAAACTTGTTTTGGTAAAAGACATCATATCCCAAAGTAAATGTCAAGAACCTATTGGAAGGATAAAACCCAACATAGATAACAGGTAGAGTTACTATGACCAATAGAAGAGCTCCTACAAATTAAACTGACAAGGACAGTGTCTGAGCAGTTGTGTGGTGGGTGTGCTTGTCTGCGTGTGCAAGCCGGTGTGCGTGTATATGTGCAAATGCAAGGACAGCTCCAGGAAAGTCCTCAAGGGGTAAACTCTGGAAAGGGCGTGAGCTTGGGGTGCAGGGCCTCCGTTACCTCTACCATATTCTCCCAGTGGAGAGTGGGCACAGGCGAGGGGCCTGCAACCGTGCAGGCCAGAGGCTCTCGTAGGGGCCCCGCCTACACGTGGAGCAGTGGGGGCGGGGGTGGTGTGGGGGGCTGTCCTGGGGAGGGGACCTGCAGGCCCGTATGGGGAGGGATGGAGTTCCTTCCAAGAGGCTTAGGGGAAGAACTGCAGGTGGGTTTAGAATCCACCCCCCAGACGGCGCATCGAGGGTCCGGGCTGCCCAGGCGGCACCGCGGCTCCTTCACGACTCCCTTCATCCGCTCTTTCTTGCTTGCATGTGAGGCAGTTGTAATTGCTCATGGTCGTTATTTTTATTGGAAATCACAGCGTCCCTGACCAGGAGGCCCTCCTCATGATCTGGGAGCTCGTCTGCTGCGCGGGCCCTACTCCACCCCAGCCCACTGATCCGGACGCTCCGCGCCTCCGCCAGGTCCCTCCTCTGGAGGGGTTGGAAGGCGAGGCGCCTGGGGTCTCGCCGTGTGTGTGTGTGTGTGTGTGTGTGTGTGTGTGTGTGTGTGTGTGTGTGTGTGTGTGGCTTGGAAACGCGGGGTCTCCGCTCTCCTTCCCCACGGCGCCCGGACATCTCGGGGCGGCACCCAGGATCCTGCTTGGCGCCCACCGCACAGCAGGACGCGGGGCACCGATCCCTGAGCGAGGGGAGACCCGCCGCGCCCACCCTCTCCCGCAGGACCGGGTGCGGGGATTGGGGGGGCTCGTCCGGCTCTGGGGCGCTCACGAGAGGCCCTGCAGCCCGCCCGCCTCGCCTCCCGCCTTCCCCGAGGGCCCCCCAGCGCTGCTCCGTGCCCTTCCCCCCCAGGTACTGCCCCCTCCCCCCATGGTGGGACGACCTTCTGCAAGACCAAGGGGGCTCGGCTTCTGCCTCCAGACACCTTTCATCCTCAGCAGCGACCATGTGGTCCGTTTCTTGTGACAGACCAGGGGGTGCCCTGTGGGCAGATGGGAGGGACCCTCCCCGGCAACACTGAACCCAGGGAGACTCTGATCTCTGGGGAGATCCTGTCTTTGGGGACTCCGGCCTGGGGACACCCTGTCTTCAAGGGACCCCCACCTGAGTTGGGAGAGGCTCTGCCAGGCAAATCCAGGGGTGTCCCTAAGCTGACCCCCCACAGGAGGCCATTCCCAGGTCTCAGGTATTTCACAGGCTTTGGGACAAATGCCTGTGCTTCCAGATGCTGCTGGAAAGATGCCCCAGCACTCTCGGGCCTAACTGATTATTAGTGATTTGTCTTATACAAGCACGTGCCTGTTGGCCGTTTAACTCACTTGACTTTCTATCTGCTGAGGCTCTTTGCCCACTTCCTTGGAGTCACTTTCCTTCTTATGAATCTGGGGGTTTCTTATAGTGCAGACACAGCCCTCGGCTCGTCACATGTCCTGTAATGTCTCTCCAGTTTGTTTCTTTTTAATTTAATTTAATTTATTTATTTTTATACAACAGGTTCTTATTAGTTATCTATTTTATACATATTAGTGTATATATGTCAATCCCAATCCCCCAATTCATCCCACAACCCCCACCACCACCCCCGCTTTTCCCCCTTGGTGTCCATACGTTTGTTCTCTACATGTGTGTCTCTATTTCTGCCTTGCAAACCGGTTCATCTGTACCATTTTTCTAGATTCCACATATATGTGTTAATATACGATATTTGATTTTCTCTTTCTGACTTACTTCACTCTGTATGACAGTCTCTAGGTCCGTCCATGTCTCTACAAATGACCCAATTTCATTCCTTTTTATGGCTGAGTAATATTCCATTGTATATATGTACCACATCTTCTTTATCCATTCGTCTGTCGATGGGCATTTAGGTTGCTTCCATGACCTGGCTATTGTAAATAGTGCTGCAATGAACATTGGGGTGCATGTGTCTTTTTGAATTATGGTTTTCTCTGGGTATATGACCAGTAGTGGGATTGCTAGGTCATATGGTAATTCTGTTTTTAGTTTTTTAAGGCACCTCCATAGTGTTCTCCATAGTGGCTGTGTCAGTTTACATTCCCACCAACAGTGCAAGAGGGTTCCCCTTTCTCCACACCCTCTCCAGCATTCGTTGTTTGTAGATTTTCTGATGATGCCCATTCTGACCGGTGTGAGGTGATACCTCATTGTAGTTTTGATTTGCATTTCTCTAATGATTAGTGATGTTGAGCAGCTTTTCATGTGCCTCTTGGCCATCTGTATGGCTTCTTTAGAGAAATGTCTATTTAGGTCTTCTGCTCACTTTTTGATTGGGTTGTTTGTTTTCTAAATATTGAGCTGCATGAGCTGTTTATATATTTTGGAGATTGATCCTGTGTCCGTTGATTCATTTGCAAATATTTTCTCCCATTCTGAGGGTTGTCTTTTCGTCTTGTTTATAGTTTCCTATGCTGGGCAAAAGCTTTTAAGTTTCATTAGGTCCCATTTGTTTATTTTTGTTTTTACTTCCTTACTCTAGGAGGTGGATCAAAAAAGATCTTGCTGTGATTTATGTCAAAGAGTGTTCTTCCTATGTTTTCCTCTAAGAGTTTTATAGTGTCCAGTCTTACATTTAGATCTTTAATCCATTCTGAGTTTATTATTGTGTATGGTGTTAGGGAGTGTTCTTATTTCATTTTTTTACATGTAGCTGTCCAGTTTTCCCAGCACCACTTATTGAAGAGGCTGTCTTTTCTCCATTGTATATGCTTGCCTTCATTATCAAAGATAAGGTGACCATATGTGCGTGGGTTTATCTCTGGGCTTTCTATCCTGTTCCATTCATCTATATTTCTGTTTTTGTGCCAGTACCATACTGTCTTGATTACTGTAGCTTTGTAGTATGGTCTGAAGTCTGGGAGCCTGATTCCTCCAGCTCCGTTTTTCTTTCTCAAGATTGTTTTTGCTATTCGGGATCTTTTGTGTTTCCATACAAATTGTGAATTTTTTTTTTCTAGTTCTGTGAAAAATGCCACTGCTAGTTTGACAGGGATTGCATTGAATCTGTGGATTGCTTTGGGTAGTACAGTCATTTTCACAATATTGATTCTTCCAATCCAAGATCATGGTATATCTCTGCACCTGTTTGTGTTATCTTTGTTTTTTTGTTTTGTTTTGTTTTGTTTGGTCTTTTTTTTAAAAAATCTTTTATTTCTTTCATCAGTGCCTTACAGTTGTCTGACTACAGGTCTTTTACCTCCTTAGGTAGGTTTATTCCTAGGTATTTTATTCTTTTTGTTGCAATGGTGAATGGGGTTGTTTCCTTAATTTCCTTTTCTGATCTTTCATTGTTAGTGCATAGGAATGCAAGAGATTTCTGTGCATTAATTTTGTATCTTGCAACTTTACCAAATTCATTGATTAGCTCTAGTAGTTTTCTGGTGTCACCTTCCAGATTATCTATGTATAGTATCATGTCATCTGCAAACAGTGACAGCTTTACTTCTTTTCCAAACTGGATTCCTTTTATTTCTTTTTGTTCTCTGATTGCCGTGGCTAGGACTTCCAAAATTATGTTGAATAATAGTGGTGAGAGTGGACATCCTTGTCTTGTTCCTGATCTTAGAGGAAATGCTTTGTTTTTCACCATTGAGAATGATGTTTGCTGTGGGTTCGTCATACATGGTCTTTATTATACTGAGGTAGATTTCCTCTATGCCCACACTCTGGAGAGTTTTTATCATAAATCGGTGTTGAACTTGGTCAAAAGCTTTTTCTGCATCTATTGAGATGATCATATGTTTTTATTCCTTAATTTGTCAATATGGTGTATCACACTGATTGATTTGCATATGTTGAAGAATCCTTGCATCCCTGGGATAACTCCCACTTGATCCCGGTGTATGATGGTCCTTTTAATGTGTTGTTGGATTCTGTTTGCTACTATTTTCTTGAGGATTTTTGCATCTCTATTTATTAGTGATATTTGTCTGTAATTTTCTTTTCTTTGTAGTATCTTTGTCTGGTTTTGGAAGATTTTTAATCACAGTTTCAATTTCATTACTTGTGATTGGTCTGTTCATATTTTCTATTTCTTCCTGGTTCAGTTTTGGAAGGTTATACCTTTCTAAGAATTTGTCCATTTCTTGCAAGTTGTCCATGTTATTGGCATAGAGTTGCTTGTAGTAGTCTCTTATGATGTTTTGTAGTTCTGCAGTGTCCATTGTAACGTCTCCTTTTTCGTTTCTAATTTTATTGATTTGAGTCCTCTCCCTCTTTTTCTTGATGTGTCTGGATAAGGTTTATCAATTTTGTTTATCTTCTCAGAGAACCAGCTTTTAGTTTTATTGATCTTTGCTATTGTTTTCTTTGTTTCTATTTCATTTTTTTCCTGCTCTGATCTTTATGATTTCTTTCCTTCTACTAACTTTGGGTTTTGTTTGTTCTTCTTTCTCTAGTTCCTTTAGGTGTAAGGTTAGTTAGTTTTTTTGAGATTTTTCTTGTTTCTTGAGGTAGGCTTGTATTGTTATAAACTTCCCTCTTAGAAATGCTTTTGCTGCATCACATAGGTTTTGGATCATCGTGTTTTCATTGTCATTTGTCTCTAGGTATTTTCTGATTTCTTCATTGATTTCTTGGTTTTTTAGTAACATATTGTTTAGCCTCCATGTGTTTGTGTTTTTTATGTTTTTTTCCCTGTAATTCATTTCTAATTTCATAGTGTTGTGGTTGGAAAAGATGCTTGATATGATTTCAATTTTCTTAAATTTACCAAGGCTTGATTTGTGACCCAAGATGTGATCTATCCTGGAGAATGTTCCATGTGCACTTGAGGAGAAGGTGTAATCTGCTGTTTTGGGATGGAATGTGCTATAAATATCAATTAAATCTGTCTGGTCTATTGTGTCACTTAAAGCGTGTGTTCCCTTATTAATTTTCTGTCTGGATGATCGGTCCATTGGTGTAAGTGAGGTGTTAAAATCCCCCACTATTACTGTGTTATTGTCAATTTCCTCTTTTATAGCTGTTAGCATTTGCCTTATGCATTGAGGTGCTCCTATATTGGGTGCATATATTTAATTGTTATATCTTTTTCTTGGATTGATCCCTTGATCATTATGTAGTGTCCTTCCTTTTCTCTTGTAACATTCTTTATTTTAAAGTCTATTTTATCTGATATGAGTATTGCTACTCCAGTTTTCTTTTGATTTTCATTTTCATGGAATATCTTTTTCCATCGCCTCACTTTCAGTCTGCATGTGTCCCTAGGTTTGAAGTGGGTCTCTTGTAGACAGCATATATATGGGTCTTGTTTTTGTAACCATTCAGCGAGCCTGTGTCTTTTGGTTGGAGCATTTAATCCATTCACGTTTAAGGTAATTATCGATATGTATGTTCCTGTGACCATTTTCTTAATTGTTTTCAGTTTGTTTTTGTAGGTCCTTTTCTTCTCTTGTGTTTCCCACTTAGAGAAGTTCCTTTACCACTTGTTGTAGAGCTGGTTTGGTGGTGCTGAAATCTCTTAGCTGTTGTTTCTCTGTAAAGCTTTTGATTTCTTCATCAAATCCGAACGAGATTCTTGCTGGATAGAATAATCTTGGTTGTAGGGTCTTCCTTTTCATCATTTAAAATGTATTGTGCCACTCCCTTCTGGCTTGTAGAGTTTCTGCTGAGAAATCAGCTGTTAACCTTATGGGAGTTCCCTTGTATGTTATTTGTCGTTTTTCCCTTGTTACTTTTTTTTTTTAATATAAATTTATTATTTATTTTTAGCTGCATTGGGTCTTCATTGCTGCACACAGTGTTTCTCTAGTTGCAGTGAGCAGGGGCTAGTCTTCGTTGTGGTGCATGGGCTTCTCATTGCTGTGTTTTCTCTTGTTGTGGAGCATTGGCTCCAGGTGTGCGGTCTTCAGTAGTTGTGGCACATGGACTCAGTAGTTGTGGCACATAGGCTCTAGAGCACAGGCTCAGTAGTTGTGGCACACGGGCTTCATTGCTCTGCAGCATGTGGGATCTTCCAGGACCAGGGCTTCAACCCATGTCCCCTGCATTGGCAGGCGGATTCTTAACACTGCGCCACCAGGTAAGCCCTCCCTTGTTATTTTTAATAAGTTTTCTTTGTCTTTAATTCTTGTCAATTTGATTACTGTGTGTCTCGGTGAGTTTCTCCTTGGGTTTATCCTGCCTGGGACTCTCTGTGCTTCCTGGACTTGAGTGGCTATTTCTTTTCCCATGTTAGGGAAGTTTTCAACTATAATCTCTTCAAATATTTTCTTGGGTCCTTTCTCTCTCTCTTCTCTTTCTGGGGCCCCTATAATGTGCATTTTGGTACATTTAATGTTGTCCCAGAGGTCTCTTAGGCTGTCTTCATTTCTTTTCATTGTTTTTTCTTTATTCTGTTCTGTGGCAGTGAATTCCGCCATTCTGTCTTCCAGGTCACTTATCCGTTCTTCTGCCTCAGTTATTCTGCTATTGATTCTTTCTAGTGTATTTTTCATTTCAGTTATTGTATTACATATATCTGTTTGTTTGTTCTTTAATTCTTCTAGGTCTTTGTTAAACATCTCTTGCATAGTCTCGATCTTTGCGTCCATTCTTTTTCCAGAGTCCTGGATCATCTTCACTATCATTATTCTGAATTTATTTTCTGGAAGGTTTCCTATCTCCACTTCATTTAATTGTTTTTCTGGGGTTTTATGTTTTTCCTTCATCTGGTACATAGCCCTCTGCCTTTTCATTTTGTCTATCTTTCTGTGAATATTTGTTTTCCCACAGGCTGCAGGATTGTAGTTCTTCTTGCTTCTGCTGTCTGCCCTCTGGTAGATGAAGCTATCTACGAGGCTTGTGCAAGCTTCCTGATGGGAGGGACTGGTGGTGGATAGAGCTGGGTGTAGCTCTGTGGACAGAGCTCAGTAAAACTTTAATCTGCTTGTCTGCTGATGGGTGGGACTGTGTTCCCTCCCTGTTGGTTGTTTGGCCTGAGATGATCAAGCTGATGGGTGGGAATAATGGAGGACTCTGGGAGGGCTCACGCCAAGGAGTACTTCCCAGAACTTCTGCTGCCAGTGTCCTTATCCCCACGGTGAGCCACAGCCACACCCTGCCTCTGCAGGACACCCTCCAACACTAGCAGGTAGGTCTGGTTCAGTCTCCTATGGGGTCACTGCTCCTTCCCCTGGGTCCTGATGCAGACACTACTTTGTGTGTGCCCTCCAAGAGTGGAGTCTCTGTTTCTCCCAGTCCTGTCAAAGTCCTGCAATCCAATCCCACTAGCCTTCAAAGTCTGATTCTCTAGGAATTCCTCCTCCTGTTGCTGGACCCCCAGGTTGGGAAGCCTGACGTGGGGCTCAGAGCCTTCACTCCAGTGGGTGGACTTCTGTGATATAAGTGTTCTCCCGTTTGTGAGTCACCCACCCAGTGGTTATGGGATTTGATTCTATTGTGATTGCACCCCTCCTACCATCTCATTGTGGCTTCTCTTTGACTTTGGATGTGGGGTGTCTTTTTTGGTGAGTTCCAGTGTCTTCCTGTTGATGATTGTTCAGCAGTTAGTTGTGATTCTGGTGCTCTCGCAAGTGAGAGTGAGCCCACGTCCTTCTACTCCGCCATCGTGAACCAATTGCTCCTCTCCCGTTTGTTTCTAATTCTGTTTATAATAGCATTTTGGTTACAGAGTCAGTTAAAAATTTTACAGTCAAATTTATTATATATATGCTTATCAACTACAGGGAAGGGGAGAAGGATCTAATTGCAGTTTCTGTTTCTCTTTTTTCACCGAGAATGCTACTAGGACCCCCCCCCCACTATCCCCACCTGGGTGGGTGCCCTCCCTGGCCCCTCACACCATGGCCGGAGGTCCTGGCATCAGCCCCTCGCCTCTGACATCCCTGGACAGCAGCAGGCCCAGCCGTGCGAGCACAGGTCCGTCCCCGGCTGCCTGGAGGTGGGGCATGGGGCCTTGGGGGCAGGGAAGGGAGATGGGCCCTTCTGTCTGGGGAGCACAGCTACACCTTGACAGGGTGGTCCTGGGAGAATCTTACTTCCTGATGGAGGCAGCCGAGTGCCCGTGGGGTGGGGCACAGGGGCTGCCCTGGGAGGGTCAGCTGGGCCTGGTCGGAGCACCAGTCCTGGACCTGGAGGGAGTTGTCCCAGGGGTCTGGGAAGGGCCTCAGGTGCTCGGGGGCAGCCGTGATGGGGACTCACTAAGTCAGGCCCGAGTGGCCACCGTCGAGCTGTGGGACTGTGTCCTGTCGGCCCCGGAGTGGCCTCCTTGTCCTGGCAGCCTCCTTGCTGGGGCTGCAGCTCTGCTTCAACCCCGCCTGAGAGCTGATGGGGCCCTGCCCCAGCCCTGTCCTGTCCTCTCCCTGTCCGCCAGCCCTGCGCCCTGCCCAGGCCTTTCTAGGGATGGCTGGAGGCCGAGCCTGTGCCTGGGGAAGAGACGTTGGTGTAGAGGGGTCAGCGGGAGCACCTGGGAGGTCGTGTGTGAGGGGTGATAGTGAGAGGCATTGAAGGGGGAGCTGGCGAGGAGGCCTCAGTGAGGGGTGATGGTGAGAGGCGTTGCGGGGGGTGGGGAGCTGGCGAGGAGGCCTCAGTGAGGGGCGACAGTGAGAGGCGTTGCCGGTGGGGGGAGCTGGCGAGGAGGCCTCAGTGAGGGGTGATGGTGAGAGGCGTTGCCGGGGGGAGCTGGCGAGGAGGGCTCAGTGAGGGGTGTGGGTGACAGGGTGCTTGCTGCTGAGAGGGTGTTAGTGACGGGTCTTTGCTGGGGTGGTGTTAGTGGGGGGTGTTCTTGTGGGGACGCTGAGGTGACGTTTGTGAGTGCATATGTTTGAGGGTATGTTAGTGAAAGGACGTTGGTGTGGGGACTCTGCTGACGAATGTTCATGAGGGACAGTGTGAGGAGATTTGGTGGGGAGGCCTTGGTGAGGGGACATTTGTGCGAGGACACGGGTGAAGTGATAATGGTAGAGACAGTGTGAGTGTTACTGTGGGCCGTCGGTGAGGAAATGTTGAGGGAGCGTCTGTGAGGGACGCTCCTGGGGTATATTAGTGAGGTGACGTTAGAGAGGCATGCCGGTGAGGGGACATTTCTGAGGGGACACTAGGGGCAGTCAGTGTGGGGAACAAGTGAAGGGTGTTGGGGAGGAGGCTGGTGACGGGTCGATACTGAGAGACGCTGTGAAAAGTTATTGAGGGGACAGTAGTGTGGGGGCGAGATCGTAAGGGCTTGTGGGTGGGGTAACACTGATGTGGCCGTTGCTGAGTGATGACCGGATGGTGGTGAGGGGACATTAATGTGGGACGTTGGTGTGGGGACATTAGAATGTTGACACTGGTGAGGGTCCTGGGTGAGGAGGTGTTTGTGCAGAGATGCTGTTGAGGGGATGCCGCTGAGGCGCCTTAGTGCTGGGCTGCTCGTGAGGCGATGCTGGTGAGGGATGTGCCGCTCTCAGAGGCAGGAGTGTGCCTGGCTCCTTACGGCCACTTTGAGGGCCTGCGTCTGTCCTTCCTGTGGGGGTGGAGGTGACAGGCATGACATCCACTCAGGCTAAGGGACCACCTCGAACACTGTCTCGGTCGCAGAATAGGGCGTGGTTCCTCCGTATGAGGACCCACGGCCTTGTGCACACTTTTGAGGCCTGGGGAGTCCGCTGGGCTCCCCCGAGGACTGCACGCTGCTGATGCCCGCACAGCGGCCGTCCTGGGCGGGTTCCATGGCCACTCCGCTGGCTTCCTTCTGTGGCCTTGGCCCCAGGTGAGCCCATCTGGGTTCAGCTGTGCCGAGTGTCCTTCACTCATGCCCCCTGCTCTCAGGAGACAGGATCCATGTCCGAGTGGGGCTGGGTGGCGGTGAGCAGGCAGAGTGGGGACCCAGCTAACCCCGGCTGTAGAGAGGGCCTGAGGGTGTCCCGTGTGTATGAGGGAAGGCTCTGGTAGGAAATGCAGAACCCTAACTCAGACACCACAAGTGGCAGGGAGTGTGTCTGAGCGTCCCTCCAAGGGGCGGAGGGCTGGGGATGTGGGGCCTGAGAGGGAGCTGGTGCCCTTGCCCTCCAGGGAGGTCGGGGCCCCAGGGGAGAGCGCGGGGGACACCAGCGTGGCGGGCGCCCTGCGGGTCCCCAAGGTGGCCTGCGCCCGGGAAGGACCCCGCTCACCTGCTCTCCGGGGTCGTAGGCCGGAGTCACGGAGAGGGACGTCCTTTCTTCTGCAGAGGGGACCCCGTGCAGGGTCCAGCGGACAGAACTCCAGATCCGTGGAGGGAGGGGCCCCTGCCTCCCCCCCGGCCCCGCCCCCGGGAAGTTCACAGGCGCCAGCCCTGCGGCCTGAGGCCTGGGGCTGCCGGGCTCTTCTCTTTCTCGTGCAGGCGTTTCGTACTGTTCTTTGCGCGGAGGGAGGGGGGCAGAAGAAGAGAAGATACTCGGTGTGACGCCCTGCCTTTCAGCTGCAGGCCGTGTAGGCAGATGACAGGAGAGGCGGAAGTGAGTCAGTCACCCCCAAGGGGGGGTCAACAGGGTGTCATCGTGTTCTGGGCTGAACTGTGTCCCCCTCCCCCAAATTCCCATGTCGAAGTCCTAGCCCCCAGTACCTCAGAATCTGACCTTATTTGGAAATAGAGACGTTGCAACATAATCTGTAATTAGTTGAGATGAGGTCATCCTGGGGTAGAATGGGCCCTAATTCAAAATGACTGTCCAAGAGGGAAACGTGGACACAGACGGGCCGTGGAGGAGGGACAGGAACTGGCGCGCCTGGAACGGTCCCTCCCGAGAGCCGTCAGCGGGGGCGCGGCCTGGGGACACCGGGACTCTGCCGACTGCTGGCCTCCAGGCTGTTGTTGAAGCCCCCAGGTTGACATACTTTGTTAGGCCAGGCCCAGCAGACTAAACAGCCCGGGATTTAACAGGGCACTTCCCAGAGGGTGACCTTAAAAGACCTGGGCGTCTGGACAAAAAGTCACTGCGGCTGCCAGAAAGAGCCTCTTATTTCTCCCCTATCTATCTATCATCTATATATCAATCAATTATCTATCTATCTACTTCTGTCTCATCTGTGTACCTGTCATCTAGCTATTATCTATATATCAATCAACTCTCTCTCATCTGTGTACCTATCTCTCTATATCTATATATCAATCTATCAATTATCTATTTTTCTCTCCCTCTCATCTGTGTACTGTCATCTGTCTACCATCTATCTGTATCACCTCTCTTTCTATCATCTGTCATCTCTCTATCATCTCTATCCACAGACATCCTTATGCAAACCAGCAAACATCCCTAAAGTTCTCTGGCCCCGTTTTGGGGACAGAGTGAGACTTCACTGACCAAATACTTTGTTTTCAGCCCAAAGCCAACTAGACAAAGGTGGATTCCACGGTTGAGGCCATCCAGTCGGTGCCCTTGGGAGTGGGGTGCCTGTAAGGACAGGGGGCCAGGCCCGGCACCCTCTGGTGCACAGAGCAATCCGGGGGACCCCGGGGTATGATCAGTCCTGGGGCTTCTGTGAACGGTCTCAGCATCCCCACTGGCACAGACACTTGGAAGCTGGGGAGCAAGCGGGGTTCAAAGCCTTTATTGGACTGGGGTGTGTGCACACAGGGAGGTGCAGGGCCTGCTGTCACAGCTCAGTCTGATGGGGGAGGTGACGCCCAGAGACCTGGGAGCGGGGCCCGAGGGCTGGCAGAGAGCCTCTGGAGGGCACTCGCGGGAGGACAAGTCTGGGAATGAGGCTGGGCTGAGGGAGGCCAGCCCCAGACGTGCTCCCCGTGAAGCCTCTGGGGTCCCGGGAAGGCACAGAGGGCAGGACAAGGGTGGATGGTGAGGAGGGACAGTGCGCTCAGGGTGTCCAGGGCTGCGGGGTCCCCGGTAGGAGCTGGGGTGGGCGGGGGTCCTCCGCTCCTGACTTTACACCCACACGTGGAGAGACTGAGCCGTCAGTGCGCTGGACCTCTCAGGTGGGGTCTGAGTAGCACCACGGACAGGAGGACAGCACCCGCGGGGCAGGGGTCGCGGGGCTGGTGGTGGGGGCGGGCAGGGGGCGCTAGCAGATCCAGCGGATGAACCTGTCGAAGAAGCCAGGCTGGGCCAGGCTGTCGTAGTCCTTCTCGCGGAAGACGGCGGCCGGGTCACCCAGGCTGATCTTGGAGAGCACGTCCGCGTCCACGTCGCTGCCCACGGCCACCACGGTGGGTACCACGTTCTGCTTGCGCATGGAGTGCACCGCCTCCTCCAGGCTGTCGTTGCCCGTGACGCCGTCCGTGAGGAACACGAAGTCCAGCTCGGCGTGGCGGCGCGCCCCGGCCCGCGCGCCGTGCACCACCTGGTTGATGGCGTGCACGATGCCCGCGCCCACGTGCGAGAAGGAGTTGAGGTAGCGCGCGCTCGCCAGCGCCTCCTGGATGACGGTCAGGTTGGAGGTCAGCGGGAAGGCCACCTGCTGCTCGCGTGGGCCTCCGAACTGCAGCAGCGCCACGCGCGCGTTGAGCGGGTCGTCGTCCCTGCGCGCCAGGGTCAGCCGCCGGGACACCTCCTCCACGAAGCGCCGCGCCTTGTGGAAGTTCTGCTCGCCCAGTCGCTCGGAGCCGTCCAGCAGGAAGACGATGTCCACGGGACGCTGGGTGCACTGGGCCACGTACAGCTCTGGGGGCGAGACGGGGTGGTGCGCGGGCGTCCTGGGTGAGGCCCCGCTGCCCCGCCCCAGCCGCGCCCCCCGGGCCACGCCCGCCCCGGCCACGCCCTGCACCCGCCTCTCGGCGCATGCCGCACCCACAGGAGCCACTCAGACCGCTGGAGCCTCACCCAAGGTCACCGGCGGTCGGGAGCCCTCCACAGCACCCAGGACGTGGGTCCAGGCTCCCACCCTGTCTCCCTGGGACCGACACCGTCTCTCCTGGTTGTGCTCCCACCAGGAAATGTCCCCAAACCTGAGGCCGAGGGGTCCCTTTCCACTCTCCCAGCACCATCGCTGCCCAGCGACCTCCTTCAGGCCTCGCGGGCAGGCAGGCAGGGATCAGTAAAGCCCCTTCTTTTGGCCCAAGAACTGGATGCGCCCAAAGGACCACAGGGCATGGGGAGTAGGGGTGGGGGAGAGAGGTGTCATCACAGCTGTGATCGTGTACAAAGACCTCATGGAGATCCCCAGATGTGAGGACCCACCTCTGGAGGCTGGGCCGTATTTCTCCCAGCCCTGGGAGCATCAGGGAGAGAAGGGGCCTGTGTCCCCTCGACTGGCTCAGGCTTTGGTGGGCAGTGGGCACAGGTGTGGCAGCCCGGGTGACTCCCCGTTTACCTGAGACCCTTGCCTCTTCCGGGCAGTCACCAGCCCAGGACATACTGGACAGTGTGAGGGCAAGGCTGCCACCAGGGCTGAGGCTGGGCCTCTGAGGGACGTGGGCGCCTCTGCACAGCCTGAAAATCCGCTCCGCGCACGGGACCACAGGCTGGGTCTCCGTCCAGGAACGCGCAGCCAAGCCCCTCCCGAGATCTCAGCTCTAACGGCCGAGGGGGCTCGGCAGCGGCGGGGCTGGTCCTCCCTCGTGGGTCCAGCTCTCAGCCCCATGGGCACCCTCCTGACCTGGGCAGGAGAGGACTCCGCTCACAGCCCAGGCGCGCTGACCCAGGGCCGGGAGCACAGGGATCCCATCGGAAGGAGGTCCTGACCTGTGGCACCAACCACGAGGGGCTCAGGATCCCGCGTGGGCCCCGCAGGCACCAGGTGCCCCCCGCATGGGCAACCCCCGAGGCCCAGGCGAGCAAGCAGTTCGCCCCAGCAGGTCGCTGGCCACAGCACACATTCACACGCCTTGTTTTTCAGCTTTTATAGAACGTATGAGATGCACTCAGAGCACCTGAAGGACACTCTTGGGTGTGTCACCTGCAGTACTGGGCTACCCGCGGAGGAGCGAGTGTTTCTGGCAGATTTTTTTTTTTAGAGGAGCTTATTTATACGGCAGTGCAGATGAAGAGCAGCTTTGGCTTAAACCCACAGAGCTGGAGCTGGAGCTGGAGCTGCCCAGCGAATTCCCTGTGTGCCCCTGGGCCTCTAAGTCCCTGTGGTGAGAGTCAGAAACGCAGGGACTGCTGGTTTGGGGGGGTTCTCGATATATCAACCAGGGGGGCGAGAGAAGCGCACAAGGGGTGACCTGGGCACAGAGGCCAGAGGTGAATCCGGGAGTTGGGGCCGTTTATGAGGCTCTGGTCTTCCCTCTTTCTTTTCGGCTAAATAATGGCCCCGAAGAGATGCCTACGTCCTAATCCTGGAGCCTGTGACTATGACCTTACATGGCAAAAGGGCTTTGCAGACGGAATTCGATTAATAATTCCCTTGAAATGGGGAGACCCTCCTGGATTATCCGGCCCTAAATGCCACACAAGTGTCCCTGTAGGAGGGAGGCCGGGGCAGGGCGGGGCGGGGGGGAAGAGGAGAGGCCAGGTGTCCACAGAGCAGAGACGGGAGCTGGAGAGGCAGGAAGGGCCTCCCTTAGAGGTCCAGAGGGCGCGCGGCCCTGGGACACCTTGCTTTTGGACTTCCGGCCTCCAGACCAAGAGAACAGCTTCCTGCTGTCTTCAGCCCCGCAGTGTAAGGTAGGCAGCCCCTGGGAGCTCCTGCAGCTGGGGAGCCGCACCCTGTGGGCTCAGCAGAGCGCCAGCACGGTCTCGGGGTCCCCCACGATGTCCCTGTGCACCAGCTTAAAGGCGTCAATGAACAGGTCCATCCAGTCCTGCCGTTCGCCTCCTGTGGCGAACTTGGCCCGCTCCGCGGTGTAGACCAGCACAGCCACCAGCCTGGAGTAGGCGGCTGGGTCCTGTGTGAGCTCCGTGGCGTTTAGCAACTTTTGGATCAGGGGGATGGTCCTGGGGAAGGAGGCGTCCGGGCCCTCTTCCGTGCGGAGGAAGGTGACCGGGGGCTCGCCGCCAGGCCGCGGTCCATCTGCGGGGGATTCCAGAGAAGCTTTTCAGGGACTTGGTCGGCGTGATCGGGGCTCCAGCCGCCTCTCTCCTCGGAGACGAGGAGGGACCAAGAGGCCAGCGAGGGGGTCAGACGAGGAGCCGGGGAGGCTGCAGCTCCCCCGTGGTCAGCACGGGGTGCCAAGGCGAAGCAAATGGGGCTTTGGGGAGCCCGGAGGAGACGGGGAGCAGAAGCTCGAGAACTGCAAGACTCTTGGCACAGACGGCTGCTGAGGCTAACCGGGTGCTGGCGGCCCTGCCCTGGGACGACCCCAGCCCCTTAAAATGCTCAGTACTACCGGGACAACTTCCTGCCTGTTCCAGCCCGGCCTGTGATAGGCACCTGGGCCCCCAGAGCCCCTCTCAGGGTGGTTTCTCTAGCCGGCGTGTGATTACAAATCCTCCGCCCTTCACCTTCAGATGTAAACCTCCCTGCCCTGCGCTGTTGCCCTGAGGACCAGGGAGCAAACGCTCAGGGCGCCCCACGCTCTCCCCTTCCCGTCCCATCCCGTCCCGGGGGAGGTCAGGGCCTACCCTCTGGGCCCCTCGCTCCAGGCGCAACAAGGCCTCCTGTCCGCAGGGTGCCTCGGACACGTCCAGTTAGCTTCCCCGGGTGGCCCGGCCTCACGGCCCCAGCCCTGCCCTGCGCCCTTCCTTTGGGGCGCCCAGCCTTCTGGAGCCTCCTGCCTTGGCGTGGGGGGCAGGGCTCAGGTCTCCCTGAGCAGCAGCTATCGCGGAAGAAGACCTGCCTTGGCCGCCTTTGCCTGGCGTCCGCCTTTGTTGCTCTTTGCCAGCCTCGTGGTTCTGCCCCAGTTGAGCTGCCCCCCTGCCCTGGTCCAAGCCCAGGATGTGGCTGAGCCTCTGGGTGGAAGGGGCCATTTGGCCCAGTAGGTCAGGGCTGTGCCAGGGCAGGCCGCGTCCACCCAGCGCCCCATCTGCGCAGCCCTCAGCGAGCGCGCCAGGGTCCACTCGTGTCAAGAAGGCCATTTGTAAACGCATATTCTGTCGTTACAGCTCCTTCCTTCCCTTCTGGGCACAATGTCTAATTTACTGGGAAATTTCAAATCGCTTTAAAGGAGAAGGAGATTGTGAGTTTAGCAGAGGGGGGACTTAGGAGAACAGGGGAGGGGTCCCTAAGGGGGCTGTTCCCTTTCACTGTCAGGTCCTGGAGGCTCAGGGGAAGTGAGATCACCAGCATTACTCTAGCATCAAAACCAAAGACATCACAAGAAAGGGCACGACAGCCCAAGATCTCTCACAAACACAGATGCAAGAATCCTCAATAGAATATTAGCAATCAACTCTAACAATATATATGTATTACACATCATGACCAAGTGGGATCTATCCCAGGTCTGGAAGGCTGGTTCAGCGCTCAAAACTCAGTGGACGTAATCCATCACGTCAGCAAAGCTAAAGAGGAAAAACCAGCTGATCATGTCAACAGGTGCAGAAAAAGCCTCCGACAAGATCCCACACTCGTTCACGATAGACTCTCAGCACCTAGGAATGGGGGGCCCTCAGCTTGATAAGGAACATCTACAGAGACCCTCAGCGGACTCCCCCATGGCGAGAAATTCACAGCTTCCCCAGCAAAATCACCGCGGGGCCCTGGCACCAGGGGCTGGGTCAGGTTTCTGCCCTCGAGGGGCCAAGCTGACCACGGCACCCACACCCTGGGAGGAGTCAGGCACCCTGAGGGCAGGGGCACAGACCAGGGGTTAGTTGGGTCTCTGCGTGGACCCAACCCCCTTTAGCCCCCGGGGGAGATTGGGGTTGGCGCTATTGGGCCAGCCTCTGGGGTTTGGGGTGGCTCTGGGTGCTACACACAACCGTCTTCAGCTGACTCTGGGGACCCCAAGCCCAGGCCGTCTCTGGGATGACCCCACAGCTTGCCAACGGCCATGGCATAGTCATTGGTACAATCTTGGCGAGCACTTCCTTGGAAGTTCTCTGTCAGAATAAGTGTGTGGACCCCCGTCCCCAACTCAACACGGTCCCTTACCTCAGGCGGCCTTGGTACCTTTGAACCTGCCCGGGGCCCCCTGACCCCTGGGAGGAGCCTGCCGGAACACTGACCTTGTGGCAGACATGGATGTGGGCGCAGGCCCCAAGGTTCCCATCGGTGTTGGACCTGCCAGCAGTCCAGCCCGACTCACCCTGCCCCCCGCCTGCTGCGGAGGACCCACCACCCAGAGCCGGCCCCGGGGGCCCCTCCGAGGCAGCAGCAGGATGCCCAGAGGAGCTGGTCGATGCATCCTGCCCCTTCCCCGCCCCGAGGGACCCCAGCCCCCAGCCTCCCACTCTAGTGCAACCACATAGGGCTCGAGGCACGGCCCCCTAAACACATCTGCTCTGGAGGGAAGAGCAAACCCCAGCCGCCAGGCAGCAGCTCAGGGCGTCAGGGCAGAGGCCTGCTCTGCAGCTGCCCCGGTGGCTGTGGATGTGCTCGCCTCCCTGAGGGTTTAAGACCAGCCATTTCACTTACTGGATCCAGGGCTTCCGCCTGCAGGAGCCGGGCGGCCCTGGGGTGTCTGTGCCTCTGGGCATCTCAGCCCAAGAGGCCGTGAATCTGTGTTCGAGACCAGTGGCCTGAGAGCTTAGCGCACCCCCTCCCCACATGCGCCAGGTGGGTGGGGTGGCCGAGCGACTCCAGACGTCAACTGCACCCTAAGCCCCCTCCTCAGAAGTGCCGGGGTCCCGGAGACCAGGCCACCGCGGGTCTGGAATCCGAGGCTTCTCACTGGGGCGGCTGCAGCGGCAATTCCTAGGGTCCCTGCACAACCCTCCCCCTGGCCCTGGCTGCCGGCTTTCCTGGGGGGCCAGCGGTGCCCGCGTTACCTGTTTGGCAGGGAAGTTCCGGGCACACGATCTGGGGGTCTAGGAGAGAGGAAAAGAGGTGGGGGTCCCGGTGGCTCCCTCGGAGGCCTGCGGAGACCTGGTCCCTCCCCGGCCACACGCCCCTCCCCTACTCTCCTCCGGACTCACCCGGGCACAGCACGTCCTCCATGTCATCGATGAACTTCTCGGCCACCAGGTCGGAGAAAAGCGTCATGTTGCGCACCTGCTGCGGCTTGTCGCAGGCGATGGAGTATAGATTCTCGCTCTCGTGCTTCTCGTGGAACATGTCCCCGATGCCGATGGCCGTCACCGTCACGTCGTGGTTGCACAGCGCCCGCAGGTTGAGGTCGTCGTCGCGGGGGTCGTGGCGGCCATCTGTGATGACCACCGCGAACACGCGGGTCTTCTGGCGCCGGCTCTCCTTGATGAGCTGGTTGTAGGCGAACTTGAGGGCTGAGGGCGTCCAGGTGCCGCCCGCGATCCACTCAAGGTTCTTGACGGCCTCCTTGAAGCTGGACAGTGAGTCGATGCGCTCGTCGTCCAGCTGGATGGCCTCGAAGGTGCCTTCGTGGCTGTACTGCACGACGCCCACGCGGGTCCCTGCGGGCGGGCGCGGGCGTGACGGCGGCCCTCGGCAGAGCTAGAACCCCTCCGAGACCCCTCCCGTGGATTTCTACCCGGACCTCAGGCGTCCTGCGGCCCCTCTGCTCGAGAATGCGGCCTGGTGCCCCCTGCCCCGCCGGACCACCCCTCCAACTGCGGTGCCGCTGACCCGTCTCCGACTTGGGGTCCTTGGCGATGGCCCCCAGCCTGTTGACCACGTTGATGACGAAGTTCTTCTCCAGGGTGAAGTTGGTGTAGCCAATGCTCTCTGAGCTGTCGATGACGAACACCACGTCCAGAGCGCCACAGCGCTTCTCACAGTCTGCGGGGGGGGCGGGGTGAGCGGGGGCGTGGCTAGAGGAGGGCGTGGCGAGCAGGCAGGGAGGGGTGAGCGTTCGGGGCGGGGTGAGCGGGGGGCGTGGCGAGCGGAGGGCGTGGCGAGCAGGCGGGGAGGGGCGGGCGGGTGACAACGCTGACCCCCGGCCCAGGGAGACAGCCTGAGACCCCAGGGGCGTGCAGCCAGGTGCACCGTGGGAAACACTGAACGTGAGCGGGAGGGGAGGACTCGGACAGATGACCCTGACCCCGGGACAAGAGCCCCCAAGGACACAAGTGTCCCAGTCCAGCCGCGTGGGGGCCGCGACTCACCACAGCACCCGCACGTCTCCCTCACGTAGGTCATGACGTCGCACTCCTGTGACACAGCGGGGTCAGCCCCCAGCCCAGAGCGCAAACCCTGGGGAGGGGCTGGAAGCGCTTCTGCAGGAAGCCTGTGGTCCCTGCCCACCCCCTGCTCTGACCTCACCCCTGCTGACCTGCCCTTCAGATTTTTAGGAGGGAGAAGGACCCTGAGTCCCACCCCGACTGAAACCTACCGTGAGGCCGGGGTCTCCTGGGGGGCCAGGCTCTCCCTGGAAGGAGGAAGGATATCAGTGAGAGGTGACACCTGTCATGGCCGAGGCTGGGAGAGCCGGACTTATTCTCACGTGGCCACTCCAGGACCCCTGCATGGTTCGGGGTGCCCGTTGGCCTGGATGGCCCAGGGACCGTGGCCCGAGGGCCAAAGGGATGGGCGACTGACCTACCTCGGGTCCTGGCGCTCCTCTCTGCCCCCGCGGGCCTGGCTCACCAGGGGGACCAGGATCTGCCTGAGAAGGAAAAGGGCAGGTGGGCTCCGGCAGTACCTTGGGTGGTCCCCCCACGCGGCCCTGCCCCGGGCAACCGTCGACAGGGCGCAGAGGTACTCACAGGCTCGCCCTTCTGGCCTTTCCTCCCGGGTTTTCCTTTGGACCCAAAGTCACCTCTGCCCCCCTGTGACACAGGACACCCGTGTTAACAACACAGACAGCTCGGCAGCTGGCACTGCTCCCCTGCCGTCCCCCAGCCCTCCAGGGATCTGCCCAAGAGGGACACGCCTTTCCAGGAGGAACCTGTACTCAGCAGTGCGGGGCTGTCAGATGCAGCCCCACAGAGCGGCATTTCAGGGCGCGGCCCGCTCCCACCAGCAGAGCTCAGCACGGAGGCCCGCTGCACAGACCACCCCGCGGTACGTACCTCGGGGCCGCGGGGGCCAGGCTCGCCCTTCTCTCCCTGGGAAGCAAACACAGGGGTCACTCAGCACTGGGCTGAGGGGTGATGGCCATGCAGCCCCCTCCCTTCCCTGACGGGTGGGCTTGGGCTTCGAAATCTGTACAGAGCCACAGAGGCTATGGGAGAACATTTGATTCCCGGGGGACCTGGCTCTGATCTTGATGGTCACCGCCTGCCCCCAACCCCAGCCTCACCCTGGGCCCGGCGGGGGGCCCTGGCAGGAAGTAGCAGGAACCTTCCAGTCAATGGAAGGCCCACCCCCTTCCCCAGTCCCTGCCCCCGCCCCCCAGGACTTACAGGTGCTCCTCGGGGTCCCGGGTAGCTGAAGCCAGGCCTGCCGGGGTCTCCCTAGGGGACACAGGAGGCCAGTCAGGGCAGGGCCAGTGGAAAAGGTGGAGACTGAGTCAGTCGGCCTGGACTGGGGGTGGGTGGGCAGGGCCCGCCTTGGGAGGACACGCCACCCCTGAGGGTGAGAACACGCCACCCCTGAGGGTGAGAACACGGGCTGGGATGGGAGGTTGCTGCCCAGGCCCCTGATGTCCTCCCTCACCAAGGCATGCTCCCGGCAGGCTTACTCAGGAGCCCTGGCCCAACCTGCCTGCCGGGTGGGGAGGGGGCATACCTTGGGGCCAGGCTGTCCCGAGTCTCCGCGGGGGCCAGCATCCCCAGGGTCTCCCCGAGATCCCTGAGGGCAGAAAGGAAGCAGGGCGTCGGCACAGACGGGGCTGACCTCATCCAGCTCTGACCCCCAGGCAGCATCGCTGCCCTGCAGGGCTGGCCGTCCTGAGGGTCTCTCCTCTCCGCGTGCCACGTCCCGGCTCCCCCGGCACACCCCCCGCCTGGTAAAGCCTGACCCCTCAGGGCAGGATGGCGGAGTGAGGTGCGTGGGGGCCCTTGGCTCCCTGTCCCGCTGCCCAGGTTTACTGTGCGGACAGTATCCTGCCTGCCCGAGGACAGGAGGACGCAAAGCCATGGGCCCTCCCAGGCATCCTGCTACTGACCTGCTTCCCGGGCTCTCCAACAGTCCCTTGGGGACCTCTGGGTCCAGGTAAACCTCGGTCTCCCTGGAGAGAAAAGAGACAAGGGCACTTCAGAGACGCTGTTGTCACTCACTGTGGACTTTGGCAAGGGCAGGGGGCCCTGCTGCCCTCCAAAAGGTCCTTAGCCCTGACCCCAGTGGCCCCAGGCAGGGTCTGCAGGGTGGAGGGCAGGGAGCCCTGGCGGTGCCACCCCAGGAGGGTATGTGGCCTTTGTGGCTGCCCACCCGCTGCCCCACTTGCCTTGGCTCCTTTGTTGCCAACCTCTCCAGCCAGGCCCCGGGGCCCCTCAGGGCCAGGGTCCCCCTGTGGGAAGAGAGGCCAGGTTAGTCTGGGGGAGGTGAGGAGAGGGCATCGTGAGCTCCCCGGGGATGAGGCCCCAGATGGTGGAGGGTGGTGCTGGAACAGCAGGCCTACCCGCTTGGCCTCATGCAGCAGGGCAGGGGTCACCAGTCCCAGAGGAGGGAGCCCCTCCTGTGAGACCTTCCCCCACATCTCACAGGCAAATGGCTGCCCTTGGATTTCACCACAAAGACAAAGACCTCCTGCGCCAGCTACAGGAGCACATGTGTGCGGGGCGGGGGGGGGATGCTGGGGGGTGGAGCAGTGCACAGCCTGCACAGCTGTGCATGGCGTGCGTGGAACCGTTCTTGCCCAGGCCTCTGATCAGGGAGTAACTACTGCTCTCCCAGACCCTGCAGGGAGTGCACCCTGACGGCCAGGCCCCGGGGGTTGCCTTTGTTCTCCTAGGTGGACCGTGGAGGGGGTGTTGGTCATCCCTCGTCACAGGGGCTCCACTGGCACCACGGTGAGACTCCGGTGTAGACACAGACACGGCAGACAGCGCCCGAGACTCCCCCGCGCGGACACTCACCTTCTCGCCCTTGGGGCCATCGCTGCCTGGGCTGCCCTTGATTCCAGGGTCTCCCCTGCGCCCCTGCAGAGAACAGGCACATGGGAGTGTGGGTTTCCAGGGTGGGAGCCCCACTGGAACCCGACACTCTGTTCTCCCCACAGGGACTCTGGCTGTGGGGTCTGGGGGCCCCCCCCAGAGGGCCTCAGCCTAGACCCTGTCCTCTGCTGGGTCGGTTTGGTCCCAGACGAGGATTTAAGAAATGACGGGGGCTGGGGAGCTTGTAAGTCCGGGAGTTCAGGTGATGTGACTGGGACCGAGCTTGGACCAGCTCTTCGCGAAGTCCCTCTGTTCCCTCCGGATCGGGATGCGTCCCCTCTGGGGGTCAGCCCTGGGACTGGGCTCCACCCACCCCGTGGCGAGACCCTCAGGGACGGCTGGGTGGGGTCGCCGTGTGGACCTGCAGAGTGTGTGCTTGGGTCTAGGTTGAGCCCTTGGGGGGTCCTGCCAGCGGGGCAGGTGGGGCCCTGGGGCCACTTAATGGGTACCGAGCGTCCGGCAGGGGCGTGCCTGGGCCCCGCAAGCCACTCCTCAGCGGCCCTCCGTGGCGGCTGCCGTGCGGGGGCCAGGAGGCTCAGCTGGAGAGGCTCAGCTGGAGAGGCTGGAGGACGCTGGGCCCAGAGGCCCAGAGCAGCGCGCGCTGAGGCAGCCCTGCGGGAGGGTGCGGCAGGCCGGCCGGGGTGCCCAGGGCCTGTGCGCGGGTGAACTCACGGGCTCGCCTTTGGGGCCTCGGGGCCCAGGCCCACCCTTGGCTCCTTTCAGACCGGGACTTCCTGGGGCTCCGGTGTTGCCTTGGTAGCCCTGCGGGGAAGAGACAGCTCAGCTACGGCCGTGACCTGCCCAGGCGGGCGAACACCTGTGGGCAGGGCCCAGCCCGTGCGGACGCATGCCTGCCGTCTCCGGTGGGGCCGTGTTTCCCTCGCGGTGCTGTGCGCCGTCACCTGGCAGCAGGGACAGACAAGCTGGGGGCGCTCAGGGCCCCCACCCCCCGCCATGCAGCACCACGGGAGTGCGGCCGGAGCCCGCCGGGAACACTTGCCTTGCTTCCTTTTGCCCCGTTTTCCCCCGGGGGCCCTCTGCGTCCCGGGCGGCCAGGGTCCCCCTGGAAAGGTTTGGAGAAATCAGCCTCATGCTCTTCAGATGCCAGCAGTGGGGCAGGACCCCGGCGGGGCTGGGGGCATGCGCTTCCCCTCCCGTGTCTGTGGAGCAGGTCCCCGTGTGGGCACCCACGGCCCCCTGCCTGGTTTGCAGGGCCAGGGCCTCTCTGCTGGGCGTCTCGGCCCAGTGCTACAGGCAGGGAGAAGGCCCCCAGGAGGCTGGCGACCCCCTCTGCTCTGGCCGGCCCGCCACCTTGGCCAGGCCGCCTACCTTGGAGCCTTGGTCTCCTGGCTCCCCAGGGCTGCCGGCTTCCCCCACGTAACCATCTGGGCCCTGCAAGAAGGGAGAGGCTTGTGCTGGGTCTCTGGCCGGGAGCTGCGCTTGCATTTTCCCTGTGGGGTCAGGGCCAGCTGACCAGGGGCAGGGTGACCAGCACCCCATCGTTGGACTGGCTGCCAGGACCCCCGGCCTGGGTGGGCAGACTGGACAAGCCGCTGGCCCGGGAGCCCCTCGGGACTCTGGAAGCAGCCACCCTCCACCTGACCCGGGAGCCCCTGAGGCCATTCGTCATGTTGTGACCCCAACCCCGGCTGAACCCTGGCGGGGTTCCGGGACAGGCAGGGCAGGGGCTGGAGGGAGGAGCCCAGCTACTGGCTTCCCGCCGCAGCTTGCAGGGCTGGTGGCTGCCCTCCCCACCCCCGCCTGGCGCCCAGCATCTCCCAGGGCCAGGGGCTCGACGCAAAGCCTCGACGCTGTGCTCACCCGATCCCCGGCGTCTCCCTTGCAGCCAGGAGGTCCGATGCGCCCCAACTTGCCCTGAAGGAGAAGAGGGGAGCAGAAGGTGCGTCAGGGCCAGGATTCGGAGGACACAAGCCCCGATGACAGAGGTCAGTGGTGCCGGGTCTATGTGCACCGGGCACCCCACTGTGGACGTGTGCGTCAGTGGCTGTCAGGGTGGCGGTCCAGAGTCTCCGGGGTCGCAGCCAGGAGCATGAGTGCCTGTGGTTCCCCCTCCAGGAGTGTGCATGTGTGCGTGCATGCATGGTGCGTGCTCACCTGTGACATTTGTGTGTGTGCTGTTTGTGTGCACCTGTGCACGTGTGTGAACCACCAGTCAGGCCAGACGTGGGGTCTGCAGGCCAGGCAGGGAGATTCCTGCAAGGCCGGCCCTGCTTTTCAGGAGCAAATGTCCACTTCCGCTCTTGCAAGGTTCCCGTGTGTCCTGTGTCCACTGGGTAGATGCAACCACGGGCCACCCAAGCCACAGGTTGCGCGCAGTGGCCAGAGGTGCCCAGAGGCCTGGCCCCTGGAAAGACCTGAGGGTCTCGAGGGCGTGGTTGTCATTTCGCGGGCACCCTTGCTCCGCCCAGGGACGGAGCCCCAGTGCACTCTACCTTCTGTCCATCCGTCCCGTTCTTGCCTGCCAGGCCGGGGGCGCCCTGGAGGAGAGGGAGGAGGGACCCTGTTAGCCCCGATGCTCCTTCCTTCTGAGCAGTGGGGAGGTAGGCGCCCTGCCCCCGCCCGCCTGTCCACTCACCTTCCGCCCTTCGGCTCCAAACTCGCCCTGCACAGGAGGAAACGAGGCTAGTTAGTGCTGCTGACACATCACAGATGCCACTGCATTAGGCCCAAGTCTACCCTTGGACAAAAAACGAGGCCAGAGCGGCCCCAGAAGGCTACTACCAGCACGACACCGGGTCCCATGCCCCAGCACGGACCCCCGGCTCGCTGCCGGACACTGCTGCCAGGGTTGGGGCCATGTGAGGTCTGGCCGCCCAGAGTCCACTCTCACCTTCTCTCCTTTGAAACCAGGAACACCCTGAGGTCAGAGGGAAAGAAAAGCAGCGTTACCAGTGTGTGTGTGCTGGGACCCAGCAGGCCTGGGGGAGGAAGGAGGGACAGGGAGGTGGGGGGATGGGGGTGGGGTGGTGATCATCAGGCTCGGGTGCAGAGGCGCCGCCAGGGACGTCGCTGGAAATGCAGAAGCGCCTCCCTTCCTTGGGGCAGGGGTGGGAGCGGTGGGCCACGCCAGGCACATCCTGACCCCAGCGGCCGGCCCCGCCTGGAGCCAGGGAGCCCTTGGCTTGTCCCCACGTGTCCCGCCCCCTGGGCAGGGTCCGCAGCAACTTGCCTTGGGTCCTGGGAATCCAATGGGGCCTTCGATGCCTGGATCTCCCTGTGGAAGAGCAAAGGGCCGTGGATGTAACCTCAGCCGTGGGGAGCGGGGGCCGCCGGGACGGGGTGTGGAGGGTACTCACCTGTCGCCCCTTCTGTCCAGGCTCTCCGGGCTCACCCATGTTGCCCTTGGCGCCCTGGAAGCAGATGAAAGAAAAACGAATAAATCAAGGTGGGGAGGCAGCAGATGCATCTGGCCAGCGGCCTGGCAGACGAGCAGACACCCCTCTCCCGAATTTAGAAAGAAGCCACTTGGTAATAACTTTCCCTGTAACGGTGTTTCAAACGCTCTGTCTCATGTCCTCAGAGGTCTCTTTCCCTCTCCTGCCTTTACACTGTTTGACATGAATCACTGGTGTTTCTGATTCCCTGGCAGTAACTGTGGAAGGATTTCATCTGCTACACCTCTGTTGTTACGAAAATGCAGGGCCAACCTAACCTCTTAAAACCTACGTATGTAACAAATGACAGGCCTGAACGCCCGTGTGAGTTAGCGCCATATTACCAAGAGCGACGGAGTTCATGTTTCCTTATGCACTTGAACATGTCTGTTTACTTTACAGGAGGCTTTTATGGGCAAATCTTAATTAAAAAGTATTCCTCCTTTTCTCAAAATGCCATATAAAAGGCAGCTGATAAAAGCTGAATTTTAGTTCTGCCAGGGTGAGAAGTGGTGAGTCCATCCGAGGTGCAGTGGCCCTAAATCTGGAGTTCAAGACAGGTCGGGGGCTTTCCTGGGAAACAGAGCCCTTGGGTCGTCTGGGCGTCTTACCTTCTGTCCGCGGTAGCCCTTGGGGCCGGGGGGCCCGGGGATCTCCAGACAGCTCACCTTGTAGCACTGAAACAGGAAGCAAGGGGCAGCGCGTGAGGCCAGCACCACAAGTCCCAGGAGGGAGGGAGGGGGGGCAGCCTGTGGCCCACTGGACACTGGGCCACGCTGAGCTGGGGGCTGCATGACGGAACAGACCTGGAAGGTGCCCAGGAGGCCCCTGTGCCCACCAGGGGCGGGTTCAGGGGTCCACACCAGTGCTCTAGTCAAGTTTTGGAAATCAAGGCTGCATTAAGCCATGACCAACAGTAGAAAGTATTAAATCGCTGCTGGCCAGTCCCCCCTGTGCTTGCATATTAAATCGCTGTGGTATTGAGCAGCTGCTCCAGGAAAGGGTGCGCTTGTAGTATCCTGGGCTGTGAGCTGGTGCTGGGGAAGCTCAGGCTTCAGGTCCTGTGCTGCAGGTCCCGTGCTGGGCACCCAGCTGGCCACCTGCCTTCTCCTCCTGGCCTCCCTCGGGTGGATGGAGCCCGTCAGCCCAGAGGGCAACCCTCAACCTCGACCCTCATCTTTTGGCTGTGTAGACCCTACGCTGACCTCCTGCGTTTAAACAGCCTGGTTTTGGCCAGGATCCCTTTGTCCAGACTCGAGTCTCAGGCCCCACGTGGAGCTGAGGGGTCTTGCTCCCTGGCCGGGCCCCCCTCATTGTCCTAGACCTCGGGAGCCCCAGGGAGTGGGGCGCGGGTGATCGTCTCTGCTGGGTCAGAGGCCCCAGGCAGCTCCCGGCAGGGCCGGCAGGGATGGAAACGCTCTCACCTCTCCGTAGGCTTCATGTTTCTGCGGAAAAGACCCAGAGAGAAACCCTGGTTAGTGGGGAGCTGGAGACATGGTCAGCTCCGAGTCTGGGCAGGGGTGCAGAACACCGGAGTAGACAGGACCCTGCCCGGGGCCCACCCTCTTCAGCCACCTCACTCAGAGGGGGTAAACTGAGGCCCGGAGCGGTGGACTGCCCCCTGCCACGCGGGTGAGCGGATCCCAAGGCTCTGGGCCCCACGCTACGTCCCTGCTGCTGGCGGGTGGGCGTGGCCTCCCCGGCCCAGCGACTCACCATGACCTTGATGATGCGGTTGATGGTGTCCTCGTCGATCTCGGTGGAGTCGGGCCGCATGGTGGCGTAGTTGTTCCGGTAGAGCTCGTGCGGCGTGTTGGCGATGTCCCGCAGGCCCTGCTCGTTCAGCTTCAGGTTGGGCGGCACCGCGAAGAGCCGGATGCCCTCCTCGCGGGCCCGCTCCGCCTGCAGCTTGATGCCCCCGCACGGGCTGCCCGTGACGTGGCCGTCGGTGATGATCACCGCGAAGTTGACCACGCCCTTGCCCACGTGCCGCCGGACCTCCTGGGTCATGTTGGCCAGCATGCAGTCGGTGAAGGTGCCGCGGCGGAAGGAGCTGATGCCCTGCAGGCTCTTGGTGAAGGAGGCCCGGTCGCTGCCGGGCGGGCTGAACACCTCCACCAGGTCGGAGAAGTGCAGGCCGCCGTAGCGCCAGCTCAGGGCCACCTGGTCCAGGTAGAGCTCGTCCTGCAGCTGGCTGATGAACTGCAGCACGAACTGCTGCATGTGGTAGAGCAGGCTGTCGGTGGGGGACTGCATGGTGATGCTCTCCGACGTGTCCAGCACGAAGTACACGTGGATCGGGCAGTCGGCCTTCTCTGGGGACGCACACGAGTCACCGCGGCGCCGGGGGCCCTTGCGCGGGCTGGGGCCGGGCTCAGCCCGCCCCGCCCCCCCGCAGCCCGCCCCGCCCTCGCCCCCCGGCCCCGCCCAGGCCTCGCCGCACCCACCCCGGTGGTACCTGGGCAGCTGTTCCTCTCGGAGGTGCTGGGGCTGATGATCTCCTGCTGCTGAGCGTGGACGGCCCCCAGGAGGCCCCAGAGCAGGAGGGCGGAGCAGGGGCCTGGGAGCATCTTGGCAGCGCGCGTGCGCCCCGACATCCTGCAGCAAGGGAGAGCGGCGCTGCAGACGGTGCCCCGCGCGCACAGCACGGTCCGAGCCCTACTCCCCAGACGGTGGGGGCGGCACACACGCGGCCGGCCAGCAGCTGGGCTCAGGGGGTTCCTATCCCCCTGCCCTGGATGGGCCACAAGCATTGACTGGGAGCAGAGACGGCAAGCTTTGGGCTCCGCTCCGGGTGGGACGCTCGCCACTCCTCCCTGCCCTGCAGACCCTGGGTGCGCTGGGCAGACAGGTGCGTCCTGGGAACTGAAAAGCCAGTGACTGGCATCAGTGAGGACAGAGAGGGTCCTGCGGTGGGCAGGGCAGAGGGGTCGCTGGGGGCGACTGGGAGGAGGGGCACCCGGGGAGGGGAGAGAGGCCCAGGCTGGGCCGGGGTGCGCCTTGGTACTGGACGCCATGCTGACTGGGGGGAGGGGACGGCCTGGGGAGTGGAACATGGGCGCTGATGAGGACAGGCCTGGAGGGCTGGCAGGCAGTGGCCTCCGGGTCCTGCTTTGTTGAGGGACGTGGGACATTTGCACCGGCTGCAGGGGACCCTTCTCTAGAGAGGTCACTGTGCCCTGGCATGTCTCTGCGGGGCCTGAGGTGGTCCTGATGCTGTGGCCTCTGCAGCCGAGCGCACCCTCTGCCGGACAAATGCAGTGAGAGGACCTCGAGGTGCGGCGGGGTGGGCTGGCTGGGCTCTGGGGACATGGTGTGAGGGGAAGGGGAACCCTTCGTGGGAAGGCGAGGAAGGGGCTTGTCACCCTGCTGTTCCAGTGGGGACCCTGCAAACTGGTTCACTTGGCACCCCTGGAACAGAGGGTGAACCTGGTGAAGATGCAGCCCTGCTGGGGACTTGGGCTCTGCTGGCAGCCTGGGCCCCCGCATGGCTGGGTGCGAGAGGAGGCACCTGGAGGGCTCTGGAAGGAAGCAGAGGCGTCAGGGGCGCTTTGGTGCTGTTTTCGTGGTGATGCCCCTCAACACTGTGGAAACCTCTCATTTTTGTGAGGAGGTGAATTTGCACTTGGGTTTAAGGTGAGAGGGGTTATTCCTGGCGTAGTTAGGGGTGCACAGGACGTGGTCCTGCCTCCCTTCGCATGGGGTCATGGTTAGCTCAAGAGGTTGTGAGGCTACAGGTAACGGTCATGACCCCGAGGGTGGCGACAGTTGCTGAGATTAAAGCAAGCCCCGTGGGAGTATCAGGAAATCCAGGAGGGCTTCCTGCAAGAGGTGATGGATGTGCCCAGACTGAGGGAATGGCCATAGGAAGGAAGCTCCTGGCCGAGAGGAGTCTGGTTTAGGGAGGTCTTGGGGCAACGCTCAATTGAGAAGGTGGGGTGAGGGGCAGGCCAGGGGCTCAGAAGCACCCAGAGGCCAAGAGGGAGTCGGGCTGCACCAGCCAGAGCCAAGGGTCCAGAGCCATCAGCCACCGGCGACGGCCACCGTGGGACCTTAGTCAGGGGGCCAGTCAGGGCTGACCACTGAGATGCGGGCCCGGCTTTGTCCTCCACTACCCCTCACCCCGCTGCCCCACGGAGGAGAGACCGCAGAGAGGGCACCGTAAGGCCCACCATGTCCTGTCTGCTACAGATGAGAGGGGACAGAACGGAGGGGAGGCTTGCCCAGCTTGGCACTGTTCTCCATGTGCACACATGTCACACACACATCACACACACAGACAGACATCACACACACATCACAGCACACCACACACACGTCACACGCCACACACAGACATCACACACACACAGCACACACAGGCATCACACACACACATCACAAACACCACACACACATCACAGCACACCACACACACACACACACAGACATCACACATCACAAACACCACACACACGTCACAGCACACCACACACACGTAACACGCCACACACAGACATCACACACACACAGCACACACAGGCATCACACACACACATCACAAACACCACACACACATCACAGCACACCACACACACACACACAGACATCACACACACACATCACAAACACCACACACACATCACAGCACACCACACACACGTCACACGCCACACACAGACATCACACACACACAGCACACACAGGCATCACACACACACATCACAAACACCACACACACATCACAGCACACCACACACACGTCACACGCCACACACACAGCACACACAGGCATCACACACACACATCACAAGCACCACACACACATCACAGCACACCACACACACACACACAGACATCACACACACACATCACAAACACCACACACACGTCACAGCACACCACACACACGTCACATGCCACACACAGACATCACACAGACATCACACACACACACAGCACACACACAGGCATCACACACACATCACAAACACCACACACACACACAGACATCACACACATCACAAACACCACACACACACCCATCACAGCACACCACACACGTCACACGCCACACACAGACATCACACAGACATCACACACACACAGACATCACACACGCACATCACAAACACCACACACCACATCACACACACACACAGCATACCACATGCAGACATCACACACACATCACATACACCACACCACACACACACAGTGCACCACACACACATCACACACCACACACAGACATCACCATACACACAGACATCACCCACACAGCACACCACACATGTCACACATAGACAGCACACACACACATCACACACCACACACAGCACACACACACACACACAGCACACACACAGACATCACCACACACACAGACATCACACACAGCACACCACACACACATCACACGCCACACACATCACACACCACATACGCATCACACACCACACACACATCACACACACAGCACACCACACTCAGACATCACACACACACATCACATACACCACACCACACACACACAGTGCACCACACACACATCATATGCCACACACCGACATCACCATACACACACAGCACACACCACACACAGACATCACCATATACACAGACATCACACACACAGCACACCACACATGTCACACACAGACATCACACAGCACACACACAGACATCACCACACACACAGACATCACACACAGCACACCACACACATGTCACACGCCACACACATCACACACCCCACACGCATCACACACCACACACACAGCACACCACACACACGTCACACGCCACACACACATCACACACACTCACACATCATACACCACACACAAAACACACATAATATATTAAAAGAAGCCCACATAATAAGTGTACTGGTGGAAAATCTTACTCTCAAATGTAATGAAAAATTCTAAAAATATCTACCCAGGGGAAAAACACAATAGCAACAACAAAATACAGAAAACACCCAAAGGGAAAAATCACTTTGGCCTGTGGCAGGCAGCCTCCAAGGTGGCCCCCAGTTACTCTTGCCCATCCAGGGTCCTCTCACCCCCTGAATGGTCTCTGGCCAGTATGACCAACAGAATAAGCGGAAGTGATGCTGTGTGACTTGCACGACTGGGTCGTAAGAGGCAGGTGCCGTCTGCCTGGGCCCCTCTCCACTTGCTCGCTCTGGGGGAAGCCGGCTGCTGTGGCGTGAAGGCGCTCAAGCAGCCTTTGCAGAAGCTCGTGGGGGAGGCGATGGAGCCCACGGCCGACAGTGGTGGGTGAGCCATCGTGGAGGCAGACCCTCCACCCCAGCCAAGACTCAGATGACCGAGGCTGCGGCCCACATCCTGACTGCACCTCATGAGGGACCCTGAGCGAGAACCACCCAGCGAAGCCTCTCCTGAACTCCTGGCCTGAATACATTACAAGATAGTAAACGTTTACTGTTTTAAATCACTAAGTTTGGGGTACTTTATTACACAGCAATAGACCACTAATAGAGGCATAAAACTTTTTCTCCACAACGTTGTCAACAGAAGATGAGACAATAATTCAGAATTTTGACAGGAAAATAAAATGACCCAAGGATGTCTCCCCAGCCAACTTATCTTTCACGTATAAGGATAAACATCTCAGAACACTAAAAAGAGAGCTACCATATGGTCCAGCAATCCCACTCCTGGGCATATATCCAGACAAAACTCTAATTCAAAAAGACACATGCACCCCTATGTTCACAGCAGCACTATTCACAGTAGCCAAGACATGGAAGCAACCTGAATGTCCACTGACAGATGAATGGATAAAGAAGATGTGGTATATTTATACAGTGGAATATTAGCCGTAAAAACCCACAAAATAATGCCATTTGAAGCAACATGGATGCAACTAGAGATTATCACACCAAGTGAAGTTAAGTCAGACAGAGAAAGACAAATGCCATATGATATCACTTACATACCGAATCTTAAAATATGACACAAATGAACTTATCTACGAAACAGAAACAGACTCGCAGACATAGAGAACAGACTAGTGGTTGCCAAGGGGGATGGGGGGTGGGGGAGGGATAGATTGGAAGTTTGGGGTTAGAAGATGCAAACTATTATGTATAGAGCGGATAAACAACAAGGTCCTACTGTATAACACAGGGAACTATATTCAATATCCTGGGATAAACCATAATGGAAGAGAATATAAAAAAGAATGTATATGTGTGTATAACTGAGTCACTTTGCCGTACAGCAGAAACTAGCACGTCATAAATCAACTATACTTCCATTAAAAATAAAAAAAGGATAAACATCTCAGATGTAAATGGGTTCACATCTACGCCACCCACACACCATTCCTAAAAATATTCTGCAAGGAATTTCTGCAAACAATCGAGAAATGAATAAAGATAAATGAAAAGCAAAGAAACTTGAGATGTACAGTAAAATATAGAAAATGAAGGGAAAAGAACTGAAGCATAAAATTAAAAGCCAGAAATTTCACATAGATCAGTGTGACAATAAAGGTGCGTGGCTTAAATTCTCCTGTGAAGACAAACTTTCCTAAATTGGGTCAAAAAATGAAACCCATTGCAATGAGGTTTATGAGTCACACTTTATGTAGAAAGTCACAGATGGTGTAAAGAAAATGGACTGGGGCGGGATGGATGCAAACGGAGAGAAAGACGGGGCAGTGTTGTTGAGACACTAGAATTGAAGACAGAGGATGAGGGATGGGGCCCAGGAAAAGATAAAAGCTGCTGCAGTCCAGTTATAAATCTTTATGTACCTAATTTCATAACACAATATTACTTAAAGCACAATCGGTGAAAAATCAAAGAAAAAACTGACAGACTGCAACCAAGTAGACTTTAACTCATCTTTTTACGTTATTGACAGATCATATTAAAAAAAACAGAGGATCTGAATGGCATGTTTTATAAAACTTTGATAGTAACAAGCAGGGATTATGTATTTTCTAAACATAAAGGATTTGGATAATGTGCATAAAACACACCCACATATTACATATATACCTATGTTTTCAAAACCTACAAGTAAGGAACACACACTCTTTTAAAAATTTTACAGAATTCAATCCTAGAGTAAGCCACAAAGAAAACTTTAATTTATTAAAAAAATGGAAATTTTACACATAAAATTCTTTGAGCTACAATGCAAAATTTGTCACTAATAAGACATAGGGGAAAAAACCCCAAAACAAAGCACTTGAAATTGAAAAACTCTCACAAAACCTACATAGGAATTAGTGACAATGACGATGTACACTTAAAAACAAATATGAGAAGGCCAAAGCTATAATCGGGGGAAAATACCTAGCCTCAGATGCTTTATGTTATAAAATAAGAAATTAGTGTAACAAATTAGGCATGTGGTTAAAGAATAGGGACAAAAAATACTTAAAGAGATAAATCTCAGGAAAGCAAGAGAGAGAAAGTGGTAAAAAACCCCAAAAACAATTGGTTGAAAAAAAACCTACAGTAGAATAATAAATGCATCTAAGAGCTGGTTCTTCAAAAAGGCCAATAAAATAGAAAAAACTTTAGCAAGTCTAAGCAAGAATAAAAATGATGTAAACACAAATATAGAAATATACAAATTTAAGGAGTAAAATAATAATAGATGAGGAGAGTTTTTATTGTTGTTTGTTTTTAAGAGCATACCAAGTGCAGCTTTGAGCTAGTAAACGTGAAAGACCGTTTTCTGGGAAAGTGGTCTCACCTCTAGAGAGGAGGTGAGGAACTGGCTGGACTCTGACTTGGAAGGAATGGAAACACTGGAAGGAAACACGTTTCCAAAGACTCTGGCCCAAACAGCTTTTGGGTGAGTTCTTTTGCATTTTCAAGAACAAACACTACTCTATTTAACTTATTTCAGAACATAAAAAGATAAGCTTTTCAATTCATTTGTTAACTTGGCAAAACCTAAGACCAAAACTTGATAAAAGATATCCCTAAAAGGAACTCTATAGATAGGTATCACTTTTGAATACAGTTGCAAAAATCCTAACTGAAAATAGGAAATAAAATATAGTAGCATGTTAAGGACTACTAAACCAGTACTAAGAAGAAGTTAGTTAAAAATACAATGATGCAACATTAGGAAACATATTAATGTAAGTCACATTAATATAAAAAAGAAAATCATGTACAGGCATACCTCAGAGATACTGTGGATTTGGTGCCAGACCACCATAATGGAGCAAACATTGCAATAAAGGAAGCTGAAGGAATTGTTTTGGTTTTCCAGTGCATGTAAAAGTTATGTTTACACTATACTGTAGTCTATTGTGTGCAATAGTGTTACGTCTTAAAAAACAATGTACATAACTTAATTAAAAATACCTTATTGCTAGAAAAAATGCTAGCCATTACCTGAGGCTTTAGTGAGTTGTAGCAGTAACATCAAAGACTGCTGATCATAGATCACCATAACAAGATAATAATGAAAAAGTCTGAAATATTGCAAGAATTATCCAAATGTGACAGACATAAAGTGAGCAAACGTGGTTGGAAAAATGGCGCTGATAAACTTGCTCAATGCAGGGTTGCCACAAACCTTCAATTTGTAAAAACCAAAACATCTGCAAGGTGCAATAAAGTGAAGTGCATTAAAACGAGGTATGTGTGTAATTGCTCTAAAAGAGCCCCAAAACATCCATTTGTGGTTAAACAAACAAACAAACAAGTCAAAACCTCATAAGAGACTTAGGAGTTGGATTAACATTATAAAAGTAAAACCTCATAAGAAACTTAGGTGTTGGATTAATATTATAAAGGATATAGATTTCAAATCAACAGCCACTATCAAATTTTACACAAAACCTAAATAGGTGTCCTTATCTCTGTGGGTCACAGACTCCTTTAAGAATCTGGACAGTTTCACCTGACACATATGCACAGATTACTCATATACAGAAACCAAAGTCCTCATTAATTCAGGGGGTCCATCTATGGAACTGACTCTGGATTAAAAACTCCCGCACTTGAAGAATGACCATTAGAGTACAAAAAATAAAAAAGACAAAGAGTGTTGATCTCATTATATTATTCACTGTTGTATTCGAAGCCAATGCAATAAGACAGTAAACAGAAACAAAATGTAAGTCTTGGAAAGGAAGAGGTAGGAACTGTCCTTATTAAAGATGGGACTGTCTACCTAGAAAATCCAATAAAATCAATTGAACAAAGTTCAGGGGAGAGAGAAAGGGGTATTCGATGAGGCAATTATAAGAAAAAAATACACAAAAATCTACAGATTTTCTTCTATCAGCAACAACCAATTAGAAAACGTAATGGAAAAATAACTATTTACACTAGCAAGAAAAACAACTTAAATCCAAGGAATAAACTTAATAAGAATCTACGGATGTGCAGGACTTATGAAAAAGTTTCTAAGGAACACAGTGGAGAGACAAACCTTGTTTTTGGATGACAGACACGATATTTAAGAATATCAGTTATTTCTAACTGAATCTATAATTGAATGTAATTTTGATTAAAATTTCCAATAAAACTTTTTGCTTTTTTTGCCATTATGTGTTGACAAAATGAATCTAAGATTTACCTGGAAGAAAAAGAGTAGCTGAGAAAAATAAAAAATGAGGGGTGATGAAACTTGTGTTATCAAGTGCAATAATGGAATACAATTACAGTAATAAAGCATTAGTGGTTTTGGTGCTGGAATGGCCAACAGACCACACAGCAGTGGCATAACACCACATGAGAACTGAGGAAATGAGACGGCTGCTTTTCAGAGCACTGAGAGAAGGCTGGGAAAAGGGTCACGATGTGATTAGAAATAAAGTAATCCCACCTCACACAGTACACCCAAATAAAGTCCAGGAGAAGTAAGTAACTGAGTGTAAAACATGGACCAAAAAGCCTTTGAAGGAAATAGAAAAGATGAAATGACAGTGAAATGTCTTATGATTACTCTGCACCAGACACTATACTACATCTTTTCTTTTAACCCTCACAAGAGCCCTTGTGGATAGCACACTGGTGCTATTATAATCCCCATTTCATAGATGAGGAAACTGAGACTGAGACAGGTAACTTGTCCTCGGTGCTCAGATAATAGCTGAGATCCAAATCCAGGCAGCATGGTTCCGAGTCCACACTCATGATAACTGGGCTCCCACATATCACCTTCGTTAAAACAAAACAACGTGAGCAGAGGGGAAACATGCCAAGAGCCAGGCAACCATATTCCCAATGCATGATCAAGGTTTCATATTCTTAAGGTTTAAAATTTTGATGGCCTATTATTGTGTAAATGTTTACAAGTGTAATATATTTTTGTTGTTTTAAACTTTTTATTAATATATAATGTCCTTCTTTGCCTCTTGTAACTCTTTTTGATTTAAAGTCCATTTTAATCTGGTGTTAGTATAGCTACGTCTGCTCTCTTTTGGTTCCTATTTGCATGGAATAACATTTTCAATCCATTCACTTCAAACCTATTTGTGTCTTTGGTTCTAAAATGAATCTTTTGTAGACAGCATATAGTTGGATCTCATTTTTTTAATATCCATTCTGCCAGTCTCTGTCTTTTGCTTGGACAGTTTAATCCATTTACAGTTAAAGTAACTACTGATAAGGAGAGACTTACTTCTGTAGTTTTGCTATTTGTTTCCTACGTAGTTATAGCTTTTTTGTTCCTCATTTCCTGCATTACTGTTTTCTTTTGTGTGCAGCTGATTTTTGTTGTAAAACATTTACATCCCTTCCTCATTTCTTTTTTTTTTTTTTTGCGGTACACGAGCCTCTCACTGTTGTGGCCTCTCCCATTGCGGAGCACAGGCTCCGGACGCGCAGGCTCAGCGGCCATGGCTCACGGGCCTAGCCGCTCCGCAGCATGTGGGATCTTCCCGGACCGGGGCATGAACCCATGTCCCCTGCATCGGCAGGTGGACTCTCAACCACCGCACCACCAGGGAAGCCCCCTCATTTCCTTTTGTGCATATTCTTTTGGTACCTTCTTTATGGTTACCATGGGATTACATTTAACATTCTAAAGTTATAACAATATAATTTGAATTTATGCCAGTTTAACTTCAACAACACATTAAAAAATCTGCTTCTTTAAAAGCTCCCTCCCTATCCCTTTCAGTTATTGATGTCACAAAATTACATCTTTACACATTTTGTGTCCCAAAACACAAGCAAATGTTATTTTTAATGCATTGGTCCCTTAAATTATGTAGAAAACAAAATGTGGAGTTACAATAATGCTAGTTTTAAGAACAGAGCTGGACAAATCATGCACCCTGAATTCAGACTATACTACAAAGCTACAGTAATCAAAACAGTATGGTACTGGCACAAAAACAGACACATAGATCAATGGAAAAGAACAGAGAGCCCAGTGCATAAACCCATGCATGTATGGTCAATTAATCTATGACAAAGGAGGCAAGAATATACAATGGAGAAAAGACAGTCTCTTCAATAAGTGGTGCTGGGAAAACTGGACAGCTAAATGTAAAAGAGTGAAACTAGAACATTCTCTAACACTACATACAATAATAAACTCAAGATGGATTAAAGACCTAAATGTAAGACCAGATTCCATAAAACTCCTAGAGGAAAACATGGGCATAACACTCTTTGATATAAATCACAGCAATATTTTTTTGGCTCTCTCTCCTAAAACAAAGGAAATAAAACCAAAATTAAACAACTGGAACCTAATTAAACTTAAAAGCTTTTGCACAGCGAAGGAAACCATCCACAAAACGAAAAGACAACCTACTGAATGGGAAGAAATATTTGCAAATGATATGACCAATAAGGTGTTAATATCCAAGACATATAAACAGCTCATACAACTCAACACCAAAAACACAAACAACCCAATTAAAAAGTGGGCAGATTTCACCAAGGAAGACATACAGATAGCCAAGAGGCACATGAAAAGATGCTCAACATCACTAATTATTAGAAAAATGCAAATCAAAACTACAATGAGGTATCAACTCACACCAGTCAGAATGGCCATTATCAAAAAAGCTAGAAACAATAAATGCTGGAAAGGGTATGGTGATAAAGGGAACCCTCCTACACTGTTGGTGCGAATGTAAATTGATACAACCACTATGGAAAACAGTATGGAGGTTCCTTAAAAAAGTAGGAATAGAACTACCATATGACCCAGCAATCCCACTACTGGGCATATACCCTGAGAAAACCATAATTCAAAAAGAGACATGCACCACAATGCTCATTGCAGCACTATTTACAATAGCCAGGACATGGAACCAACCTAAATGTCCATCAACAGACGAATGGATAAAGAAGATGTGGCACAGATATACAATGGACTATTACTCAGCCATAAAAAGAAACGAAATTGAGTTATTTGTAGTGAGGTGGATGGACCTAGAGTCTGTCTACAGAGTGAAGTGAGTCAGAAAGAGAAAAATACCGTATGCTAATGCAGATACATGGAATCTAAACAAACAAACAAAAAAGGTACTGATGAACATAGTTGCAGGTCAGGAATAAAGAAGTAGGTATAGAGAATGGACTTGAGGACATGGGGTGGGAGGGTGAAGCTGGGGTGAGTGAGAGTAGCATCAGCATATACACATTACCGAATGTAAAATCATTGGCTGGTGGGAAGCAGCAGCATAGCACAGCGAGATGGGCTCCATGCTTTGCGATGACCCAGAGGGGTGGGATAGGGAGGATGGGAGGGAGGCTCAAGAGGGAGGGGATATGGGGACACGTGTATGCATATGGCTGATTCACTTTTTTGTGCAACAGAAACTAACACGGTATTGTGAAGCAATCATAAAAACAAAAATGGGCAGAAGAACTGAATAGACATTTTTCCAAAGAGGAAATGGCCAACAGGCACAGGAAAAGATGCTCAACATTGCTAATCATCAGGGAATTGCAAATCAAAACCACAATGAGATATCACCTCACACCTGTCAGAATGGCTATCGTCAAAAAGAACACAAATAACAAATGTTGGTGAGGATGTGAAGAAAAGGGAACCCTCATGCACTACTGATGGGAATATAAGTTGGTGCATCCTTTGTGGAAAACAATATGGAGGTTTCTCAAAAAACTAAAAGTACAACTACCATATGACCCAGCAATTCCACTCTTGGGTATATATTAGATTAATAATTTAAAAAATGTATTAGTCTTTCAAATCATGTAGGAAAAAAAGCGAGTTACATGCCATTGTTACAGTAATTATTGTTATAATAATAATAGCTTTATAATTGCTCATGTATTTACCTTTACTGAGAGCTTCATATTTTCACATGACTTCAAGCTACTGTCTAGTGTCCTTTCATTTCACCTGCAGGACCCTCTTGAGCATTTCTTACAGGGCAGGTCTAGCAGTAATGGACTCTTTCAGCTTTTGTTTATCTGGGAATGTTTTAAGTTTGCCTTCACTTTTGGGGGACAATTAGGCTGGACATAGAATTTTCAGGCAACAGGTGTTTTTCCATTTAGCATTTTGAATATATCAACACCCTGCCTTTGGTCTCCAAAGTTTCTGACGAGAAATCTTCTGGTAATCCTATTGAGAATCCCTTGGATATGATGAGTCACTTCTCTCTTGCTGATTTCAAAATTCTCTCTTTGTTTTTGTCTTTTGACAGTTTGATTATAATGTGTATCAGTGTGAGTCTCTTTAAGTTCATTCTCCTTGTCTTGGATGTTTATATTCATGTCATTCATCAGATTTGGGAAGTTTCTTCACATATTTCCGCTGCCCCTTTCTCTCTCACCTCCTTCTGGGACTCCCAAAACAAGTATTCATGTCCTTTAGGTTCTGTTCACTTTTCTTTAATCTTTTTTCTTTCTGCTCCTCAGACTCGTAATTTCCATTGTCTTATCTTCAACATCACTAACACTTTCTTCTGTCTTCTCAAATTGGCCTTTGCATTCCTCTAATAAGTAACTAAAAGTCATTGTATTCTTCAGCTCTATTAAATCGTTTTGCATTCTACCTAGGTTTTCTATTTATTGATATTTCTATTTTGTTCATACATTATTTTCTTGACTTTCTCCACATCTTCCTTTAGTTCCTTGAGCATCTTTAAGATGGTTGTGTTAAAGTCTTTGTCTAGTAGATCCACCATCAGGTCTTTTTCAGGGACAGTTTTGGTTGGTTTATATTTTTTCCTTTGAGTGGGCCATACTTTCCTGTTCCTTTGTTTGCCTTTTGATGTTCTGTTAAAAACTGGACATTTGAATCTAAAATGGTAACTCTGGAAATCAGATTCTTGTCCTTCCCTAGGGTTTGCTGTTCTTGATTGTTTGTTTGTTTTCATTATTATTTTTTGTTTTTGATTGTCGTAGGCTGTCTCTGTGCCAAGGTTCAGCCTGAGGAGTAAAGGTAAGGTCTTCTCATTTCCTTCCTGAGCCTGCACTTTCCCCCAGGCATGTGCAGTTCCTGTCTAATTTCCCCTGTATATGCAGTTGCTTTTGAATGTCATAATCTTCAATGTCTGGCTCCCAAAAGGAGAAAAAGAGAAAAATGAATGGGGGAAAAAGGTGCCAGCCCTTTAAATCTCCTGGAAGTCAGTTCAACCAGAGGGGGAGAGGCTTGCAATGAGGAGGAGAAGTGTAGCAACAGTGGAAGGCTCAACAAATTTAAAAAGAAAATAACATAAAATGTATCTTCTCTAATCACAATGGGATGACTTTAGAAGTCAGTAACAGAAGGAAAACTGAAAAATTCACAAAATTGTGGGAATTAAACAACTCACCCTTAAACAACCAATAGAATAGGTCAAAGAAGAATCACAAGGGAAATTAGAAAATACTCAGAGACTGATAAAAATGAAAACAAGACACAGCAAACATATGAAACACAGTGAAAGCAGTATGAAGAAGAAAATTTACAGCTACAAATGTTTACATAAAACAGCAAGAAAGATCTCAAATTAACAACCTAACTTTACGTTTACAACTTAAGGAACTAGAAAAAGAACAAATTAACAGCTAGCAGAAGGAATGAAATAATAAATACTAGAGCAGAGATAAATGAAATAATAGAAAAACAATAGAGAAAAATCAATGAAACCAAAAGTCAATTCTTCAAAAAGATCAACAACACTGACAAATCTTTAGCTAGATGGACTAAGAAAAAAAGAGAATACTCAAATTACTAACATCAGAAATGGAAGTGGGAAATTAGTACTGATTCTACAGAAATAAAAAGAATTATAAGAGAGTACTAGAATCAGTTGTTTGCCAACAAATTAGATAACCTAGATGAAATGGACAAATTCCTAGAAACACAAAACCTACAAAGACAAAACCATGAAGAAATAGAAATTCTGAATAGACCTGTAATTAGTAAGGAGTTTGAATCAGTAATTGAAAATCTCCTTTCAAAGAAAAGCCCTGGACCTGATGGCTTTACTGGTGAATTCTAGGAAGCATTTAAACTAGGAAGCATTAATTCTAGGAAGCATTGAACTAACATCAATACTTGTCAAACTTTTCAAAAAAATTGAAGAGGAGGGAATATCCCCAAACTCATTCTATGAAGTCAGCATTACCCTGATACCAAAGCCAGACAAAGACACTACAAGAAAAGAAAACTACAGACCAATTCCCTTATCAACATGGATACAAAAATCATCAAGAAAATATTAGCAAACAGAATTCAACAGGATGGAAAAAGGATTAAACATCATGACCAACTGGGATTTATTCCTGGAATGCAAAGATGATTCAACATATGAAAATCAATTAATGTAACACACCACATTAACAGAATGAAAGAAAAACCCACATGATCATCTCAACTGATGCAGAAAAATCTTTTGATAAAATTCAATATCCTTTCATGATTAAAGAATTCAACAAACTAGGAATAGATGGAAACTACCTCAGTATAATAAAAGACATTTATAATAATCCCACAACTAACATCATACTCAATTGTGAGAGACTATAGGCTTTTCCTCTAAGGTCAGGAACAAAGCAAAGATGCCCACTTTCACCATTTCTATTCAACATAGTATTGGAAGTCCCAGCCAGAGCAATTAGGCAAGAAAGAGAAATAAAAGGCATTCAAACTGTAAAGGAAGAAGTAAAATTATCTCTGTTCACAGATGATATGATTGTATAGGTAGAAAATCCTGAAGAGTCCACAAAAAGAAACTGTTACAATAAATGAATTCAGCTAAGTAGCAGGAAACAAAGTCAACACACAAAAATCAGTTGCATTTCTATACACTAACAATGAATAACACAAAAAGGAAAATAAGAAAACAATTCCATTTACATTTGCATCAAAAGAATAAAATACTTAGGAATTATTTTTACCAAAGAAGTGAAAGACTCATTAAAAAATATAAAACATTTATAAGAGAAATTAAAGAAGATATAAATAAATGGAAAGATATTCTGTGTTTATAGATTGGAAGAATTAATATTAAGATGTCAATACTATCCCAAGTGATTCACAGATTTAATGCAATCTCCATCGAAATCTCAATAATAACTTTTGCAGAAATGGAAGAAACCACTCTAAAATTCGCAAAGAATCTCAAGAGACCCTGAATAGCATAAACAATTCTAAAAGAGAAGAACAAACTGAGGAACAAACTTCCCGATTTCAAAATTTACTACAAAGCTACACTAATCAAAACAGTATGGCACTGGGATACAGGGACATCTAGACAAATGGAATAGAATAGAGTGCAAAAATAACCCTCACGTATGTAATCAAACAATTTTCAACAAGGCTGTCATGACCAGTCAGTGGGGGAAAAGACAGTCTTTTTCAACAAGTGGTGCCAGAAAACTGGATATCCACATTCTAAAGAATGAAGTTGGACCTTACCTAACACCATACACAAAAATTAACTCAAAACGGATCCATGATTTAAGTGTAAGACCTAAATTTATAAAACTTCTAGAAGAAAACAGAAGGCAAAACTCTTCACAATACTGGATTTGGCAATGATTTCTTGAATATGACACCAAAAGCACAAGCAACTAAAGAAAAAAATAGGCATACTGGATTTCATGAAAATTTTAGAAATTTGTGCATCAAAAGACACTATTCAGCCTGGTCCAGGGCACTCCTTTTCGTGTCCTTCCACCAGTCACGGGCAGGGTCTGAGCGGTTCACTGGGGGCGGAGATGCATCTTTGGGGAGGGCAGTGAGGCTCTGGGGCTGTGAGGGGAGGGCAGCCTGGCACCAGAGGAGGCAGCGAAGCCTCAGAACACGAGGCTTTGGGACCCAGGATGAGGAGTCCCCAGGCCAGCTGCTGCCTTTGGGACCCCAGGGTAGCACAAGAGGCGAGGTTATTGTAATTCAGGATGTGAAGGGCACAGTCGATATGTACCATCTTCTGGAATGTCCACCAAGGAACTCTGAAAATGATGACCTAGCAACCAGTTTGGTTCTTGATCCCTATTTTGGTTTTCAAACACACAAAATGAATACTAGCTTTCAGTCTCTTATAGGAAGGCAAGAAGAACTAAAGGAAGTGATCGAACATTTTAAGAAAGACGAGCACTTGGAGAAAGCCGTCAAATGTCTGACTTTGCAACAACAAAAATGATGCAGGAGGAGCAACTAAGCCCGTGCACCACAACTACTGAGCCTGCACTCTAGAGCCCGTGAGCCACAACTACTGAGCCCACACACCACAACTACTGAAGCCCACATGCCACAATTACTGAGCCTACGCTCTAGAGCCCGTGGGCCACAGCTACTGAGCCCACGTGCCACAACTACTGAAGCCCGCGTGCCTAGAGTCCGTGCTCCACGAAAAGAGAAGCCACCGCAATGAGAAGCCCGCACACCGCAACAAATAGTAGCCCCTGCTCACCGCAACTAGAGAAAGCCCACGCGCAGCAACAAAGACCCAACGCAGCCATAAATAAATAAACAAAATAATTTATAAAAGAAAATGATGCAGGAGAATTTATTCAAGGAACACGTATTTATTTACTTGTGAATGTTTGCAACTGACAGTGGATTTGAAATAATGCCTTGTAACAGATACTCATTAGAACAAAATAGAGCCAAAATAATTGCAACAAAAGAGTGGAAACACAATGACAAAATAGAATTACTGGTGGGTTGTGTGGCTGAGCTTTCAGCAATTGAGGAGAACATCCTACTTGGACCCAGAGAAAACGACTTCAGTGCTGTGTGTTCCAGAAGGAAAAGCCGTGCTCAGCTCACCTTGGTCCTGCTACACTTACAAACCATGACTGCAGACCAAGTGTGGGTTTGTGTCAGTTGGCCAAGACACAGCAAGTGCGAAGGCTCTAAGAACCTGGAGAAGAAATTCTTGTTATTATGGAGATGGGTTTTCTGGGGGCAATAATGAGTTCTGCGAGCGTTACACTTGTGAGAGACGGCAACTGGCGCTTTTAAATCCAGAGTGGGACTGCTTGCCTCTGCTCCTGTTATCAATAGAAAATATGGACTCAGAGAAACAGTAAACCTTTAAATAGGCTTAAAATGTTAGGTGACAGCAGTAAGAATTCAGTCAGTCAGTTCTGACACTGATGCAGATACCACTCAGGAATAAAAACAAGGCAAGGTCGTCATACGTTTGAAAGAAACCTTTCCACGGTGTTAGCGTCTCTGTGATGATGCTGTCAGGTCCCACGAGAAGACAAAGGACGAGGTGGCGTCACACAGGCACACACGTGTTCCACGCCTGGTCAGTCTGTTAGGCTGGATGGTGGACTTGGGGAGTTCATAGCGTCTGGCCTCAAGGCTCCCCACCCCCTTTTTACAACTTGCTTGCCTTTTTCAAAATGAGCTGACGCAATTCACCAAACCACCAGTTTCCAGAATCAGAACTGTGATAGAGGAGCATTCTGAATGTTGCTCTACTATGACGTGTTGTAACAGCCACTCCTCAAAGCAGCAAGAGAGATGAAGAGGAGAAAGAAGTGAGCTTGAAGGTACCAGTGGCGAGTGCAGGTAGAGCCTAATGGAAACTGGAGAAAGACAGAATGAAGAATAAAGAGAAAAGAGAGAAGAAAGCCTAAACAAGCAAAAGAAAACACATCATGTTTGTGGAGCTTTGAAGTCCTGGAATCACTGTGATCGCTACTGTTTTGCATCTGGGTGACACCAGTTTTCTCTAGTTGCCCCTAAAGCAGTAGCCTCTTTAGTCTGACTTGTCTCTGACAGGAATAAAGTTTAGAAGTTTTAACCTGATGGTCCCCACAGCACACCTGCTTTGGCACTATAAACGTCCATACGTACCTCCCAGCACGTAAGTACCGTCTGAGGTCTGATTATTTCGGCTCTTCTCCCTGTGTCTTCAGATGTCTTCAGCCCAACTCTGGGTGCTCCTCTCCACTACAGAAGAGCCCAAAGAAAAGGGAGGGTGTCTCCCACCATGGTGACTGTCACTTCCATGAAGTCTGACTCTACCTGCTGCTGGGGGTCAGAGGCCAGGGCTAACCTCTGCTGTGGAAAAGTGATACTGTGTTCCTATTCCAGTCTTTAACGTCCAAAGTGAACAAAGACAGGCAGTCAGTCTGTCATTTGCCATTGACTGTTGGTTTTAATAATAAATGCAGAACAATACAAAAGAGACACTATCCAGAGAGTCAAAGGGCAGCCTACATAATTGGATCAGATAAGGGATTAATATCCAGAATATATAGAGAACTGAAACTCAACAACCAAAACCCCAGCAACCTGATTCAGAAATGGGCAAAGGGCTTGAACAGACATTTCCCTAAAGGAGTCATACCAATGGCCAATAAGCACATGAAAAAATGCTCAACGTCACTCATCATTAGGGAAATGCAAATCAAAATTACGATGAGCTATCACCTTACACTCATTAGGATGGACAGTATCAGAAAACAAGAAATGTTGGAGAGATAAGGGGAAATTGGAATTGCTGGTGGGAATGTGCAAATGTAGAGCTGTATGGAAAATAGTACGGTGGCCCCTCAAAGAATAAAAGTAGAATTACCATATGATCTACCAGTTCTACTTCTGGGGATATAGAGACTCAAAGGAATTGAAAGTTGGGTCTCAAAGAGATATTTGCACAACAATGTTCATAGCAGTATTACTCAGAATAACTAATATGTGGAAGCAACCCAGGTGTCCATTGACGGACGAATGGAAAAGCATAATGTGGTCCATCCACACAATGGAATATTATTCAGCCTTGAAAAGAAGGAAATTCTGACACATGCTATGACATGGATGAAACTTGAGGACATTATACTGAGTGAAATAAACCACACACAGAAAGACGACTACTGTATGATTCACTTATATGAGGTACTTTGAATATCTCAGAAATCATAGCGACAGAAAGTAGAATGGCGGTTGCCAGGGGCTGGGGGAGGGGGGATGGGGGAGTTAGTGTTTAATGGGACAGAGTTTCAGTTTTACAAGATGAAAAGAGTTCTGGAAATGGACGGTGGTGATGGTATCACAATATGAAGGTACTTAATAGCACTGAACTATACATTTAAAAATGGTTCAGATGGTAGATTTTATGTTATGTGTACTTAACCACAATTTTGAAAAATTAGGGGAAAACATCTCTTACAAAGTAGTAAAAAATGAGCGCCCATTAGGAAGATGGGGAAGATGAGGAAAGTAACAGCAGCACAAATGGTCAGTGATCGAGCTGCACAAAACCCAAGGACATGCAGGCAAACCACCAAGGCACCATCCCTCATCTATGAAACTGGCAAACAGGACAGAAAACCAGACACTGTCCACAGCCAGAGCACCAGGGCCCGTCTCCACTCCTCTGGTGCCTCTGACAACAGGTTTGGAAGCCTTGACACTTTTCAGAACTTTTGACCCAGACTCTGCTCTCCAAGGTGCGGTCCCCCACAGCGGGGATGCCCACCCTCCGTCTGCCCGTCACAGGGTCTAAAGTGGGCCCCCGGAGGCTAACCGCTGGCGGGGCGTGGGGATGCCGGCCTGTTCAGATCTCCGCGGCAGATCTGCACCTGGTCTTTGCAGGGTGTTGCTTTCTGATTTGGCCCAATCCCAGCACATGCTTCAGGGCGGGGACCGGCCCCCCAGGTCCTGTTCAGTGGGCAGCACCCCACGAACCCTGCTTCTTTGCAGGTGTGCCCCACACCAGGGTCCCCCGGCTTTGCACAAATGTTTGAAAGGAGCCACAGGAAGGAGAGACCCACTGGAACACGGGGCTGTGTTTAAAGGAAAAGAATCAAACTATTTGAGTTTTTCTTAAAATAATCACAAGAGCTAGGTTTCCCAGCATTGTAAAGCACTCGTGGCCGCAAACACGGTCTCCCTATACCCTGTGCACCTAGACACCTTGTTCTACAGATGAAAAGCAGCGCCAGAGAGGAGGCTGGGCTTGGCCCACACCCTCTGCTGAGGCCCCGGGAAGACCCCTGGGTCCTGCTCCTCTCCCAGGCACCGGCCCATCCCAGGGAGCTCATCTGACACCTGAGGGGCCTCAGGCGGGCCTGCTGCACAACAGAGCTGCCTGTGCTGGCTGGCGATGCAGAGTCCGCTGGGCGTGGATGTGCCCTGCCCGGTGCAGGGCTGCACTCCACCCGACCAGGTGACCCAGCGGCTGGAGCCTGGCTTTCACCTGGATGTTGCCTTCCCTGTTGTTTCCACTGTGGACATGCCCAACCTGCCCCCAACCTGCCGCGGTCTTCACAGGCCTCCCAGGTCACTTTCATCAGCCCAGGGTGGCAGCTTCCCGGGGGCCAGAGTGGCCCAGTGGCCCACTGAGACCCACGTTCTGCCAAGGGGACACATCTGCGCCCCTTGCATCCAGCCCCTCCAGTTACCTATGCCCCGGGGGCCCAGGCCCTCTCCCCCACCCAGCTCTCCTGCCTCGGAATGGCAGAAGGAAGGCAGACCACTTTCCTCCCTCCTGGGAGCCCCCAGCGCCGTCCAGCCTCCTGGCCCTGGTGAGGCAGACAGGGAATAAACTCCAACGCAAGATGGCCTCCAAGCCAGAACTTCTATACTGGAAACAAAACCCAGGGAAATCTGTGTCCCTCAACCCTCCTTTTTTGGGTGTCCCTCTACAAGTGCAGATCTTTCCCTTGGGGACAGTTGGGTGACCTGGGGGGGTAGGGGCCATCAGCTTTCTCCCTGGGTTCAGGGGACCATTCTCTGGGGCCCCAGGCAGGATGGCAGGCACCCCAGGGCGCCACCCTGCCGTTTTTGGTTGTTGTTACCAGCATCAGCTGATACTCTCAGCGGCTGATCTCCCCACCCCCTCAGTGGGTGCTGGGCCCTGTCCTGGGCTCTGCTGGGCCCGTGAGGAGCCCTGGGTGGGTGTGGGGCCCGACCAGCAGACTTTGTCGGGGGGATGCCGGTGCGCCTCTCCAGCCTCAGAGGAATAGGGGCAGGCTGGGCTCCTAATGACTCCTGGGTAGAGTGGGGTGTGGCCTGTGCTCTCCCCATCCCTGCTCACCCCTGCTTCCGGGTAGCAGAGACCCCCTCTTCCCCTGCAGTCCGAGTGCCCGGGAAGCTGGCCCCTCAGAGTTCATTCTAGGGGCCAGTCCTTCCAGGGGGACGAGGTACATCCGCTCCCTCTCAGACGAGCTGAGGCGGGGGGCCAGCACCCCTGGAGACCCTGTGCTCAGTTCCGTTGGGGGGGGTCCTCTCATGGGAGTGAGCTGGGCTCCTGAACCTCCGGAGATGTCCCCGGGCCCGAGACAGAACCAAGCCGCCCAGGAGCGGCCAAGGGTCTGGCTGCAGATGGGGGACCCGGGCAGGGACGGCAGGCGCCGTGGCCTCAGCACCGCGCCGGGAACCGGGAGACCAGCTCGGCCCCAGGAGAGGCGGGAACAGACGGACGGGCCCCCGCGCGAGGCGCCCCAGGCGCGGACCCGAGGGCGCCGAGCGAGGCCGGCGGTGGAAGTGGGGCCACCGCGGCGGGCGCGTCCCGCGGCGAACGCCAAGTCGCTGCGTCCCGGCGCCGAGACGGACCGCGCTGCCCAGGGCCTTACCTGACCACGCGTCGGGAGCCCTCGCCGGACTCTTCCCGAGCGCAGAGGCTCCGGGTCCAGTCGGTGCGAGACGGCGCCGAGTGGGCAGGGGGAGGGGCCGCTGCTAGGCCCCGCCCCTGCCCCCGCCCCGCCCCGCGCCCACAGAGGCCACCGGGAGGCGCTGCGGCCCCGCGCATGGAGGCGGGGCGGGGCCGACAGGGGACCCGAGGGGCCAGGAGGGGACCGGAGGGGGCAGGGGTGCGGGGAGTCTGGGGACGGGGCGGGAGAGCGGCCCTTCGAGGACAGGACCCCTCCCCGCCCTCGGCCTGCTGCTCCGACTGGACGCCTGCCCACCTCCCTGCCTGCTGCCCGCCCCCGCCCATTTCCCCGCGACCAGCGGCGTCTACTCCGGGGCCTGGGGCGCCTCGGACTCCCCAATCACTCGCCCCTTGAGGGAGCAGCCCTGGGAGGCCGCAGGGTCCTCCCGCCCGGCGTCCCCTCCCCACGTCCCCCTTGCTCAGGACCAGCGAGCTGGGGTCTTCTTCCTCGTGCAGGGACACGCAGCAATGTGACCCACTGATCACAACGTGTGTCCAGTTGTGGGGTCCCTGCCCCTCAGGGGTGAAAGGCCGGCCGGGGAGGGGCAAGGGCAGCCAGGACAGTGGGAGCCTCAGGCGCTCTGGGTGGGGAGCGAGGGCCTAGTAGTGCTGGCTGGGCCCCGGTTTCCTTGCAAGAACCCACAGGTGCTCTTGGGGCTGGGCCCTGGGGCCACTGTGATGGCCCTACCTGAGCCGAGTCTGGAAAAGGGTGAGAAGGGTCCTTGTCAGGGCTGTGGTGGGGTTCGCCACTCCCCCACCCACCCTGGAGCGGCAGCCCCCCAGGACCAGTGCTCCTCCTTCAGGGAGGGTGCAGGCGGGGCTGGGGGTGAGGTCCCTGGGCTCTGGGATAGGGCGTGCCACCGCCACCCTTGAAGGGGGCCCAGGCAGCAGGGGATGTGGCTCCAGCCCCCGATGAGCAGCTTTGCACATCTCTGACTCAGCCCCTCCGCCCAAGAGGAGAGAGACCCCAGAGCTTCTCGGTCACCTGTGTGTGCCCAGGAGGACTTCCCCACTGCGTGCAGCCCCGCTGGTCTTCCTGGCCACCTCTTTCCGACTGTGCCCGGATTCTGGTGCAGCTGGCTCCCCTCTCCTGTTGGGACAGTCCGGTGGCCGAGGCCAGGGGTCTCTGTGTCCTCAGTGAGCCCAGCAGTAGTGACTTGAAGCAGAAGGGGAGGCACATGCAGCCCCTGCAGCCTCGAGACAGGACGGCCCTGCTCTGCCACCTGAAGGGCTTGCCAGTTACTCCTCGGCTCCAGCATGTGGCCTTCCACCTGCTGCCCCTCCCGGAGGCCCTCAGGCTGGACGCACATCAGTGCCACTCCACCACTCACTGCCCACCCGTCCCTTGGCCGCACCAGTCACTGTCTCCTCCCCAGGGGCCTTTCCCGTGTGGATGGGCGCCAGAGCCAGGGGGCACTGAGGTGGGGGTGTGGCTATGTGAGTGTGTGTATCTGTGTATGAGTGTGTGGGTGGATGTACAGTGTGTGTGCTGTGTGTCTGTGTGCAAGTGTGTTGAGTGTGGCAGCTGCGTGGTGGCCAGGAACACGAGCCCAGGTTCCCTGTTCCTGGGGTGCTGCCGCCTAGGCCCCTGCATGATGCTGCCCTGCTGGGTCCACCTGTGCTCTCTGGGGCAACACTTCACATGGGGGCTGCTCCCAGGGCTATGAACACAGGCCCATTCCTGCAAGACCCAAATCCTTTAAGGGGCTAAGCTGGCTCCAGGTGTCCCTGTCAACATGGCTGGGACGGTCTAGGAGCTGCTCTGTGGGCGGCCACTCGCCCTCCCCAGCGCCCCCCCCCGTGTCCTCCCAGGGGTCTCACCTCTGGTCCGAGGGCTCCCCCATCGTCCCCAGCCTCCTCTCCTGGATCCTTTGCAGCCATTGCCCCAGTAAATTCCTAGTCACATCCCGCCTGCCTTGGTGCCTCCTTCTCGGAAGGCCCCAGTGGACACAGGAGTGCAGGGGGCATTGGTGCTGCCTCTCCCAGCACTGGGGACCCCGTCCCGGTTGGTGTGTGGGGGGGCAGGGAGTTCTTGGCACAAGGTGGAGGCCCAGTTGCCAGATTCCACCAGGGGTGACCTGGGAAAATGTCCTGTTACAAGGAGCACCCCGCAGGTATGACGACTCAGGAGTCTGAAGCGGTCGGAGGTCTACCTGGCTAGTGCTGAGTTGCACTGATGGCCCTGCAGGGGGTAACGGGAGACTGAGGCAGTCAGCCAACGGTTAAGGGCACAGAGTGAGCACCAGGGTCTCTTTGTCCTAAAAAGAGATCCCACCTCCTTCGGGGGAAGAACCGAGGGCTGAGCAGCGGCTGAGAATGATGGGAGCACCCGGCTCCAGGCGCGGTGACCGCTCGGCCGTCGCTGGGCTGTGGCGGCCAGGCCCCGGCCGAGTAAACCCGAGACCCTGAACCTGGGTGGGGACGTCCGGGTGGAAGCCCTGAGATGAGGCTCTGCAGACCCCTGAGCCCTCAGAGCTTGCGGGGCCCCCCTCTTCCCTGGTAGAGCCAGCACTTCACTGTGCTGGGAGTTGCTGCAGGGGCCTCCCTGCTGCAAGGCAACAGATGCCCCCCTCGGAGGCCACCCCAGTCCACCTCCTGGCTGCCAGGCCAATGGCTGGGAGAGAGTCCAGTGGGCCGGGTCAGAAGGACGGAGGTCGTATGTCAGAGGAGCTGCGGGAGAGCCGGCCCACCTGCCGGCGCCGGGCAGGAGCCCTGGGGTTGGACTTGAGGGTCCTTGACCCAGAGGCCAGAACAGAAGACTGTGAAAGCAGGAATTCTCACCTTGGAGGCGCTTACTCGGAACTTGGGATTTAAGCTCCTGGCACGTCTTCAGGTCACCGGGCACACTCAATTCTGGGATGACTCGCAGAGGCCTGGAGAAAGTTCTGGCCCACAGTGAGCAGAATAGAAGTGCTGAAGCTGCCCTGGTAGATGGCGGAGGAAGGAACGAAGAGGCCGAGGCCAGGGCCCAGTGAAGGGGCGGGGTCCCGACTCTGTTCCCAGACTTCACGAAGTTCCCATCGGAGCCACTGACTGCAGAGGTGGCCGGGCGGCCACGAGGAAGGACCAGGCCACGCCTTGGCCAGTTTTTACTGTGAGGCTCCCCGACACTCCCAAGGACCTACAGCAGTTACGTGGGTGGCCCGAATGCTCTGGTAGGGAACTCTCAAGACGTTCTGAGGATGATGGACACAGAATCTGAGGGGACACTGGACATCTGGAGACCCACAATGTCACCATGGCCTCCCTGTTGGAGGGGGCGTTTACCAGGCCGGGTAATAAAAGAATTCTGGCCAAAGTGTTGGTCAGACCACTCAGTGGTCATTTTCCTTGTCCCCAGGTGTGCAGCTGGCCCCTGGAGTAACTGCACGTTGGGCTCCCTGCCAGTGTGGTCACAGACCGCCCAGCAGGGAAGCCCAAGGGGAAGCTTGGACATGGCCCCCTCGTGCCCCAGAAGGTAAACCACAAACTACGTGTTGTCCTGGAGGTCACGACCTGGAGGATGCAGGCGCAGTGGGCTGTTGGTCTCTGTGGTGACAAGGGCTGTGGAGACTGGCTGGTCCTGGAGAGTGTAGACCCCCGAGGCTTAACCAGGGAGCAGCCCAGCTGCACCTGCTGCGCCAGGTGTGACGTCCTCGTGACACCCTTGTCGCAGGTTAGTAAGGCCGTGGATCAGTGATGATGTCCTTTTCCATCCCAGTTAGAAAAAGATGGTCAGAAACAGTTTGCGGTCAGTGGGAGGGGTCATAGTGCTCATTTATGGTTTGGCCTCAGGGCTGCGCCTACTCTCCCCTCTGTCCCAACACAGTCAAGGAGACTGGGCCCTTGGACGTCCCCCAGGACAGGACACAGGCCCGTCGCAGTGAGGACATCAGGCACTGGGCAGGACGAGCCAGGAGGCTGTGAGCAGAGGGCCTTAGGACACGTGTGCCCCAGATGTGGGAGGGGAGCCCTGTGAAATGCAGAGAGCTGCGCCTCAGGCAGGTTGCAGGGCCGGGGGTCGGGGGTGAGCCAGGATGTCCCCCCAAAGTGAGAGACGAGTTGCTGCGCCTGGCGTCCCCTTTCTAGGAAGAAGCACAGGCCTGGCAGGCGCACCTTCCACTCTTAGGAATATCGCCCCGCCCCGTGTCTCCGGTGACTCGGGCGGGGAGCAGGTGTGTCCGCGCAGCAGGCCGGGTGGGTGCAGGCGGCCCTGTGCTCGGAGCCCTGGCGTCAGAGGTGTTGGTGGGAAGCGCCCTGCGGGCTTTGGGCAGTCCCTGGGCCCCGGAGCGAGGCCGTGTGTCTGTGGATGACCCTCACCTGTAGAGACGCTTCCCAACTCCCGATCACCGGGATCACCCGGGACACCAGACTCCGGGGGAGGCTGGGCACTTTGCGGCCTTGCTGGGAGCCTGCGTCCCCACCCTGTCCTCCTTGGGGGCCATCAGCACCCGCCGTGCTCGCAGCTCTGTCTGCCTATCCAGGCGGTCACGACAGCATCGGTCACTCGACGGCTTCCCACTTCCTGCCGGGCGCTGCACGCACGCGGCTCATGGTACCGGCTGCCCGGCACTCTCGGCTGCAGAGGGCGCAGGTAACCTTCCCGGGAAGAGAACCTCAGCCTGGGAGGCGAGGCCGGCCTCCTGCGCCTTTGTGCCTGCAGGGCAGGGCCCGGCTTCAGCGCGGGGAGGGGGCTGCTGAGCCGGTAAATCCTGAGCCTCAGAGGCAGGCTTTGCAGGGCCCGATACTCCATGGAGGTTCGTGGGGACCAAGACCCTGAGAGTTGCCCTCTGCGTCCAGCCCATCTCGGCTGGGGGTCTGCGAGGTGTCCGACGCAGTGAAAGCAGACACCCCGCGTTCCCCTGAAAACCACCAGCGCCTCCTGCTGTGGCTGTATTTAGAGAGTTCTGGAGGCGTCACTTAGCCTTTATGGTCCCTTGGGCCTGAGGAGCCTTCCCCTTGCTCCTGCACGGCTGTTCCCCCAGGATTCTGAGGTGCAGAAGGTTACGGAGGGGAACCCGGGTCAGCCCCATCTCAGCCAGGTGTCCTGAGTCCAGCGGCCCTGGCAGCTCTGGCCCCGGGCTGCTGTCTGCACTGCCACACTGCCCGATCCGGGCAGCATCCCGTGAGGGACCTGGCTGAGGTCCGAGGCTGGGGGCTCATGGCCCTGAGGGGTGTCCGGGAGGAAGCCAGGTGCCAGGGTCACTCCTGTCTGTGGGAAGAGTGCGGGGGTGAGCAGCACAGATGCGCTTTGAGGCCTGGGGGACCAGCGATTCCTGAAGATGTGAGTGTGCCCTTAGTGAGGGAAGGAGCTGCCCTTGGCTGTGGGCCCTGCCGGCCCCACCTGAGGGATTAAGAAGTGCCGTTTCTGGGGCTTCCCTGGTGGCGCCGTGGTTGAGAATCTGCCTGCCAGTGCAGGGGACACGGGTTCGAGCCCCGGTCCGGGAAGATCCCACGTGCCGCGGGGCAACTAATCCCGTGCGTCACAACTACTGAGCCTGTGCTCTAGAGCCCGTGAGCCACAACTCCTGAGCCCACAAGCCACAACTACTGAAGCCCACGCGCCTAGAGCCCGTGCTCCGCAACAAGAGAAGCCACTGCAACGAGAAGCCCGCACACCACAACACGGCTCCCGCAACTAGAGAAAGCCCGTGTGCAGCAACGAAGACCCAGCGCAGCCAAAAATAATAAATAAATTTTTTTAAAAAAGAAGTGTCATTTCCTCCTCTGCCCACATGTTCTTAGGCCGCGGGAGGCCTTAAGTGGTTCCATGTGGACAAGCCCTCCATGGCTTTCTCATGCTCAGTGGCTCTTGTGGGACTATTCTGGGGGGCGGGGCGGGGCTTTCACAGCCTCAGAAATGCATTTAGAAGAAGACTGTGGACTCACATTTTCCTTTCCTCACCCATGGGGCCGACAGAGTAACTCCACTGTCCGCTTTCCAGACTCAGAAATGACAAAACCCGCCATTAGCGGGCGATGCCAGGAGTCAGTGTGTCACAGTGTGTGTTCCAAGTTGGTGGGAGGGCGACACCTTTTACGGTTTTAAGCCAAAGCTACCTCACTGGTCTGGATAAACTTAGTGGGTGTTGGGCAGCAGAGTGCTTGTATTCATGACAACCTAGGGCGCTGTGACAACTTGGCATGGACCACCATTCACATCTCCAGTGCGAGCCAGGACAGTGGGGGACCCCGGCAAGGGGCCTGCCTGGGGCCAGGACACCGGGTGGCAGGAAGGTTGGGGGACACGTGCTGTTGGGCAAGAGCTGCCCCCTTGATGGAAAGAGGCTGTGAGTGCATGGTGGCCTCCGTCCAGCCATGCGACGCTCCTGAGGGTCCTTACTTCCCCTGCACGTCTGGTCATTTCTTGGGAAGTGAAGCCAGCCTGAAGATAGCAGCTCCCCAAGGTGGCATCCACAGAGCTTCCTTCATACACCTGATCTAATGGATCCTGTGTCACGAGAGCCTCACAGACAAGAGATAGATGCTCACAGGGAGGACAGGTGGGGGAAGAAAACCTGAGAAGGTGGCGTGGCCTTCCTGTGCCAGCAGAGACTGAGTTGCACGACATTCTGGGGGCCCTTTCAGTTCAGCACCACACGGCTGGTCAAGAGGAGGCATAAATATTCTGAGGCATTTTGTAAACGAATTCTATTTGCTTTAGAGGTACCCAGAGGTGACGGAGGGGAAAACCCACCACCACTGGTGGGATGAGAAGTTCAAGACCCAGCCTTTGGTTTACAGTGTTTCACTGTGATACACCTGGGAGTGGTGCGCTTTGTACTTGCCCTGTTTGGCTTATGTAGACTTCCTTTTAGAGTCTGCAGTATATATCTTTATTCAGTTTTAGAAAATTCTTGGCTGTTAGCTCTTCAAATATAGCCTCTGCTTCATTCTGTCTTTATTCTCTATCTGGGCCTAAAATCTTACATATGTTAGACATTTTCATCACGTTCCATTTATCTCTTATGTTCTTTTCTGTATTTTCTATCTGTTTTTAATTTGTCCTTCAGTCTTGACCATTTTCTACTGACCAATTTTCCAACGAATTTATCCTCTCTTCTGCCGTGTCTAATCTGTTGTTAATTCCATCCATTGAGTTCTTACTATTAATCACTGTATTTTTAATTTTTAGAATTTCCATTTAATCTTCCATTTCTAGATTACAGTTCTCTATCTTACCTTCCATTTTCTGGAGATATGAACCACATTTATTTTAAAGTTCATGTATGATAACTCCAAAACCAGGTCCACTTGTGAATCTTTTTCTCTTGTTGGTTTTTTTCCCATAGAGTCATATAGTCCTGTCTCTTGACTAACCTGATGATTTTTTATTAAATGCTGGACATAATCAGTGAAAGACTGTAGAGGTTCTTCTTAATGTTATCTTCCTTTTTATAGGATTTAATTTTATTTTGGTGGGCAGTTAGTTCAGGCCTGGATTCCTTTCTCCAGTCAGGGATTGATATAATTCAAATCTAGGTTTATGCCTTTGTGAAGACTGGTAAATTACCAGTTCTTCATTACTTTTAGAGCATAACTTTCTAAGTGACCCAGTTGAGAACCTGGCGTATTTACCAAGGCTTCCATTTCTTTGAAGGTCCAGAATTCTAGGTGTTGAACTGAGAGAATAGCAAAGGCCATGCATAGCTTAAAAAAAAAACAGAATTATTGAGGTATATTTTGCGTAACACAAAATTCATCCTATTCAGGTATGCAGTCCAGTAATTTTCAGTAAGTCTGCCGAGTGGTGCAATCATCGTCACAAATCAGTTTTAGAACTTTTTCATCATCCCAGTAAGAGCCCCCATGCCCATTTAGGGTTAGCCCCCTTTCCATTGCTCAGCCCCAAGAAACCGCTAGTCTACTCTTCTCTATATATTTCCTTTTCTGGATGTTTCATGCAAGTGGAATCATATAATATGTGGGCTCTTGTGTCTGGCTTCTTTCACTTGGCATCATGTTTTTGAGGTTCACTAATGTCATAGCATGTTTCAGTAGTTTATTCTTACCAAAGCACAGTCGTTTTTCTTGAATAAAATCTTCAGGTTGTTGTAATCCTTTGGTTAATCTCCAGAGCTCAGAAAAAGTTAATTTAGATGATTTTGCTAGTGATTTCGTTGCTTTTAAGAAGGAGCAGATTCACAGAGGTCCTCACTCCACCATTCCTGAGGTCCTGCCTTTTACTTTTGTATATTGGTTCTGTGCCTCGCCAAATTCACTTATTGGTTCTTGCAGCTTCTTCTGGGTAGATTCTGTAGAATTTTCTAAGTACACAATCATATCACCTGTGAATACACCGTTTTACTTCTTTCCAATCTAGATTTCTTTTATTTCCTTTTCTCACCTTTATGCACTATTTAGACCTCCAGTATGATGTCACGTAGCAGGAGTGAGAGTGAACACCTGTTACTCTGTCCCCGAATTTAGAGAGGAAGTCTCCTGTTTTCATGTTAAATACAATATTAGCTGTGGGGTAATTTTGGTTTTTTTGTTGATGATGTTCTTTATTAGGTTGAGAAAGTTACCTTCAATTCCTAGTTTTCTCACAGTATTTTCATAAACAGGTGTTGTATTTTGCCAAATATATTTTCTGCATTTATTGAGGAGGTCAAATGGGTCCATCATCTTTATTCTGTTAATATGGTGAGTTATATTGTTTGATTTTTAAAAATTTTCAACTAAAATTGCATTTTGGGGATAAACCCACTTGGTAATGGTATGTTATCTTTTTTCTAAATTTGTAGGTTCAACTTACTAATGTTTCCTTAAGGAGTTTTGTGTCTATATTCATGAGAGATGTTGGTCTGTGCTTTTCTTTTAATATCTCTGTCTGGTTTGGGTATCAGGGTAATACTGGCCTCATAAAATGAGTTGTGAAGTGTTCCCTTTTCCTCCATATTTTGGAAGAGTTTATACAGGATTGGTGTTACTTCTTTCTTAAATGTTTGATAGGATCCTCCAGTGATGCCCTCTGGGATAACGAATTTATTTTCCTTAATAAATGTCAGACTATTTCTTCTTGAGTTAGTTTAGAAAAATTTGTGTCTATCAATGAATTTGTTTATTTCATGTAAGTTGTCTAAATTTATTGTTATAAAGATGGTCGTTACATTTCTTTTCTTCTTTCCTTTTTTCATTTTTTTGAAAATGAAGTGGAGAGAGAAGAATTCTCTACATTAGTGTTTAAGAACCAGGGATAAAACAAATCTGAAATCTGTAAGTCCAGGGTCTTCCGAGTGTGATTCCTATTGTGTTGACAGTTCGGTGAGGACTTTGCTTATGCTTCTCTCTTATCATTGCATTTCTTTATTGTTCCTTATTGTCTGTCTAGTGTCTGTTGGATCTATAGCTATGTTTTCTCTTTCATTCCTGATATTAATAATCTGTGACATCTCTCCTTTTAAAAATTAGTATGTGTGGAGTTTTATCAAATTTATTGATCTTTCCAAGCAATCAGCTTTCTGTTCTGTTGACTTTATCTTTCATTTGTCTGTTTCCTACTTCAGTGTTTCTACTTCAGTGACTTCCCTGTGTGGCTGGGCCTGTCTCTCTATCTGAGATGATGAACAGTCCCGTTCAGGTCAGTCCATCTGGGAGATCAGTGCCTCTGGCTGGTCCATGATGACAGTGGTCAGGATCATGGGCCAAGGCACACAAGTGACCAGTCGCAAAGGGCACGACTCCAGAGTCCCACCTGTGCCCTGTGATGCTGGCCAGGCCTCGGAGTCACCCGACCTGTGGCTTCTCCTCCGTCAAAGGGATCTTCCTAGCACTTGTGTCGACAAGCTGTCCCGTGGAAGTGACTCTGCAGGGTGCCAGGGTCAGGACAGCGTTGGTTTGTGACTTGGCCCCTCTGGCATCTTCCCCTGCTCACCTGGCAGGTGTTAGCACCACTGGGTGGACATATGTGCTGTCTGGCATGATCATGTGAAAGCCGTCCAGCTGAACCCAGGAAGCACAACTGAGTGCCCCATATGGAAAGGAGGAGAAAAGCCAAAACTGCTTTTAACAACACCCGGCATCCATCCTGACGAGCCCTATTCTCACAGTTTTAGAGATGCACACTCACGCTTGGCAGTGAGACTGCATGTGCTCCCGTGTGTTCCCTATTTTCCCACTGGCATGGTGACCGGTTCCTGCCTGGGCTCACCCCTGCTCTTCCCACTGTGCCTTTACCGCGTCGGGCGTGAGGGGTCAGCACCTTATCTGGTTGGCAGCCCCCTCCATGGTGCCCACCCGCTCCCCACTCCTCCCGAACGGCTGTGGCCTGGCCACCCCGGATGGCGAGAGTTTGCAGATGCAGACTGCTGGCAGCACGGGAGCCGTGGTTAGAGGTGAGGGCACACCACAGAGCTTGGGACAGGGCCCTGGGTCCTCTCCCACAGCTGGATTGCAAGGCCTGGGGCCACAGCTGACCTGGGGTGATTTAGACCCAGAGGCCGGAAACTGACTCTCAAAGTCAGGCTGCTACTGCTGAGATGCCTGTGGCCTAACACGGGGACGGGCCAGGAGGCGGAAGGGGCCCTGAGCACAGGGTGCAGGCCAAGCATCATAAATAAAGCTCCCCTGCTTGGAAGGGACCTCAGGGGCCCCCTGGAGGGACACCCATTTCATGCCCCCCCCCCCAGGATTCAGGGACTTCTGTGTCCTCACCAGCACCCCACTTGTACTGCGAGGTCCCTGTGATCGGAAAGGGTGACTGTGGTACCAGAGCCGGCCTGGGGCCCTGCCGGCTTTCCTTGGGACAAGCGTCTCCTGACGTCTGCAGACCCCTCGGCTGGTGTGTGCCCCTCCGGGGCCATGTGGCCCCGCCTCTCCCCGTGGGCCGAAGCTGGGAGGGGCCAGCAACCTCAGCCACGAGGAGGGTCTCTTCCCTTTGATGGGACCGCCTTCTGGCAGGAAGAAAATTCAAAATTGTCTGACAAATCAAACCTTAAACAGAACCAGCTTGTCTGAGGATTAACAGCCTTGAGACGCGGAATTCCTGCAGACCTACATGGAGGGGGTGAGAGGCTCTGTGGGCGGCGACTGGAACGGATTTGAGAGCTGGAAGGGACTTCAAGAGAGTCCTGATTCCAGGGCTCAGGATAATCGCGGGTGTGGGATTTTCTGAAATGCCCCAAGAGCCCTATCCATTTCCCCTCAGATCAAGGGCTCCCAGGGTCGGGAGGGGCCCAGGCTGCTGCTGCCACCGCCCTGCCCTGAACGGCCCGGGGGGGACATCCAGCCCCACTGAACAGGCCCGTCCTGGTCACGAGGACGAGGCTGAGGGAGGCCAGCAACATGTCCCCCCCCACCCCTCCCTCCAGTCAGTTATTCCACACACTTAGACCCTGGGCGTGGGGACACGGCGGCAGGTGTGGGAGGGGTGCTGGGGTCACTGCTTCCACCTGGGGGGCCTGGATTCCGCCCCTCCTGAGGGCAGGCCCTCGTCCACCCAGGAAACTGACGGGGAAGCAGCCCGGCCACCCTCGGACACCTTTCCAAGCTCAGGTCCAGCTGCTGAGTGTCTGGCTGGGTTGCGTACTCCTCTGGCTGTGGCCCAGCTACCCCGCCCGTCCTGCAGGGGCCTGTGCCCATCACCACGTCTGTGCCTGGCCGGTGGAGAAGCCCCACCCCGGCCAGCTCTTCCTGGAGCCCCCTTCCACCAGCTCTGAGACCCCCTTACGTGGTTACCCGGGCCACTCCACCCTATCCCAGGTCCCTGGCAGCCTGTCCTCTCACTTGGCCTGTGTTTGGTGACCTGGCCTCGCCATTCTGAGTGGCCTTCCTGGAGGAGGTTCTGGTCCTCTCTGTCCTGCCAGATGCCAGGTCCCCCCGAGCCCTCTCTCCCCACTGGTCCAAGTGGCTGCCTGGTAGCCAGGAGTCTCAGGCTCGGCACCAGGCGGCACAGGGCCCCAAAGCGAGAGCCCCCAGTGCCCTGCCCAGCTCTGCCGTCGAGGCCTGGCCCACAGGGTGGGTCAGGGCTGGGGTGGGGGTCTCTGGGACCCAAGAACAAAGTCTCCTGGGCCAGTGGTCAGAGGGAGAGAGGGGCAGGCAGCTGCTGGTGGCCCTGGAGGGCCCAGCGGTGCCCGGAGGACGCAGCGGTGGGTCCTAAGTGAGTGGGTGAGGGACCAGGTCACTCCCTACAGGAGGAGGGACAGCAGCTTGGCCCTGCCTGCTCACTCCAGGACTGACCTTGGCCTCCTAGGGGCCCTGCCATGGTGGCCCAGCCTTCAGCACGGTGGTTGGAGCCATGGCTGGTGCAGGGCAAGTGGTTGCCGGGGTGGGTGGCCAGGCTTGTGGATCCAGAAAGCCAGTCCTGACACAAAGCCCCTGAGGTCCCCTCCTCTCCGCCTGGCCTCATGGGCGCCCTCCTGGGCCTGGGCTCGTGCACAGCCCGTGCTGGATGCTCCCGGTCAGCCTCTCTGGGCCGCGTGGTTGCAGCATGGCGGAGGGATGGCTCCCCGCTGGACCTCGGGATCTGGGCACTGAATGGTGGGCGGGGTCTCCAGAGTCCGCCTCAGTGCCCGAGCCCTCTGACCATCAGCCACACACGGCGCTGACGGAGAGCCAGGCTCCTGGAGCCCCACCTTGTCTGCCGCGCAGCCAGAGGCCAGGCGTTGGCTCCGCGTTGCCTCAGTCTCCCCGCCGGTAAAAAGGGCGGGCACGTCCTGTGAGGAGGTCAGTGAGACACAGCCCTGGCTTTCAGCTGAGGTTCTCCAGTCCCCACGTGAGGGCGCTCCGCCCGAGAACAAGGGAACGGCCCACGAAGGCGAGGACGTTGCCACCCCTTGTGCCGCCAGCGGAGATTCCATCAAGCAGTCGGTCCTGAGCGCTGGTCAGGTTAGATCCGCCTGCCCTCGAGCTCGGGGTGCCCTGCCCACCCGGCCCTCTTGGGTGGGATGCTGAGAGAGGGAGTGCCAGGAATCTGGGCGCCAGAGACGTGGTGACTGGCCAGCAGGGATGCTGAGGCAGGGCCCCTCCCCCTCCTGCCCGCTCTGGGCCCACCTCTCAGTCCCTAGGGTTGGGGACCAGGGAAGCGTCACACTGCTGGGGAGAGACACAGCCACAGCCCTCCCCCGGGCCAGACGACTTGGCCACGGCAGCTCCTGTTACAACGCGCTTTCCAGAACCTGGGCCGCTGAGCCCTATTAGTCACTCCAAAAGAACGTTCTGAAGGTAGTTGGGTCCAGGTGAATGTGTCACAGCAAATTTATCAGGAGGGAATTCGGGTTGTCTGTGAGTAACTGTGGAAACAGCCAAACACCCACATTTTCTGCAGAACCAGCCCGTGTCTGGTACCCGGTGGAGATGAAATCATTTGGCCGATGTCTCTGTGTCTCTTCCTCCGTCCCGCTGTCCCAGAGAAGGCACTCTACGCCCCATGAGGTTTTGGGGGGCCGTGTGGTGGCTGTCTTGGCCTTGCTGCCCAGGAGACCTGCCCTTCCTGGCGTCCAGCTTGGAGGCCAGCTCTGTCCCGTGGCACAGGATCCTGAGATGGCCCCTGGGCCAGGCCTGAGTGCCACGGCACGTTTGCAGCGTAGCTGAGGTTGCCAGTCAGCCGATCTTAGGATGGGGGACCATGCGGGGGGCCTGACCCGTCCACACAGCCCTTACAGAGCTGAGTTCTCTCTGGGTGGAGTTGGGGGGATTTGGCGTGAGGGAGGTGAGGGCTCTCTGTTGCAGAGATGGAGTGACCTCGTGGCAGGACCTGAGGGCAGCCCCAGCTGACAGTGGCCAGAAGACTGAGTCCTACGGCCAGAGAGAACTGAACACAGCCAGTGACCCGAATGACGCGGAAGAGGGTCCTCAGAGCCCCCAATCTCACCCTAGCTCATCTGTCCTGGCTGTCAGCGTGTGAGGACAAGCTGGCCTCGTGGGCTTCTCACCCAGAGACAGTGGGCTAAGCGTGTGCGTTTAAGCTGCAGTTTGTAGAAAACTACTACGCTCCCGGGGGCTCCCTTCTGCTAAGTCCTCGCAAGGCTGGCAGCCTCTCTGCACCTGCCCTGCAGGTTTAGCTGCTGTTTTCTGATGCCACTGGACTCAAGGGCTGGCATCGCCTGGCACCCACTGAATGTGCTCTAGACTCCCAGAGAGAAGCTCACGTTCCAAAGAAGACATACAGACGCCAACAGGTACAAGAAAGGTGCCCAACACCGCTGATCATAGGGCAATGCACGTCAAAGCCACAGCGAGGTACCACCTCACACCTGTCAGGGTGGCTGTCACCAAACAGACAAGAAATGAGAAGCGCTGGAGAGCGTGTGGAAAAAGGGAACCCTTGTGCACTGTCGGCGGAAATGTAAACTGGTGCAGCCACTGTGGAGAACGCTACGGAGGGTCCTTAAAAAGCTGAAAATAGAACTACCACATGATCCAGCAATTCCACTTCTGGGTATTTACCCAAAGGAAATGAAAACATCACCTCAAAAAGATATATGCACCCCCATGTTCATTGCAACTTTATTCACAGTAGCCAAGACATGGAAGCAACCTAAGCGTCCATTGATGGGTGAATAAAGAAGATGGTATATATATACAATAGAATATTACTCAGTCATAAAAAAGATTGAAATCTTGCCATTTGTGACAACATGGATGGACCTAGAGGGCGTTATGCTGAGATCAATTAAACGGAGAAAGACAAACACCGTATGAGCTCACTTACCTGTGGAATCTAAAAAAAAAAAACAAAACCAAACAAAAAAACCAAGCAAAAAACCAAGCTCATGGATATAGAGAACAGATTGGTGGTTGCCTCAGGTGGGTGGCGGGGTGTGAGCAAAATGGGTGAAGGGGTCAAAAGATGCACACTTGCAGCTTAAAATGAAAATGTCACAGGATGTCATGTACTTAATAATAGGGTGTTTGCTGCATATTTGAAAGTAGCTAAGAGAGTGGATCTTGGAAAGTTCCCATCGCAAGAAAAAAATTTGTAATTATGTGTAGTAATGGATGTAAACTGGACTTACTGTCGTGATCATTTTGCATGTATGCAAATAACAGATTATTACATTGTACACCTGAAACTTATTTTAATGTTATGTCAATTACACCTCAATTGAGAAAAAAAAGAAACTCATGGCTATTCCCTGCTCACCTGGTAGTGGGCTCTAGAGCTGGGAAGCCGGAGGCCACGTGGGTGTGGCCAGGGCAGTTAATCTGGACCATCCTCCAGCGAATGAGAACAGGTAACACAAGGATGGGGCACAGAAGGTGCTCAGGCTGATGGGGCAGGTTTAGGAGCAGGTGGCATGCGTCCTGTTTAATCCCCTTGGTGCACGCACCCCATGGTGCACACACCCCATGATTCACACCCCGCACGGCACAGGCCCCAAGGCACACCCCCCATGCTGACACCACAGAGCAGGAATGATTTGCTGTGGGCATGAAGGCTGCTTTTCAACAGGGGATGAGGGAAGGCCATGGGCTGGCAGGAGGGACTGGGTGCCCTTTCCATCCCCACTGCAGACGGCCTGCTCTCTGCTGCGTTTTCCCAAAGCAGAGCCCCTGGAGAGGCCTGGAGCATGGTCCTGGGAGTCCTGAGTGGTCACTTCAGTGAGCTGGGATCCCACGTCCCTGCAGGCGTGAGGAGCTGATGGAATGTGCTGTGTGCACGTATGAAGGTGTACATGTGTATCTATTGTGTCGGTGAGCATGCATGTGAGGGAACGTGTGTGCATGTATGCAGGTATGTAAGTGTACATGTGTATCTGTGTGTCTGTGTGCATGCATGTGAGGGAACGTGTGTGCATGTGTGCAAGTGTACATGTGTATCTGTGTGTGCCTGTGTGCATGCATGTGAGGGAACGTGTGTGCATGTATGTGTGTGTACATGTGTATCTACGTGTGCCTGTGTGCATGCATGTGAGGGAACGTGTGTGCATGTGTGCAAGTGTACATGTGTATCTGTGTGTGCCTGTGTGCATGCATGTGAGGGAACGTGTGTGCATGTATGTGTGTGTACACGTGTATCTACGTGTGCCTGTGTGCATGCATGTGAGGGAACGTGTGTGCATGTATGCGTGTGTACACGTGTATCTATGTGTGCCTTGTGCATGCATGTGAGGGAACGTGTGTGCATGTGTGCAAGTGTACATGTGTACCTACGTGTGCCTGTGTGCATGCATGTGAGGGAACGTGTGTGCATGTGTGCAAGTGTACATGTGTATCTGTGTGTGCCTGTGTGCATGCATGTGAGGGAACGTGTGTGCATGTATGCGTGTGTACACGTGTATCTATGTGTGCCTTGTGCATGCATGTGAGGGAACGTGTGTGCATGTGTGCAAGTGTACATGTGTACCTACGTGTGCCTGTGTGCATGCATGTGAGGGAACGTGTGTGCATGTGTGCATGTGTACATGTGTATCTACGTGTGTCTGTGTGCATGCATGTGAGGGAACGTGTGTGCATGTATGCATGTGTATGTATGTAGCCAGGTGCTCTAGGGAAGGATGAGGAGCTGTGGTGACCCCTCTCCCGGAGTCAGGCCAGACGTGCATGGGAGCAGAGCCTTCTAGAATATCCCAGCTGGATGAGATCAGCTCTGTGGCCTACACATGTCAGCCAGACCGAAGCGGGGGCTCACAGAAGTGAGCCCCCACTTAAAAAGCCCGTGTGAGCTGGTGGGGGAGGGTGGCGCCTTCTCCCTCTGAGTCACACGCGGGTCTGTTTCTAATTACGGTCCCGCCAGCACAGAGCCTGCCTTGTGAGGGGCTGGAGTCTGGGAGCAGCTCCGCGTAGCCTCCTGGACGCTCAGACCCACAGGGGCCTGCGTCCCTGTCCACCCTGGGCCACTGAGAGGGCTGGGATGGGGGAGGCTGGTGACCCGACGGGTCCGGTTGCACGGCAGCTGCGTCGGCACTCCTGACCCCACATCTGGGACGCCTGGCCTGGACCCTCGGTTGGTTGATGCGTTGGCAGCGTGGCGGGCCGGGGTCCCTCCTGAGAGTGCAGGGCTGTGGCTGCGCGGGGCTGCCTCCCAGCCTGGCGGGGCTCGCTCCTCTCTGGGGCGCCCCTGCGGCACTTTGCAGCCACGCTAGGTGGTTCCAGGACCCACGCTCTTCATTTCCTTACAGCTCAGCCTTCGGCCCCGGGGACCACAGCTGTTAAATCTCTGTCACCGTGAATTTTGGACCCTCTCCAGAGAATCCCAGGAGGCCCCTGGGGGCAGAGGCACGGGCAGGGGACAGTGGGGCCTCTGCTGCTGAGAGCCAGGGACATGCCCTGCCCAGCACCCAGGCCCCAGTGGTCACAGTGTTTTCTCTGCCAGGGCCTCTTGGGTACTGTGGATGCCCCTTCTGTTCTGACTCTGTGCCGGGGTGGGGATTCCAGGAGGCTGCAGCCCAGGTTGCCCTGTTGTGGGGCCCATACACCTGCCCAGCCAGGTGGATGTGGGTGGCTCTCGTCAGTTCCCCTGCCAAAGTCACCTTTCCCAGGCAGAGCCTGCAAGCAGGATCTTTCCAGAACCTTCCACCTTACCTTAGGCCCTTCTAGCCCCCTCAGGTACTAAGACCTTGAAATACGAACATGGGAAGAGTGTGTTTGCCCTCCTTCCTGTATCAGTTGGAGCAGAAGGGCCGGAGGTGCATCTGATGGGGAAGCAGTAGCACGGGGAACCCATCCGACACTTCTGACCATGGCAGCCCCCATGGGCCGTGTAGGGTGGTCCATGGTGGCTGCCAGGGCCAAGTCGTGGAGAGGAAAGTACAGGATGGTGATCTGGTCCAGGAAGAGGCCCGAAGGATGACGAGGTCTTGGCCTGTCACTGGCCCCTCGCCCCCAGGCTGTGCGGCCTTGGCAAGAGTATCCGTTAGGGTCCTCCAGAGGAACAGACCATAGGATCTGTATCTATATTCGTATCTCGATCTATAGATCTATAAATAGATCTGTATACGGCCTATAGATCTATAGGATATTATAGGTCTGTAGCTCCTGTATATAAATATGTCCTGTAGATATATGTATAAGGATCCATTTATGTACAGATATGCATAAGAGGAGATTAATTGTAGGCATTGGCTCACGTGGTTCTGGAGGCCGAGAAGCCCCGCAATCTGCCCTCTATAAGCTGGAGGCCCAGGGCACCTGGTGGTGTACTTCAGTCCAAGTCCAAAGGCCTGAGAATTGGGGGGCTGATGCTGTAAGTCCTGGTCTGAGTCCCAAAGCCCAAGAATGAGGAGCAGCAATGTCCGAGGGCAGGAGAAGGTGGACGTCCACTCAACGAGGGAGAGCGAGTTACTCCTTCAGCATGGGCCCGTTGTCACACTTTTTTTTTGCTGTGAAGCGAGCAATGCTGTGTGGAATGCGTGATGGATACGGTGTTCTGTAAGTCCATGGGTGGTAGTTTGGCAAATCTGAATCCACGGTGTCTATTCCTGTAAGGACGAAATGCTGCCCTTTCCGTGATCGAGTGGCCCAGTGTAATCAACCTGCCACCAGGTGGCTGCCTGCTCACCGCAGAGTGATGCCGTATCAGGGGCTCAGTGTTGGTCTCTGCTCCTGCAGGTTGGACGCTCAGCAGTGCTAGTGGCCAGGTCAGCCTTGGTGAGTGGGGCCCACCCGTCGCTCCCCACACCCCGCCACCATGGCTACTTTGCTCAAGAGCCCATTGGGCGACGGCAGGGCTGGCCAGGAAAGAGGCTGAGCGGTACTCACAGGACAGGTCACCTGTCCACTTGACAATTACAATCCTTCTCCACTGAAGTCACCCTTTGGGGAGCATTCTCACGGGACATAGTGTCTTCACATTTTTTCTCCATTTAGAGAGGTCTATCCGTATTCCTCTTTCCCAAATTTCTTTGTCACCAGTTTTCCAGTCATGGTCCTTCCAAGACCCTGACCGTCTAGCCAAACCACGGGCCGCAGCCCGAGAATTGGTGTATAGCCACACAGCCGGCCACTTCTCCTTCTAGGCCAAGTGCACAGCCGGTGTGCTGCCTGAAGGCCGGCTCCCTGGGGGGTTTCCCTTCACCAGGTCTTCGGGGGATGTCCCAGGGCGAGGCTGCGGTCCCGGAGTCGCCCGCCTGTGGGTCCTGCTGCATATCGTGCAGAGCCGTCCGCACACCAGGCCCGAGTCCTGTCTTCCTCTGTCACGGATCCTAGGGAAGTAAATCCCCCACAAGGCCATAGGTGCTGGCTGGAGAGAGAAGGCAGAGCACAGGCGTGGGGACCTGGGGCGTCTGAGCCACTTTCTCATGGGACTTCCCTGTGCCCTCAGGGCCTGCTCAGGCCCCTCACACACACACCACTTCCATTTGATGATGAAGCGCTGCCGTGCCTCCCCAACTTTATGGCTTGGTGGGCCAGACGACACCTGGTTCACGACGGGCCGCTCGTGTCTCACGGTAACGCGGTGGCCCACATTCGCATTCAGTTTCATCTAAGGCCCAGTGGCAGGCCAAGAGCTGTTTCTCAGAAAGAGAGTAGCTGTCTGCACAGGGCAGCAGGGCCTTGCTCCAAAGTCCTAAAGGCCTGCGCCGAGATTCACCTACACCAAAGGCTCCAGACAGCATCCTTTCTGCCACTGCCACTTCAGGCATTGTTGGATCTGTGGTGCAGGGCAGAGAAGCTTGCCCCGCAGCCTGGACCTGCAAGGAGGCTTCTCTTGTTCTGGGCCCCACTCAGAGACAGCAGTTGCCCAGGTCACTTGGGAGATGGGCCCGAGCTAGGTGGGGGAACTCGTACTGCTGTCCTTGTCAGAAGAAAGCAGACTGCCTCTGGTGGTCTTTATTGACAGGGATGGAAAAAAGGGCGTTTGCCAGATTAATAGCTGCATACTAGGTCCCAGGGGAGTTAGTTCTGGGGTTTCTGGAATTAGCTCTCTAATCTGATTTGCTTTAAAGACACTAAAGACTATTTTCAGTCGTCAAGAGGGCACTGATAGCCCATGGCATGGACATAGAGATGGACAAAATACCTGCATGGGGTACCCCTAATCGACCACTTATGGAAAACAAAGAGCTGGGTGACTCTGTATGTGACACTTTCAAACATTTGGAAAACGAAGGCATATAAAGACGTTAGTTGGTCGCTCCTAATGTCACTGGACGAAGTGATGAAAGAAAAAGATGAGCTCAGGAATTCAAATTCCCAGCGCAAGCTGTGCACGATGATCTAAGAGCTTCTGGATTTGCCCTAAAGGATATGAGGGATGAAACTGCTCTAAATCAAATGCAGAACCTCACCCACGTGATCGCCTCGTGGAATATCTACTGTTAATGTGAGGGCATTCAGTGTGAAGGAAACGGCTCCTATAAGTCGGGTGGGGATGTGTGGGAAGACCCTGCTGGAGCTGTGGACATTAAGCCCCTAAAATCTGACGAGTCTTCTCTGTCAGTGGAAGAGACCTCTCCAACCCAGCAGAAACGGCCTTCTCTGCAGAGTCTTCATCCATGGGGGTATCAGCCTTCCCACCTTCATCTAAGGGGGTTGACCCTGCGATTCCTGGGGAAACCTTAATGGCCTCCCACAAGACAACGCTGATTGTACCCAGGACCCACCCCACCGCTCTTCTTTGCTTCTAGACCTGTATCTAGACTCAAGTCCCAAGAGACCCCTAAAGGTAAGGCACAAAGTGTGACACAGGAGGAAGTGTGCTGCACGCACTCCAGAAGAACGACTTGAGTTTTCTAGTTTATACGAGCAGAAATCCTGGAACAGGTGTGAGAAGGGACCCTAAATGTGTGGGATCGTGATAGAAGGAGCACAAAACTGGACCAGGTCAAATTCACGGTACAGGCCCATCAAGCAGAGATTGTGCATTTCATGTTACTGCCCCAGGAGCTAGAAAGGGCTCTCAGTGTGTTTTGCTGGTTGGTTGGCTGAGACATGATCCAAAAGATGGCCCACCCTCTGCAACTCAGAAACACCTGACCTCTCTTGGTTGAAAGTGGAGGAAATGATTCAGAAGCTTAAGGAGATTGCAATGCCCGAGTGCACTTGTCATTTAAGACCTACACGTTCATCCTGGGAGGGTCCAAAGACATAACTTTCACTACCACTATGAGAAATGAATTTGTGAGGGGAGCCCCAACATCCTTGAAGAGCTCCTCGATAATTCTTCTCTGTAGCCCGGACCTTATAGTGGGAACGGCAGCCATCCAATTGGAAAACCTAAACGCAATGGAGTGTTTGGATGCTGGGGTGTCAGGGGCCAAGTGGTAGCTTTCAATCACCAAAGGCAAGATGGGCACGGTCCCCATAACAACAGCAGAATCAAGAAACCAATCAGAATTGTCTGATTCGCCTAGACCTACAGCACTGGCTGGTTACCCATGATGTTCCTGGAGAGAAATACATAGGAAGTCTACTAAATCCCTGCTTGCCCTGCATAAGCAGAAAAGTTCTAGCTCAACTGAACAAAGGTCTAACTCAAATGATAAAAACAGAGTTATGGCCCCTCAGTCAATTCCCAGCCTTGAGCTAGTTTACAGACCCAGAACCCCTTGGATGAAGGTCCTTCCCTTGAGGAAGGACACTGGCCACCATCCAAAAGTTATACTGTTAATCTTTCTCCCAGTCTTTCCTCAAAGGAACATAGAGCCTTTTACCAGAGTAACTGTGCTTTGGGGAAAAGTAAATAATCAGACGTTTTGGGGGCTACTGGATAATAGATCTGAACTGATTCTGATTTCAGGAGAAGAAAACGTGGCCCCCCAGTCAGAGGAGGGGCTTACGGAAGTCAGGCGATCAATAGAGTTTTAGCTCAGGTCTGTCTCACATTGGGTCAGTGGGTCCCTGAACACAACCTGTGGTTACTTCTCCAGTTCCAGAAAGTATAATTGGAATAGACATACTTAGCAGCTGGCAGAATTCCCACATTGGTTCCCTGACCTGTGGAGTGGGGGCTATTATGCTGAGGAAGGCCAACTAGAAGCCATTAAAACTGCTTCTACCCAGGAAAATAGTAAATCATAGCAGTACCACATCCCTGGAGGGATGCAGAGATTAGTACCACCACCAAGGACCTGAAAGATGCAGGGGCAATGATTCCCACCACATCCTCATTCAACTCTCCCTGCTGGCCTCCGCAGAAGACAGACGGGTATTGGAGAATGACAGTGAATTGTTGTAAGTTTACTGAGGAAGTAACCCCAGTAAAGGCCACAACAGTGAGAGGCCCGCGTACCACACACACACACACAAAATTACAACTTCCGACCGTTCATTGCCGGAATATAGAAACACAATTTCCTTGGGGGAAGGCGCTTACTGGCCTTGCATTCTGTGATTTTGTTAAGTTGCCATGTCAATTCTAGTAGCTTTTTAGTCGATTTCTTTAGTAGATCTTTAAGGTATGCAGTCATATTGTCTGTGCATAAAGACAAGTTCACTTCTTTCTTTCCAATCTGTATACTTTTCATTTCTTTTTCTTGGAGAAAGGCCAGGCTCAGGGCAAGGCTAGGCCTTTGAATACCGTGTTGAATAGAATGGTGAGTCTACTTTGATATTAATATAGCAAGTTCATTTTTGCCTCTTTTCTTAAGAGGAGGACATTCAGCCTTTCACATTACACCGAAATCAGCTATGAGACTTTTGTGGCTATCTTTTATCAGGTTGAGGAAATTTCCTGCTATGCCTGGTTTCTAAGAGTTTTTATTACAAACAGCTGTTGAATTTTGGCACATGCTTTTCCTACATCTATTGAAATGATCACATTGTTCTTTAAAGACATTCTATTAATATAGTGAATTGCATTGTTAAATCTTTGAAAGTTAAATGAATCTAGCGTTTGTTGGAAATATCTCAACAAGTTTGATCAAATTTGAATTTGATCACGATACATTAAAAAAATACATTGCTGGATTTGATTTTGTTAAGGACTTGTTGAACTATGCTCATGAGGGATCCTGGCCTGTAGAAGAGTTTCTATTTTTTTTCCCCTTGATTCAGTTTGGTAATTTGTGTCTTTTAATGAATTTTTCCATTTCTTCTAAATTGTCAGTTTGGGGAGGAATAAAGATCTTTATAACATTCCCTTATCTTTTTAATACCTGCAAGGTCTGTAGTGCTGGACTTCTATTTTATTCCTGATATTGGTAATTTGTGTTTTTTCTTTTCATCAGTTTATCTGGATATTTCTCAATTTTATTAATATTTTCATTAAACCAGCTTTGCTTTCATTGATTTTTCTCTATTTTTTGGTATGTTTTCAATTCCATTGATATCTACTCTTTTCTTTTTAATTTTCTTCTTTCCACTTATTTTTGGTTTAATTTTTCTTTTTCTAGCTTCTTAAGAAGGAAATCTAGATCTTTGATTTTAGATTTTTTTCTGTTCTAATATAAGCACATAAAAAGCTATGTATTTTCCTCTAAACATTACTTAGCTCTACCACCTATTTTGACATTTTGGATTTTAATTTTCACTCATTACAAAATATTTTCTAATTTTCTTTTGATCTCTTCTTTGAGCAAAGTACTATTTAGAAGAACTGTTTAATTTCAGAATATTTGGGGATTTTTCAGATATCTTTTATTACTGACATCTAGATTTATTCCATTGTGGTCAGAGAATATACTCTGTATGATTTTACTCCTTTTAAATTTGTTGAGACTCATTTTATGGCCCAGCAGATGGTCTGTTTTTTTCCCTATCAATTATTGAGAGAGGTGTTGAAATCTTGACTATAATTGTGGGTGTGTTCATTTCTCTTTTCCATTCTGTCAGTTGTTTTTTTTAAGAAGATGTTGGGGGTAGGAGTTTATTAATTAATTAATTAATTTTTGCTGTGTTGGGTCTTCGTTTCTGTGCAAGGGCTTTCTCTAGTTGTGGCAAGCGGGGGCCACTCTTCATCGCGGTGCGTGGGCCTCTCACTATCGTGGCCTCTCCTGTTGCAGAGCACAGGCTCCAGACGCGCAGGCTCAGTAGTTGTGGCTTATGGGCCCAGTTGCTCCGCGGCATGTGGGATCCTCCCAGACCAGGGCTCAAACCCGTGTCCCCTGCGCTAGCAGGCAGATTCTCAACCACTGCGCCACCAGGGAAGCCCTCATTCTGTCAGTTTTTGATTCATGTTTTCTGAAGATTTTTTATTAGATGAATATTTCAGATTATGTCTTCTGATGAATTGACAATCTTATGATTAAGTAACACTCTTGTTTATTCCTCATAATATTGCTTGTCCTGAGTCTACTTTGTCTGATTTAATATAACAACTCAGTTTTCGTAGGATTAGTATTTGCATGGTATACGTATTTTTTATCCTTCTATTTTGACCTACTTGTGTCTTTGAACTTAAAGTATGCTTCTTTAAATATTGTTGTAGCTTACATTTCTGTGCACCCTGATATCTCTGCCTTTTAGTAAGAGTGTTTAGACCATTTCTATTTAATGTAATCATCAATATGTTTGAGATTAAATCTACCAATTTGCTAATTATTTTTTATTTGCCCCATCTATTCTTTCTTCTTTCTTCCCTTTTTTTTCTGCCTTATTATTATTATTTTGCAGTATGTGGGCCTCTCACTGTTGTGGCCTCTCCCACTGCGGAGCACAGGCTCCAGACGCACAGTCTCAGTGGCCACGGCTCAAGGGCCCAGCCGCTCCGCTGCATGTGGGATCTTCCCAGACCAGAGCACAAACCCGTGTCCCCTGCATCGGCAGGCGGACTCTCAACCACTGCGCCACCGGGGAAGCCCTTTTTCGGCCTTATTTTTGCCTGGGTATTTAATATTCTACTTTACCTCCTCTATTTGTTTATTGGCTATACATTTGTTTTTTTCCCCCTACGGCTGTGCTATGGTTTGAAATATACATCTTTTACTTTTTTCAATAATCCTGTGTCATATGTATTGTAAGAAACTCATAACTGTGAACGTCCATGTCTCTCTCCTACCCTGTAGGCTGTTGCTGTTTTACATTTTATATGTATATATGTTATAAACCTCAAAGTACATTGTTCTTATTTTTACTTTAAACAGTGAATTATCTTAAGTAATTTTAAAATGAAAAAAATTCTTTTATATTTACCTCCAGTACTCGTTATTTTATGTAGATTTCAGTTTCCATCGGGTATAATTCTCCTTCCTTCTAAAGAACTTCCTTTTGCATTTCTTATAGGCACAGTTTTGCAGGTGAAGGATTCTCTCAGCTCCCCAACCCCTCAAGATAGTAGATCAGAAACAATATCGCATTCCAAAGGGGATGACAGAGAGTAGTACCACCATTAAAGACCTTAAATATGTAGGCTCCCTACCGTAGCTCCATTTAAAGTCACCCCCGCAGCACCAGGTGGGTCCTGGAGAGTGATTATAGTCCACCACGAGAGTAGCCGAGCAGTAACTCAAATGCAGCTGCTCTTCTGGGCGTGGTATTGCTGCTAGAACAGATTGATAAGACCTCATGTACATGACGTGTGGCCACTGCTTTGATGAATGCGTTCTTTTCTATTTCAATTAGAGAGACTATCAGAAAAGCCTGTAATCATATGGGATGGACTAAAATACCCACTTATTGTTTTGCCTCAGGTTCTGTTAACTTTTCTGTCCTCTGTCGTAAGGACGTTGATCAGTTACGTTGATGACGTCATGCTGACGTCATGCTGATCAGGCGCGACGAGAAAGCGGGATTCGGGATCAAGCCCATTCCATCTATAGCTGAGAATCACAGGCACTCAGAGAAATGTTTTAGTGTCTTGATAGGAGGGAGCACTTGTCTAGGGGACGACTGACCATGCAGAGGCAGAGCCTGTTGGACTCACCACGTCATAAAGCCACGTGTGCTCAGCAGCGGTCTTTCAAAAAATGGAAAAGAGGGGATGAGTCAGCTGCGTGAGAAGGTAGTGTTGACTCTCACGTCACCCCAGCAGTGACAGTGGTACCCCTCCCCCAGCTCACACCTATGTGGGAGAGGCTCTGCCGACCACATGCAGAAGGAGGGAAAGGTCTGAGCTTGGTTCACAGTGCAGTCAGCTCAGCGTGGGAGCCGGCTGAAAATGGAGGATGGCTGCACTCCAGCCAGAGGCAAGGACATCTCTGAAGGCAATGGAGGAGACAGCTACCCAGTGGGCAGTGCTCCAGGCACTTGGCCAGCCACTCTGTAGGGAAGGAGATGTGGCCAAGATGAGAATATGTACAGATTCCCAGGCAGCAGGCACTGCATGGTTGTCTGGTCAGGAACCCACAAGGAAAAGGCTGCAGGATCAGGGATGAGGATTCTGGGCTAGAGGCATGTGGATGGACTTTTGGGAGTGGACATGAAGTGTGAAGATTTTTGTATCACTCGTTAACACCCACCAGGAAACACTCACCACAGAAGAGGCTCCGTGACTCGGCCAGTAGACACCAGCCAGTTTTCACTATCAGTTACCCCAGAACCAGCGTGATGGGCACAGAAGTGGAATGAGCACAGGGCAGAGATGCAGGCCACAGTGGAGATGGACCCAGCAGGATGGATACTCACTTCCAAGGAAGATTCAGCTACCTCTGAATGTCCAACCTGCCAGCAACAGAGATCAGCACTGGGTCCCCGTTATTCTTCAGGAGACAACAGAATACTTGGTGGTGAGTCAGCCACATTGGGCTACGTCCACCCTGGGAGAGCTTGGTGAATAGATACTCCAGGCACAGTTTCACCTGCTCACAAGGCCTCAGCCACATGGTCCCCAGGCATGGAATCTCATGAGCATAGCATCCAACCAGGGGACCCACTTCACAGCGCAGGAGCGTGGGATTGGGCACATGACCATGGGGCCCACTGCTCCTCCCAGGGTCAGGCGGCCTCCCAGGAGGCTCGAACAGCTTTCTCAGGGCGAGCTGAAGCACTGACGAGGAGGCGACACTGAAAAGGGGAGTGCCCTCTTCCAGGAGGCAGCGTCTGTGCTGAATCAGAGACACTTACATGGCGCTGTGTCCCCAACAGGAAGAATATGTGGCCTCAGGAACTGAGGGTGTGAGCGGAAGTAGCCCCACCTACCATCGCTCCCTCTGTCCCATTGGAGGGTCTGGGGCTTCCTGTCCCTGCAACTCCGGACTCTACAGGGTTGAAGGTCCAGTCCCCAAAGGGCGCCATTGGATGGCTGATATCCAGGGTCCAGCAGACGAGAAAAGGAATCACCAGCTTGGCAGGGTAACTGGCGCTGATCACCAGAAAGCAGAACCACATTCCCGCCATGGAGGCTGGGAAAGACACCTGTGATTCACTTGGTGCCTCTAGGCAGTCCCTTTCCCAGCCCTAGTTGTGAATGGACTCGTGCACAAGGGCTCAGACTCCTCCAGAATGAAGGCTTGCATCACACCCCAGGGAAGCCGGGGAGACCTGCGGGTTGAAGGCTGCCCAGCGTGAGGGGACTCAGAAAGGATGGTGGAGGAGGGAGAGGACCAGGGTCTGTCACAGCGCTGAGACCTGCTGCAGCGATGGGGGCTGTGGTCCACCCCACTGACCCCTCCTCTAAGTGTCCGCCAGAAGCGAGGCCCGTGGGAAGCATGGAGGAGCTGGGCCCGTGCAGCGCAGGGCAGGCGGCCGTGGAGGGCGCGCTGGGGCAGCAGGAGTGACTGACGGCCCCCGGTGCCCTTGTCAGACCCCACAGTGCCCTGGCATGCTCCAGCCCAACGACTCAGCTTGTGGGAGCGGGTCGCTCCTGTGACGCACAGACTTTACGAAGAAGTGCACTGCCTGCCCCCTCCTCCTCTTTCCCCCGCACCTTCCCCAGCCCCTCCGCCCTTTATCTGTCACAGAGGTTTCCCCAGGACATCTCCTGCATCCTTTCTTGGTGTCTGCTTCTTGAAAGACACTAACTAGCACCTCTTCTTTTTCTCAAATGGTAGCATCTTTTATTAAGGCCAGCGATTTCCTTTGCTCGGTGTTTTTGCTGGAAATACGTGTAAGTGGTGCATGGCTTACAGTCATGTTAGGACTCAGGTGGGCCCTGCTTGAGACTGGAGTGTGCTCCCATCAGCATTCCTCCACAGCCAGATGAAGGGGGACAGGTTACGGCGAGTTTCCGCGCGTAGGTTGAGATCCAGTATCCAGCGAGGGGCGCCATGGCAGTGGGAGCTGCAGACAGTCCCGGAAGGGAGTGGAGTCTGTGCACCGAGGGCTACTAGTGCAGGTACAGTCCTGAGGCCTCCCCAGCTGCTGATGTGACCCCAATGCTGCCAGCTCTCAGCAGAGACCTGCCCCAGGTCCGCCCTCCCTCTGGCCCTGGGTCCTGGGCTGGGGTTCCTCACAGGAGGAGAGCCTCAGACAGCCTCAGTGGGTCCTTACTGGCTTACCACTCACACAGAGACCTGGGCCACAGACAGGCTTTTAGCCTGAACACATTTTTAAGGCGGGTGGGGAATTTCTAGCCCAGATAAGTTAAAGGGCTTCTGGTTGGGAGAGTTATTTATTTATTTATTTATTTTTGGCTGTGTTGGGTCTTCATTGCTGCGGGCGGGCTTTCTCTAGTTGCGGCGAGCAGGGGCTACTCTTTGTTGCAGTACGCGAGCTTCTCATTGTGGTGGCTTCTCTCGTTGTGGAGCACAGGCTCTAGGCGCGTGGGCTTCAGTAGTTGCGGCACGCAGGGTCAGTAGTTGTGGCTCACGGGCTCTAGAGCACAAGCTCAGTAGTTGTGGCACATGGGCTTAGTTGCTCTGCGGCCTGTGGGATCTTCCCAGACCAGGGCTCGAACCCGTGTCCCCTGCATTGGCAGGCGGATTCTCTACCACCACTGTGCCACCAGGGAAGCCCTGGTTGGGAGAGTTAGATATTGCTTTTCAAATTACTACTTTGTTTGAAATTCTCTCCCCAAACTTTACTGTCAGCTGTACAGTACTGTAAAATTACATTGTATTTATCTTTGCATGTATTCTCATTGAATGTATGGTAGGGCTCAATAAAATCATGTTTAGCAAATAAGAATAAGATAATCTGAGAGTCTCCTTCCTGCTTATCCAACCTGCAGAGGTCTGGACTGAGCAGTTACCAAAGGTGAGCGGTGAGAGGAGGGCTATGAAGAATACCCGCACGAAGAATAACGAGACACTCGGAGTTTGTAGAATTGGTTTACGATTCTGTTTCCTGTGAATGTTAACATAAGATTGTGCTGCTGAGAGCCCAAAGCAACAAATATTCTGACCCTGGAAACTACCGTGGAAGGGGAGCACACTTCCATGCAGATCTGTGTTCGCCCTTGTGGTCGGCGTGGCCTGCATCGCCCATCAGTGGTCTGTCGGCTGCCCTGCAGGAGGCCAGAAGCCCCTCGAGCTCTTGAGAGCAGAGACCTGGTCTGCTCCGTCCCTCCCATTCTCACCATACAAAGCCTTTCTCTTAGTAGGTGTTGAATAACCACTGGGTGAACTCATGAATAGAAGGGGAATTTGGTTGACATGTTAGTGTGTGTTAGGACAGTTTCTGTATTGTCAGAGTACATATTTGAGATTCAAAACTGGGTGGAAGTGTGAAATTCCTCATGTAGAACAAAAATAGAACAAGTCAGCAAAAACTGAATCAGTGAAGCAGCTGGTTCCTGGAGCCTGGGGCCATCTGGACGCAGCAGCCTTCCTCGGTGGGGACCGGCCAAGCGGTGGGAAGGAGACACTGGCGCTCGGGAACGAGGGCTTTGTCACTAGTTTGCTGTGTGGCCTTCTCCTTGCTCCTTAGCTGCTTCATTTTACAATGAAACAGCTGGAATAAAGGAACAATACTTTCCTAGCCACCACATTCCGTGATTTCCAGAGACAAGGAATCCTCAGCCTCAGGGTATAGAAAGCCTATTCCACCATCAAAAGCTCTGGCTGTTAGAAGGAGAAAAGGCAAGTGCTGCGAGCTTTTTTGCTCTTATATTTATATCACGAGCAGGGCTGGAAGACATGGGAGCAGAGTTCCCCCCACCCCGGCCTGATCTGGAGAGAAGCCTGCTCCAGGGTGGTAGAAAGAACGGCCACAGCCCTTTCTCCTTGGTGACCCAGAAGAAGACTTTTGTCCAGCTGGCTCTGTGGCACAGACTGAAATGGGGGAGAAGGAGTTAAGTGAGAGTTAGTTTGGATTTCTGGAGTCCAAGTCTTGCTGAGTTTCCAGCCCTAGGTGCCTGCTGGAAAAATGTAGCTGGGAGCCAGGTGACACAGCTGTGTGTGTGTTTGTTTTTGATGTTACCAGAGAAACAAGAGGGAAAAATACAAAAATAAAGTTTCCACAAAAACCCAAACTGACTTCAAAAAAAGTCTGTGTGCATGCAGAAAGAGAACCAGGCAGCCCAGTCTCCAATAACAGTGCGCTCTGTCCTGCCTCGGCCGTCCCCACCCCGTCCCACCCCGGCACACTCAGACACGGGAAGCGGGAAAGCAAGTTGGCTTCTCCACGTGGGCACGGCTGCCCTCTGCCTCAGTGCTGGGAGCAGTGCCATGACGTGCAGTAACTCTCAGCCACGGTCAGGAGAGACACACTGCTCTGACTGTGAGTGTTAGATTGCTAAGTGGGTTAAACAGAGCCACCCAGCCGCAGAGGACACTGGGCTGCGTTATTAAGTGGTTATGAATAGGTGGGGAGGGATTGCTATAGCAATTAGACATGAGGAATCAGAGGACCGGAAGGGAGGAAGCTGTGAACTTAAAGAAAAGGCAGAGCACCAGATGAGACACGGGCCAGCGGAGCTGTAACTCACCTCACAGGACCCGACGCCAGCTCTTTTGCAACTCAGGTCTTTCCAGAGTAGACGAGATGCCACGTACTGCCGGTGCCTTTTCCATGGCCTGGAATGGGGTGGGACCAGTCTTCTTCTAACAAGGCCCCAGAGGAAAGGGCAGCGCGCACACAGCGTGCCGGGCAGGCGCCAGTGGGTAGATCTTAGCTCTGCCGCCAGCGGGTCCCTCTGGGCAGTCACTGGCCTCTTGTCTACCTGTAAGATGCCCCCCAGCCCCAGCATGTACGCTTCCACCACTCCTGCACAACTGCCAGCATCACCACTGATGCGCTCCAAGGCAGCGCCCCTCGGAAAGACTCAGACGCGGTGCCTGGCCTCAAGGCGCCCACCACACGGATGGTTGGCTTAGGTTCCAAGGCAGCGCCCCTCGGAAAGACTCAGACGCGGTGCCTGGCCTCAAGGCGCCCACCACACGGATGGCTGGCTCAGGCTGGCTGGCTTCCTTCCTTCCAGATAAAAGTCATCATTTTAACCATTTTAAAGTGTACAATCCAGTGGTGCTTAGTACACTCCCAGTGTTTTAACAACCATCAGCTCCACCTAGTTCCAGAACATTCTCATCACCCCAAAAGGAAACCTTGTACGGGTGAAGCGGTGCTCCCTTCCCTACTCCTCCCCCCAAGCCCTGCCGACGTGCTTTCCATCTCTGTGGATTTGCTTCCGCTGGACAATTGATATACATTGACTCATACAATATGTGACCCCTGGCATCTGGATTCTTCCGCTGAGCATCATGTTTTCAAGGCTCATCCACATTATCAGTACATGATTCCTTTTTGTGGCTGACATCCCATGGTGTGGATATACTATTTTAATTACCCATTCAACCCTCTGATGGACATCGGGCTGTTCCCACCTTTGGGCTGTTGTGAATAATGCAGCAATGGCCGCCCTTTCCTTTGCAAGTTCTGTAATATTAGCTTCACTTCTCCCCATTTGCTGTGCAAGGGAAGCAGAGGTGGCCAGGAGGAACTATTTCACCCAGAACTGATTCTGGACAGGCGCCCAGGCAGGGCTGGAAGTACCCTCAGCACTCGGTGGACTTTCCACCACCAGCGACGGGAATCCAAGGCTTGGGACCTACAAAGCTTCCCGGGGCTTCCGGGCTCAGGCCCATGTGACTTCCGGCAGGGGCGGGACTTCCCTCCCAGGAGCCCGCCTGACTGGGGCCCACGTGACTTGTGACTTCCGGTGGGGGCGTGTGCTTCCGCTTCCCTGGTGAGGAGATGCTGGCTTCCTTCCAGGTGGGAGGCCTCTTGAGGGTATTTAGGGTCGGATGCCCCGTGGGAGTTACGGGGATGTGCTTCTCCTAAGCTGCTCCCCTCGTCTCAGGCTGGGCCCCGGGGCCGCTTCTTGGTGGTCCTGGGCAACACCGCAGATGAGGGTTGTTTCGGGCTTATTAAGGCCAGTAATTGAAAAGCAGTGAGAAAGGGTGATAAAGCCGCAGCGGGCCGTGCAGAAGCAGCGGGAAAAGGACCAGCGGAAGGTTGGTGGTGACATCAGAGCCTAGGGCTTAGCCGTGAAGAGTTAGAGCCGTTATCCAAAGGTTGAGGACAGTTGTCGAGGGCCCGGTTGTTCATCTGCGCCCTTCTCGTGGTTGAACTGACGATGAATCTCATAAAGCAATGAGGGATTCATATTAAAATGTTGGCCCCACTTGGTTCTCTTTCCTCCAAATTTGCATTTGCCTCTTTTGCAGAGCGGGTGAAGAGGGGACTCAGGGAATGTCACCTTAGCGCTCCTCAGTAGAACCTGCTACAAGTGGACTACGTACATGTTTTCTGTGTGGGGGGCAGTTGTGTCTAGAGGACCGTGCTTATTGACCAGAGTACACTTGCATTGTTCCGTTGCCGTGGAGCTGAGTCATCTAATTTCACCCCTAGCACTCCACACTTGAAACCCAGATCTCAGACAATGTACCATTCTGGAAAACCAGAACCAGGGTCCATGCTGTATACAGCTGGGAGTTAGGGAAATTCCTGCCTGGTTTGGGAAAAACGTGAGAATGTCTTACAACAACCAAAATAGGGGTCATGTAGAGGGCCTAAAGAGGTATGGGAAGGGGAAAGGGCGGGTGGAGGTGAGCGGTCCCCACCGAGGCAAGGTCTATATTGACAGCTCCTTGGGCGGTTTAAGGGTGAGGGAGAGTCAAGCGCAGCTCTGAGACTGAGCCTGGGGCCTCTGGGAACCAGGACAGAATTAAGAAAGTCAGAAAGGAGGGAAAGCATTGGCATAAAGGGGAGAGTGTGAGGGGATGCTCTCCACCCGATAGCAGCCTGAATGCGAGAGCTGGTGACTTGCTCTGTCAGAGCAGATGCTCTCCAGTCCCCAGGGATGGGGCAGGAGGTCCTCATGTTCCTCCCAGCGTTTGAAATGCCTTTCCCACGGCCTCCATTTATCCAAATCTTGACCACCTTTCAAGACCAAAAAATGATTCCTGCATGAAAACTCTTCCTGATATCATCCAAATTTATGTGCCACCCCCCTCCCTTGAGATAACGCACAGGATTCAGCAGAAGTAGATCCGTAAAAAGGCAACTAGCATTAATTTTAAATTGAATAGAGTTGCGTTGATATCCGTAAGTGTTTCCACTGGGACAGGTCATCCGTCCTTCTTGGGTCAGAAGTGAAGACTTTCCGCTGGAAATTCCCAGAGGACCCAGCCAGCCGGGGGCGGGTATGTGTGTTCTGTACCCCATCCAGAATGATTCACTGTGGTCTCCCGGTGACCCATTTTCTACTGTGAGCTTTGGCTGAGTGGATTCTCATGATAATTCTTTTTCACCATGGGCACCTCATCACTGAAGAAGCAAGGCTAAGTGAAGCAGTAGCTGGAAACTCTGAGCTTCACAACGCCATTTTTGAGGGTGGGAAAAGGGAATTGGAAAGGAAAAGGCAGGTCCCGCAATACTGTGGCATTACCTGGTTGCTTTTCTCCTCCAAAACTAAGTAGTTTCCACCATGTCTTCCTAGAACCACAAGTCCTGTGACAAGAGGGAGAAAGGAGCCTGGGTGGGTGGGGAGGCGACTTGCCCAGTGAGCGGTGAGTCCAGGGCTGGAAGCGAAGGGCTCTTACTTTTTTTTTTTTTTGCGGTACGCGGGCCCCTCACTGTTGTGGCCTCTCCCGTTGCGGAGCACAGGCTCCGGACGCGCAGGCTCAGCAGCCATGGCTCACGGGCCCAGCTGCTCCGCGGCATGTGGGATCTTCCCGGACCGGGGCACGAACCCCTGCATCGGCAGGCGGACTCCCAACCACTGCGCCACCAGGGAAGCCCGAAGGGCTCTTACTTTTAAGCCACATGGCTGTTCTGTCAGGGAAAGTTAGGTGCTTCCTCTCCCCCAGGATCATGAATTCGTAGGTGTGACTTTTTAACAAATGCCTTTATCCACACGACCCCTTTGACCTTCAGAGAATTCCAGTATGAGGTGTTCCGGCTCTCTGTCTACCCATCTGTGCCCTGGTGTGTTTCACAGAGCGCTTGGAGGGCTGAAGTTGGGGTGGGAACTTGACTTTTAATTGATCACTATCAAGCACTCCCTTTAGAAATATAAAACATTCTGTTAATTTTTCAAAATTTATAATATGGTACGTATTACTCTGCAAAGCAAGTACTATGAATAACAACAATATTCTGATATTTTTGAGGTGGCCACATATGAGAAAAAGAACAAAAATGAGAGATAAGTAAAAACACTGAAGGATGGGGGAGGTCAGGAAAGCACTGATGTTCTCACACCCCAACTTGCAGCCTTTGGTTACTTAAAACTTGGAAATAAAGCAAGACGGTGAGTGCTGTGTCCTCTCAGTGTCATTCTGGGGTGTTGTTTAGCCAGCGCACCCCACGGTTATTTAGGTCTGTGTCCTTGTGCACCTGTACTTGACATCACCCTTCACCAAGGGCTCAGGTTCTGTGATGTCTCATGCCGGCTCGCAGGTTCTTTCCAGGACAGATGCAAATAATCTGTGTTTGGTTGAAAGTGTCGAAAATAATCAGTATCTAGGCTGCGAAAAACAAAGAGCTTTATTTGGGGGGGTCCTGAGAATTGCAATTCTGGAGACACAGTTTTGGGTAAAACCGAAAGAGTGTGCTGGGGAAGAAAAAGAGTCAGGGGCTTCTAAGGACAAAAGGCCATGAGGTCCTTAAAGTTGCCCAGCGAGATCTGTGATTGACATAAGTCAGGAAACATTTGTCCTGAGGAATCAGGAGTGATTTTAGGGTAAGGGACCAGTGAGTGTCTTGAGTTTCTGTCAGATGTCCTGGATGCATTTGTTGGGTCAATAAGTGGTCAAAACGTCAGATTCCATCCGGGCTGAGACGGGCACGAGCCCCACTTCCTCAGTGGCTTCCCGGCTCATTTAGAGCAACACCGACTCCATTGTGATTTTCCTTCCACAAAAGAGTAACTGTTTTGTGCCCGTCTCACTATATCAGTAAGCAATGTTGTGGTTGGACCTGTCCTTGTGTTTCTTATTATAATCGCAAGATGTCTTTTTTCAGCAATAACTATCAGGAAACTTTGGAAGAGTCAAGACTTATTACTTACAGGACCTGCAAATTGCAGAGTTCACCTGGGGCTACATAGCAAGGTTGTGGGTAGAGAGAGCATGTGTGGGCCTGGGGCTCTGCTTTTACTGGGGTCTAGGATGGAGGCCCAGGGTTTCTTGGGCTCACTCTTTATTGGTGAATTTAAAACATAAGAGTGACAATTTGAAGAGTGGGAAGAGAAAAGCGGGAGGCCCAAAGGGTCAGGTAGCTATTGAAAACCAAGCACGACCTCTAAGAAAAAGGAGCCTCTGTGGGTGACGGTGGGGTGGGGAAGGTGGCCTGGCTCTTTATCTCTAGTCTGTGGCCGGCAGTGTGTTTATTCGAGACAGCAGGCTTCGAAGGGGATGCCTTGCCTTGGCGATCAAAGCTAAAGTCAGGCACTCAAATTACAAAAAAGCTTAAAAAACCCAACTGTCAGGGTTTCCACTGCAATAACTCTAAAGGTTATGGTTTGACTCCTAGGATGTAACTCGGCACGCTCATCTCAGAGAGCCCGTCCTCGTGGACAGACCATCCCTGCTCCTGCAAGGCCTGTCTGAAACAGCCCTACCCTCTCTCTCTCCTCACCAGCGAGCTGGAGAGAAGCTCCGCCATGTCTTCATCCTCTATTCGTGTGAGAGGCACGTCACTGTGTTTTGACAGTGAGGATGAGTAGGTCCCCGAGGAGCCTTTGCAGCTGCAGATGAGGGCGGCAAGGCCAGGTCACCCACTCCCCACGTCCCGGGACGCGAGGACCAGCCCGGGGCAGAGAAGCCCTACCTGCTTTCATCCGGACGTGTTCTGGGCACACAGACAAGTATCCAGGCCGTGATGACGGGTCAGACCTCTCCCTGGGCGAGCGAGGAAAGCCCAGCCAGAAATGGGAAAGCCTTGTTCTTTCTAGGAAGGGATGGTAGTTCTGGGCACGAGAGTGTCTTGAGGGAAGGCGTGGAGGAAAGCTCATGGACAGAAAGTTTAATGCCCTCCTTCCTTCCACCGAGCCCCCGGCCTGGTGGGGAAGACAGCCCCAGCTCTCAAGGTGCTGTAGCCCTGGTGACAGAACTAAGACGCAAACACTGAGTACTTTTCTCTTTAATGTAACACAAAGGGAGAAACTACGGTTTTGAAAATTGGCTGCCCTTTAGCTGATAGCTCAAAGAAGGGTGGGAAGTCTCCTCTGAGGAGAGACTCCTCTGTGGTTGGGTCTCCTTCCCGGCGGCGTAGGGTGTGGAGGAGACCCCTGCCCACCTAGGCCCTGGCGGTCTGTGTGGAAGAGGGGTGGGCTGCACAGAGGGCCGGGGCCCTTGGAGAGAAGAGACGGGAGTGAGGCCGCTGGGCACGAGGAAGGCGCCAGGGCTTGGGGGCCGGTTCCCAGGGCAGGCAGTCCTTTACCCTGGTCTCCAGGTGTCTGGGGCCATCATGGGCACCCAGCCCCATTCAAGGGTGCGCTCGGGGCTGAGGCAGCGACCAGCCTGGGGGCCCCCCACCCTTCACCCTCTGCCCCTCCCTGAAGTGGGCAGGGTGGTTCCTGCCCCAGCGAGACTTACAGTCTCCTGGGGCCATTAGACAAGTGATAAACAGAACCCACCGGGCGATAAACCCACTGTTCCAGGCCCTGTGGCTGCCCCAGCAGGCGTGTGCTCCGTGTGTGACGGTGTCTGCGAGGCGTGCCTGGCAGCACAGCAACGTGCAGACCCCAGGTGGGCGCGGGCCCTTCCCCCGGCCAGCCCCTCGCCAGGCTGGGGTCTGTCCCGTCACCGCCCGCGGAGCCCCCTTCCGCCACCAGCCCCTGGGCTCTCGCTCTGGCTGCTCTGTGATGCTGTCTGTTCACTTAAGCTTTCCCATCTGTGTGACCAAACTGGGAAGACCAAATTCTAACCATAAATGGAAACATTTCGAGGGGGCCCCAGGCAACTGCCAAGTGACTTGGGCGATGACTAAGCAGCAAGGGGAGGAAAGACGTTTCGTGGCCCAGAAGCACCGGCTCTCTTTCTGGAGGATGGGGCAGAGCGACAGCGTGTGAGTCACATGACACGAGCGGCAGAGATTCCGCAGGGAGCGCCTTCTAGTAAAGGCTGCGTCGGAAGACTCTCAGTTGGTAAAAGGAAATCTCAGGTTTGGCCTCTCTAGAGTCAGTTGAAGGTTAATGAAAAAGCACTTTCTTTTACGAAGTTAAGACTGAGTGAAGTTGGCAAAAATCAAAGCGAAGCTGTTCCTACGTGGACTTGGACGTGGTATTTTTGTCCATTCCACAATCACGCACCAACAGATGTGGTCAATTTAATGAAGAACAGGCAAGAGAAGTAATTGCTTAGTTTTTGTTTTTTTAAAAAAGTTTTTCATCTGTTGCCACGTGGACTCAGTTTTTTAGTTGCAAAATGGCATTTTCTTTCTTTCTTTGTTTCCCATTTCTCCCAGTTTTCTGTCTAGAATTCTACAATAGTACAGCACAGCACTGATATGGTCACTGATATCTTAGAGAACAATTTGTATAAACATGAGCCAGTGACGAAAATGTGTGAAAAGAGCCATAGGCTGGGGAGAAGTGGAGGCCTGCGGGGCAGGCGCCGCTAACTCCTGACAGAGTGGCGGGTTTCTGGGCTTCTCCAGGTGGATGTCCGTCAGGCCAGCGCGTGTTCGCAAGGTGGGCGTGCGGGTGGAGCCACCAGAGGGGGGCCTCCTGGCGTGAGCCGCAGCCTCTCTGTCGCCCCTGAGGACCACCGAGGGTCTCAGAGCGGCAAGTGGCCAGAGAGTCACAGCGGAGGTCAGGAAGGCACAGAGCACCTCCTCGGTGAACAGGGGACCCCGACCCAAGGGGCAGCTCGTGCTGGGCTGCACAGGTAACGAGGGGCAGGTCTGGGACTTGAACCTAGGCCCACTGCGTGTTCACGCAGCGCGTGGCGACACGCCCTTCCCCCGCCTCCTTCCACGAGGCTGGGCTCTGGCCGTGGACCGTGAGAACGTGACGGCTGCTCTTCCCGCCCTGGCGTGTGAACGTCCTCCGTGCGTGCCCCACGCCCCTCTCCCCTGTCGCCGGCCTCGGTGCGGAGGGTTCCAGTGACCGATCCCGAGGCGCCAGCGGGGGCAGCGCCACCCGATGGGAGGATCTGACTCCCTGAGTGAACCCACAGGTCAGCTTGCTCTGAACTGTGGCAGGAACAGCGGTAAGCCCTTACGAGCTGAGTTGCTGAGATGTTACCCACCTGTTAGTCACCTGTGACGGTGCTCAGCTTCCCGCAGCTGGCCTGAGAGCTCCTGCCACTACGCCCCCTGCCCCCCAGGCTCCGGACGTGACTGGGTCCTGAGCGCTGGCCTGCTGAGGATCGGTGCCACAGAGGACGCATCAGACGATGTGAAAGCTGGTGTTTCTGCTGAGCCCAAGATGCAGTAGAAGAGGAACTCTCGGGTGAGGGTCCAGATCACCAAGCGCAAGTCTCGCGCCCGGTGGCTGAGCCCTGAGGACGCGTCCACACTCACACGCTGTCTTGGACGGGTCCAGAGTGGGTGGGGAGGTCTGCGGAAGCCGTTTCTCTGGGGGCAGCTGCCGCGGGGCCTTCACCTGCGTGAGCCTGCTTGCTGGGGGCTCAGCTAAACCGCTGCACAGGGCAGAGGGGGCAGAGGGCTTGGCTGGGGACACAGCGGGGACCCTCGCAGGGAAGGGGGGAAAGGAACGCGTGTGTTTGGGCCAGATGTGGGCCGTGTGGGTGAGGAAGCTGGCAGTCCCTCTGAAGTCCTGCCAGAGGGCACTTGGGGCGGGGAGAGGGCTCCAGCTGAGACAAACCCAGGGACAGACTGACTTCTGGGGCTCTGGGCTCTGGGGCATCAGGGTGGCTGAGGGAACAGTGCTCCGTCCCGTCACCGGACGTGGGCCAGTAGGGGCTGGGCGTCGGCTGGTGCCTTTGGAGTCCTTTCCCACCGTGCACTGCTTCGTTCTGTCTGAGCAGAGCTGACACTGCAGGCCTCACGCCCACGCTCTCCTGCAGGACGCCACGCTGATGCGTGGATTCAGCTGGATTTCTATATTTAAGCAGTGAAACATTTTAAAAGCTTTTTTTCTACAGCATCAAAGACTACATGATCCTTAAGGATAAATGTAAGAAAATAGCTGCAAAGGCCAAACCCACTGAAAACTAAAAATCACTGCTGATAAATACGGAAGACGTAAAAGGTAGGGAATAGACCATACTCATGGAGTGGGAGACTCAATATTATTAAGCTTAGAGATTTTCCCAAACTAATCTTTAGATTTCATGTGATCTCAGCCGAACCCACCAGGCTAAGTAGACATTGAAAAGTTTGTTCTAAAATTTATATGGAAATTCAAAATCATCTTTAATGGAAGAACAAAGTTGGAGGCTTGAAACCACTTGATTTTAAGACTTACTATAAAGATATATTAATTTTAACATATATAATATGTATCATAGATCATAGTTAACATAAGTAATTAATTTAATGTACATTAAAACCACAGTGAGATTCCACTGAACACCCACTAGTCTGTCTATAGTTAAAAATACTGACAGTACTACCAGCTGTGGGTGAGGGCAAGTGAACTCACACATTGACTGTGGGAGTTTCAAGTGGTGTGGCCACTTGGAAAACGGACAATTTTGTATAAAGTTAAATTTACACTTCCCTGGTGACCCCGCTTTTCCACCTCTGAGTGTTTCCTCCAGAAAAATAAAAACACGTGTCTTCACAAAGATTTTTGCAAGCATGTTCACATCAGCTTTATTCGTAACAGTGGAAAAGTGGAAACACCCTGAGCCGGTCAAGGAGAGAGGCTGGTCGGTTCCACACTGTGGTCACGGCTCCACCATCAGACCACCAGCTCCTGACACGTGACAGCCCGGGGTGTGCGGGAGAAGTCAGACACCGAGGGATGTGTGCCGTGCGAGTCTGTTCCTGTGAATTCCAGAACAGGCAAAGCCATATTTAGTGACTGAGAGCAGACGAGTGGGGACCTGGGCGGGCGGGGGGACAGATGCGTCCTGTGCCTGAGCGTGGCCGGCATACGCTGCGCGCATTTGTAAAGGGCGTGAGGCCGTACGCTTTATGTACATACGCTTTGCTTTGTGTGACTTGTACGTCACTAAGGTTGATCATAAAACTTATAAGGAAGGCACCAGTGTTTGTACAGTACAAGTGAGGTCTGCTTGCCCTTTGCTGAGCAACGGTGGCGGAGACCCAGCCACATCGTGGCATCCTGTAGGGATTTGAGGGGGAGGCAAGCCATAGTCCTGCGGTCTTGCATCTTTTGCCAGACACACACTACATTTTTCCCTAAGGATTGTGGGGCGGAAGAGAGGGAGTAACCATAGAGCTGGGAGGAAAGGGGCGGGGGTAGGGTGAAGGAGTCGGGATGCTGGGCCCAGGATGTCACGGCTCTTTGGGAGAGAAGGGCCGGCGTTTTCTGCTGGAAGCCCTCACTCTGGGGCCCATGTCCTGTGACTTCCGACTGCAGGGGTGCTGGATCCAGGTGCCCCCACTCTGGCTCCCACCCCCCCCGACTTCAGCCACAGCCACATCTGGTACCACAAACCTCTTCCACTCGGACAGAAGCGGGAATTGCACAGAGCTTCACGTCCGCCAATATTTATTATATTAGAAATTAAAACAGAAATTTAAAAAATCCATTTATTGATCCATTTCAAATTTAAAAGGATAAACCCCTTGCATGTTAACATAAATAACACACTTTAAATGAAAAACCTATATTTTCAAAAAAAAACAAAACCAAACCCTGTGGGAGGAGTGGCACTCTGGTTCACTTGTACAAGACTGTAACATCCGGAAGAAAGCTGGATTCTCAGACCTGCTTCTGTCTTCAAACTCTCCTGATAGGTTGTTTTGGGTAAAATCTGTGACAGAAGTCTGGCCTCATACATGCATGGAGCTGGAGGAAAACTATTCTGAGAATCTTTTCAGATAATTGTGGATACTCTTTGACATGACACCAAAACCTAATAAAAGGTCACTTCTTGATGGTTTGTTGCAGTGTGGGATCTGAACATATATGTGTGAGAGAAGGAGAATGAAGAAGGGAAACATCATTATCAAAACAGGCTTGGGGGCTTCCCTGGTGGTCCAGTGGCTAAGACTCTGCGCTCCCAACACACGGGGCCCGGGTTCAATCCCTGGGCAGGAAATTAGATCCCGCATGCCGCAACTAAGACCTGGCACAGCCAAATAAATAAATATTTATTTATTTAAAAAAAAAAACAGGTTTGGCCTCACAGACCCCATGAAAGGATCTCGGGAGCCCCTAGGACCCCCAGGCCACACTGAGAACCACCATGCTAGGTCATCAGAGGGGAGGAAATATTCTCTGGGAAAGTTGGACCTGATGGAGCATCGGTGGGGCTGGAGAATCGATATTCCTATGAGACTCCCGGTGAGTCTTGTGATCAGCTGGCTTCAGGACTCACTGCTGCGGGGAGCAGACATTTAAGGAGCCCTGTGGAGACATGATAAGTAAGGAGCAGGTGGGACATCACACCCCCACCTCACAGCCGTACACCCTCATTCACCCACCATGGAACCTCCCAGCCAAGCCAGAGCTGGACTCAGAGTGTTTCCTAACGGTCAGACCCCGGCAGTGACCAGACCACACGGTGTTTATTCTCTTACTTAGTTTGGCTCCTCTATAGCACCATCAGGGAGGACGCAGATCCTGTCTCCCTGCTCTGTCACCCTCTATATAACAGTTACCTCATGGTTCATGATGACTGCTGGAGCTGCTGCCCTCACATCTGCATCCCAGGACAGCAGCAAGAAACGTCAGGGAGGGACCCGAGGGAGCTCTTACTGGAAAATTCGATTTCCTCCCAGTGACCTCTGTGATGTTCCCATATTTCCACTGACAGCTCATGGGCCACTAGCTGCAAGAGAGGCTGGCACATGTTATCTTCAAGTGGCTGCTGTCCCGAACACCCAGGAGGAAGGGCAGGATAGGTGTGGGGTAAGCAGCTGCCTCGCCCTCCACCATGTGCTCTGCTGGATGAGGCTGCCTAGCTGGGAGCTCCAGGGCCCCTTTCACCTAGCCTCGGGGAGCCTCAGGCTGGTTCCCTGGCCTTGACTCTGGTCCCAAGCACCCTCTGTAGGACACAGGTAACCAGCCTCCACTCCACCTGAGCCCGGGGGCGTGTCTAGAGTCCCCACAGCTCCCTGTGAGACCCTCCCCCATGCCAGCCTGAGCACCAGTTGGGCTGTCTGGCATGGTCAGCGGGCCCTGAGCCCCTGGCCTTCCTGCTGTCTCTACGTTTTGAAGGTGAGTCAGGACCCTCCCCATCATGTCCCCAGACCCCCATCCCTCCCGGTAGCACCCCACACCAGAAGGCAGACCGCTGAGCTCCATTTTTCAGGGGAAGAAGAATAAGAAAGCGAGAGGGAGAGGGAGGGGGCAGTGGGCGGGGCCCGGAGGATCACCCCATCCGGTCTGGGGGCTGGCGGCTGGCTCTCCACGGGAAGCCTGCGTGCCAGCCAGTCTGGCAGGCCTGAGGGGTTCCAGATGTGGGCCTCCGCGTGACTCACGGAGTGGCTGGACTGCATTAGGCTGTCCCCAGGGACGCCCTGTGCAGCCAGGGATGGAGCCCGGCCGCCTGTCCTGCACATCCTGCGTCCGTCCCTCTGCGCTGGGATTCGCCCGCCCCACTCGCAGCCACCAGCGCAGCCTCGGAAAGCTCCAGGCCGCGCACCCCAGCCGGCTTCCTCCCGCGGTCCTTGAGCGCCCCCGGCAGCCCCGTGCAGCACGCCTCGGGGCGGGGGAGGGACTAGAGGAGGGGGCTCAGGGCCCAGGGCGTTGCAGCTGTCTTTGCCCGGGGGAGGGCTGCAGGCGAGGTGCATCTGCGGATCTGCGTGGGTTAAGGATGCACAGGCCTCGGTGAGCCTCTTGCGTTAGGGGTCACTGACGGCCTGTCAGGGCGAAGCTGGGAGTAAACTCAGAACCGCGCCGTCTGGGACCCCTCCTGACTCTGCGCTCCTGCGCACAGCTGTCCAGAGCTCCGCCTGGCCCCAGGGTCCCCCAGGCCACCTCCACAGCGGACAGGGCCTGTCCACCCTTGGGAGCTCGCAGCACTTTAGGGGCCCAGGGTCTCCCCAACGTCAGCCAGAGGCTTTGTTCTACCTGTTGAATGGCTGGGAAGGGGGTTCTGTGTAAAATCGGGTGGAGACCGATGGAGGCCCCACATCCCTCCTCTCCCCGTCTGACCCTGTCCCGCCTCCTCAGGCACAGCTGAGGCCCATCTGTCCCTCCTTTGGACCCCGGGGGGAGGCTCCCTGCCGCCTTCTGGGACCAGGCCAGCTTTGGCCTGGCCGCCCCCCTGCCTGTCACCTGCTTTGTCCCTCCCTCAGCTCCCCGCCTGCAGCCCACGGCAGAGGTGTTGTCACTCTTCTTTTTTGCTGAACAGCCCCCACCCTGGGCCACCTGGTTTCCAAGCCTGGGGGTGTCTGATGGGAAGGCTGACGAGAGGGACCCTCTCCAGCCCTCTGAGTTGGAGCTTGATCCGTGTCCTACACGGTCCCCGTGCCAGCCTGGGGGGCCGGGCTGTGGGGTGGTGTTGTGGCAGGGGCTGGACCTCCACGTGACCTGTGCAGCCCCTGGGAAAAGATGCTCCAGGTGGCCCAGGGCAAGGCCGCTGTTCCTGACTGAGGGACCCTGCCCTGTTTCCTGGAGCAAGCGGGCAGAGAGCTCTGTCCTGCCAGTGTGTTCATAGAGCCTGCCGGGCATGGTGACCCTGGCACCCGCTTTTCTGTCCACTCTGAGAGCATTGCCCCTTCATTCTGAGCTGGGGGCCGGGCCCTACGCCCTCTTTTCCAGGTCACCCACTGAGTGGACGTTGATGGGTTAACCTTGAAGGACGCGAGGTCCCTGGTTGGTCACCAGGTCCTGAGAGCCTGGGTCACGGGTGGCCTCATTCTGTGGGGACATGTCCTACCCAGAGGAAGGAAGGGGTTCATTTTGTTGGCCTGTCCCCGACCTCCTGATTCTGGGACCGATTTGGGCCCTTTGCCATCACCTGCTTTTTAAAAAATAATATGACCATCCGTGTCGCCCATGAAAAGCTGCCGTTTGCCAAGCAAAACTAACATTTCCTCCTCAGGAATAGGGAGTCTCCCAGTACGAATCTTGAATTAAATGTTTTTCTGGTTGAAAAAAATCTACATACTTAAAAATAAGAGTAGCACACCTAATGAATAACAGATCTATAGGAAGAGTGAAAAAATAAATAAATTCGCTCCCCACTGGGAGGAAGCAATAGATGATTGTGCACAGAACAGATCTGATGAAATGTTCTTGGAAAAGACTCTTAAAACTTGTAATAAACTGTGAAATTGCCGTTCGAATCCCAGGGTTCATGCTTTCTCCCCAAATAAACAGCCCCAGAACACGTGAGGCCCGAGTCAAGGGGGCAGGGCTGGCTCCCGTGCTGATCTCCTTTTCTCTGCGAAGCTCCTCTAACTGTCCCGCGGCACTTGCCTGCATTTCCTCTGGGTTTTGATTCGTACAGATGTCTGGTTATGCAAGACTCTTTCCCATTTTTGGCAAAGGAAGTCACTCAAGGAGGCTTGGAGAGGCACTTCCGCGGGCTGCCAGCCAGCGGAGCCGGGGCAGAGGCCCTGGGCGCCGCGGCTCTTCCTGGGGATGTCTCCTTGGAGCAGGGTGCCTTTCCAGAAGCCCCAGCAGATTCCTTGCCATGTGTGGGTCACGTGCTCCTGCCTGAGCAGAGCCTGGTGACGAGGACCTAACTGTCCTCCCTGCTCTGGGGCTGACCCTGGAGCTGAGCCGTGCGCGGAAGGTGGACAAGGGAATAACATGGGGGCCAGTTACGAGGAAGGAGGGGTGGCGGATGGCAGGTGGACGGCAAGTCTCTGCTGCAGCGACGGCTCGCCGACCGTCGCGCTCTGGAGAGACTCGCGCAAGTTGCAAAGTCATAAGCGAGTCCCAAGCGGTCCATAATGATAGTCACTGGAGAGCAATGGTTCTCAGTGCGGTTTATTACCCCATGGGGGCATTGAGAAACGTAGGAGGGGCTTTTAAACATCAAATGCATGGAGATATAGTATGTATTGTATGCATACGTATACATACAATAGGATGCACCCATCTTAAGTGTACAGTTTGATGCATTTTGACAAATTTATATAACTGTGTAACTATTAGCACAATCAAGACAAGGACAAGCCCATCACCCCAAAAGGATTCCTCAAATCCTTTTGCAATAAAGTGCCCCACCCCATATAGTTACGGACTGGCCTTTTGTAATTATAGATTCGTTTTCCATGTTAATTCCGTCTCCATAGAATAAGACAACGTGTGCTCTTCCGGCTTCCGCATGTTTCTGAGGCGCACCCACATTTAACTGGTGAGTATTTAATCTGTGGATACACCACAGTTTGTTCATCCATCCACCTGTTCATGGACGTTTCCAGTCTGTCAACCTGCTGTTTCCACTTTTTATGAAAAGCTGCTCAAGGCTTTGTCAGGATGTGTCTCTGCATTTCTCATGGGTAAATATGTCGAATGGAATGGCCGGGTTAAATGACAAGTGACTGAGCACAAGTGCCGATCGCACAGTTTCTGCTCCCACCAAACACGTGCTCATCAGTCTTTGTCATTTTAGTTGTTGCTGTGGATGTAAAGTGCCACTTAATTGCAGTTTCAATTTGCATTTCCCTGGGACTGATGAAGTTGAGTCCTGTTTCACAGACTCACCGGCCATTTGTATATCTTCTTTTGTGAAGTGTCTGTTCTAACCATTTGCCTCCCTGTAAAAAAAATTTTTTATTTTGAAATAATTTTAGATTCACAGAAAAGTTGCAGATACAGTACAGAGTTCCCTAGTACCTTTACCCAGCTTCCCCAGTGATATTATCTTATATAACATTATCAAATCAAAGCATATCAAAACCAGAAAACTAACATTGGTACCAAACTGTTAATTAAGCAACTTGTTTGAATTTCACCAGTTTCCTCCCCCCTCTCTCAGTATCGAGTCCATGAATTTATAGATTTGTGTAACCATGACCACAATCAGGGCGTAGAACTTTTTCATAACCCCGAAGAAACTCTCCCATACTGTCCCCTTATAGTCACATTCTCTCCCAAGTCCCAACCCCTGGCAACCACGATTGTGGTCTTTAGCTATATAAGTTTGCTATTTTAAGAATATTATATAAATGGAACCATACAGCATTTAACCTTTTGAGGTTGACTTTTCTCCCTCAGTGTAATACATTTGTGAGCCATTCAGGTTGCTGCATGTATCAGTAGTTTGTTCCTTTTTGTTGCTGAACGGCATTCCTTTTTGTGGATATGTCACAGTTTATCCATTCACCCACTGAAGGACATTTGCGTTTCTGGAATAAACCCCGCTTGGTCATAACTTATTATTCTTTTGATATATTGTTGTATTTTCTTTGCTAACCCTGTGTTGATCATTTTTGCATCTTTGTTCATGGAAGACATTGGTACGTTGTTTTCTATTTTTTGTGATTTCATTATCTAGTTTTGACATCACGATGCTGATGCTAGTCTCATGAAATTATTTGAAGTGTTTTCTCCTATTTTCAGGAAGAGATTACGTAGAATTGACGTTATTTCTTCTTTAATTGTTTGGTAGAATATACCAGTTAAACCACCTGGCCCTGGATAGTTCTTTTTTGGAATGGTTTTAACTACAAATTCAATTTCTTTAAGAGTTTTAGAACTATTTAGATCATCTGTTTCATCTTGGGTAAGTTTTGGTAGTTTGTAGTTTTTGAGGAATTGATTCCTTTCATCTAAGTTATTGATTTTATGTGTTCAGAGTTGTTTGTAGTATTTGCCAACTTTCCTTTTAACATCTACAAGGTCTGAAATTTTGATATGTCTTCTTTTATTTCTGATATTGGTAATTCATGTCTGCTCTCCTTTTTTTTTTGGTATTCAGTTTTGCCAAAGTTTTATTGAACTCAATTACTTCAAAGAACTGGCTTTTGTTTCCATTGATTTTCTCCATAGTACCTTGTTTTAAATTTCATTGATTCTTTTTCTTTATTTTTTCCTTCCTTCTACTTGATTTGAACGTATTTTGCTCTTTTAAAATAGGTTCTTGATGTGAAAGCTTGGATTATTGTTTTGAGATCTTTCTTCTTTTCTTTTCTTTTTTTTTTTTGCTGTACGCGGGCCTCTCACTGTTGTGGCCCCTCCCTTTGCGGAGCACAGGCTCCGGACGCGCAGGCTCAGCGGCCATGGCTCACGGGCCCAGCCGCTCCGCGGCATGTGGGATCCTCCTGGACCGGGGCACGAACCCGCGTCCCCTGCATCGGCAGGCAGACTCCCAACCACTGCGCCACCCGGGAAGCCCTCTTCTTTTCTAATATAAACATTTAGTGCCATAAATTTCCTTCTGAGAGCTGCTTTAGCTGCATACCGCAGATTTTAATATGTTATATTTTCATTCAGTTAAATATAACATTTAATTTCCCTGAGGCTTTATCTTTTTACTTAGATTATTTAGAAGTGTGTTATTTACTTTTTAATCATTTAGAGATATTTCTTATCTTTCTGTTATTGATATCTAGTTTGGCTCCATTATTATTAGAGAACATACTTTGTGTGATTCAATTCTCTCAGCTTTGTTAAAGATTTTTAATGACTCTAGGTATCATTTATTTTGGTAAATGTTTCCTGTGCACTTGAAAAATACTTGTGTTCTGCTCTGGTTGGGTGAAGTATTTAATAAAATCAGTTAGATCCCACTGGTTGACACTGATATTCAGTTCTTTATCCTTGCTGATTTTCTAGCCTATTTGTTTTCAGAGAGAAGTGTCGGAATCTCCAACTATCATTCTGGGTTTGTCTATTTCTCCTTCTGCTTCTGTCTTCATGGATTTTGCTTCATGTATTTTGAAGCTGTGTTATTAGGTGCACATGCATTTAGGATTGTTGTATCTTCTTGGTAAATTGACATTTTTATCATCAACTTCCCTTTTTATCTATGATTTTTTTTCTGAAGTTAATTTATGAATTTTTTTCTCTGAAGTCCGTGTTATTTGTTATCAATATAGGCACCCCATTTTAAAATGTGTGCTTGCATGGTATATCTTTTTCCATCCTTTAAACACTAACCTACCAATATTATATTTGAAATGAGTTTCTTGTAGATAGTATATTGGTGGGTGATTTTTAAAAATTCATCCTGAAAATCCCTGTCTTTTATTTTTATATATACATATATATTTTTAATATAGTTATATATATTTTATTTTACATACTTATATATTTATTTCATATATATAGTGTATATATACTATTATTTATTTTTTAATTTGAAAATATTTTTTGGTTTCGGAACTAATCTTTTTATTTATTTATTTATTTTTAACATCTTTATTGGAGTATAATTGCTTTACAATGGTGTGCTTGTTTCTGCTTTATAACAAAGTGAATCAGCTATACATATACATATATCCCCATAGCTCCTCCCTCTTGCCTCTCCCTCCCACCCTCCCTATCCCACCCCTCTAGGTGGTCACAAAGCACCGAGCTGATCTCCCTGTGCCATGCAGCTGCTTCCCACTAGCTATCTCTTTTACATTTGGTAGTGTATATATGTCCATGCCACTCTCTCACTTCGTCCCAGCTTACCCTTCCCCCTCCCCACGTCCATTCTCTAGTAGGTCTGTGTCTTTATTCCTGTCCTGCCCCTGGGTTCTTCAGAACCTTTTTTTTTTTTTAGATTCCATATATATGTGTTAGCATATGGTATTTGTTTTTCTCTTTCTGACTTACTTCACTCTAATCCCTGTCTTTTAATTTAGACTACTTACTGTTGATCTGTTTGGATTCAGGCCCACCACTTTATTATTTGCTTTTTGTGCCCCCTCCCCCTTCTAAAAATTCTTCTGTTTCCTTGTTCTTGCCTTTGTTTTGGTCATTTGAACATTCTTTGGTATTCTACTTTAATTTATCTATTGCATTGTTGATTATGTATCTTTTTACATTTTTTGGTAGTTTCCTGGCAATTACAATATGCATACTTAAACTTTTACAGTCTACTTAGAATAAATATTTTACCATTTCAAGTGTCTTGTAGAAATCCTACCACCACGTATGTTGCTGTGCTCTCCATCCTTTATGTTGTAGTTGTCTTGTATAATATATCTACATAGGCTGAAAACTGCATGACACAATATTATAAAATTTGCTTTTAATCATCAAACATATTTTAAAGAACTCAAGTGGAGAAGAAGAGTTTCCCAGATACGTACCATATTTTTTGCTCTTCCTTCCTAGGCTTCCCTTATGTGCAAAGAACTTCTTCTAGTTATTCTTTTAGGGTATATTTGGTGGTAGCAAATTATCTTAGTTTTCCTTTATCTAAGAATGTCTTTATTTCACCTTCATTCCTGAAGGTTATTTTTGCTGTGTACAGAATTCTGAGTTAACTTTCTTTTCTTTCAGTGTTTGGAAAATGTACCACTTCCTTCTGGCCTCCATGGTCTCTGGAGAGAAATCTTCAGTCATTCAAATTACTGTTCTTTGATAGGCAATGTGTCATTTATCTCTGCAATGAAGATATTTTTCTGTCTTTAGTTTTCAGAAGTTTGATTGTGAGGATCTGAGTGTGAATTTATCTGGCTTTTTCTTGTTTGGAGCACTTAGCTTTGTAAACCTAAGAAGGAGAGAAGGATAAGAGGGAGGGTCAGGCTCTGCCTGTGATGCAGGCAGAAACTCCTCAGCCAGACCTGTCTACAGAGCTACATGTGATGGAATTTAAGGTTCTGCAAAAAGGAGCTGCAGGAGCCCCACTGAGATGATTATTATACTGGTGTTTTCCAAGGTATGTCTTGGTCAGGTTGGCCAAGCAGATGGAGACAATAGAAGTTCCAGGGCCTGGATGTGTGCCATAGCTCCTGTGGGGGGCCTGCCGTTGACCTCTCTACACATGATTCTCTGGTCACTGGGACCACCCATGGTGGCCTAAAGGGCTTGAGTTTGGAATGACCCTTTTTCTTATCACTGATGTGGGAGGAGGGAACTTTAAACAGATGAAGTCAATGGGCATCTGTTGGCCAACTTTCCAAGGATGCCTCCAAACGTGCAGGGCATTAACATGCCTGTTGAGGGCCTGGCTGGGGTGGGCACAAGCTGGGGGAAGCATGCAGCAGCAGCCAATGGAGAGATGGTCCAGGCGGAGAAGAGAATAAGCAGATGTGATGCAGTCAAGTGACCTCTAAAGAGGTGGCCTGGAGCCACTGCTCCCGCTACTATCCCCTCTCAGACCGCCTTCCTCTCCAGGCCCAGCCTGTCTTACCTGGCACTCGGGGAACTGAGGCTTTGCTGGTCAGTCTGCATGGACATGAATGCACGTGTCCTGGCTGGGTGAGGACAGGCTGGAACCAGAGGGGACAGACTGAGCAGGAGGGGGGGTGGGGCACTCCTTGGCATTGGTGCCAGAGGAAAAGTGGGGGCTGCTGGAGAGGACACCCCCAGGTGAAGATTTTAAAGGCAGAGCTGCTCTGGGAGACTCCAGAATCTGGGCTGGGACCTCTGAGTGGATGCAGACGCCCAAGAGGAGACTTGGCCGCAACACAGATGGTCAGGAAGCTGGAGGCCCAGGGGGCAGCTGGGCAGCCCACCTAGGGCGTGTGCTCCCCTGGGCAGGGTGCAGGGGGGGTACCAGGCCCCGGGCCCAGTGGCGCATGGGGTTCCCTGGGAGGTGGGGCTGGAGGGGAGGGTGGAGGGGTGTGGATCCACAATGTGGAGGGGGCACTGCGGCTGAGTGTGGGCCGAGATGCCCCGTCAGGGGCGGCCTGGGGGCAGGCCTGCCACACAGCACACACACAGAAGTGAAGCCCTTCCAGAGCACGAGGCCTGGGAAACAGAGCCGTGATGAGGAGCTTTGAGTATCCACTGCCTTAGCTTTAATACAACTTATGGAATTGTAAGCTCTTTAATTTAGTTTTTGGTAGTGGGTGTGTTTGGCAACTGCAAAATTCCTGAACACGTATCAGCCTCCACGTGGGCTCTGATGCGCCGCTGGGTGCGGGTGGGGCGTGGAGAGACCATCGTGGTGGGCCGTATGCCTCGGGGGACACAAGGAGATTTGGGCCGAGGGGCCTCACGCCTGCTGCTGTCTCCACAGGGACAGGACCTCGGGGCCTCCTGTGCCCGCTGACTCACTGGGCCCCTGGCTGCTCTGGGCCGCTCACTTCCTCGTGACACATGGGTTGGCTGCCGCTGCCTACACGTGTTTCAAATCTGAGGGACATGGCTTCGTGCTGACGTCCCAGTGCCTCTCGGATGCCCCTGGCATGCGCCCAGTCGGGCCAGCTCCTGGGCCCACCACCAGCTTCCGAGCAGGGGGAGCTAGGAGTCCTGGGGCCGGGCGCTGAGACCCCTGGAGGCCCCGAGGCTGTCCCAGGCCACACTGGCCACCAGCCTCAGCCTCCCTCACTCATCTGTTTTTTCTCAACTACTCTTTTCTGAGCACCCGGCTGCCCTCTCCTCTTGGGGTATGAACGGCACATTTTGGGACAAGACTCAGTCCTGCCCGAGCCCCCTCCGCCACAGGTGGCCTGTGCTGGCTGCAGCCCATGGGCCGCAGTCTGTGGGCCGCGCTGCTGGGCGGCCTGATGGGCAGGAGCGGTAAGCAGTGTCCGCGTCAGCCTGCAAGGCCCGCGAACAGACCCTAGTCACACCTCTGCCTGCTGTGTGCGCTTAAACAACGGTCCTGAGCTGTACTCGCACTTTATTTTGCTTTCAGCAATGTATCTTTGATCCATACATCACATCCTGGGCAAGTTATCTTTGCAGCCATTTGAAGTCAGGCCACCCTGGCCTTGAGTCCTGGCTCCTTCCGTCTGGCTACGAGTTTGGCCTTGTTTTCAGCCCAGCTGACAGTGAGTGGCGACAGCACTCACCCGGAAGTTGTTGAAGGAGTGAATGTGTGAAAAAGAGTCTTTGCAGAGAAAATATTATTGCACACTGACAGCGGGAGTTAATTTCGTAACCCAAGGACATCTCCCAGCTGTGGCTTTTCTGGGTGTTTTAGTTGTTCTGTTTGTGGGGAGTTGGTCACCTCTCCAGGCCCCATGGGAGAACCCCAAAACCCATTATTGGGCCCAGGGCAGGTCCAGCCCCCGCTCCCTTTCCTGGCCCAGAAGAAGGAGGCGTCTGGGATTTGCTCAACCAGAGGGAGGACCCTGTCCATCTCCCGTGGACAGAGGGCACCTCTGCCTGGAATCAGGGCCGCTGTCTGGGCTGCGGTGCCCGGGCAGTGGGCTCCCCTCAGCCCTTTCCCTGTGGAAGGGCCCAGCCTGTCGCTGTAAGGAGCCCTCGTCGTCCCACCCAGCCCTGGGCCCCCTGCCTCCCCTCAGGGCTTGTGGCTCTTGGATTGGGGATTATCTGAGAGATGCCTATCCCCCTCTGGACTGCGGGGTCCAGCGCCCCAGGCAGCCCCAGGGCTTTCTGTCTGTCCTGGGGTTTGCGCCCCGCGCAGCCCCCTTCTGCCTGAGTTCTTTCCCTTCTTCTCTGCTCTTCGTCCCTTTTGAGGCTTCGGTTTCTTTCTGCCCCCATCGGCCCTCGTGGCCCTCTCTGTGGTCAGCTTCCTTTTCTCCCTGGCAAACTGCCGAAATCCTCAGAAAACCCACGGTCCCAGAGCTGAACTGCTTTGGCCTCTTTCCTTCAAGAAGCCACAGGCCGAGAAGGGGGGACTTCCCAGAGCTGTCAGGGGGCGTGATGGAAGCCATCTGGGGCCACGTCCCAGCCAAGAGTCTGTCCTCCCTAACCTCAGCTTTCCGCAGAAGTTGAACGCTCCGTGGGACAGTGCCCGGAGTGGGGTGTGGTGTGGAAAACTGGAGGAGTGATTCCAGAATCTGGTTATCTGAGCTCCATCCTTTAAAGGCCCCAGGCCTTCCCCGAGCCTGCCCAGAGACCAGAACCGAAGGGCGGCCTGCAGAACCGAGGAAACTGCCCCGCCTGCCCCTGAATCAGCTGATGGGCTTCTGCAGCTCCACAGAAGGAGGGCTGGTGGTGGGCCGGACCCGGGGTCCCCAGCTCAGCCCGCCTGATGCCAGCAGTTCCAAGCAGAGGACTTCCTAGGACGCCCACCGCCACTGTCCTCGGGACAGAAGTCCAGTGGGCTCACTTCTCCGTCCTCTCTGGTTCCTTTGGGGCATCGTTCCCCACCGCCACACCCCTGCTAGAATTCTGGGTCTAGGGTGTCCAGCCTTGGTGAGTCCCTCCGACGTCCAGTTCTCCTGTCTGTCCTCTGGGCAGTCTGGACCCTGTCCTTCCCTCTACGTCCTCACTCCAGGACCTATTGTCTCCAGGCCCAGTGTAGTTTCCAGCAGGCCCGAGTCTAGGCCAAGTGTGTCCCCTTGCTGGGTCCACAGAGGACTAGCCCTCCAGCCACTTTGGAACCTTGGGGACAGCACCGCCGAGTTGCTGTCAAATCTTCTGCTCCACCTTCCTCTCGGCCTAGCCCCTCAGGCCAGCATCCTCTGGTCTGTGTCCAAGCAGCAGGCTTCCTTCCTTCCTCTGAGAGGTTTTCCCAAACCCACCTCTGCCACCATGGAGCCTGGCCTCACCCAGCCTGGGGGCAGAGCCGTTACCAGGCCACCTGAACCTGGCCATGCCGGCCAAGTCCCCACTGCCGTTCTGCCCTTGGCATGAGCCATTCACCCCTGTGTCACTGCTGGGATCCTCACACGGCTGGGTCCCCACCATTTACAAAGCATAGGCCGTGTGGTCAGTGCCACGAGCGGGGCCCTCACCTCTGTGAAGGTCGCCCCCATCCGCACGCTGGGATCCTGGATGCTCCCACACAGGGAACGTTTCCTTGTGCTGAGAGGTTTTCTGTGCTGTTGGACATTTACACTGCCTCCAGAATTTGAGTAAATATTTACATTTCAGACTAATTTAGTAAATATTCCTAAGAAGAGTTACTGACTCCAGAGGAATGAAATTCTGTGGACGTTTGTGCCTATTTTTAAATCAAGATCTAATTTAGGAAAAAGTGCAAACCCTGAGTGTACAGCTCTGTAGATGTTCCCTATTGTAGCTCACATACCACCTCCCAGATTAGGGGTCCCCCTACCCCCAGAAGCAGCCCCTCTTCTCAATACCTTAGCTTCACCTCCAAGTAACCCCTGTTGTGATTTCTATTGCCGTATGTTAATTTTGCCCAGCCCAGAACTGCGTATAAAGTATAAGCTCTGGTGTCTGGATTCCATCGCTCAGCATAACAGTTTTGGTGGGTGCCAGTTGTTCATTCCTTTGTATTGTTCAGTGGTACCCCGTTGCATAGCTGTACCTCATCTGCTGACCCCTTGATTTTAGGGAGATCCATTTAAGACTTCTGACCTCCCAAACTCTAAGATAATAGATTTATGTTCTTTTAAGTTTTTGGTATTTTGTTATAGCAACAATAAGAAACTAATACAAGGGTGCTGCAGTGACCAACTACACGTGTGGATTTGTTTGTTTCTCTTTCAGCTTTCTTTTGCTTTTTATATATTTATATTTTGCAGCTCTGTGGTTTGCTACGTACACATTTAGGCTTGTGATGTCTTCTTGATACACGGATCCTTTTATCATATGTAACGTCCCTCTCTGTTGGTTATTTTCTTGGGTCTGAAGTCTACTTTATCTGATATTAATATAGTCACTCTTGATTAATGTTTGCATGATATATCTTTATCTATCCTTTTACTTTCGAACTGCCTATATCATTATATTTAAAGTTAATATCTGTGGACAGTATATGGAAGAAGCAAAATTTCTCTTATAGCATGATTTTGTTTATAGAAAATTCTGAAGAACACGGAAAAAGCTATTAGAATTAATAAGAGAGTTAGCAAGGTGACAAGATACAAGATTAATATAAAAAATCAACTGTATACGCCATACACTAGTAATGAACAATTTGAAATGAAGTTAAGAAAACAATTTCATTTACAATAGCAGGAAAAAGAATAAAATACTTAGAAATAAATTTACCAAAGGAAGTGAATGGCTTATATGCCAAAATTTACAAAATATTCTTGAAAGAAGTTAAAGAAGATGCAAGTAAGTGGAAAGACACCCCATGTACATGAATTGAAAGACATAATATTGTTAAGAGGGCAATACTCCCCAAACTGATCTACAGATTCATCAAAATCCATATTAAAATCCCACCTGGCTTTTTTGTTGTTGTTGTTGCAGAAATTGACAGGATGATCCTAAAATTCCTATGGAAATTCAAATCATATATCTGATAAGGGACTCATAACCAGAATGTATAAAGAACACTTAAAACTCAACAATGAAAAGACAGATTAAAAAGTGGACAAAGCGGGGCTTCCCTGGTGGCGCAGTGGTTAAGAATCCGCCTGCTGCTGCAGGGGACACAGGTTCGAGCCCTGGTCCGGGAAGATCCCACATGCTGAGGAGAGACTAAGCCCGTGTGCCACAACTACTGAGCCTGTGCTCTAGAGCCCGTGTGCCACAACAAGAGAAGCCACTGCACTGAGAAACCTACGCATCGCAATGAAGAGTAGCCCCCGCTCGCCGCAACTAGAGAAAGTCTGCGCGCAGCAATGAAGACCCAATGCAGCCAAAAATAAAACAGATAAATTAAAAAAAAGAAAATTGTAAAAAAAAAAAAAGTGGACAAAGGGGACTTCCCTGGTGGTGCAGTGGTTAATACTCCAAGCTCCCAACACAGGGGGCCCGGGTTCCATCCTTGGTCAGGGAACTAGATTCCACATGCATATCACAACTAAGACTTTGCATAAGAGTTCGCAAGCTGCAACTAAGAAGCCTGCCTGCCGCAACTAAGACCCAGTTCAATCAAATAAATTAAAAAAAAAAGTGGACAAAGAACTTGAATAGACATTTATCCAAAGAAGGCATAGAAACGGCTAATAGTACGTGAGAAAATACTCAGTATCATTAGTCATTAGGGAAATGCAAATCAAAACGTCGAAGAGATACCATTTCACACTCACGAAGGCTAGCGTAAAAGACACGGGTATTATTAAGTGCTGGGGGGATGCAGAGCGAGTGGAAGCTCATCCACTGCTCGTGAGGATGTTAATGGTGCAGCCACTTTGGAAAACAGTTTTCCAGTTCTTCAAAAAGTTAAACATAGAGTTACCATATAACCCAGCAATTCTACCCCTCGGATACACCCAAGAGAATTGAAAACAACGGACACGCAAAGACTTGTACTCCAATGCTTATAGCGGCATTACTCATAATAGCCAAAAAATGGAAATAATCTGTACGTCCATCAGCTGGTGACTGGGTAAACAAAAGGTGGTCCATCCACACAGTGACGTAATTCAGCCATAAAAAGGGATGGAGTACTGACTTACGCTAAAGCATGGATGAGCCATGAAAGCATTGTACTAAGTGGATGACTCCAGTCACGTGAAGCCACATGTTGTATGGTTCCATGCACATGGAATGCCCAGAATAGGAAAATCCACATAGATAGAAAGTAGATTAAGAGTTGCCAGGCCCGGTGAGGGTGGGGAGTGGGGAAGACTGCTGGCGAGTAGAGGCCTTCATTTTGGATGAAAATATTCAGGAATTAGATGATGGTGGTGGTGCACCTCTCTGTGAATATACCAAAACCCGCTGAATTTTACACTTTAAAATGGTGAGCTCTATGGTATGTGAATTATATCGCAAAAAAATTTAGTTGTACTCCTGGTTTAAAGAAAAAAAGAGAGAAAAAGAAGTTGCACAGGTCCCCCGAGAAACGTGAGCCTATGAAAAGTATAAAAAAATAAATTATAAATAAATTATAAATAAATTATAAATCCCCCGTAAGCCCACCCAGCAGCCCATCCTATCCACTTGTAATATTATAAATCCCCCGTAAGCCCACCCAGCAGCCCATCCTATCCACTTGTAATATTATAAATCCCCCGTAAGCCCACCCAGCAGCCCATCCTATCCACTTGTAATATTTTTGTATATAATCTTCCACAATATTTTCCACACATGCGTACATTTGCACACCCATACTTTTTTTTTTTTTTTTGCGGTACGCGGGCCTATCACTGTTGTGGCCTCTCCCGTTGCGGAGCACAGGCTCCGGATGCGCAGGCTCAGCGGCCACGGCTCACGGGCCCAGCCGCTCCGCGGCATGTGGGATCTTCCCGGACCGGGGCACGAACCCGTGTGCCCTGCATCGGCAGGCGGACTGTCAACCACTGCGCCACCAGGGAAGCCCCCACACGTTGTTTTTAAAAGCAGGATCCTCTGCAGGTACCTGTTTGTAACTTGCTTTTTTCCCATGTATCAATATAATACAAACCCCTTTCATTTCAGTAAATACACATTGCTGTTTAAAAAAATAAAAAAATCAAGTGAGTGTCCCTGTGGTCCAAGGACAAGGACCACAGCTTGAAGGAGGCAGCCCTTCCGGCCTTCGTAGCCCGACTGGCTTCAGTCTGCAGAGGGCAGGACAGACATGCGAGGGAAGTGGGGGCCACTGAGAGAGAGGCGGACCACAGGGCGCGCCGAGCTCACAGCCCCTGGGGGTACCAGCCAGGAGGAGAAGGGTGGCCCCGACCCCAGAGCAGGTATGGGTGGGTTTCAGGATGTACGGAGGGCCCGGGGCTCAGCCCCTGCGCTGCGGGCGGGATGCCCATCTGCCTTCCAGAGCGCTCTAGCGTGCGGGCAAAGTGCGTCATGTCTTCATTTTTCACTAGTCGGGAGGATTAAAATGTTATCAAAACAGAAAAAGAAATATTATTCATGGGACATGGCCCAACTGTGCTGTCTCTATGTTCACATGCAGGAGAAGGGCTTTGAAAACATCACAATCCACCAGAAGGAGACGGAGAATCTAAATATTTACAGGCTTCCAGAGCAGCAGCTGGCCTGTGGCTCCCACCTTCTACCCCACGTAGAGAGCTGCCTCCTCCGAGGGGTCTGGGTCAGCCCCAGGTGGACTCGCCAGCCCCGCCGTGCACTTCATTCTCAGCTCAGTGGGGAGGTGGGGCATGTCCAAGGTAGGGGCGGGAGGGTCTTGGCAGGCTGCTCATCTGTTTGTGGCCGTACACGTGGCGTCTGTGCGTGTGCACGTGTGTTCACACGTGTGCCGGTAAGACAGAGAGAACCCCTGAGGCAGAGACACGGAGGGGAAGGGGGCGATGCGCCTGCAGGGAGCCCTGCTTGGACTCGGGGTCCCAGTGAGAGCACGGACAGGTGGGTCCCCGTGTGGGTCATCTGGGTCCATGATGAGCCACGGAACCTTCGCCCGGTCACACAATACAATAAACATGTATGTTGTTGGCCCGTTGGTGACCCTCCAGTCCTTGGAGGTGCCTGAAGATCATGGCTGCTGTGACAGAAGAATTCCGGGTTTGGCCTCGGAAAGCGTTGGGTCCAACTGCCCGGTCTGCTCCCCTGATGTCCACGGCCACCCTGTCATTCAGGGCCCCTACCCCTGTCCCTGGTGGACATCTCAGTGAGGGGTGAGGGTAGGACCACCCAGCCAGGTGAGCTCACCTGCCGTGTGCCTGCCGCTCGGTGCCACCATGCCCCACTCCCGAGCTGCTGTCAGGCTGTGGACGGCTCAGACCGGCACTCGGAGGCTCTCACCCCTCTGCTCTGCGTCGTTACTGCTCCTCCCGTGGCCGCCAAGTCAGATGACCCCTTTCGCTGTCATCAGGTCCTGGAGACGCCTGGCTAGCGGGCCTGGGTGTCTGCTCCTCTCCATCTGTCATCACCAAGGGTGGCCCACACTGTCCCCGACCCTGTCCAGCCTCCTGGCCTCTCCTCTGGGCTGCCCTGGGCTCTGCAAACTTGAGGCCTTCCCAGGGCACCTAAGAGCTGTGCGGTTTTGGGGAAATCACGACTCTCCCTGGAAGGGCGTCCTCACCCCACTGTGACAGCATGGGAGCCCGTTACCTGGACGGGCAGCGTACGTGCAGGCTCCTTAAATCAGGGGCCCACGGGGAGGGCGCTTTACTCCAGGGAATAATGGAAAGAGGTCCCCACCCTCTGCTAAAGGCCGGTGGTTCCCAGCAAACCCTGGATCTGAGCCCACCAGCTGGGGCCTGAGCTGTGGGGTGACCTGCCGGGAGCCCATGCTGGGGTGATTTCGTCTGCACCTCCAAGGCTGACTGGGGCGGCTTCCTGGAAGTCACGAGGTCACTCCACCTGGTCGAGTCCCTGCCCACCCGAGGCTGCGAGGCCCCGCGCACGATGCTCCAGCTGGAATCTGGTGGCGGTTAGGGTTAGAGTGACGGTTAGGAATCTGGTGGGGGTGGCGTGGGAGTGGGGCGGGCCTGGCTCCTGCTGTGAGTCCCCCGCCATCCCCCCTGCCGTGGGTCTCTGGTGGGTGAGGGAGGGCCGGGGACCCTGGAGGGCGGCCGTGTGCTGAGAAGGCAGCTGGCCGAGGTGCTGCCTCCCTCACCCCTTCTCCTGCACGTCCCCTCGTGCACCCCAGGCGGGGCTTGGCACTCTCTCCACTCAAAGGCCCATTTCCTTTCTTCTGATTCAGAAGAAATCCTCCTGCAGATGTGTTCTCCTCAGCGTGTTTGTTTAGAGTCAAGTGACATGTTACAGGGAAGGGGTGATTCACAGCAGCCCTTGCTCCTGATGCAACACGAGAGGCCCAGGCTTCCGGAGTGGAGACCAAGCCCCGACCTTGTCTCGATGGTGTGTGGGAGTGGGCAGGCGACAGGGGAGTGGACAGGCACATGGACCCAGACCTCAGCCCTGCGGGGTCCATTTCCCAGCAGGGGTGCGGGCAGGCCACTGGGCATATCCTCCTCCTTCCACGCCATGGGATGCCCTACGTGGGCCCAAGTGCCCAGACCAGGGTCACCTCTGGACTCCGATGGGCAGACGGAGGCAGGTGCAGCCGCTCTGACAGCAGGTGGGCGAGCCCCTCCCCTGTCCAGCCCCTGGTTGACCTTGGTGCTGTCACCAGGTGTCCTCTGAAACCTGGAGCTGGGACGACATTGCAAGCTTAGCAGAAGACCTTTGGAGTTATTGGGTCTTCCCGTCTGCAGTGGGAAACATGAGATGCCCTGGTGGGCTTGAGTGAGCCTGACTCGGGCCGGTCACCAGATATGCAGCGAGCAAATAAGACATAGAAATGAAACCTCTGTTTCCAGCTTCTGGTATTTTGTGGATATTTGGTTCCTAGCCCCGCTGACTGATTCAGACCCCGGATACCCCAGAGTGCGACGGGTGACCAGATACCCCAGAGTGCGACGGGTGACCAGATACCCCAGAGTGCGACGGGTGACCGGGGCCTCCATGTGGATGAAGCAGGTACAGGAGGAGGAGCAAGGGTGCGACCTTGGCTTGTGGTTTTGTGCGCCTTCCCGCCTGGTTTTGTTCTGGGGGTTGAAATGTGTGGTGTGGCGCTGGGCCGGCAGCTGCTTCCGCTTGAGGCCTGCGGGCAGTCTTCTCACCGCAGCCCCTGCCTCCCCCTGTGTGATCCCCGCCGGCTTCAGTGCAGCAGCGGACAGAGGGCTTGGAGGGGTCGTGTGGGGCTGCAGCTCAGCCTCCACGAGCCTCAGTTTCCTCCCTCTGAAACAGGGGTTAAGATAGTGGTGACCTCCTCAGGTGGACGTGGGGCTGCCTCAGCTGAGAAAACCCTGAGAACCATGGCACCTGGCAGCGAGCAGGCTCTCAGGAGGGTCAGCATACCTGCCGCCGTCACCGAGGAGAGCATCGTGTCGGCCTGGTGCCAGCCGCAGCTTTCACGCGGTTTACTGACGTGTGGCACGCATGGAAAAGTGCACTTATCGACTGTACGTGGCAGCCAGCTCCTGGGATGGGTGCCTGGTGCATTGCATCCCGATGGAGAGCAACGCATCGGGCCCCTCCAGCTGCCCCCTCCCCAGGGTGGCCACAGTCCTGATTTCTAGCAGACCTGTGGTGTTGTCTGGCCTTGAACTTTCTATGGATAGAATCTGGCTTCTTCTGTCCACACGGCATCTGAGAGACGCAGTCTCACTGCTCTGTGTCCATCACCCTATAGATTTCCTGTGAATCTGCCTCCGTCTGCTACTCCGTCCTAAGCGGGCTCAGTCGAATGGAGACTTGACGTTCCTGCTGGGCACCTGCGGGAGTGGGCCAGCTGGTCCTGGCACAGGCACGGGGCGGCTTTTCTGAAGTGCAGGCACCGGCAGTGCTGCTGTCCCTGCCACCCACCCCGCCGGCAGGCACCCGCTTTCGTTGTGACACGCCGCGGTAGTGTCACTTGCAATTAACAGCCGGCTTTGGTGGAGCAGGGGGTGGGGTGAGTGGTGGGGACCGGGGTCTGGGCTCTGGGCTCTGTGTCCACCATGACGACCAGGCCCAGGGCCAGCACTGCTCCTCTTGGCCATTGGTTCCTGCACGTGGTATGGTCCTTCTCCTTCCGGAAAGGAACCATGTTCCTGCAGCAGGAGCCCCGAACTGGCCTTGCTTCTCCAGGTGCTTCTCCGCTGGACAGACAACTCCCCACAGAGCAGGACCCCCTCCCTTTGGGAGCCCTGAGGGAGAGCAGGCAGGTGGCCACCCTTTCTCACCAGGAAGTGGTGTCTGGCCAGTGGGACGCCAGCCCCGTCCTCACAGGGGCCTGTGGACTGGCTCACAGGGCCAGGGGGTGACCACCGACCACGGCCACAGCTTTTCCACGAGGAGAGAGCAGAGCCGGCCACACCAACACTCAGAGTAGGGGGCTGGGATTCTGCCCGGGACTCGCCCCTCGGGTGCACATGGGCCCCGTTCTCTTCTCTGCTCAGGTGATGGACGCAGCGCAGGTTTCCCAGACTCCAGGCTCCCAGTCCCACCCTCTCCCCCACCCAAGCCAGGACCCCGCTGGGCTAAAGCGCAGAGGCTGAAGTGTCCACATCTCCTTGGGCAGAGGCTGGATCCACGCCTTCAGGTGGAAGAGAGGGGGACCACCCTTCTCTTTGGGCAGAAGCTCTGAGGGGAGGAGCGGGCGGGTGTGGGACAGTTCTGCTGGGCTGAGCAAAGCCCTCCATGCTCTGGAGAGGAAGGTTTCTGCCGTCCTGGCCAGGACTACGTCCCCCAGACTCCTTTACTCTCTGGGGTAGCGATTCAGCCGAGGGATGGGACGTGGCAGGTGAGAGGTGGTGGAGGGGTGTGGCAGGGGACATTGAAGGCACATGCCAGGAGACCTTGGCCATCAGGTCTGCCCGCCGGGTCAGGTATTTGGAAATAGTTCCAGGCAGGAGCTAGAGAGAGTGCAGGGCCCAGGAGCTCACTGCTAAAGGGAGTGGACCATGTTCCTTCTAGATTGAGGCCTCTGGGGACAAGGATGGATCTTCTCGCACCCCCTACCCTGGTCCTCCTTTCTCTGGAGACCCTCAGACCTCGGATGGGAGCTCTGGCCACTGAGAGCCTCGGGCTGTCAGTCACTTCCCTCCTGGGTGTCCAGCCTGCCTTCCTTTCCCACAGAGCTGCCCCACCTATGTGCCCGCTGAGGAGGCGGGATTTCTCCTCCTGCACTTGAATAAGCTCCCTTTCCTGGGGTCGCCTTCCTCCGTGGACTCTGTCCATAGTTGAATCTGATCTCTCTAGTGGTCCCACTCTGGAGTCTGTAGAAAATTGGCACCCAGGCAATTTGTAGGACTCACTAGATGGAGAAGTGAAAGGGAGAGAGCCCTGGCCACCAGCACGAAGGTGCTCAGCCCTTAGAACACAAGGATGGGAACACGAGCAACTGTTGCTTTTCTCAGTATGAACCAGGTGCAACCCCATGAGCAAATTCCAACAGGTGGTGGGAAAATGCCTAACAAATATTGAAGGGGCACAGAAAGTGATGCACAAGTGTGCAAAAGTGATTTTGAACTCAGGTGTGAGAGAAAAGAAATCTAGTGTAATTTTATACTCCATAACTCCTCGTTTTGTTGAAATGACTTGAGATTTTATACGTAAAATCTTGAACTAGTAACTATAATAAACAAAGTTTAAATATATAACTTCTTTTAAAAAATTACGTGAATTAAATTTTATAACCAGGTAAACAGCAATTAATTAAACCCAACTCACCTCTCACTAAGTTTTTACTTCTCACCACTGTTTCTTTATAGTGTGTCTTCCCTGTTCTTGAGTTTCTATTTTTATTTATTTCTCTATCAGATAAAAACAGTCTCTGTGTCCAACAATCTATGAGTGTTTATTTTTACATATGGTGTGAGGTTAGGATCTTTACATATGATGTTTCAGATTTGTTCTCAATACATCTTAAGTTTTCTCTCATATTTTTTCAATTCATATTGTCTTCTGTACCCTAGGAAATTTTCTTGAGCTTTTCTTTGAAATGATCTGGTTTTCTGTAAAGTCCAAACTGCTGTTCATTCTTTGTAGTTTAAAAATGGTGTAATATGTCAAACAAAAAGATACAGAAACAATGTTACCAACACCCATGGAGCTGCCACTTAGGTTTAATGTAAGTTGGCATTTTGTCATATTTGCTTTCTTTAAGAAATAAAACATTGTAAACAAAATCAAGCCTTCGTGTGCTCTGCTCTGATTCCAAAAGGCACTGATCCTTTAAAGAAGAGGTAATGATCCTGTTCAGCGTTAGAAAACATACTAACTGATAGCGCAACACGAATAGAGAGAAAATCCACGCAATCATGATAATAGGTGCAGTAACAGCATTTGATAAAATTTGATTTAATTCAAAACATAAATTATCAGCAAGTAGGAATAGAGGGAAATGTTCTTAACCCGAGGAGCGTATTTATCAAACATTCATAGTTAATATTGAACGTAGTAGTGAAACTAGAACATCCCCATTGTGGTCAGGAGCAAGACGAAACTGCCCACCGCAGAGGGCGCATTTTCCAGAGGCCGCAAGACGCTCTCATCCTACCTGCTTGCAAAGGATAAGCCCCAGGTTACGCACTGTGGTTACCTAGGAGCCAGAGAGGGCAGGGCTGCTCATCCTTAAAAACAGTGTTTAAAATGCTGTTTTGTTTACTTAGTGTTTACTTAGTCTATATTTTTCTTTATCTTTATCAGTGTGGTTTATTTTAGGTGTGTCTCATGTAAGCAGCATTAATTGAATATGATTTTATTTTATTTTCATACAATCTATTGATGTTTATCCTTTAAAATATGAGTTTAATCCACTTACAGTTACAGTAATTACTGACATATGTAACAATTTTTTTCTACCATTTTATTTTGGATTTTCTATTTACTAGGATTTTTTTCCTCTGCTTTTTTCTTTCTTTCCTGACTTCTGATGGATATATATATATGTATGTATATATGTATATCTATCTATCTATCTATCTATCTATCTATCTATCTATATTTCTCTCTTTCTCTGCTAGTTTGGAAGCTAAGATTAATATTTCTATATTGTTAGAGGTTATCTTAAATTTTTATCATACATTATACATTAGAAAGTTTCTAAGAAACTCTAAAGTTACTCAGTATTTCTATCCTTTTCCAGAACAGGAAACCTTAGTGTGCTTTAACTATTCATTGAACTCTGCCCTATCTTCTTATTATTGTCTATTTAGTTTTACCTTTTTAAAAGACTAAACTTTTCAAACAGTAATTTATTATAGATGCCACAAGTTAACTACTTTTTTTTATAACCCATGCCATTTCTTCACATTAATTTTATTTTTGGTTGAAGTATATCCTTTAATCTTTCTTTTAGTGAGGACCTTTATTTTATTTTATTTTTTAACATCTTTATTGGAGTATAATTGCTTTACAATGGTGTGTTAGTTTCTGCTGTATAACAAAGTGAATCAGTTACACATATACATATGTCCCCATATCTCGTCCCTCCTGCGTCTCCCTCCCACCCTCCCTATCCCACCCCTCTAGGTGGTCACAAAGCATTGAGTTGATCTCCTGTGCTATGTGGCTGCTTCCCACTAGCTAGTGAGGACCTTTAAATAGATAGGTTTTTCAATTTTTGTTGTAGTTTTCTATTGCTGATTAGCAAATCATGATGAAATGCACTATTGATAATACAAGATTATCAGTCCCAGATTCTGTAGGTCTGGAATTCAGACAGAGTACAACAGGAATGGCTTGTTTCTGCTCCCTCCACGGTGTCTGGGGCAAGACAAGAAATGCTGAGGGCAGGAATCAACTAAAGCTTCTTCACGCAACATGCATGGTGTCTGGGCCGGGGGGACTCCAAGGATGGGCCCCACCGGAAATGTTGACGGGGGCACATACACGCACGGACTCCTTACAAGACGGCAGCTTCAGGTGGAAGTTCACGTGGTGGCTCCGAGCCCCCGGAGCAAGCATCCAGCTCCAGGGCAGGAGTGGCATCGCCTTTTAGGAAGGTCCAGCCTCAGAGGCGCCATCGTGTCCCCCCCACGTGCTCTGTTAGCGGCAGGAGTCACAAGGTCACGCAGATTCAGAGGAAAGGGTCGTGAGCAGCCGTCTCTGAAGGGAGAAGGGTCGCAGAGTTGGCGGCCACGTCTTATAACTACCACAATCGCTCTCTGGACAGAAGTCATCTGTGCTGCTCCCCGGAGCAGAGTAGACTCTTCCTCCCCAGACAGGCGCATTCCATCCTTTCAGTCACGCGCTGAGCGCTGAGGATCTTTTCCCCAATCAAGTCCACGTGTGAATAAGACCCCTCAGGTTTGGTTCCCCGGGGAAAAGCTCCTCTTGTTTCAAAGGCTTATGGAAAAAGGGGCAAGTTGTCTTCCCCGCACACTCAACACGCCACGGTGGACAGGGACGGGCCCATCTCAGTGGACACCCCTGACCAAACGGGAGTGACATGCGAGGCACCAGTGGTTGTTACTTCCCAAAAGTCTCAAGTCTGGCTGGGCGTCCGTCTACGGCCCGTTCGCTGACCCACCCACATCTTGGGAGAAACGTTTCCTCTCTCAGCTCTGTTCTCTGAGTCCTTGTTGGCCCCCGAGTCATCCTCGTCTCCCTTAGGAGATGACCAGTGTTTGCAGATGTTTTCCTGGCCTGCTTCCTTTCTGCAGAAGTTCAGGAACCCGAAGACGCCTTTTAATTTTGAACCACTCTGTTCCCTTTAGACGAAGCCGATATATTCCCTTAGAAACAGCGTGGGGCCCAATTCGCACGAGGGGCTTCAGCCAAAGCCACACCTAAACATAGGTCCTTCTGCACCTTAGCAGGGCTTCCAGCTTCCTCTTTCCTTACCCTGTCGACAATGCAGTGCCGTGGAGCGTGGTACTATGCTCATTTGGAAGAGAACAGAATTTGGAGCTGTGCAGACCTGGGTTGGAATCCAAATTGCCACTGATAGTTGTGGTCCTGGGCAAACCGCTAGTATCTGAACCTTACTGATCTCATCTGTAAATGGAAGATAACACCATCTCCCTTCAAGGGCACATGGAGGTGTCTGGGGCACGTAGCAGCTGGACTGCTGGCTGCGGCTGGGGCTATAACCAGCCCCCCAGGTGCCACATTGTCCAGAGGAAGAGAAAGGATGAGAAATGGGAGGAGAGCGCCTTTCTCTTCCCTCGCTCCCCGAGCATTGCAGGCCCGAGGGCACCTCTGGCTTCTCCTGGTACCACCAGGTGGAGGGGTCGCTGCTTTTGGCTACCACCCCCTTTATTTTTCTGAGAGGGAAGGAGATTTATGGAAGAAGGAAAGCTGGCTCGCCAGTCCCTGGCTCACTCTGTGAGTTCATTGCAGAACCTCCAAGTAACGTTCGTCAGAAGCCCCTGAGCAAGCCCTGGAGAAGGGGGAGCACGTGTGAGGTCTCAGCGTTTGCTGCCTTTGTTGGACGTCAGCTCGTTTCCTCTAACACGGAGGCGAAAGGCCGTCTCCAACTGGATCTAGGTCCCTGCGTGAGTATGCTTGCCTGTTTCACGATTGCTTAAAAGCAGGGTGACACACACGTGGATTTAAAACACATTTAGAATTTGTTTCCTTCAGAACAAAGCAAGTGCACTGAAGGGCTCTGAAAAGACAAATTAACTGGCGTAAAACATAACGACTTACACTGTGGTGCAGGTGCTTCAGGTGCCCCATTTACCCAGTCTGGTGCTGCAACCCACCTGAGGCTGATGCCAGCAGAGAGGAGGAAAGCCCATGGGTCCGAGCAGAGGAAGAGACCAGATCTGTTCTCATGAGAATCCTGGCAGTCCAGACAGCCCTCCCTCCAGCAGATTCCCTGGAAATGAAGCTGTTTGTCAGAGATGCCAGACCCTGCCTCATGCTTTGAAAATGTCCCCTAAGCTCTGCGATAACCTCGCTGGGGTCACATCTGGCTTGGAGGCCACGTGACAAACATTCCATATTTAAGGCTGAATTTGCAAGTTTGCAACAGGAGGGAAAAATACAATAGCGTGTGTCAAGAATACCCTATCTAGAGGGAACCTAAGGACACGGGATCTGTTGATCACGGCTTTGTTCATTGCATCGTATCTTGATTGGTCTGTGCGTGAGCAGCTCCTCAAAGCTTCCCCGACATCAGTGTCGTCAGCCTTCCTTGGTCATGATGGGTTGTCCTTTCTTTGTGTGTGCTGCTTGGTTTGCTAACATTTTGTTAATTGTTTTCATTTATGCTCACTGTAGCTTTTCTTTGGTTTTGTAAGGGTTTGGTGTTGGGCTTCCTTTGGCCTCATCAAATGATTCGGGAAGCATTCCATGCTCCTTTGCTTTTTTTCTGAAAGGGTTTGTGGATAATAGGTAATATTTTGTCCTTAAATGTTTGTTATAATCTACCAGTGAAGCCATCTGAACTTGTCTTTTTCTTCATTGGGATGTTTTGAAGCACGAATTCTACTTCTATTCATTCTTGGGTCAGTTTTGGTGAGGTCTGTCTTTCAAGGTTTTTATCCATTTCGTCATTGGAATAAGGTGGTTACAATATTCCACCATTTTTTAGTAACAGTTTTCTTAAGATATAATTCATACACCATAAAATCCACATTTTACAACATACAATCCGGTGGGTTTTAGTATATTCACAAACTTGTGCACCAGCACCACTATCCAGTACAACATTTTTATCACTCTGAAAAGAAACTCCATCCCACTGGCAGTCACTCTCCATCCCACACCCTCCCAGTCCCTGGCGAGCAATAATCTACTCTCTGTCTGTGTGGATTTCCAAATTCTGGACATTTCATGTAGTTAGAATCATACAGTCTTTTGTGACTGGCTTCAAACACTTAGCATATGTAGCATAAATCAGTACTTCGTTCTTTTTTACGGCTGACTAATGTTCCATCTTTCATTGACTGAGTTACCACTTGATGGGCATTTGGACTGTTTCCCTATTTTAGCTGTTATGAATAATGCTGCTATAAATACTCATGTACAACTGAGTAAACATTGTGTGAACAATATGTTTTCAATTCTCTTGTGTATATGCCTAGGTGTGGAATTATTGGATCATATAATAACTCCGTTTCACATGTTGAAGAACTACCCAACTGTTTCCAAGGTGCCTGCACCACGTTACATTTCCACCACAGTTCACGAGGCTCCGATTTCTCCACATCCGTGTTAACACTTGCTTCTGTCTGTCTTGTTGATTACAACCATCCTAGTGGGTGAGAGTGGTATCTCACTGTGGTTTTGATTTGCATCTCCCTGATGGCTAATCATCTTGAGAAATATTTTCATGTGCTTATTGGCCATTTGTACATATTGTTTGGTTAAATGTGCATTCAAATTCTTTGCCCATTTAAAAATTGGGTTATTTGTCTTCTTATTGTTGAGTTGTAAGAGTTCTTCTTATATTCTGAATACTAGTCCCTTATCAGATACATGATTTGCAAATATTTTCTCTCATTCTGTGAGTTGTATTTTAACTATCCTGACAGTATCCTTTAAAGAACAAAAGTTTTCAATTTTGATGAAGCCCAATTTATCTGTTTTTTCTTTCATTGCATGGGTTTTGCTGTCACAGTATGCTGTTCTAAAAAATTACCATTGAGGGATGAGTGGACAGAGCACAGAGGATTTTTATGGCAGTGAAAATGATACATTATATGAGTATATCATGCTCAGGAAAGTGAGTATGATACTATAAGGCAGACGCATGTCATTATGTACTTGTCCAAACCCATAGAATGTACAACACCAAGAGTGACCCCTAATGTAAACCACAGACTTTGGGTGATAATGATGTGTCAATGCAGGCTCATCATTGGTAAGAAATGTACCATCTGGTGTGGCATGTTGGTAAAAGGGCAGGCTGTGCGTGTGTGTGGGATATAGGAACCCTCTGTACCTTGCTCTCAATTTTGCTGTAAACATACTCTAAAAGAATTGTCATTCAAAGAAAAATGATCAATCAATTAAAATATTTTCTGATTTTCCTTGTGATTTCTTTTATTGATATGTTATTTAGACATATATTGTTTATTTTCCAAATATCTGGGGATTTCCCAGTATATTAACATTTTTCCTGATGCAGAAATGCAGCTCTTTCTAGTTGGACCCTGGGAATAGGAGGGTGGGGATGGGGCTCACCTTCCACAACCAAAGACGCACCAAGTAATATTCCCAGTACAGAGTCGTTGCCCCTGCTGTGAATTATGCCTCTAGTGTGTTAAAGCTGCTTAGTCAGATATATTTCTGTTATGGATTTCTAACCAATTCCATATTCTATATTATCTCAATGCTATTACTTTTATTGACATTTTATGGCTCAAAGTATAGCCTACTTTGGAGTATGTTCAATGTGAACTTGAAAATAATATATATTTTTCAAACATTAGGTATAGTGTTTTACATTTGTCCAGTAGGTTGGCTGATAGTTGTTCAGGTTTATATATTCTTGCTAATATTTTATGTCTAAGAGACGAGCGCTAAGTCTCCAACAATAATAGCGGATTGTTAGGTGCAAATATACTTAGATGTGTTATGTTTCCTTCATGAAGTAATGCTTTTATCGTTACGAAGTGTTCTTCTGTCACAACTACCACTTCCTGTCTTGAAACCTACTTCAGTTTTTATGAATAGAGCCACTCCAGCTTTCTTATGATTAATGTTTTCAAACTTCTTCATTCTTTAGATTTGAACCTATTTATATCTCTATGATATCTCCTATAAATGACATATAATTGGCTTTTACTTTTAAAAGAAATTTGGTTTGACAATCTCAGCCTTCTAATTGGAGGATTGAGGCCATTTTCATTTACTCATTATTAATAAGGTTTGCTTATTACTGCCTGGCTATTTATTATTATTTGTTTATTTTTGTTCCTCCTTTCTCACCTTTTAAAAAATAACTATTCCACTCTTTCTCTTCTATTGGATTTTTTTTTTTTTTTTGCGGTACGCGGGCCTCTCACTGTCGTGGCCTCTCCCGCTGTGGAGCACAGGCTCCGGACGCGCAGGCTCAGCGGCCATGGCTCACGGGCCCAGCCGCTCCGCGGCATGTGGGATCCTCCCGGACCGGGGCACGAACCCGTGTCCCCTGCATCGGCAGGCAGACTCCCAACCGCTGCGCCACCAGGGAAGCCCATCTAACATTGGGTTTTAACGATATATTTTTAGTGGTTGTTTTATAAATGACACATATACTTATTTTATCAGTCTACTTTGAATTAACGTTCACCATTTCACTGTAATATGAAAACCTTGCAACAGTATTTTTCTATTTATCCTCTTCTGACCCTTGTTCAATTTTTTTCTTATATTTTACTTCTAAATAAATTACAAACCACAAAATTTGCTGTTGTTATCATTGTTTTTAACTCAGTTTTTTTTTCAAAATCTAAAAACCCAGGAAAATATTCTTTTATATTAACCTACAGAGTTCCTGTCAGTCAGTTTGGGCGGCCGTAACAAAGTATCATAGAGTAGGCAGCTTACAAACAACAGAAATCTATTTCTCACAGTCCTGGCGGCTGGAAGTCCAAGAGCAGGGCGCCAGCAGCGTGGCGTACAGCTGCAGGGCCTCTTCTGGGAGCAGATGGCCGACTTCTCGCTGTGTCCTCGAGTGGCAGAAGGGGCAGACAGCTCTCTGCCATCAGGGCCCCAACCCCACTTACGAGGGCTCCACCCCAAGGCCTCACCTCTTAATACCGTCACACTGGGAGTTAGGATTTCAAATATGAATCTGGGGGTGACACACTCACTCCGTCCGTCACCCTTTGTTTTGTTCTTCATTTTCTTCTGCAGACTTCATTCCCACCGGAGAGAGTTTTGGTTGTCACAGCCGGGGGTTGCTGCTGCTGGCATCTAGTGGGTAGAGGTCAGGGATGATGGACAGGACAGTCCCCACAGCAGAGAGTTATTTACCCCAAATGTCAACCGTGCTGCAGTTGAGCATCTGCCTTGGCACCATGTTTACATTCAGTATCATTTCCCTTCAGTCCCCAAACCTACCTTTAGTGTTTCTTGTCGTGGAGGTTCAGTTGCTACAGAGGTTTGTTTGTTTGTTTGAACTTTCGTTCATCTGAAAATTTCTATTTTGCCTTCCTTTTTGAAGGATGATTTTGCTGGTTACAGAATTCTAGATTGAAGGTGCTTTTCTCTCAGCACTGTAAGCGTGTTGCCCCATTGCCTCTGCCTCCAAATGTTCCCAATGAAACCAGCCATTTAAGAAAAGCCATTGGTCTATGTAATGCGGATTCTTCCTCGGACATATGTTTCTCTTTATATTTGGCTTTCAGCGGTTTGTGGCTTTTCATAAGATTGGAATGTTTTCGGCCAACAATTCTTCAAGTATTTTTCTTCCATTGTCTCTCTTTCCTCTTATTCTTGGACTCCAAAATGCTTGTATCTCAGACTACTTGATATTAGACTACTTGATACAAATCTTTCATTTCACAGATGTTCTGGTCATGTTTTTAAACTCTTTTTTCTCTCTTGGCCAATCTGGATAATTTCCACTGACCTTTGTTTCAAGTTCACTGATTCTGACTACTGCATTGTCCAACCTAAGCCCATCCTTTTTTTTTTTTTTTTTTTTTTAGTGTTGACATTCACTTCCTAAAATATACCATCTGTTCACTCAGATTTGAAATAATTGTTTTAGTTTATTCTTACTCCAGTAACTGAACAATCAATGGTCTCCCCTAAAGAATGTAATTTCTCTTAAATACAGGTCACATTTTTCTGCTTTTTGCATGTTTTATAATTGTTTTTATTGTATTCTGCAAACTGTGTAGAAGAGAATAATAAAGATGAAGTATTTTTGTTTTGTCCTGTTTGTTCCTTAGAGACTGAAGTCCGTTTCCTCTGAATGCAGTAAAGGTGCATTCAGCTAGCCTCTAGCTGAGCCAGAGAAATTGCATCTTTCTTCAGACTGAGTTAACCTGTGGATTAGCCCAGCCTCAAATCCTGAGCTATAGTCTTCTGGATCTTGTCAGTATTTGGGCCGGGAAGGGTTGCTTGTAGTCTCAACTCTATTGACCGAAAGAAAGCATGGGACTTTTTGATTTCTCTCTGCTTAGCAACCCCTACTCCAATGCCCCTTTCATGGCAAGACCTGGAGTGGGGGAGGAGAATTGTTCAGGTTGAGTCCTCCATCCTTGCCTTTGTGGCTCTTCTAGACTCCAGCTCGTGCCATCAGTCCATACTGCCGCCCAAAGTCCAGCTCACAGCCCTCTGCTACCATGAAGGTTTTTCATCCATGGCAGGCTAACTCTACCCAGACCTCAGTGTGGAAGCAGGGAGCTGTCATGTCTCTCTGCTCACTCATGATTGTTTCTTTCTGGAATCCAGTTCTCAAGGCTTCCTTCTGTCTTCCCCTCTTCTTACTCTTATATAAATGTACAATTTTTATCTTGTCTTGGTTTTTCTTGTTGGCCCTATGGGAATGAAGGTCTTTCCCATTCTGATCTGAATCAGAAATCTCCTGTACTTCGTGTTTTGTTACATGCTCTTTCCAGTCAACAGTATGTCATGGATATCTTACCTTGTGAACACAAAGAGGTTTACCTCATAATTTTAGAATTTTAAACACTTACTTTTTTTCCCAAAAGTAAATAACACAATAAAAACAATCTCTAAGTTAACCATTGTTAACTTCTCTTGTCTTCTTTTTTATTGAGAAATCATTTGCTTAGAGCAAAATGCCCAAATCTTAAGTTTATAACCCAATGAATTTTACATACATTTATACTTTGTGACCACCGCTCAGATCAAGATATAGGACATTTCGGGCTTCCCTGGTGGCGCAGTGGTTGAGAGTCCGCCTGCCGATGCAGGGGACGCGGGTTCATGTCCCGGTCCGGGAGGATCCCGCATGCCGCGGAGCGGCTGGGCCCGTGAGCCATGGCCGCTGAGCCTGCGTGTCCGGAGCCTGTGCTCCGCAACGGGAGAGGCCACAACAGTGAGAGGCCCGCGTACCGCAAAAAAAAAAAAAAAAAAATGATACAGGACATTTCCATCATGATTCCCAGTCAATACTCCCTCCCAGAGATAACCATTTTTTTGATTTCTAGCATGATAGATTGGTTTTGCCAGTTCTTAAGTTTAATACAATTGAAAGCATATAGTGTGCACCATGTTGTGTCTGTGAGATTCATCCATCTTGCCATGTGTCCATTGTTTCACTGCTGTGTAATGTTCCATCGATGAATTACACCACAGTTGATTTATTCATTATCCAGTTGATGGACTATTGCTTCCAGTTTTTGGTTTGTTATGAACAAAGCCAACATGAACGTTCTTGTAGGGCTTTTGGGGGTAGGTATATATGCAATTTTTTCTGATTTTACCTTGGGCGGACTTGTTAGTTCATAGGGAGATGCATCTATAGCTTCAGCAGAAACTGTCAGTTTTGCCAAGTGATGGCCCGTTTTACACTCAGCCGTGTGTGAGAGTTCCGGCTGTTTTAAAGCCTCGCCAGCATTTGGTGTTATCAGTCCTTTTAGATTTCTGCCATTTGGTTGGGTGTACAGTAGAGACTCATTAATTTTTAACTTGTACTTCCATGATTGTGTCCCATTCTTTTTTTTTTTTTGAGTAGGATGCATCTTCCTGAGGCTCTTTTAAGCAAGGCATTTTAAAGAAAACAGCTTTGCTGCTGTCACTGCAGCAAAGCAGACCAGCAACAGCAGAAGCCAGTCGGAGGAAGCTACACAGCTAAGAAGTCCTCCTGTAGACTTTAGGTCTCGCAGTCAGTCCCAGTCATCCATCCACCCCACGTGATTCATGCTGCTAAGATGGAAATCAGAAACCTCCGTCATGGGGATTCCTTTTCTCTGCTCATGTCAGGGACATCTCCTACATTTAGACTTGGAGGGACTCTTTCCTTTTTAAGTTCCTGATATTGAGAGAGCTTTGAGTCCATCCAAACACTGGAAGGTTAGGAAAGATTTGATTTGATCACCAGTGAATGACACACCCAGCCCAGAAACCATTCTGAAACCCACCCTAGACTGTGGTGAAGTGCCCCGAATTCAGGCATCCTGGATTCAGATCTTGGGCCCCCAATTTTTTAACCATGCCAGTTTGGGTAAGTACCTTTAACCTGTCCAGGACTCATCTTTCTCATCTGCTAAGTATGGAAAGGAACGGGAGTCATCTTATAAGGTGGCTGTATCAGAGCACTTAGGACAGTGTCCAGCAATAGCCCACAGTAATGCTGACACGATTATATGATTGTGGTTTTCATCCCTAACTGAATCTCCAGTGAGGAGCAAGGTGCAGACCTGTGAGAGACGCTGACCATGTGACTGACCACAGGGCGCCATCAGTGGAGTCATCACCCCACAGGCTTGGAATCAGGCAGCCTGGGCTTCATATCCGGGCTCTGCCCTCAGTTTTCTCATCTGTCTAACGAGCACGTTCAAGCCTGTCACACGGGGTGCTGTGAGGGTCACACCACCTAAAGGACAGTAAACTGCTGGGGCTGCGTCCGTCCCGCACACTGTGAGTCCTCACATAAAGGTTACCGGTGCTGGACCAACCACCAGGAGATGCAAGCGCTTCACGCCCACAGGCTCGGGGTCCGAGGCCGAGGCTTTCCTGTTCCTTCTGAGAGTCCCACCTTGTCCAGGCGGCCACCCCTGCGGCCGCAGGCCCAGGCTCAGGACAACCCGCCTCGGGCTGGGCTCTCAACACCGGCACAAGCCCAGCGTCGCGCGAGCAGCTTCAGCGCGCATCAGCCTGGGTCCCTGAGGCGGGGAGTCCCCAGCGGAGCCGGGGCTGATTGGCTTAGAGACACACGCACACGCACACGCACACACACGCGTGATGCCTCTCTGGCCAATGAGAGGTGAGGACGAGGCCCCTGGGGGATTCTGGGAAGGGTTCTCCTGATGGAGCCGGAGGAGCGGCTCCCGGGCTGCGCGGGCACGTGCGCCTGCTGTGGCCCCGAGTGGGGTCCCGTGAGTGGTCTCTGGAGGGGACCCCGTGAGGTGGGGTCGCGTGGGGTGCGCTGTCCGGTCAGGACGCGGTGACACGGGCGGGGTCCTGCGGGCGCCGTCAGCGTCTGCGGGGCAGCCGGAGCCTCCCTCCTGCGGCTGTGTTCGACACGCTCCGGCCCCACGGTGTCCGAGGGATTTTCGTCCAGGAAGCTGGTCTGGGAGACACAGTGAGCGGTGCGGCAGCGTTGCCAGCCCGAGTTCCCCAGAAAGCCGGTGGGGAGCTCGTCCCCCGCGGCAGGAATGCCGGGGCAGCGGCAGCGGCTCTCATCTTCCTCCAAGTGGCGGTTTGGACAAAGTGTTTTGTTTGGTTTCCGTAGCTTCCAGAGCATGTGAGGAATGCTAAGGCCTCTTCCAAGTCAGAGGCTGCTCGTTAAAGTCACCTGCGCTCCTTCCAAGGCTCCGGCCCAAGGACGGGGCGGGGCCTGGCTTCGCAGATTTTAAGGGACCCCTCCCCAGGTGGCCACTCTTTGCCTTGAAGCCAGCGGAAAACCTCTGCTCTGAGGGCTTGGAAGACAGGGCAGCCCGTGGAGTCCACGTGCCGCTCCAGTTCTCTGCGAACTTCTGCTCTGGGTCTACGTGGTTACCCCGTCGGTGGGGTGTGGCCCGACACATGGAGAGTCAGTCATACGTCTTGCCCTCTGTCTCCTGGAGCAGTTCAGGCCTTGCCATCTTCAGCGCAGACACCCCGCATGTGCTCTGCCAGGGAGGGAAGTCTGAATAACACTATCACAGCCACTCCCACGGCCTCTCCTGGCACATCTGGGGACCAGATGGGAGAAGCGGAGATCAAATGCAAGCCTGAGAGGAAACCTCATTAGATCCAGCTGGCAAAAGATGAAAAATATGCACGGCACAGGGACAGAACCCACAGGAGAGCAACACTGAGGCAAAAGTAGTGGGGACCTGACCTAGAAGTGGCCTTGCAGAAGGCAAGAGGGTAGATGGTGGTGGCTTGTATGTTCTGAGAGCTTCTGGAGGGTAATGTGCGGGTACAATCCCCTTGTCCCTTCATCTCACAGCCATGGGATAGACACTTTAATTGGATTTGCATATTTAAATGCTTTCCATTACACTTACCATGCCCAGGTAGAGCCTAGCTGCTTTACAGAGATCACTGTAACCTTCAGGACAGCGGTCTACCATGGCTGCTAGGATTGCTCCCACATCAGAGATGAGCAAATGGAGGCACCAACGGCCAAGATCTGAGTCCAGGTGGTCCGCTCCTGATCCCGTGCTCTCAAGTGTCAAGCTTAGTGCCTCTGGCACAGCAGTCAAGGGCTAAAGTCTGCAAGCTAGCAAGTTTGAGTTTGAATTCTGCAAGGATCCAGATACACTTGGCTTGACCTCAGCTAGGTGAAAACCCAAAGCTCTCTGCTGGGCATTCCTGCTAATTCATGGGCACTTTCATTTCCTGACCTCTGTGCCACAGCACACAGGTCTGTGCACTGTCCCCAGTCCTACTCTACATCCACCAGGTCCACCAGGAGCAGGACTCCTTACATCTTGGTACCCATCAAAAGTTCTCGGTGGGCATTGTGGACCATACCAAGTGCTACACGGGTGGTGGGGGAGGGGATTCATGTAAAACACTAAGACGTGCCTGACCTTCTGAAGTCCACTCTGCTCTCCCCCACGCTCACTCGCTACACAGCCCCTGCATTTTTCCTTCCCTCCCACATTTCCCCGAGTGACTCTAAACTCCTCTCTACTGTGGTGTATTTCCACATCACCTCCTTTCTTTTATTTATTATTTTTTGCAGTACACGGGCCTCTCACTGTTGTGGCCTCTCCCATTGCGGAGCACAGGCTCCGGACGCGCAGGCTCAGCGGCCATGGCTCACGGGCCCAGCCGCTCCGCGGCATGTGGGATCTTCCCGGACCGGGGCACGAACCTGTGTGCCCTGCATCGGCAGGCGGACTCTCAACCACTGTGCCACCAGGGAAGCCCCTCCTTTCTTTTCTGAAGCCTTGTTGCCCTCCTTGCTCACAGCGGGAGGAGAGGGGGCCAACCCCTTTGCCCTTCTACCCTAGGGCTTGTCAAGGAGTTCTTTACAAGAAAGTGAATGTTCTTTCTGCCAAGACATCTCCTACTGAATATATCACTCTCCATTTTTGATCAGGAAATGTTGGTTCTGCCCCTCCCATATTGAAGAAATAAAAGTATAAGATGTGAGTAAGAAGGCACCATGCATAGCCCTGTCACTCACTGCCTGTGGCTCTGGAAGAAGTCCCCAGTTTCCTCATCCATAAGCTAGGGATCAAAGCAACTACTCCACACCTTTGAAGAGTTGTCAGCCACATCTGGCTTAGGAGGATTGATGAAGCCAGTTCTTTTTTTTTTTCTGTGCGCGGGCCTCTCACCATTGTGGCCTCTCCCGCTGTGGAGCACAGGCTTCGGACGCACAGACTCAGCGGCATGTGGGATCTTCCCGGACTGGGGCACGAACCCGTGTCCCCTGCGTCGGCAGGCGGGCTCTCAACCACTGCGCCACCAGGGAAGCCCCAAGCCAGTTCTTTTTCTTGCTACCCTCAAACCCAAAGAATATGAAGAACAAGGGGGGTTTGAACAAGTGAAGCAAATAACAGCAAAAGCCTTCACTATTGAAAGGGAAGGAGAGATCAGCTCCCTGTGACAAAGCAGCGCCTGCTTCCACCCTGACTGGAAGCTGTGGAGAGAGAGGACAGAAGTCAGAGTATTGGGAAAGATGCCCACTGAACCTGCCAACAGTAGGGGGCTGAAGGAGATGGGAGTCAGAAGCCCTGGGAAAGGTGGTGAGAGTTCAAAGAGGATAGAGCTTTTCTCACCCTTTTCCTCCTGCCCCAACCCCTGTAGTGGCAATGCCTCCTGGGGTAGAATGGAGTGGCCAGCAGAGGGGAAGACTGAAAGAACACCTAGAGTGGCTTACCACCAACAACAGACAGAAATGTGGAGAAGACAAATGGGAGAAGACCTGAGAGAGCAGGATGGGGGAGCTGGCATACTTCATTGAGCAGCAGTAATGAGGTATGTCTCCCTGTCCTCACTGGAGTGGAGTCATAGGAGCCTGTTGAGGAGTTAGGACTTCCACATGGCTCAGCAGCGATGAGGCCACCTCCAGTGTGGTATCAGTGGAGACCACAAGGAGAGCTGGAACTCCTCATCACCAAGAAGTAACAAGGAGCTCCCCTCCCTTTGGGTATCAACGGAAGCCTTCGTGGGGAACCTGGACCTCTACTTCCACGCAGCAATAACAAGGTAGTGTCCCTTCCCCTTCTGAGAGCACTGTCAAAGAAAGCCAACTAAAACAAGATTTAAGTGCGATCCAGAGTCTCATAACATAACACAAAAATGTCCAGATTTCAGTCAAACATCACTAATTATACCAAGAACTAGGAAGGTCTCAAACGGAATGAAAAAAACAAACAATATATACCAATACTGAGATGACAGAGATGTTGTTAGAATTATCTGTGAAAGTTTAAATCAGTCATGATGAAAATGCTAGAAACAAATGAAAAATAGGAAGCCTCAGCAAAGAAATTGAATACATTGTCTCACCCAATAAATAAAAGATGTAAAGAAGAACCAAATGGAAATTTTAGAACTGAAAACTACAGTAACCAAAAGCTCAGTGATGGGTTCAACAGTAGAATGGAGGAAACAGGGGAAAGGTAGAACAATGGAAATTACCCAATATGAACAACAGAGGTAATGTTCCAGAACAAAACCCCCAATCACAAAAAACAGAACCTCAGGGGCCTGTGAGACTGTGACAAAAGATTTGATACTTACGTGGTCAGGATCCGAGAGGGAGAGAAGCAAGAGGGCAGGGCTGAAAAAGTACTCAAATATTTTTTTTCAGAAAGGTGCAAAAGCAGTTCAATGGAGGAAAGCTTGCCATTTCAACAAATAGTCCTGGAGCAATCGGAAGCTTGTAAGTCAAACAATGAACCTCCACCTAAGTCTCACACTTGATACAAATAATAATTCAAAATGGATCGAATCATAAACGTAAAACACAGAAATACAAAACTTTTAGAAAAAAATAGAAAAATTTTAAGATCTAGCACTAGGCAAAGAGTTGTTAGACTTGACACCAAAAGCATGATATATAATAGGAAAAATTTATAAATTGGACTTTGTAAAAATTGAAGGCTTTTGCTCTGTGAAAGCTCCTGTTAAGAGGATGAAAAGGTAAGCTATAGAGTTAAAGAAAATGTTTGCAAACCGCATATCTAACAAAGGACTTGTAGCTAGAGTATATGAGGAACTTCCAGAGCTCAACAGGAAAAAAAAAAATCCCATTAGGAAATAGGCAAAAGACATGAAGAGACATTTCACTGAGGAGGTAATTGATGGCAAATAAGCATGTGAAAATATGTTCAACATCATTATTCATCAGGGAAATACTAATTAAAACCACAGTGAGATATCATTACACATCTATCAGAATGGCTAAAGTGAAGGGTGGTGTCAGCACCAAATGGTTTTTGGATGAGGAGAAACTGGATTACTTATCCAATGCTGGAAGGAATGTAAAATGGTATAGGAAAGCAGTTTGGCAATTAAAAACAACGACAACAACAACAACTAAATATGCAACTACCACCCAGTAATAGCACTCCTGGGCATTTTCCCCAGAGAAATGAAGACTAATGCTCACACAAGAACCTGTTTACAAATATATATAGCAGCTTTATTTGTGATAGCCTCAAACTGGAAACAACCTGGATGTCCTTCAGTGGGTGAATGGTTAAACAAACTGTGGTACATGTATACCATGGGATACTACTCAGTAGTTAAAAGGAATATGTATATTAACACATATATGTGGAACCTAGAAAAATGGTACAGATGAACCAGTTTGCAGGGCAGAAATAGAGACACAGATGTAGAGAACAAACGTATGGACAGCAAGAGGGGGAAAGTGGCGGGGTGGTGGTGGTGGTGGTGTGTGATGAATTGGGAGATTGGGATTGACATGTATGCACTAATATGTATAAAATGGATAACTAATAACCTGCTGTATAAAAAAATAAAATTCAAAAATAAAAGGAACCACTGATATATACAACACCTAGATGAATCTCTAGAGAATTATGCTGAGTGAAAAAACACCAGTCTCAAAAGATCACATGCTGGAAGTCCTAGCCACCACAATCAGATAAGAAAAAGAGAGAAAGGAATCCAAACTGGAAAGGGAAAATTAACTCCGTCACTGTTTGCAGATGACATGATAACTACACATACAAAAATCTTCAAGACACCACCAAAAGCTACTAGAGCTCATCAACGAATTTGATAAATTTGCAGGATACAAAATTAATATACAGAGGTCTGTTGCATTTCCATACGCTAATAATGGACTATCAGAAAGACAAGAAAACAATCCCATTTACAGTCTCTTCAAAAAGAATAAAATACCTAGGAATAAATCTAAGGAGGTAAAACACCTGTACTCAGAAAACTATAAGACACTAATGAAAGAAATCGAAGATGATACAAACAGATGGAAAGATATACTGTGTTCATGGAGTAGAAGAATTACTCAAGGCAATCTACAGATTCCATGCAATCCCTATCAAAATACCAATGGCAGTTTTTCACAGAGCTAGAACAAATAATTCTAAAATTTGTATGGAAACAAAAAGGACCTTGAATAGCCAAAAACACCTTGAGAAAGAAGAGCAAAGCTGGAGGTGTCTCGCTCCCAGGTTTCAAACCGTATGACAAAGCTACAGTCATCAACATTATGGTACTGGCACAAAGAAAAGGCACAAAGATCAATGCAAAAGAATAGAGAGCCTAGAAACGTACCCATGCTTATATGAACAATTAATCTATAACAAAGGAGGCAACAGTGTATAATGGGGAAAAGACAGCCTCTTCAATAAATGGTGTTGGGAAAACTGGGCAACTACGTGCAAAAGAATCAAACTGGACTACTCTCTCACACCATGCACAAAAACAAATTCAAAATAGATTAGAGCCTTAAATGTAAGGCCCAAAACCATAAAACTTCTAGAAGAAAACGTAAGCAGTAGTCCCTTTGCTATCAGTATCAGTAATATGTGTGTGTGTGTGTGTGTGTGTGTATTTGGCTATGTCTCCTCAAGCAAGGGAACCAAAAGCAAAAAGAAACAAATGGGACTACATCAAGCTAAAAAGCTTTTGCACGGTGAAGGAAGCTATCAACAAAATGAAAAAGCCACTTAATAATTGGGAGAAGACATTTGCAAATGATATATCTGATAAGGGGTTAATATCCAAAATATACAAAGAACTCATACAACACAACATCTAACAAACTAACACAAACAACTTAATAAAAAACTAGGCAGAGGATTGGAATAAAAGTTTTTTTCCAAAGAAGATATTCAGATGGTCAACAGGCACATGAAAAGGTGCTCAACATCACTAATCATCATCAGGGGAATGCAAATGAAAATCACAATGAGATATCACCTCACACCTCTCAGAATGGCTATTATCAAAAAGACAACAAATAAGAAGTGTTGGTGAGGGTGTTGAGAAAAGGGAACTCTCCTACACTGTTGGTGGGAATGTAAATAGGTGCAGCCACTATGGAAAAGAGTATGGAGGGTCCTCAGAAAATTACAAATAGAACTACCATAAGATCCAGCAATTTATCAAAAGAAAACAAAAGCACTAATTAGAAAAGACACATGTACCCCTATGTTCACTGCAGCATTATTCACAATAGCCAAGATATGGAAGCAACTCAAGTGCCCACCAGTAGATGAATGGATAAAGAAGATGTGGTATATATGATGGAATATTACTCAGCCATAAAAAGAGGGAAATCTTTCCACTTGCAGCAACATGGATGGACCTAGAGGGTATTATTCTAAGTAATATGTCAGACAGAGAAACACAAATACTGTATGACTTCACTTATATGTAGAATCTAAAAAACAAAACAAATGAAAAAACATAAATGGAAACAGAGTTATAGGCACATAGAACAAAGAGGTGGTTGCCAGAGGAGAGGAGGGTGAGGGAGGGAAGAAAGAGTGAGGGAGATGAAGAGGTACAAACTTCAGTTGCAAAATAGATGAGTTGCAGATATGAAATGTACAGTGTGGGGATTATAGTCAATTACTAGGTACGATCTTTGTGTGGGGACGTAACTAGACTTATGGCGATCATTTTGAAATGTGTAGGAAAAAAATACTATGTTTTGTAACAGGAACTAACATAGTGTTGTAGGTCAATTATACTTCAAAAACAAACAAACATACAAACAAACTGAAAGAAAAAGGATCAGATATGTGGTTACCAGAGGTGGGGGGTTGAAGGAGGGGAAATCGGATAAAGGCAGTCAAAAGGTTCAAACTTCCAGTTATAAGATAAGCAAATACTAGGGATGTAATGTAAATACAATGTAATATAATTAATACTGCTGCAGGTTATATTTGAAAGTTATTCAGAGAGTAACTCCTAAGAGTTCTCATACGCACATAAAATTTTATTCTGTTTCTTTAATTTGGTATCTATATGAGATGGATGTTCACTAGACTTGTGATAATCATTTCATGATGTATGTAAGTCAAATCATTAAGCTGTACACCCTAAACTTATACAATGCTGTATGTCAATCATGTCTCAGTAAAACTGAAAGGGAAAAAAAAAACCCATTAATTTAAAAAAACAAAATTCCCCGAAACCAAAACCAAACCAAACAAAACCCCAAAAGATCACATACTCTATGATTCCACTTGTATAACATTTTTGCAATTACAAAATTAAAGAAAGGAAGACCATATTAGCGATTGCCAGTAGTTAAGGATGGGCTGGAGGTTGGAGGGAGGTGGCTATGATTATAAAAGGGACATAGGGGAAATTCTTGTGTCTATGGAACTGTTTTGTATTATGACTCTGTCAATGTCAATATCCTGGTTGAGTCATTGTACTATAGTTTGCAAGATGTAACCATTGGGGAAAACTGGGTAAACAGTACACAGTATCTTTTTGTATTGTTTCTTACAACTGCATGTGAATCTACAATTATCTCAAATTAAAATGTTTTTAAAAATTTAAATACATGAAGCATTATGAGGTTGGTTGATTTTGAAAATCAATTAATGTAATTCATCACAGAAACAAACTAAAAAAGAAAGAAATGATCATCTCAAAAGATGTAGACAAAAAATTTGATAAAATTCAACATCTTTTCTTGATTTTAAAAAAAAACAATGAATGGAGAGATATACTATATTCATGGTATTATTAAGATGTTAATTATCCCCAAATTAATCTATTGATTCAAAGGAAATTTCAACAGCTATTTTGTAGATACTGACAAGCTGATTTTAAAATTCAGGTGAGAATGCAAAGGATCTAGAATAACCAAAACGGCTTTGAAAAAGAATACTGGAGGACTAACTCTGATTTCAAGACTTACAAAGCCATAGTAATTGGGACTGTGTAGTACTGGTGTGAAATAGATCATGGAACAGATAGAGTCCAGAAATAGACCTATACAAATATTCACGACTAACTTTTACAAAGAGCAAATGTAATTCAGTGAAGAAAGGATAGTCTTTTCAACAAATGGTACTGGAACAATTGGATATCCACATGCAAAATAAAATGAGCCTTGATCCATATCTTGCACCATATACAAATATTAACTCAAAACAGATTATTTAAAACATAAAACTATAAAACTTATTTTTAAAATATTGGGTTGAGCAGAGTTTTTACGTATGATACCAAAATCATGATCCACTTTTTAAAAGATTAAATGGACTTCATCAAAATTAAAATGTCGACTCTTTGAAAGACATTGCTATGGGAATGAAAAGACAAGCCGCATACAAACTGGGACAAAATAATTGCAAATCATATATCGGATAAAGGTTTTTTTTATCCAGCTTATATAAAGAGCCCTCAAAACTCAATAATAAGAAAACTAACAACTCAGTTTAAAAAAATAGGCAAACGATTTGAAGAGACACTTCACCAAAGAAGATACGTGTATAACAAATAAGCGTGTGAAAGATCCTCAGCATCGTTAGTCGTTAAGGAAATACCAGAATGAGATGCCACTACGCATTAGAAAGATTGTGATTTAAAAGACTGATCATGACAAGTGTTGATGAGGATGTGAAGCAACTGGAACTCATACACTGCTGGTGGGAGTGTAAATGTTACAACCACTTTGGACAGTGGGTCTGTTTCTTAAAAAGTTAACCATGTCTATTATATGAACCAGTCATTCTACTCCTAGGAATTTACCCAAAAGTAATGAAAGTGTATGTCCACACAAAGACTTATATACAAATGTTCATAGCTGATGAATGTGTGGAGAAATGGTCATGGCTGTGTACTGTCAGTAGGACTCCATTTTTGCAAACATTTTGGGGGACAGTTTAGCAACATCTACCTTTTTTTTCCCCAAGAGAAATGTAGTCCTTAGCTTGTGTGAGGCTGGCTCTGTGTGTTCACCTCTTTCATTTGGAACATTTTGGGTTACTCTGGGTATTCAGAAAACAATAGAAATTGAACTGCTACAGAAATACACACTGAAATATGTTAGTTACTTGTTTGTTGGGGTTTTCCTTTACATGCCCTCTTTTCCTTGCATGATTAAGTGGTATTAGTAAATTTGTTCCAGATGGAAACTTTGTTGAAAACATTTGAATCGTGTGGCCGTTAGTACATTTGCAAAAGTTGCTTATTACAACTTCTAAACAAAAGTTAACTTCATTACTGAGTATAGATGGTATTATTTTTATCCTTAAATACTTCAGTGTGTGTTTCCTAAGATCAAAACAACCTCTTACATACCCAGAGTGCAATGATCACACTTAGGACATTTAATATTCATTACAATGCCATCATCTAATCCACAGACCATATGCAAAGTTTGATGATTATCCCAATAATATCTTTTATAGTTGTTTGTTTTTCCTGGCACACGATCCAATCCCAGATCACATGTTGCTTTTAGTTGTCATATCTTTAGTCTGTTTTAATATGAAGCAGTTCCTTAGCCCTCCGCAGTGACTGCGACATCTTTGAATAATATAGGCCAGTTATTCTGTAGAACATCCCTCAACTTGAGGTAGTTAGATGTTTCCCTTTGATTAGCTTCCGGTTATGTATTTATATCATTATATTTTGGGCAGAAGTATCACAGAAGTGATGTTGGGTCCTTTTTGCTGTATCGTCACAGAAAGTCCATGATGTGTATACGTTTTAGGGTTTTTTTTTTTAATATATGGATGTTTGGTTTCTCCTGCACCATGAGTTGAAAAGAGTTTTCATTCCCCACCAGCTTAAACCTTTGCTTTCTTCCCTCTTTACTTCTGCTTTCTTTGGGTCTTTTGCACTCTCCCCTGAACACATGCAGCTGGTCAGCAAGTGATTTGGAGTTGATGCAGATTTGTGGATCGATACCCTGCTGCATCTGTGGCTCTCCTTTCACACACCCTCTACACAGACACACACGCATCCAACACACAAAGAGTAATCTGAGGTGGATCAGAGGCCTAAGTGTAAATGCTGAACCTGTAAATGATAGGAGAGATTATCCTCATGACTTGGGGTTAGGCAAAGATTTTTTTAGGACACAGAAAGCAATAGCTGTAAGATAAAATTGGGTATTAGATGTTATAAAAATGGAAATTTTCTGCTTATAAAAAGACAGTATTGAGAAAATGATGATGAGACAAGTCATGGAGTGGAAGAAAATATTTGCAAAGTATGTCTAACAAAGAACTGGTATTCAGACTATTAAAAGAACTCATGCACAACTACATAAACAGAACTACAAACCTGTACAACCCAACAAAATTGGGCAAAAGATCGCCACAGGCACTTCAGAATGCAGTGACTAGTCGGTAAGTACATGAAAAGTATTCAGCTTCATTAGTCATCAGGCAAAAGGAAATGAAGATCACAGTGAGATACCACTGCACTCCCACAGAAATGGCTAAAGTTAATAAGGCTGGCAATATTAAGTGTTGACAAAGATGCAGCAGCTGTGACACATACATTTCTGATGGAAATGTGAAATGGTACAAACACTTTGGAGAACGGTTGATTAAAAGGTTAAACAGATACTTCCCATACAATCCAGAAAGTCTTCTCTTAGGTATTTATCCAAGAAAAATGAAAATACTGGTCTGAACCAAGACTTGAACAGAAAAGTTTATAGCAGTTTCATTCATGAGTCCAAACCTGGAAACAATTACCATCCGTGTGTCAAGGGTAATCAGAACACCATAGAGTGGAAACTGACTGCGCTCAGCAATGGAAAGGAACAGACTCCTGACACATGTGACAACATGGGTGGACCTCAAAAACACTCTGACGTGGAGTGAAAGAAGCCAGACACCAAAGAGACCGTACTGTATTACTCCACAATATATGTCTGTAAAGAGACAAGTCTAATTTGCAGTGTCAGAAAAAAATCAGTGGCTGCCTGGGGTGTCGCCGGCTGCCTGGGATTGGGGGTGATTCAAATGTTCTTGATCGTGAGGGGTGCCATGCAGGAGCACTCACTTGTTAAAACTTATCTAACTTCACACTTAAGATGGGCTCATTCACTGTGTGTAAATATGTTTCAACAAAGGTGACTTAAGTAGAAGGATACAGGGGTCATGATTTCGATTTGTACAGGACAGAGCTGGGGCCAAGCAGCAGTAAACGAGAACAAGAGCACAGCAGAGTGTGGTCCCCCTTCAAGATGGCTGCCTTACAGCCATGCTATCTATGCTGCAAGTGACAGCAACAATTGTCACAAGGCAGAAACTGCAGGAGATAATAGGAGAGACAGAAAGAAATCCTGCTAGTAGGAGATGTAATACTCCTCTGTAGTCCAAGACAGATCAAGGGGACAGAAGTGAGGAAGCATGTAGAAGTACTGACTGCACGGCATGGCGAGCTTTACGGAAACTGTGGAAATCTGTGCTCTCAGGAAGAAACTACATTGTCTTTTCCAGGGCACATAGGATAGTCATGGAAATGGACCATAAATTAGGCAACAATAAAAATCTCAATTCCAGATAGAAGTAGTGTAAACAACACGATAAACCTAGAAATCAAAACAGAAATATTAAATGTTCATCTTCCTGTACATTTTAAAACTTTGTTTAAAACTCCTGTGTCGGGCTTCCCTGGTGGCGCAGTGGTTGAGAGTCCGCCTGCCGATGCAGGGGATACGGGTTCGTGCCCCGGTCCGGGAAGATCCCACATGCCGCGGAGCGGCTAGGCCTGTGGGCCGTGGACGCTGAGCCTGCGCGTCCGGAGCCTGTTGCTCCGCAACGGGAGGGGCCACAACAGTGAGAGGCCCGCGTACCGCAAAACAAACAAACAAACAAAAACTATTGTGTCAAGAGTCAAAGGGTAAATGCAAACCAATTTCAGAAATGCTAGGAAATGGTGATAATGGAAACATATCAGAATCTAGGGAGTGTAGCGCAGGCAGTGCTCAGAGACAAACTTATAGCTTTATATTTATAATAAGAAAAACAAAAGAAAGAAAAATAAATGAATTGTGTTCAACTCAAAAATTTAAATTAAGAACTACTGAGTAAACTGAAAGTAGGCATTAATAAGGCAAAGTCAGAAATTGAGTTGGAAAACAGAAAAACAGTAGAATTAACAAATAAAACCCCAGTTCTCTGAAAATTACCAACAAAATAGATAAATCACTAGCTAACCTAATCCAGAGAAAAAAGTAAAGCCGTAAATACACGTAACAAAAACTCTAAAAAGAGGAGGAATGACCATCAAGACGGAGAAAATTAAATCTTAAGAGATTACTTATAACTCTAGGCAAAAGCACTTGAAAACCTGGATGAAAAGATAATTTTCTATGACTTACCAGCACTGAGAAAGTAATTACAGCATGTCTATGCAGACAAATTCACATAGAATAATTACCTTTTATTAACTAACTGCTCCTCTCCACCGTCCATCCCTGAACGACCAGGTTTCAAAGGGAGCTAAGTATTGATAGAAGATTACATGACCATCTTCATATAGGCAAAAGAAGATTTATTTCATAATCTTTTATGGTCAAATAGAAAAAAGCCAGTATCTTAATGGGGTGCACTGAGGCATTCCCACCAAAGTCAGGAACGTGACCAAGCACTACCACACCCCTACTACTTAATCCTATTGGAAGCATCATCAAATGCAGTTGCACACACACACACACATAAGCACACACACGCACGTAGGAATTGGAAAGGAAGAATTAAAATGACCTCCATTCTCCAGTGCAGATTGTAGTTCTCGTAAAATCAAGGCTGAGAAACTACTAAAACAATAAAAGAATTCACTAACGTAGCAGGGTATGCCATTAACATAGAGAAATCAGTTGTCCTCATAGAAACAATGACCAAACAATAGTAAAAGCAGATAGAATAGTCAGGAATTCACAATAAATATGCAAAACTCCCATGAAGTCAGCTTTACTTTGAAACGCACTGGAGTGGACTAAGAGGGAAATACAGGGCATGTCTCTGGGCCAAAACACTCGTTATCATGAAGAAGTCAAGTTGTCTTAAGTTAATGTATAACTAAAAATACCAAAGGGTTCTTCCTCTCCTCCAGGCCTAGAAAAATTGACTCTAAAGCTCCTATGAAAAAATAAACAAAAGGAGTCAGGAAAATGCTGGAAACGATTAGCAATGGAGGGGGGAATGGGGCTTTCCCTACAGATGTTTAAAATACTGTAAAGTGTCCATAATTAAAAGTGTGGTACTGGTACCTAAATGGACGGATCAGTGGGGCACACTAGAAGACCCAAAAGCAGACCCAGATACACACGTGGAGTTTAAGTATGATAAAGGCAGCAGCTCAGGTTGGGGAAAAGGTAATAAAAGGTATTGGGTAACCTGGATAACCATTTGGATCCTTGTCACCCTATACACTATAGAATAAACTCCAAGTGGATCAGAGATACAAACAAAACATGAAACCATAGAGGCTCTAGAAGAAAACACGTGAATTGCTTTATAACTTGGGTATGGAAAAATCCTTTCTAAATATTGTTCTAAATTCAGTATCAACAGAGGAAATGATCAATAAATTCAATTATTTTATATACAAAACATTCCTGAACACACACACACATACACACACACACACACACACAACACACAAAACAACAAAAAAACAAAGGCAAAAGACCAATGACAAGTTGAGAACAGCACTTGCCGGTTGTCTCTAAGGGCTAATCTACTTAATACGAAGAGAGTTTCCAGAAATGGGGAAGGAAAAAACCAAGAGCCATGGACTGGGGGGCAAGAGCCAGGAATACTCTTTTTCTCAGAAAATAAATGGGTGTCAAAGGCCCTCAACACATAAATAAAAGCTCAGCATCGTTTGTAGTGAGAGAAATGCAAACCTGTTTTCTGAAGTTCCGGTTCTCAGCCATCAGGTTGACAAAACCCCAGAGGTGTGACGGCTAATTTTACTGGCGAGGCTGTGGGGCGAGGGGCCGTGAACATGCAACACAGCACAGCTTATGGAGGCAATTGGCCAGATCTAACGAAGTGACCGGTGTGCTTCCCTTGATCTGTCCTAGGGATGCGCACACATGCAAGAGCAGGAGATGACAAACGTGGGGGGTTTTCTTGGCAGCTGTGGGATTGGAAAGCTTTCGGATATCTAGGTGTGAGATGCTGCTGGGAGCTGTGGCAGATCTACAAGACGGAAAACCCAGTTGCTGCAGGGGATGGAGAACGACAGGAAATAATCTCCAGGCTGTGTTGTTAAGTGAAAACCAGAGCGGAGGTCTGTGAATTCAGTGCACTCTCTTTTGTATGGAAATGGTGTCACAAGACGAAACACTGAAAGAACTAACTAAAAACTGATGACAACGGGAGCCCACGGGGAGTGGGGCGGAGGCACAGGCTGGGAGCACGACCTCTCCAGGGAACGCTTTGACTTTTGACCTTTGAACCAGGTCAATATTTCGTATATCGAACAATTAAATTACAAAGGAAAATTTCCTGATCCTGAGAACAGGCTGAGAAAAAGTCAACCTAAGTGCATATCTTATTAATAATATAATCTCATGAAGGAAAAAAATCATTTCAAGTAATTTTAGAACACTGTAACTTTAGCACCCATTCTCGGTGTGACACAGGACAGAAAGGACCGGAAAGAAGCCTTAAACTTTGTTCAGAGCTCAGGGGGCAAACAGCTTGTCAAAGACAATTTCAGAAAACTGTGGAGATGTAAATATGGCCTGGGCATATGGTGATGTTTAGAAGCTATTTTTAGCTTGGTGTTCTATTTTGAACAGGATTCAGTAATGGTATTATGTCATGCAGAAAGCAATTCTTATTTTTTTAGAGGTGAAGATTGAAGTACTTATGCGTGAAACGTCATCAAGTCTGTAATTTACTCTCAAATATTTCAACCGTAAGGTTATTAAAACAAGCCTGGCAGATGGTAACAGGTTAACATAGAAAGTGGGTACAGGGTGGCTCAGTCCTCGCCATTGCACTGTCCTCGCTGATCTTCTACGTTTGAAATGTTTCATCCGTGAAAAACACAATGATTTCGTTAAACACAATTTCAGAAAGGGAGACCTGATGGAAATAAAAAGAAAGTTATTTGGGGTTTGTGAGGACTGCAGCCTGGGACACAGGTTCAAGAAGCAGTTGAACTGTGCTGCACTGAATTACAGACAAAATGGCGGAGGAGGTCTGTAAAGACGAAAACTGCAAGGTCACAGTTACACAAGTTTTTAAATAAAGAATTATAATTGGAGCTGGCAAGACAGAAGGGTGCTTGTTACGTGAGGATGGGTTGGGGTCTGAATGGTCGCGTAGCCACAAGGGGAGACCTTGAGGCCTCAAGGTTGCAGCTGGTAGCGGCAGCTCTGAGTACGGCTGGGGTGCCTTGGGTCTGGTGCAGCTCAGAGAAAGTTCCAGTTCCCGGCGGGGCAGGGACGTGTCTGAGACCAGATCCTCCGTGGCCACCCGACTCCATTTCTGCTTGCCTGAACTGGGATCGGTCCACTGTCATTTCACCTTGTCGTCAGTTTAAAGAAGGACAAGGAGGGTCTGCTTTAGACAAGACACAGGCACGGGGGTGGGCGGCGTGATGCTGGCCTTTAAGCTGGTCCTTGAGAAGTGAGACGTGAGTGCTGGGAGCACGGGCCTGGGTCTCGGCTGGTTGAGTCTCTTGACCCTTTGTTTTTAGCATCTTGCTTATCCCGAGAAACATTTCCTCAGATAACTAGAAAACTATTGAGGGCCTGTTCTCACGAGATCCATTCTTCGTTGCTGGCCAAGTTTGAGCTCACCTCCTACATTAAACCAGATGGTCTCGTGTTCGGCCAACAGCTTCTCTGGAAACCAGGACGGACGCCTCGGAGACCGCCCAGCTGCTCCTCTGGGCCAGAGAAGCCCACCGGTGGGGTCCCGGGAAGGGGGGTGGGGTTACAGCTGGGGGCAGCCTGCAAGCCTACGGTGTCAGCCCGGAGCCTGGCCGGGCAGAGGTGGCCCGCCCCTTCAGGCTGTCCACTCTGTCACTCCTGTTCCAGGCTTTCTCAGACGCAGATCGTAAGCTCCCTGGCGGTTCAGCATGTAACTGGCAGCTCCTTCTCTCCGAGGGAAAAGTAAACTACGCAGATGGGTCGGTGATTCACCCGGGAAGTGGGATCTCTCTGGGGGCGCGCGGGGGCTTGGAGCTCCCTCTCAGTCCGTCCCTGGGGCTGAGGCCCTCGAGCTCTTTGGCAGAGCTGTTTTCTGAAGAATCCAAAGAAGTTAGAAGCCAAAGTGATGTTACCCACGGTCAGGATTTGAAGAGTAAAATCAAGTTATAAACTTTATTTTTACAAACATATCAATTTCTCATTCGTTGACCCTGGTGCCATTTTGGGCCGCCCAGGAGATCCTCTCGGGCTCACCTGGAGAAGAAAGTTCAGTGCACTTGACAGGGCCGTGAGGTCGAGGCTAAAGGAGAGGCTGAGCTCCAGGGAGAAAGTGTGTGTCCCGCGGGCGCTGCAACACATCACCGCAAACTCTGCGACCCTTGTGATGACACCAGGCCCACCCAGATGACCCAGGATGACCTCCCAGTTGGAGAGGATCCAAACTGTAGAGGGAGGTGGAAACCGGCAGCAGGGCACAGACGATGGCACAGATGTGCTGGTGCCGGCTGTCCCTTGGCAAACAGCGGCAGCCACGCTGCACCCAGGGGGGCAGGTGGTCTCGGGAGCCCTGACAGGAGACCTTCAGAAGGAAGATGGGGGGAAGGAGGTGTCCCCTCTTCCTGCACCACTGTTACCAATGGGCCTGATTCCAGGAGGGAGGAGTGGGGAGAGGGGGTGTCTCTTAAATAATGACAAGAGTTGAGAAGGGCCGGGGGTGAGAGCTGGAGACAGGGTGTACGGCCTCCTAACTCACGCAGCCGCGTAACAAAGCACCACCAGCTCGGTAGTTTGAAAAGAACACAAATGGACCACCTCATGGGCCCCGTGGTTAGTGGTCTGGGCACAGCCCAGCTGGTCTCCCTCGGGTCTCGCAGGCCGGAAACAGCCTGTCGGCCTGTGCAGTCCGACGCTGGGGGCCCTCTTCCAGACTCACTGCTTCTTGGTGGGGTTCAGATCCTGGCTGTTGTGGGGCTGGGGTCCCCTCTTGTGCCTGGCCACCCTCCATGGGCAGTTCCTAGAAGGCCAGCAGGTGAAATCTCTCTGTCTTTTAGGTCTGACCCACCCAGGAGAATCTTCCATTTGATTAACCTGAAGTCAACTGCCTTGGGACTTTAGTTACCCTGCAGAGTCCCAGGAGTGGTGTCCCAGCCGACTCACACTCAGGGGAGGGGTCAGTGTGAATTAAAGAAATGCCCCGTTCTGCCTGTGAGCAGGACCATGAGGCTGCAAAGGGAGGGAGGCTCCCAGCTCCCCGCCCCAGGGGGTGGACGTGTGCTGGGGAGCAGACACACAGCCACGGGGAGGGGGAGGGGCGTCCGGCGCTGCCAGAGGTGGTGCAGACGGGGAGCCGCTGGCATAAATCCCAGCTTCTCTCTCTTAATCTAAAGCGTGTGAATGTGCACAATTCTAAGAATTGTGACAAACACACACCCACGTGACCCCCACACCATCAAGACGGACGACACTTCCATCATCCGGAAAGTTCCCTGTGCCCTTCCCGCCACCGACGCATCGCCTCCGATCAGCTTTCCCGCCCTCGAGCTTCCGCAGACGGAACAACGCAGCACGTGTGAGTCTGGCGTCTTTCACTCGGCACGATGTGTGTGAAGCTCACACGTGCTCTGTGGTGTCACGCGTGGAGTTCGTGGCGTGGATGGGCCTTGGCTTGCCGTCCTTTCTCCTGTGGACAGAAGAACATTCTCCCCGTCTTTGGTTGGCACAGGGTGGTGTGGCGGGCTGTGAGGGAAGAGTGAGGGATTCCAGGGTCCCGCAGGGGCTCTAACGCCACCTCCCACCGCCCCTCGCCACACGGCCCCTCCTGAGCGCGGGCGGCAGCTCGTCCTGGCTCACCTTGCTCCCCAAGCGGCCATCCAGGCTTCACTGGAGGAGGGCGTCTCAGTCTCCAGGGAACGTAAGTGTCGTCATCCCCGCAGCCGAAAGACAGAGGAGCAGCTGAACTTAAAATCCTGCCCCGGGAGGGCATCACTTCCTTTAGACCGCAGCTGCTGGGCCAGCAGTCGGGATGGCGAGTGGAGGCGCCCAGGGCAGGGCTGGCCCGCGGGTTTCGATCAGTGAGCTGCGTGGCCAACAGCCCTCGGACCTGCAGCCTCCCGCCGGCCCTCAAAAATCATGGATGGAAAAGTGTTCCTTCTTGCACATTCTTAGCATCAAAAACGCATCATGGAGACCAAATACTGGCTGTAGCAATCAATGTGAAGGTGATCGACTCTTCCCTGAACAACAAAGCCCATCAGACAGGGTTAAGTGCCCCTGAAGGCCTTGTTCAGAACGCACACCAGGACAGCGCGTCTGGAGTTCGAAAGCAAAAGGACGACAAAAAAATAGTCACAAAACGCAAACCGATGCAGGTGAGGCCAAAGCCCTTCTGCCGTCCGGGCAGGACCCCGTGGAGGCCGCAGCCCTGAGGTCGATGTCACAATCACTCGGAGGGATTGCGGGGCTGGGTCGGAATAAAGGGATCCCGGAGATGGGCTGCGTGCGCGCTGTCTGCCCCGCGCCTGCCTGCGACGGACGGGCAGCTTCCAGGTGGGGCTGGCAGGGGGCCTCCGAGCGCCCCTGGGATCCCACTGCAAGGACCAGGCTTCCTGGGAGGGGCAGCCAGGAGAGACGCCGGGTGCCGCCCCTGGCAGTGCGGGTCAGGACAAAGAGGGGGCGGCCGGACCCCTGAGGGTGTTCTGCACCCCCAGCCACCCCAGTGCCCAGTAGCTCCAACTGTGCACTGAAGGGAGCCACAGGGCCCAGGCAAGGCGGGATCCTGACCCACCGACAGGAGCGGGATCCTGACCCACCGACAGGAGCGGGATCCTGACCCATCGACAGGAGCGGGTAACTGGCTTTGCACTCGTTTGCGGGACTTCACGTGACGGTCTGGAACGTTTCCTTTACACACTTGGAAGGGACGTGGGCGTGTGGGCTGGAGGTTTCCCTCACAGCAGTTTGCAAAGAATAAAGGCAGATGCTTGTCCTTATCTGGCCGGGGCGCCGGGTCCCAGCCAGGGACTCCAGTTAGAGAGGTGATTCACGGATTAAAGGCGCGGTCCTCTTAAAGGGGAAGTTTCTGATTTCTCACTGTCCTTCAGGAAGAGGTCCCTGGGGTGACCACCTCCAGGTGGGGTGGGGAGGCCTGCGAGTGGGGGGAGCCCCCATACCCATGCCTCGGCCGCCCGACCTGGACTCAGACCCGGGGTCCCCAGGAGGGAGCCTGAGCCTGGTGGGGGCTGCGGGGGTCCTGCAGAGGCTCCTGGAGCCCCGGCGCCCCCTCCCTGGCCAGGCTTGCTCCCCTAAAGCTGCCCTTTCCTGCAAGCCCTCAGCCTCCCCTCCGCGGCCACGTCCGGGGGCTCGAGCTGCCTTGGCCCCAAACGGAGAAGCGTGTGATGTGAGGGGGTGAGGCCTCGGGTGGGTGCGTCCCTGTTACGAGCCCAATTTGCGGCTGAGGGCACGGAGGTGAAGGTGACTGGCTCAAGGTCACACCGCTGAGGGGTCACCCCTCAGGCCACGCTCCTTCTGGTGACAGCGGGGCAGTGGACACTTACCGCCAGCAGCTGTTGGGTTCCCATGGAGCTGAGTGTGACATCAGGCAGGAGCTGAGCCCCTAGGGAGACTCCTGACCCCTCCTCTACATGGGTGCCGCTCCCCCCAGAGTCCCCGCGGCCCGGCGCTCGGCTCTCACAGCCCCGTTGCGTGAGGGGTTGGGGTGGGGTGCCGTCGCCCCGCGGGGGGCCCCACCCAAGGACGCTAGCCAGGTCCCCCATGACTAGGCCTGCGCGGAGGCCCCACCCGCCTCTCCTGACCCCGATGCCAAAGGGCGTCGGACTCCTGTCCTCCTTCTTCAGCTGCAGCCCCTCTCCCCCAGCCCCCCCCGCCCCCGCCTTCCTGGGGGAGGCCCTCTTACTGCCCTGAATCCAGGACCAAACCTGCCAGCCCCTCCAGAAGGCCAGAGCTGGGGTTGATGCCGGGATGCTGTGGCCCTTTGGGGATTTATCTTGTTGGAGCCGACTGGCTCTTCCAGCTGCCCTCCCCCACTGAATCCACTTCTGATTCTGCAGCCCAGGGTGTCAGGGCCCCTCCCAGCTCCTGCCCCAGACCTGGAAGAGGGGGGAGGCACCTCTACTGGCTCTGAGTGGGGCGCCCCAAGCACCGCTGAGTCCTCCTGTTGGTGCAAAGTGCAAACGCCGAGTGGGTTTAACTCCTCGGACAGATGACGGCGGAAAGGAGAGTGACAGCCTTTATTTGGAAAAGTCGCCGACATGGACACGTTGAGAAAACCCACAGGAAGGAATAAAAGTAAAACTAAAGTGCCAGGAAGGCCTTCAGTAGAATGGAGAACCAATCACTTCCTTGAGGAAAAGAGCTTCGGCTCGTTTGTGGTGAAATGCATCACTTTGCCCCGGGTGGCGGGGCGAGGCCTCTGCGTCCTGGGCTGGGGCTGGGGGCAGGATAGCACCTTTGCTCTGGGGTTTTTGGGACACGGGGTCGAGGAGTCGCGGTTTCTGCTGGCCGGGGGTGAGTGACAAGAGCCTTGGGAGGAGGTGTCGGCTCACCAGGGCTCAGGCAGCTCCCTGGGAGACCTGACTCTAGGCGTGAGTGTTTCGTGAAGGAAAGTCAAGCTACAAGGGAGTGGGGGAGGGGAGGCGGTGACAGCTGACCCCAGGAAGGAAAGAGAAACCAGGCTTAGGGGTTCTGACTCGGGATTAGGGGACCCTGACCGGCAGCGCGAGTCAGGTGCGGGTTCAGGTGGGCGGCGGGAGGGGCCGGCAGAGCCCAGGGTCGGGGCGGCAACACCCCGCTCGGAGGGGCTGGCAGAACGCAGAGCGCTGAATCGCGGCCTTTCGAGCTTCTCCTTAAAAAGCCTGGCTAGTCGGGTGGGCCAGGAACCTTCCGGCCCCTTCTCACTCTCCGTTTCAGCGGCGGTGGCCCGGCTGCTAGCCCAGCGCCACCTTCCTGGACACCGTCTGGTAGAAGACGCCGCGCAGCAGCGCCTGGTAGCTGGGCACGCGGAACAGGTGGCGTTCACCGAAGGCCACGTCGTACTCGGCCGCCTTGCCGGTGACCAGGACGCGCACGTGGGGCTCGTTCACCTGGGGGCCCACCACCACCATGAAGATCTCGATGCCTGCCCGCTGGGCCTCCTGCACGGCCTTCTCGATGGTGGCCGCCGTGGCGCCCTGCGAGTTGCCGTCGGAGAAGAGCAGCAGCCTCTTCTTGGTGGCGCCGGGCGAGGCCTCGCGGTAGAAGCGGGTCACGTAGCCCAGGGCGTCGGTGACGTCGGTGGCATCGTTGAAGAAGTCCATGGTGTCCAGGGCGCTGGCCAGCACGGTGTAGTTCTGCACGAACTGCAGCGCCGCACGCTCCGGCCGCTGCTGCCCGGTGCCGCTGTACTGCACCACCGCCACGCGCACCTCCTGGCCCTGGCCCGTCTGGCCCGCCGTCAGGAAGCGCTCGGCCAGCCGCTTGGCGAAGCGCTTGGAGGTGTCGAAGTTGTGGCTGCCCACGCTGGCCGAGCCGTCCAGCAGGATGGTGATGTCGGTCGGGGAGGAGAAGGTGACTGTGGGCAGGGGCGGCCGTGAGCACACAGCGAGGCCCCGAGAGCCTGGCCCCACCCGCCCTGTGGCCTCTCGACCCTCCTCACCCGGTGCCCCGCCCTGAGAGCCCCTCCCCCTCCCCCGGTACTCACTTGGGCAGGTGTAATCTGGACATTTCTTGTCTGTAAGAGAGAAAACCCCACAGCATGGACCCAGCGATCTCAGAGACCACTGTTCCACCTGTAGCCCCCCAACAAGAGGACAGCTGGCATCTCCATGGAAGCACGGCTGATGTTCCTGAACAGCTGGCCCCCTCCACCCACCAGGAGGGGTGTCCTTTGTTCAAGAGGGGCCTTTGAGGGACGGAATGGCCCCCCAGGCACCAGCCCAGTGAGGCAGCCCCCCTTCCCAGAATGGGGAAACCAAGGCTCAGAGAGGAGGAAGGGTGGTCTGCAGCTCAGAGCCCGGGCCACGTTGTCCCTGGACGAGGCTGAGTACGTGCCCACCGGGAGGGCTAGGGCCCCGAGTCTGACCCTGCAGCTCTCTCTGGCTGCCGACCAGCTGGCTGCACCACGGACTCAGCTCTGACCCCGGGCCAGGCCCAGATGGACATGGCAAGTATGTTCTTAGGTAGGCACCTCTGAGGGGCCTCAGACTCCAAGGCCAAACACGGCCGAGCCTCAGACCCCAGCGCACACGTGTGCTCACGGCTCCAGGACGACGGGCGGGAGATGCGGTGCAGCCCACACTCGGGGGGGGGGGCACCCGTGTGGACGCTGGACCATGAGGGAGCCAGGACGCTGGACCACGAGGGAGCCAGGCCACGGCCTCCTCGGGGAAGAGCGGGAAGCGGCTGGGGGGGCGGCAGGCGTGCTGCTGGCCGTGGGTGTGTGGCTCCCATGGCTGGAGGGTCACCGTGAGAGCAGAGCAGGACACGCCTGGGCCGAGGGGGGCCCTGCCCATGCCCACCTATGCAGATCTGGGCGGTGACGTTCTTCAGGAAGCCATCGTCCAGCAGCTCTGCGTAATTCTCCTTGACCAGCGAGATGCCCGGCCGCCCCTGGGGCGCCAGGCCTTGGCAGGAGATGACGTTGAGCTGGTCGGAGCCTGCGGCTAGGCCAAACACATCCTTGATGCCCACGGAGACCACCTGGGGGGAGGGGCAGTGTTGGCGTGGCCCCCGGTGGGGACAGTCCCCCGAGCCCCAGAGCACAAGGGTGGCAGCGCAGACACGGAGGCCGCCCCACCTGAATGTCAGGGCCGCAGAGCACGCTGAGTGGGGTGGTGTCCCTCTGGGTGTCCGAGCGGCCGTCCGTGAGGACCAGGGCGATGCGGTTGTTCTGGGTGGGCGGCAGCAGCCGGTCCCGGGTGTACTGCAGAGCCTCGCCTGTGAAGGTGCCTCCGCCCATCCAGCGCAGCTTCTTGATGGCTCTGTGGGGCCACGGCGCCGCCCTCAGTGGGGGGCGGGGCTTGGGGCGGGGCTGGGGCAGGGCTGGGGGTGGGGCCACGGCGCCGCCCTCAGTGGGGGCGGGGCTGGGGCCACGGTGCCCCCTCAGTGGGGGGCGGGGCTGGGGCGGGACTGGGGCGGGGCTGGGGCAGGGCTGCGGGGGGCCGCTGGGGCGCCGTGCGTCGGCCGGCTCCGAGCAGCCGCACTCACTCCTTGAGGTCCTGGGCGGTCCTGATGTTGGGGTCCCGCAGGTCCACGTGCTCCTGCATCTGGTTGTGGCTGTACTGCACCACGCCCGCGTGCGACTGCCCGGGCTCAAACTGCACGGGGACGGGAGCCGCGGTCGGGAGCGGCCCCCACCAGGGCCCCCGAGGCGCCCATGCCCCTCCTGGGCCGCCCTTCCACCCACCACCTGTCCCAGGCTGGACCGGCCCCCGGGCCCCCGGGGTGACTCTCATGCTCTGGTGGGCTGGGGGCTTCGGCTTTCGAGAAGCAAAGCGTCCGTCCCATGGCCCCTAGCGCCCGGCCCTTCCACTCTGGTGTCAGGACAGACCCCTCCTGGGAAGCTCCGTCCTCGAGCGAGGCCTGGGCACCTCACCTTGACCAGCTCGTCCCTGCTCAGCCGGTCGATGACCTTGACGATGAAGTCCTTGGAGATCTCGAAGTTCTGCAGGCCGATGCTCTCGGAGCTGTCCAGCACGAACAGGATGTCGATGGGGCCGCACTGGCACTCTGTGGGCGGTGGCGGGCTCAGCCTCGGGGCCCCTCCCAGGACCCCTCCCAGAGCAGGGCAGCCCGAGGGGCAGGGCCTCGAGGACCCGGGGGCACCGGAAGAACTCCCGTCCCCCCGTGCCTGCTTGTGTGAGTGAGCGGGGAGAGGACGAGGTGGGCCAGCACCCCGGGGCTGCGGGAGTGTGGGCGAGGGGCTCCACCCCCCACGGGGTCAGTCCACTCGAAAGCTAGAAACACCAGGTGAAGAGTGACACTCACCACAGCAAGCTGGGAAGAGGAGAAAGAGGAAATTACGTGGTCGTTTAGACTAAACCCTCCAGCCAGCCCTCCCCGGCCCACCAGGACTCTCGTGGGTGGGCATACGCCTGCCCGCCTGCCTGCCTCACCCCGGCCGGCACCGTGGCAGGACACTCCTTCTAGTTAGGACAGTTACTCAAAGGTGGAGATACTCACAGCACATTTTCATGATGATGTCCAAAATCTCGCATTCCTGGGGAGGGGGTGAGACACTCCCATGAGACAGAACAGGCCCTGCTGTGACCCCTCCAGGGCTGCCCCAGGCTCTGGGGTGAGGCCAGCCTTCCAGGTCCCCATCCCCTGGGACCACAGCTGGGACCACAGAGGGGCTGGGCTGGGCAGGGTGTCTCCCTTCCCATGGTGTGCCCTGCTCTGCCTGTGAGGCCCCTGCCTGCAGGCATGAGCACCTGATGTGGTCTCTGACATGTGGCCATACGTTCCGCCCCCCGTGGCCATCACATGTTCCTGTGGGGGCAAAGACGTGTCTCCCCGTGGCCATAAGATGTCCACCCTGTGGCCATGTGCCCCCCCCGGCTTCGTATGTTCCCCTATGGCCACCACGTGTCCCCCCAGTGGCCATTGCATGCCCCCCATGGCCATCATGTGCCTCTATGGCGATCACATGTCTCCTGCGGCCATCACACCCCCACGGCCACCATGTGCCCCCCTGTGGCCATCACGTGTCCCCCCCCCCATCGCCATCACGGCTCCCTGCTGCTGTCACAGCTCCCCACCCTCACAGGATCCTGGGCCAGAGCAGTTGGCCCCCAAGGATGTTCACAAACACCCCACTTACGTCTGGCCCTGGTGGTCCTATGTGTCCTGGGGGTCCCTGTCAGAGAAAGGACAGGAGAGGGTGGACGCTGGGGCCCTGCCCGATTCCTGGGCTGCAGGTCTGACGGGAGCCCTCGGCTGACCCCACCTCCACTTAGGGCCCCCCGAACACTAGGGGCAGCTGAGGCTTCTGCACGTTAAGGGCTGCGGAACCTGCTACCTCCCTCCGCTGGGCGACAACTGTCTAATGTGCCCTTTCCTGGTGGTCTGTGGGTGCTCACGGCCCGGGGCAGAGTGTCCCTGTGGGTCTAATGACACCACCGCGAGGGGCAGGGTGCCCAGCCTCATCCAGGCACCGCCCCGGGCCCTGCTGCAACCATCATGCCTCACCTGGAGACCCACCCTCCCCTCCTCTGCCCACCCCTGCCTGCTCAAGCCCCCACCCCGAAACTGCCCGTCCCCGTCATCCTGCCTGCCGAAGCCCCGCCTCCCGAGCCCTTCCCCAGAGCCTGGCTCCCAGGTTCCCGCCCCCACACCCCAGCCTCTGCAGCCTCTGGGTGGGGCACCTGCCCGCGCCCGCCAACGCACCGGGGGGCCTTCGGGGCCTCGGTAGCCCTTTGCTCCTTTGGCGCCTCGGGGAGAAATGTCATTGTTCTGGAAAGACAGCGCGGTGTTGCAGGCACTGCCACACGTGGCCGGAGCCCCTGGACCCCCTGCTGCGAGCCTGCCCACCGCACCCTCGACCCCGGACCCTCAGCCGCCCTCGGAGCCACCACAGCCCTCCGGGTCCGGGCCCTCGAGGCCGAGGCCGGCCCGGGATGTCACAGCATGCGGTGGGCTCTGCACTCACGTCCTCTCCAGGGTCCCCGGCTTCTCCCTCGTCTCCCTTGAGGCCAGGGTAGCCTTTGGTGCCCTGCAGGGGAGCACGTGGTTAGGGGGAGCCGGGCCCAGGGTCTGGGGTGGGTGCTGCGGGCCTGGGCTCCTGGGGAGGGCAGGGCTCTGGGGGGTGTGGTGGAGCCCTCGGCTCTTGAGGGAAGTGTCAGCAGGGGCACCCCGCCCGGGGCCGGGCGGGGCTCCCAGAGACGGAGACGCAGGTGGGGGTGCCTCGGCGACAGCTGGGCTGCGGGGGACAGTGCGTCTGCACGTGTGTGTTTGCACGCGTGTGTGCCTCTGCACGCGTGTGAGTGTTTGCACGCGTGTGTGCCTCTGCACGCGTGTGTGCTTGCTCAGGTGTGGGAGCGATGTGCTTGAATGTGCGCGTGTGCTCCAGGGGCCGACGGAGCGGAAGGGCGTGTACTCACATTTATCCCGGGAGGACCCCTGCTGCCCGGATAGCCCTGCAGGAAGGCAGGACAGTCATGCCGGGCTCTGACATGGCGGGGGGCCACGAGGGGCAATCCCGGCCACGGAACCCGTGTGCCCGACTGGCCAAAGGGGGTGTCGGGGGGCACTCACAGGGAAGCCGGGGAAGCCCTCGGTGCCGTTTCCAGGGGGGCCGTCTTCACCCTGGGAGAGCAGACCGTGTCCAGTCACTGTGGGACTCGCCCAGGCCGGCTGCTTCTGGACTCTGGGGTCCCAGGCAGCCCCCCTACCAGGGCTGTGCCCTGTGCCCTGCGTCACTCACCCTTTCGCCCATCAGCCCGGGGTCTCCGGGGGGTCCTGGGGGCCCTGAGGCTCCTCCGGGGCCCTAAGGAGGAGAAAATGAAGTGGACACCAGGCAGCGAGCCACACAGGCTCAGAGGTACAAGGTCTCTTGGAGGAAAGAGGGACAATTAAATAAAATACACGTCTTCATGCAGCACAGAAATGACTAAAAGAAGGGCTTTTAAACCGATGATCCTGGGGCCGTGTAACCTTCGGGCCTGAGAGGCCACACCTGCCCAGTGGTCCACCCAGGGAGTGACCCAAGGACGAGGTGACCAGAACAGGGGCAGAACCCACGGGGTCACTGCAGGAAATTCAAACCCGAGCGCCCATCCGGCGGGGGTGGAGGAATCAGCAGATAGAGCTACAGGCATGGCCAACGCGAGCATGTCAATAACGTGCTGAAAAATCGTTAAGGTTTGAGCTCATGATGAGAAAAACAACAAAAAAACCTTACCAAGTCAAATTTATAAGGCATAATATGCAAAGAAAGAAAAAAGAATTTGGAAAGAAATAAGCCAAACTCTTCATGTTGTTTATCTCTGGGGGGTGTTTTAGATTTCTTTTTGTAGTTTTCTTCATTTTCTAAATGTCCTAAGAGTCACATATACTGTGAGGTGAAATGAAACAGTTTTAACAGGTAAGGAGCCTGGGGGATCTCCTAAGGAAGCGCTGGGTACGGGATGGGGTCTGGGTCCAGGGCTGGCCCCTCCTAGGATGGGGGGCGGGGAGGGCTCCTCACCTCGGGCCCTGGAGGCCCCTCGTCGCCGCGGTATCCTTTCGGTCCAGTGGGGCCAGCCTCACCCTGCAGAGAGAGGACACAGCCATCGGTCCCCCTCTGCCCCAGAGGAGCCGCCCAGGCCCCAGACCCCGCACTTGCTGGCTGCTCTATCCCCGTCCCTCTCTGGAGGTGACCCCTGCATTCCCGGGGCCAGGCTCTCGGTCCCCTGAGCACTGCGCAGATGCCCCCAGCCAAGCCCCAGCGAGGAGGGCAAGCGTGTGTCACTCAGGGGGCTGCTGGCCCGCCTGCCCCCCTGGGCCCCGCCAACGGGACCCTGGACTCAGAGGCCCATCCCCTGGGCCGCGCCAACGGGACCCTGGACTCAGAGGCCCATCCCCTGGGCCCCGCCAACGGGACCCTGGACTCAGAGACCCATCCCCTGGGCCGCGCCAACGGGACCCTGGACTCAGAGGCCCATCCCCTGGGCCCTGCCAACGGGACCCTGGACTCAGAGGCCCATCCCCTGGGCCCCGCCAACGGGACCCTGGACTCAGAGACCCATCCCCTGGGCCGCGCCAACGGGACCCTGGACTCAGAGGCCCATCCCCTGGGCCCCGCCAACGGGACCCTGGACTCAGAGGCCCATCCCCTGGGCCCCGCCAACGGGACCCTGGACTCAGAGGCCCATCCCCTGGGCCCCGCCAACGGGACCCTGGACTCAGAGGCCCATCCCCTGGGCCCCGCCAACGGGACCCTGGACTCAGAGGCCCATCCCCTGGGCCCCGCCAACGGGACCCTGGACTCAGAGGCCCATCCCCTGGGCCCCGTCACGAGGCGGCGCTTCTCACGAGTTCTCTGCTGGCTGCCCTCCCGTCACAAACGTGCATGACGCCCGTTATCCGGCCAGGAGCTGCTGCCGCGCTGCCGCCCCACACCGGGCAGGGGGCCGGCCGTGGCCACGGCCCGGGAGCTGGCGTGGTTGTGCGCCCTGGCCAGCACCAGCATCACGCTCCCTGCATGCTGGCCACGGGGACACGGGGGCTCAGGGGGTCAGCCTGGGGCCCCGAGAGCTGCCTCGGGGCAAGAAAAGCGGCACCTCCTGGTCCCGGGTAGCACCTCCTGGGAAACTGGGACTCAAGGGCCTGCCTAAGACACAGAAAGACCAAACTCGGGCGGAGCTCCTGTGGGCAGCTGGCACCCTCGCAGGTGGGACCGGCCGCCCACCGCGGTGGGACGTGGGACGGGCGAGGCCGGACGGCTGGGCCTGCCACGGGACGATGGGACCCTGTCCTCTGTTTCTCCACTGCCTTTTCCTGCGATTTGGGAAAACACATTTCCCAGAACTCTCTGCATGGACCCTGGGGTCGGAGCCGGCCTCCTGCCGGGCCTGGAGTCGGTCGCGGGTCCGTGGTGGGGTTGGGAGGGCCGGGCACACGAGCCAGAGCCTGGAGGCCCGGAAGTCGAATGTCCAGGTGACCAAGCGCCTCCTTGGCCGGGAGCCACGGGTCGGGAGGGGACCGTCTCCGGTCGCTCACAGGCTGGGGGGACACAGGGCCCCCTCCCAAAGGGGGCAGCCGCCCCCAGCAGCGCCCGGGGTCCCCACCGCCTGGGGTGGGGCCTCCCTCTCTCCCCACGTTCTTGGTCGTTTCCTTTTCTTTGCAGTGACTATCATGACTGAAAACTGATGCTGCTGGGATGGTCCCATGAACCCGTGTCGGTTCTGCTTTTAGAGCTTCGTGCCTTCAGAGTCTCGAATGACCTCCTGAAGGTGCCACAGGGAAGACCTGCATCATACGGGCAGCTTGTCCCGGCAGCACCGGCCAGTAGCAGTTACTGCTCCTTGGTTCCCGTCCAGGAAAGTCAGGGGCCCAGGCAGGGGCCCAGGAAGCCGCCCAGGCAGCAGGCCCAGCCCGCCTGAGGCCACATGAGTTACAGTCATGGGAACTGGGTGGAAATGGAAAGAGGAGGGGTGTGCGACAGCCAGACGAGAAAGAGGCACACGTAGGCGAGGGGGTTTAAACATGATGGAAGTGCGTTTTAACCAGCAGGAAAGACTGCGGTTACGTGTGTTGTGACAACGGGCTGGCCGTTCGCCGAAAAAGCCAAGCAGGCCAAGCTCACCTCTCTTCCAGCCCCTCAGTCTCTACTCCAGACAGATCAAAGACGTAAGCAAAAAATACACTAAAAGGCGTGAGCACATTTGTAAATCTTTGTAAACGAGCAGGACATCCTCAACCACAGGGTACCATAGACAAGGTCAGGACGCAGATGACAACTGACAAAATGTCTGCACCATGGATGGAGCCCCCCGCCATCAACGTGGGAAACACAGACGCCGGTGGGAAATGAAGAGCTGCCTCAACAGCCCGGCAGAGACCGTGCTTGGCCCGTAAACCCACGAACAGTCAAAGCAAGAGGGGAGAGAAGGCTCACGGCAGGAGTCTGATCATAGCTCGTCCTGGCAAAGGTGTGGGAGCCGTCCTCTTTTACACTCTTGGGGGCCAGACAGAGAAGTAGGTAGGATTATTTGGCAAATATTAGCTCACACACACACCACTGGGGCTGAGAAATGTTGCTGCTAAGAACTTACATTCTGGACATAGCCTGGGAAGCTCTTCAGGGTGGATGGATGGATGGACGGCTGGGTGGGTGGATGGATGGATGGACGGCTGGGTACATATATCCACAAATATGTATGTGATCGATGAATAGACAGATGGCAGAGGGGTGGGTGGATAGAGGGATAGATGCACACATGTACATAGATGGTGGATGGACGGACGGATAGAGATGGATGGATGAATGGACAGATGGACAGATGGACAGATGAGCTGACTGAACGGCAGATGGAGGTTGATATTTATGACAGTATTTTTCCTTTTTTTTTGGTTATGCCGTGCAGCTTGTGGGGTCTTATTTCCCCTACCAGGGATTGAACCCGGACCATGGCAGTGAAAGCCCAGCATCCTAACCGCTAGGCCACCAGGGGACTCCCTACAGTATTTTTCTGTAAAGCAAAATACTGCAGACAATCTCGTTACAGTCAATGGGGACGAGAAGGGGCAGGAAGTAGGCCCTTCCGAGGGCGCCAAGGAACAGGCCGCAACGCAGGTCAGTGGCAGAGCCGGCCGACGCCCAGCCGGCAGCACCCCCAATCGCAGGGGCCCTCAGGGGCTCGTGGACCCTGAGGCAGCCCTCACCCCGCGGGAGGCGGTGGGCGGGGTCGAGGGCCTTGCGGGACCTACCTCTGCAGCCAGGCGTCCTCACCACGCACATAGGTCAGCTTGCTACGTGTTCACTACGTGTGGTCTGTCTCCCCACTGGATGGCCAGCACCCCAATAACAAGGGCAGCACCAGGCTGTGTGCCCCCCTTCCTGTTCTCCCCCAGGGAGCTCCCCCAGGGCCAGAGCTCGAGCAGGCCCTGCTGACCTCTGCCAGGATGCGCTGGCCACCAGCGGTGTCCCTCTGGCCGAGGCCTGCCCAGTGCAGACTGCCTCCCAAACTGCCTCGCCTCTGCGTGCATCCTGTCCCCACCCTCCACTCGTGGACCCCCGTGGCTGGCCCCGGGCCGGGGTCTGGAGAAGATGGGCTGAGAGCAGCGGCGGGCATGATGCTCCCTGGGGAGGGTCGTCTCACCTGTGCCTCTCCCCCAGCCGCTCACAGCCTCCTGCCTGTCCCCCGCCCCCTCCTTCCACCCAGCCCGCGGCTTCCTCAGGCCTCCACTGTCCTCCTCATCCCCAGCATGGCCTCTAGAAGGTCACATCCAGGAATTCTAGAACCTTCTGTGCACCAACACTCCCAAATCGATTTCCAGCCAGGATCTCACCTCTGGGCTCCAAACACTGAGAGAGGCTCACATACCCTGTCTCCAATGTGGGGTGCCTCTGTCTGGGCTCAGTCCCCTGTGACCCCGCTCCGCCAGGCCAGGGGGTCCCCAGGGTGCCCCGACTCCAGCACGCCCCCGCTGCTGCCCGCCCTGCCCCCTCATGCCCCAGCCCGGCCTCCAAGCCCACTGCCCTCCCCCAGCACCAGCCGAGCCAGGGCACCCTTCCTCACCCTGAGGGCAGCGCTGGGGGCAGCACGGGGCTCTGCACACTCAGGGCTGCACCCTGGCAGGCGCCCACCCTGAGACAGGGCTCCCCTGGGAGCACTGGGCCCAGCTCACCAATCTGCACCAGCCACCCTGGCCCCCCACCTGACCCCAGACATCCCAAGGTCTCCAGGCTTTGCCCCTGCAGGAAGCACCCCAGGTGGGAAGAGAAAAGGGACCTCCCCCTAGGGACCTCCCCCTAAATCTGTGAGCTGATCCGAACCGGCAGCAGCTCCCCCCCTGCCCCCCGGCAGCCGGGCTTCCTACCGGGTCTCCGGGGATGCCAATGGGGCCTTCTCGTCCCTGGTCACCTTGGGGTCCAGCTTCACCCTGGAGAGGAAAAGCTGCTGAGGTGGAGATGGAAGAGGGCAGCCGCCCCGGGTGGCCACCAGGCGAGGCCAGGGGCCCGTCAGCTCCCACACAGCCAGGAAGGGCCACCGTCTGCTGTGGGCCGGCCTCGTCCTTCCTTTTCACGCTTGCCCACGTGTTTCCCACAACGTGGCCACGTGCCTGGCCATCAGGTGACTTGTGCTTTCAAGGGGCCACGACAAGGGGCCAGCAGCCCCCCCCCGAGGCCGGGAGGCATCTCATCGTCCACCTGGCCTCGGGCCCCAGAGCTGTGTGGGGCTGACCAGACCTCCACCCCCCTTTGTCCAAGGCACCTCCGGGAGGCACAGCCTGGCCTTCAGTCCTGTTTCCTGACCTGAAGCACTGGGCTCGGAAAGGGGGTCAAAGCTACATCGTCCCTGCTTTGCTGTCCTTCCCCACCCCTGCCTGGGGGGGGCGTGGGGTTCTGGGGGGCCCGGGGTCGGGGTCAGAAAGACAAACCTCTCTTCCCCTGACCTTGGACTTGGCTAAACTCACTCTCCCCATCGGGATGCCTTGGACACGCATCTGGAGAAGCATTTGCCCCTACGTCCGAGCGTCACCCCAGGGGGACAGCACAGCCTGGAGAAGCACCCCGTTCTTGCGGACGGGGAGCGGCGGCGCCTGCGTCTCCAGCAGGGAGGGGGCCAGCCGCATCTGAGGCCTGGGGCTCAGCGTCCTTGCCTCCTAACCCGGAGCCATAGGGTGAGGCCTGCTCTCCTCTCCAACCGGGCAGAGTGTGACTCGGTGCCCACGCTCTGGGTCCCGCCAGACTTTCCCGCTTAACCGCGTGGCCCCTGACGGCGAAGCCGCTGGGCCTTGGAGGTGAGCGAGCAGCAGCCCCTGAGCTGTTTCCAACATTCCTGCTCTTGAAGTTTTAACAAAGGGAAACCGTCCCCGGAAGAAGACAGTTGCAGAAGAGGCTCCGTCTGCGAAACGTTTAGGAGCTCTGGGGGGAAGAGCCCAGACGTGCAGCGGGCGGGGCTTGCTGAGTCAGCTGCGAAAGTGTGAAGTTGGGCAGCTAAATAAAGGCCAAGCTAAGGAATAAGCGCAGCTCGGGGAAAGCCCGCGGAGCCAGACCCGGCCAGCCGGCACGAAGGTGGCAGCCACAGTGCAGAGGACGTGCTTCCACGGCGTGCCTGGGTGAGGTTTCAGGGGGCTGCTCCCTGGTCATCCGTGGTGAGTGGAGAAGCCCCACCCAGCTCACCTTGCCTCCCAGGCCCTGGAGGTGACCCGGGGCCACGCAGCTTGGAGGTCTGGGCGGGGCCCGAGCGCAGGAGCTGCTGCATTTCCCGCACAAGAAGTGTGTGTCGGGGGGTGTATTTGGGAAATAGGAGGCGAGGGCGTGGGTTGCCCACATCTAGGGGCCAGAGGGCCTCGGTGGCGTGTCCTGTGATTCTGATGGCCTGACCCTGGCCTGGCCCCGGTCTCTGCCCCCAGGGGATGGGGTCCCAGCTTTAGGAACAGTGACTCACCAGGTCTCCTCTCGGGCCCCGCGCGCCTGGGGTCCCCCGTGGTCCTCTTTCCCCAGGGCCGCCCTGTGTGGAGGCAGCAGAGGGCGGTGAGGCTGCAGCCCTGACGGTGCAGGCTGGGGCTCGAGGCCTGGGCACAGGGCCTGGCGCCCCAGCAGATACCAGGACTTGCAGTCCCTCCATCTCACGCCCCATCCTTCAGAGACTGGGGTCCCATTGGCTCCAGCACACTCCCCGGGGTCTGTCCACCTGGGACCACAGGGCTGGTCACACCGTCCACGTCTGCCACTAAGTGGTGAGGCCCAGGACACCTCCACTCACCCTCTCTCCGGGGGGTCCGTCTGGTCCCGCGTTTCCCTGGGATTAAGAGGAATGAACACGAGTGTTAGTTTGCGTCGGGAACGCTGCTTGAGGCTCGGGCATCAGGAGGACGAGGGGCTCCTACCTCGTCGCCGGCTTCTCCCTTCTCTCCCAGGGGACCGGGTGCTCCAGGCTCACCCTGGGGACAACAGTGAAGACTGTCCTTGACCCTGCGGCCCCTCCCAGGGCCGGCGCCCACCCCGCTGTATCGGGGGGCTGTGTGCATACTCACCTCGTCTCCGGGGGGCCCCGTGTTCCCTGGCCTCCCAGGCTCCCCGTCTGCTCCAGGCTCACCCTGGAAAGATGCAAGGGTCAGCCTTCAGGAGGCCACGCCCAGCCGTCCTGGGGGCCAGTGACCCTACGCTGGCCCTGCTTCAGGCCGCCGTCCCTGACTGGCTGCAGGAACCTCGGACACAGAGGACCCTCCCCAGACACCCACATCTCTGCACAAAACCCGCCTCCTGGGTTCAAATGCCGCCACCACAGGGGCCAGCCCGGCCCTCATGAGTGGATGCCCACTGTTGCCAGGCTGGGGACCTCGGCCCACACTCCAGGACATGTGCGTTGCTAGGACGCGTTTGGGGCGGAGTTCATGTTACTGCTCCAACTTTCCCAGCAGCAGATTTGAATTAGGCTCAAAACGTGAAGTCCTCATGCCTCACTGCTCTGCCCACTGCAGCATCAGCGCCACCCTGTTTATTCTTGAGTTTAGATTTCCCGTGAGCAGATCGATTCTGGGCTGACCCGCGGGCTGCAGGCTACGTGGACATTCCTGAGGTGACCAGAGAGGCCCCAGACGGATGAGCAGGGGCGGCTGGTGTGGTGGGGACAGGACGTGTCCGAGGCTCAGGAACCAGCACTTCCCGGGGCGGAGGGCCCCCCACCCCAGCCCTGGCGGCCTCAGGAAGGGCAATGGCGAGGCCTCATCCCCCATGGGCGGTGGGGCCTGGCCCCCAGACTAGGGGCGAGAACCTGCTTCCAGGAGGAATTTCTGCTCAACGCTCGGTGGGTCGTAAAGCCCCAGCCTGGCCTGCCGCGGGCTTGAGTCACTGACCTTCCCTCCTTTCAGTCCGAAGGCACCCGCGTCGCCCTTGGGCCCAAGGGGTCCTTGGATGCCCTGGGGAGAGGACGCAGAGTCAGACCACATTCTGAAACCGCAGCCACTGGGCTGCACACACGTAAGCGACAAGCAGAAGGGCAGGTCTGCACGTGGTGTGGCCCGTGCGACTTCTTAGCGTGTCAGCAGGAGGGCTGAGGCAACTCCACTCTTGACGACTTAGTCTTAAAATGTCGGTGAGAGAAAGTGACTTACATCGAATCCGGGCGAGCCCTTGCAGCCTGGCAGGCCAGGGTACCCCGTCTCCCCCTGCAAGGAGGAAGGCGGGTTCGGTGATCAAGCCTTTCAGCACTGGCCCATCCACCCGCTTCCCAAGAAAGCCCCACCCGGCAGAAGGAGCTCTGAGCTTGGCCAGGTGGCTTGGGGTCCACTGGGACCTGGGGCTTGGCAGGAAACGTCTCCTGCCTTTCATGCTGCCCAGGGGTGGCCGCACATGAGACCCCTCCCCACCCACCGGCCCTGGGGTGGCCAGCCTTGCCCACCGTCCCTTCCTGAAACACGGGCCCCGCCTCCAGCCCTCCCCCAGCTGAGGGTGACCTTCATGCCATCCACGCCGTCCACGCCACGCTTCCCCTTCTCGCCCTGCAAAGTGCAAAAACCAAAGAAGGTCAGACCAAGGTCAGACCGCACCCCACAGGGAAGTGTCCCCACCGGCCATGCCCCTCCGGCCACACTCACCTTGTAGCCCTTGGGTCCCCTGGAGCCCTGAGGAGACAGGAAGGAAGGGTGAGAGGTTTGGTCTCCCCATCGTGGGGCGAGGTCCCCAAGGAGGGCGCCTCCCCACCACCCAGCTCATCGCAGCCCAGCCACGCCGGGAACAGGCAGCATTGTCCCTGTCCAGAGTAGGGGGCCGCTCTGGGCCCCGAGGGACACCCCCCAAAGTCTCACGTCACTCACCTTCTCCCCTCGGCTCCCTTTTTCTCCCTAGACAGCAAACAGAGGAGGGAAGGGGGCTGTGAGGGGCGCCCCAGGCCGGATGCCCTGAGGCCCCAGGAAAGGCTGTGGTAGAGGAGGGGGAGACGCACCTTCATGCCCTGGTAGCCGACGGGTCCGAGGTCCCCAGGCCTTCCCTGCAACAGAGGAAGGGGTGCGTTAGACACCCCTGGGGGCAGGGGCAGCCCCCATCCAACCCGCTTGCTCTCCACGCTACTCAGGCCCGGTCAGCTGGAGAGACCTGGCTGGCTGACCACTGACCTGCGTCTGAGAAGCGCCCTGCTATGAAGGCCTCACCCACCCCTCCCGGGGGCTCTCAGCGGAGCTCCAGGGAGGCGGAGGCCCAGAGCCCCCCACGGGGCCACGGGGGAGGGGAAACTGGCCGTGGCTGAAGCAGAGGCCCTGGGACTTTGCTGGCCGCCCCCTGCCCCCGCCTTCTGAGAGCAGGTGGGCCTGTGGGGGCGCCTGAGGGGCACGGGGGGTCTTCCCGGGCGGGGGCTGCTGGAAGGACGGCTATGCCGCGTGCGCCCTGGTCCTCGCCACCACGAGGGCCGTGTCCTCTGAGGGTCAGGCCACATGGCGATGGTGCTCAGAAGCCAGCCATCCTTCTGGAAGCTTCCGCAGCCCAGTTCCCTGGGCTCGGGCTTCTCAGCGCCCCCATCCCCCGGTCAGGGCTCGGCACTCACGGGGTCTCCGGCGTCTCCTTTCTCTCCCGGGAGCCCTGGCTTCCCTCTTTCTCCCTGGAATACAGAGCAGATCAAGGTTAGACGACAAATTCCATTTATTTCTTAAAAGCTGGTGAGAAGGACCCTCTACCTGCGAACAAAAAAGGTCCAAAAAGCTATTCCATCCGGTCCCTAGTGTTCATGTGATTTTCAGGCACCTTTCTCGTGGCCCATCCTGGGACCTGCGTGGTCAGGTCCACGCTCCCCTCCCACACACCCCACCGGGCCCTGGGGCTGCCCGGCGCCGGCTGGAGTGACCCCTGAATCTTTTCTCTCCGCCCATTCTTGCTGCTGGGGCGGGCGGGGTGGGTGGGGCGCAGAAGCCCCCCGGAGGAGGTAGCCGTGTGGCTCCACGGCTACTGCACCTGACACTTTCTAGGAAAAGCCAGAAATGTGGACTTTCACAAGCAAGATCCCAGGCTGTGAATACTGGGAACTAACTTTGCTCTCCAAAACCTCCGCACGAAGCAGTCGTGGCCTTGGGCCATGTTCACCCGTCCCATGGAGGGTCCGCCTCCAGCAGCGAAGCCACAGGGGTGGTCACTCCAGAAAGGCCGCTCCCTCCCCCATGGGGAAGAGGCCGGAGCGGCGGGCCCCACCCCACGGCAGCCCGTGGCCGCCGCATCGGCGTGGGGTCACGGCGCCTGGACTCTCTCCCGCGCTGGGGCACCTGCTCAGCACAGCAGGCGGGCGGTGAGCGCTCAGGACGGCTGCCTGGGGTCCAGCGCATCCCTAACACCTGGGTGCCAGGCAGCAGGGACATTTCTCCCAGGCTTCCCCCCCAACCCAAGGAGGAAAGCACGGACAGGACGCGGCCACGCACCTCATACCCGGGGTCGCCCCGCAGCCCAGGAGGTCCTCTGGCGGGCTGCAAGACACAAGAGAATGGTGAGCGCGAGGCGGCAGAGCCGGGGGGCCCGGGGCGGGGCTCGCACACTCACCTGGCACTCGAAGGAGCAGCACTGCGGAGGAAGGGACAGGGGACACGTCAGAGAGCCCGGGCACAGCCACACCGGCCGCCCGCGCTCAGCCTGCTGCCGGGCAAACGGGCGCCGGTGACGCTATGGTGCGGGGCGGGGGGTGGGGGGGCCTTACCACTTGCTCCACGTTATTTTTCTGAAAAGTGAAAGAGAAAAGTCAAATTAGTTTTCATTCCCAGGCGCGGGATCTCCGGCATCTTGGACACGGCGGGGAGGGCGGGGCCGCGCTCACGATCATGTCCGTGATGGTGTCGATGGTCTGGCTGATGACGGCCTCCGCGTCGCGGCTCTGCCCCCAGTCGGCCGCCGTGAAGTTGCGCCTGTACGTGTGGTCCGTGGCGATGATGCTCAGACGTGGCTCCTGGCGTGGATGCGACCAGAACAAGGGCGAACGTTGGTGACGGTGGGAGCGCCGGGCCCCTCTCCACCTCTGCTCCCCTGGAGCCCCCCGTCCCTCAGGCCATGCCTGTACCTGTGCTCCCCCACCCCCCGCCCAGCGTAGGCAGGGGTCCTACCAGGTGGTCGGGCGTGATGGCCACAGAGAAGACTCTGACGCCCAGGTGCTTGGCCTCGTTCACAGCATCTTCCAGGCCCCCGCACGGCTCCTTGTAGCCCTCCAGCGGGTGCCCATCAGTCACCACGATCAGGTACTTGTTCTCCTTCAGGTGGGAGCCCCTGCAGGGGGTGAGAGAGGTGAGACCACCCAGCCGGGCCCCTCAGGCCAGCACTGACCCTGACAGCTCAGGGCCCCACTGGAACCGCAGAGCTGAGACCCCTAGACTGGAGGTAAGGGTCAGGGGGCTAGAAACCCTGGAGAGAGACCCAGACCCAAGGCAACGTTTCCTGTTTCTCTGTGTTGATCCGGCCACAGGTGGGATCATAGGAAAGGACATTACACAGGAAATAAAGCTCTGTGGGATCTCATTTCAGGCCCCCTCTGCCTTCAGTGGTTGAGACGACAGTGGGCCGCTGGAGGGAAGGACAGAGGGGTGGAGAGCGCCCCTGGCGGCCATGGGGCAGGCTGGGCGGTGGTCAGCAGCACGACCCCCTCGGCCACCGGGACTGGTCCTGGGGACCTTGGACAGCCCTGGAGTGTGGCCGACCAGGCTGCGATCAGGGAGGTGCGGCAGGCGGGCGCTCACCCCACGAGCAGCTCCTCCAGCCCCTTCTTGATGGCGCAGTCCGTGTAGGTGCCTTTGCCGAAGTACTTGACCGCGTCCACGCTGCTCTTGAGCGCGTCCCGGCCGCCGGGCATGCGCGTGAGCCCGCGGATGATCTCCACCTCGTCGCTGTAGTGCAGCGCGCCCGCGTTCCACACCAGGTTGCGGTCACAGCGGTAGTACCTGCGGGCCCCACGGAGGTGAGCGGCCCTCCCCAGACGCAGGCCCGCTCCCCTACTGCGTCCATCCAAAGGCAGGACTGCCACCACGTCACAGGTGGACAGATGGCCAGTCCCGTCTCGCCCCAAGAGGGAGGAGCCTGCGGGCCCTGGCCTGGGCTTCCCGAGTGGCCCTAAGACCCTGGGTCCCGCCACCGGGGGCCACACGGGGCGGGGGCGGCCAGCTAGTGACCACCATGTCCCCGGCTCTCCAGGGCCTCAGACGAGGAGCTGTGTGCTGAGACCCTGCTCCAGGGCCACGGGGTGGGGGGCAGACCCTCCATGGACAGCAGTCGGGCCGCTGACAGTGGGCAGGGCAGGGACACTGGTGGGGACCCCTGGATCTGAGTGGCCTCCTCTCTCTGCCCCGGGCACCTCAGTCGATGGTCTCCGGGGGTGGCCAGGCCCGCAGCCCATCAGCAGACGGGTGACGGATGCCCCTGCGGAGAACCAACGCCGACAGCGGGAAGAGCCCCCAGTTCACAGGCGGGAGAACTGAGGCACAGGGCCAGAGTCCCCTGGAGCGGGACGACGGGCTGCAGGGCTGCCCTGGCACCCCCTCCCCGAGGCACATCCACACCGGGGCCCTCCCTGGGCCTCATAAACCCGGGCATTTCGGGAGGCCTGGGGCTTCAGTCCCACAGTCCCTGCATTGGGCAGGCCTGTCCTCTGTCCCTGCGGCCCCTTCTGGTGCGTGGGAGGCTCGGCGCCTGGGTCAGCTGCTCAGTGGGTGAGTGGGTCAGCAGGGACAGGGTGGGAGGAGGGGTGGGGCCTGTGCAGGTGAGGGAGGGGGAGGAACCTGGTCTGAGCTGAGCCCCCCCCCCCCCCCCCCCCCCGTGGCCCTGCCCCGCCCCTCTGCAGGCGTGTCCTGTGCTTGGCCGCACCCCCACCCTGTGGCCCTGCCCCGCCCCTCTGCAGGCGTGTCCTGTGCTTGGCCACACCCCCACCCTGTGGCCCTGACCCGCCCCTCTGCAGGCGTGTCCTGTGCTTGGCCGCACCCCCACCCTGTGGCCCTGACCCGCCCCTCTGCAGGCGTGTCCTGTGCTTGGCCGCACCCCCACCCTGTGGCCCTGCCCCGCCCCTCTGCAGGCGTGTCCTGTGCTTGGCCACACCCACTGCCCAGGGCTTCCCCGTGAGTGAGTGGATGCACGGTGCTCCCAAAGCCAGGACTGGGCTGGGGGCCCCTCCGACCAGGACTCTGGACATGGGGGACACTGGGACCTCGGGCCCGGGGTGTGGGCTCTGACCGTCCGCTTGGGCAGTGGTCGGCGCCCCGGTGGCTGGCGGGGAGTACCCCCTCCAGACACCGGGCGGACCCACAGGGCCTCGGTCAGCTCCCCACGCCCGCTCAGTGGTGGAGGTGGGGAGCTGTTTCCTCCTCAGGGTTTGGGGCCCGGAGCCCAGGCAGCAGCACTGCCCCTTCCGCCCTCCCGGCCGACCGGCCTGCTCCGTCTCAAGCGCAGCTTTTCCCTGGCCTGTCTGGACCACTCAGACTCGGGGAGGGGACTCGAGAGGCCCGGCCGGCACCACCCTTCTCAGATGCAGACCCAGCCGAGCAGGTTGCGGCTCAGCTCTGCCTGCTGGGCCACGGCAGGGTGACACCAGGCAGGCCGGCCCCGAGAGGACGGAGGTCCTACCTGTCGTTCAGGTTGTCGATGAAGCGCTTGGTGAAGGCCTTGACCTTGTCCACCAGAGCCCCGTAGGGCTTAAGCCTCAACGCCACGCTCTCAGAGGTGTCCAGCACGAAAAACAGGTCCACGGGGCAGTCTGGGCCGGGAACCGGAGGAGGGGCCTGCAGCTCACGCCCTGCGCCCACCTTCCCCAGGTGCGTCCTCCACCAGCTGCCTCCCCGGCCAGCACCCCTGCGGCAACTCAGACTCCCACCCTCCCGGAAGGGCGAGGAGTCCGCCCTTCACCACAGCTGAGGTCGTTTTCTCACCGCGTTTCCAAGTTGAATTTAAAACTACCAGGGGCATGACCTTCAGAAGGGGGGGAGGGTGGGGACAGGTGACCGTGTTTCTTGACTGACCACCAGCAAGGAATCAAAAGGAGCTGAGAGGCAGAGAGGGGGCAGCACCCGCGGGGACAGGCGCTCAGGGAGCTTGCGGGCTGAGCCCCGGCCGAGGCTCAGCCTCCTCCTGTCGGGTCCGGCGCCAGCCGCGCGGCATCTGAGCGCTCGGGCAGCAAGGGAAGGGGCTGGGGTCCCACTGGGGCATCACAGCTGATACGTCTGGTCCAGGCCGGCCTCGCCCGGCAGCCGAGGCCAGAGTCCCAGACGCGGCAAGTCCACTCACCTTGGAAGGCGATGGCCCTCGAGGCTGCCGCATCGTCCTGCGCGGTGGCCCAGCAGGCCTGCAGCAGCAGGGCGAGCAGAACACGGGGCAGACTCATGTCACCGGCCTGCGGGTCACCATGGAGCGGGGGCAGGGGGCAGGAGGCAGGCGGCGGTGGCCAGAGACAGAAAGAGAGAGAGAGAGCGAGCTGTCTCTGCTCTCCTTCGGCCAGAGTTTCAGCCCAGGAGGGAGGGAGGGTGGAGGGAGGAGCGGGGGAGGGGCTGCGGCGGGGGCCCAGCGGCCAGGGAGGCGGGGTCTCTCCCAGCTCCGCTCCGGGCGAGTCACTCACGCCCCCCCCCAAGCCGCTCTGAGCCCCGGACGCCACTCGCGAAAGGATTTACCTCCCTGGCTTGTGGGGAGTTTTTTATTTGCTTACAGGTCTCCTGCTAAGTCAGCTTGAAGAAGTCTGAAGAGGACGCGAGCCCTGAGACGAATTTCCCCGAGGCGTTTTGTTTCCAGCCTTCATGTGGGAGTGATCGGCCTGTTTGCCTGTCCACTCGCTCACCAGTTTCTACAAATCACGGTGCCGTTTGTGTAAACACCTCAAATCCATTGATCTGTCTGACTTCCGAGGCTTCGGAGAAATATCTCTTCACCGTTTAGTCAAATACATATTGACGAAAGACTATTTCATTTTTTACTCTGGGAAAACGCAGTCAGAACAATAAGTATACGTGCATTTGTTTTATATAAATACATATATAGACAGAGAGACAGAGACACAGAAAGAGGAGGGTGAGACCCTGCTTCTGAGGACAGATGTGAAGACCCCCGACCCCGGGGCCCTGCAGGGGTGGGCTCCAGATGTGGCCAGGCCCACCCCTGCCCCAGAGAACATTCTAGATCTTTCCCAGAGCTGGAGCTGTTACCACTTGTCTAACATCAGCCGAAATGTTTTATAGTTTAAAGACACGCCGAAGTCGTATAACCACAGTAAAGGAGTTTTGAGAAACCCTTCGGGAATTATACCCGCGGTGGTTGCTGTGGGACTTCTTCCAGTGTTTTCCCCGTACGTACGTTCTGAATCTTCTGTGAGCTAACCGTGGGGGTACTTTTACTTGCCACTGGTCTCACCCAGGCCGTGCTGTGGGCAGTTCTCTCTGTGCTTTGGGGTTGGGTGCAGGGCACCCAGGGTCAGACAAGGGGGCTTGGCCCCTAGCGCAAGGCTGTTACCTGCTCACGTGGTCTCTCCAGGTCTGAGCTGTTTTAGCTGCAGAGGCGGCAGCACTAATGTTCTCGCAGGTTTTGGAGATGAAATCGGAATTTGTTGTGTGAAACCCTGAGCCGTGACTCCCCACAGCAGGGGCCCAGCTGCCGGGCGGTTCTGGACTCAGCTTGTCTGTGAAATGGGGAGAAACAGGGACAGTCGTGCTCGGGCCTCTGGCCGATTGTGGGACGGGAGGGTCCATTCGCGGACACCGCTGGGCAGTGAGGATGCGGGTGTGAGGGGGGCACAGGGACACCCACACTTCCCAGCCGGCAGCGCCGGGCGAGGTAGTCCGGAGGGGTGGGCCGGCCCCGGCAGGGTCAACATCCCCACAGCCCCGAGGCCCAGGCCAGGCCTCAGACCCACCCCTGCAGGGCTCCCGGGAGCCGGGCAGACAGCACAGCTGCCCTACGGGGCCGTCGGCCAGGGTGCAAGGGAGGAAGTTAGGGTGCCTGGCTCTGCAGCGCCTCCTCTGCTTGTGGAGAAGAGACAGGATGGGCAGCCAGAGGCCCCTTTCTCTTCCTCTCCCTCCCACCGTGGGCCTTGCTGGCCCCTCCCCGGGGGCGGGGCGTCACTCATCCGATGTCCCAGATCGGCCTTCGGGGAGCGAGCCTTTCTCCACAGCACTCCAGGGACCATGAGGGCGCCTGCTTGGCGTGGAGCCCTGGAGCCCTCTGGGGGAGGGGCATGAGAGGGGAGGGGCCCCAGGGAGATACTTGGCCCGAGGCTGAAAGCCCCGCCCCCCGCCCTGCCCCTCGCATGGTATCCAGCATCCGTGAGGGGTGAGAGGTGGGACGAGGTCCTCGGGGACCAGGCTGGGAGGGTGTGGGTGTCTGGGGGGAGGGTGGGTAGCAGGGCTGCTGCAGGTTTGAATGGACCCCCAGGTGACACTGTCCAGGCAGCTGAGGTCTCCAGGTGGGAAGAGTCAAGGCCCTGGAGAGGTGGGGGAGGACATGGGCTGGGGTTCCAGGAGGCTTGGGGGACAGGGCTGTCCCCAGGCCCCACGGGAAGGGTGGGGTGGTGATGGGGAGAAGCCCCCCATCTCTGGGCCTCTCGCCCATGCTAGGGGGCTGTTTCAGGGAAGCACGGGTCACCTGCCCCCGGGGTGCGGCCTACAGTGTCTGGAGGCCCCGCAGGTCACTCCCTGGGCTTCGGCCTCCTAGGGGCTGGGGCTCCGGGCCCCTGGGCCCCTGACAGGAGCCCTCCAGGGGCGCCCCCGAACGGACTCCTGCACCTCCCAGGCCCCAGTGATACCAGGTGCCTCCAAAAGTAAGCGCAGGGAAAGGGGAAGTTATCCACCAGGACTGTCCTTGCGTTAAGAACCACGGCGTGGGTGGAAGCTGGCAGGAAAGCGGCTCCTCCAGCGGCTCCTCCGGAAACGCCTCGCCCCGTCCCAGGGAGCCGCGGGAGGGGCCTGCCGCCGGCAGCGCTGATGGGGCGGGGCCGAGCCCTTCCCCGTGCAGCCACAGCGCCCCTCTGCCCTGCAGACGCCGCAACCACCGCCGGCAGGGCCTTCCTCCCTCTGAGCATATCCCTCTTTCCTCCTCACCCTCCCCCCTCCGCCCACCCTTTTCAGGCAGCAAGTGTGAGGCCCTAAGAGGGGAGGGTGGAGGGGGAGCCCTCCTGCAGCCCCTCCAGCCACAACCAGTGTCGGGTTGTGCCCGGACCCCTGGGGCACGTCTCCCCCCACTGCCCCCAGCCTGTGAGACCCTCTCCAGGGGCCTGTGGGGTTGCTGCCAGCCTGCCCCTGTCAGGGGCCAGGGCCCCTCAGACACAGGGCGCACTCCAGGAAGGACAGCAGGGCTACGGCCCAGGACCCTTATGGAGGGGGGATGAGGGGAGTGGCAGGGGCAAGGAGGTGAGAGCAGAGCTCACCCCCCTCCCGATCTGGTCTCCAGGCCAGGCACCTGGATGGTGATGCCCCCCGATGGGTGATGCCCCCCGGTGGGTGATGGCCCCCCAATGGGTGATGCCCCTCAGATGATAGGTGATGTTCCCGATGGGTGATGCCCCCCAATGGGTGATGCCCCCCAGATAGGTCATGCTCCCGTGGGTGATGCCCCCCGGTGGGTGATGCCCCCCTATGGGTGATGCCCCCCAGATAGGTCATGCTCCCATGGGTGATGCACCGTCTGGTGTGGGCATGTGGGGAACATGGACATGCCCTGAGGACAGTGCGGACACCTGCCAGGCCCCAGGACCTTGGCCCCTGGCCCTTAGCACAAGTCCACCCCTGCAGAGCATGAGGGTGAGGGTGTGCCTTGCCGTGGGCAGTGCATCTCTCATCATCTCCTCTCCACTTGCTCACAGCACTGTGTCCACACAGTGAAGGTGGCCAGCGGTGACCCCACGCGGCACCCCATGCCGCCAACCAGGTGGCAGTGCCCCAGGCAGCCCGCTGCTGCAATGTCCAGGACACAGAGCCAACCGTTCCAGGCCTGCGCCCGGGTCCCCGGGGCTGTCGGGGCAGCTCCAGGGCCCCCGCCTGACCGCACGCCTCGTCCCCCTCTGACAGTCCTCCTGCCGGCCGTGCAGGCCCAGGGCCCAAGCGCGGCCCCCTCTGTTGGCCCCACGCTGCAAGGAGGCCTTCTGCTCTGAAGTGACCGCGTGAATGGCATCCCAGAGGGCGTCCCGTGGCGAGCATCCCCGCGGCTGTGGCCGGCAGGCCCGATGGGCGGCACTGCCCCTCGGAGCGAAGTCCGCTCTGCCGCGCGGGCTCTGCGGCCCGAAGCGGCTCCTTCTGGGCAACGTTGTGCATTTATGATGGCAAACATGGACTTTCAGGGCGCAGAGGGCTTTTCCCTGTGTTCCTGGTTCAGTGTTTCCTCCGACTCAGGGGTAGGTGGGCAGAGCTTACCCCCATTGTCCAGGTGGGGAAACCAAGGTGGGTTATCGTGCCCAGAGCCACACGGTGGGTGAGAGACCCGTGGAGACAGACCCAGGCCGCTGCCCACGGCTGAGCCCTTGCCGCTGAATGGACACCTCCCGGCCCCACCAGGGCCACTCGGACCCACGGCAGGGTGAGCTGTCCTCCACAGGCCCTGAAAACTCAGACTCCTCTTGTTAGAACTTCCTAGACCAGAAGGGCCCAGAGGATGGGGAGACATGGTGGCCCCGAGGACAGGGCGACATGGGGAGTGTCCCAGGAGCCTGGCTTCCCAAGCGATGGCGGTGGGTGTTTCCGGAACGTCCTGCTTCTTCCCGGCTGTGGGTGACAGAAAGCCGCCTTCACCTATAAACACCAAAGACCCAAACTCCCTTAGCATCTGTTGAACAAAACCCTTTTGATTTCTTTTTAATGCCTCAACTATTGAGTGAATTTTCCTTCCAACTTAGAGCATGATTCATCCAGGAAAATGTTTTCCGTGGTTACACATGTGGTTTCCATGGTTACACATGTGGTTTCCATGGCAGGGTGACCGTGAGGACGTCGGAGCTGGCGGGGGTGCCAGACTGGCCAGGCTCCTGCCCCTGCCCTCAGCGTGGACCAGCCTCTCCCTCCTGTCCCCTCTCCTGGCCAGCTTGACTGTCGGGTCCAGCGGTCTGGCCCCAGGCACCGAGCACAGGGTGGTCCCGTCTCCCAGCTCTGACTGCAAAATGAGTCAGCTGGATGGGAAGCAGCCAGTGGTCAGAGAAGATGCTGGGGTTGGGGGGAGCCGGGATGCCTCCCCCAGGGGCCGAGAGGTGTGGACCGGTCACGGCCAGGCTGGCCGCCCAGGTGGAAGCGCTGGCATGTGGGGCATCTGAGTCACAGTGACCTGCAGGCGGGACCCCTCAGGTGGTGACTCATGTCCTAAGTGACAGGGAGCTTGCACCAGCTGGCAGCAGGAAGGCAAAGAACCACCAGAAAAAGAGGCCAGGATGGGAAAGGCAGTGCCCACAGACGTCCACGCGTGCTGGCCGCTCCAGGGGACAGGAGGGCTCCCGGGCTGTCGCCTGAGGAGTAGCTGGGGCGCACCCACCAGGGAGTGTGGTAGGTCCCCACCCCTCCGCATCCCAGCTGCCCCGAGAAACCGATGAGTCTGTCTGGCCTGTGTCCCGGGGCCATGCGCTTTGGCCTGATTTACTCTGTCCGGTTGCTGAAGAGCTGAGAGTCATAGTCCCTGGTCGGTTGGAATCAGACATAGAGGCTGTGGTTGTCGTTTGAAAGAAACACTGAAAAAGGAAGGAAAGGGGGGGGAGGGGGAGGGGAAAGGGGGAGAGAGGAGGGGGTGGGGGAAGGACCCTCTGGACAGACAGTCTGTGATGGACGCCGTGCGGGGGCCGTCCCAGCGTCCGGGGTGGTGGAGCTGTGGCCACTGCCCGTCTAATAACTGGTGAAACGTGAGGCCCGAGGGTCATTCCCCCAGGTCCCACTGTGACAGCGTAGGAGCAGCGCTGCCCACACCCCGTACGAGGCTGGCCAGGCCCCCGGAACTGTTTCACCAAGTTCCCAGGGACCTCAGCAGGGAACGCATCTTGTCTTTTGGGAGGTGCCCCCCCAAGCTTTGTAAAGAGAAGGCATTTCTTTGCCCTGAGTGGGCTGGGGAGGGATGGGCACAGGGCCCCTGGAGGACAGGCCGAGACACGACGACCCGGCTGCGGGTCTGGAGGGGTTAATGTTTCCCCAGCTACCTCATGCTGGCCTCCGGTTCTGTGGAAAAAGCAGAACATCTGGCAGTAGAATGTCTCTAATGGCGTCTGAGGCTGTGGGAGAAGCTTGGCCTTCCTTGGAAACAGAAGATTTAGATGAAATTGGGGAGCCCGGGGGAGGGGCTTCTCAGGAAGCGACAGCCCCAGGCGCCCACCGCAGCCCACCCAGCAGGGCCCCTGCCGTCACAGCATTCCTGCAAGCGAAAGTCAAGTCCTGCTCTGCTGAACTTTGGGGCAGGGGCCCCAGGGGCACAGCCAGCCCTGTCCTGGCGCCTCTGAGGTGCAGTGAGGCTCCAGAAGGGCGAGGGTCTTGTGTGGGACCCCTGGTCTGGGGGCTGCAGGCCCTGCCCACCCCCCGCCAGACCCCCTGCACCCACTTCCCCCAGCCTCAGAGTGGGACGCCCTCTCTTACAGCGAGGGCTGGGCTCCCACCCGCAGGGCTGCCCTTGGCAGTGGGCCGGGGGCCAGGCAGTCCCTGCAGGGCCTCTTCCCCTCCCCGCTGCTTCCTCGAGGCGGGGGTACTGGGGCCCGATGTGGTGTCTGGCTGCGGGGCCAGCCTGGTCCCTGATGACGTGAGCTAACCCCACACTAGTGGGCACAGGACTAAGGGTCCTGGCCATGGGCCTGTGCCCCTATATCCCAAGTCACACAGCGGGTGAGGGCGGAGGGAGAGAGTGGGCCTTGCCCCGCCGCTGACAGCCCCCAGACCGCTGGACCCCAGAGAAAGAGGGAATGCTCCCCCCAGGTGGCCAGGTGCAGGGTGACCTCAGTCCCGGGTCACTGAGGGCCCAGCCCGGCAAGCCCCGACCCTGGCTTTCTCCCCTGAGACCCAGGACCACGGCATCTGCGGGGGCCACTGAGACCCTCTGACCCTCGGCCTGACTGTACCCAGGCTCTGGGAAGCTGCTGGCATCCGGCCGGTGTACCCTGAGACCCAGAACCCCAGGAGAGCAGGGGCGGCCAGACCGGGAGAGGCCCCGCTCTGCCCCCTGCTGGTCGAGTGACCTCGGGCAAGGCACTCCAGCTCCGCACACTGTCCCGAGAAACCCCGACATGCTCAGCGTGGGCAGCTGGAGGAGGGTAATGACAACAGCGTTGAGGGCATGAGGCTAGGGTACCATGGACACGGGTCCAGGTGGACCCGCCCTCCTGAGCACAGCTCCACATTTGGCTTCCACTTGCTCCACGTTTGCTTCACATCATGAGAGGCGTGGGGTGCTCGGGGAGAACATCTGAGTTCTCAGAAACACGCCGCGGCTGCTGGGCCTTGAGCCACCCGCCCCTGACCCTGGCACCCCTGCCCCTGGAACCCGTGCCCCTGGGACCCCAGAGTGTGTGTGAGAACAGACACCGATGTTCCAGGGAAAAGGGCCTCCAGGGGCCTGCGGTTTAAAATCATTCTCAAGAGGCAGCGTTAAAGCCTTCCCTCGCCGCCGCTCGCCCATGGGCCTGGGCCAGGCGGGGGGACGCGGTCCAGCCTGTCCTGGGCCACAGGGAGGGCAGGGTCCGGGGTCCCACCGTCGGGGAGCCCCAGAGGGAAGCCCCTCCCAAAGGTGAGGGAAGGGAAGGCCCCCAGCCCCGGCCTCGGAGCCCCCAGCCAGGAGGCAGCGACCCCGGGCTTCGGCACTGGGACCGAGGGGTTTCTGTGGGCCCAGGGCTGGGCCAGTGTCCTCCCCACGCGCAGAGCCAGGCGCCCAGGGGGGGCTGCTGGTCCAGAGCAGCGGCGCTCTGTCTGTGGGCCCCTAACCCTGCCAGGCCCAGGCCCTGTCCCAGGGCCCCTGCCTCTGCTCCACCCAGAGGCTTCAGCCCAGCCCCCTCCCTCCAGCCAAACCCCGGACATCCCAGGACGGGAAATGACTGCAGAAACAGTAGGTGGTCGCTTGGGACGCGTGAGTGCGCAGGGCCTGGGGCGCCCTCTGGTGCCCGTCGGGGCCTCATGCAGGACAGTCCGGCTCAGGAGGGACAGCCCCGCAGGAAGCATGTTGCCTGGTCTACCCAGGCCCCGGAGATCTGGAAGCAGGTCGAGGGTTCCTCTGGGGACAGGGGACTTGTGTGGCTGACCCCTGACCGTCCCCTGGTCCCAGTCCTGCCAGAGAGGCAGCAGGGCCAGTTGGCCTGGCCCCAGAGGCCCACCCAGGCCTCAGGCAGTGGGGCCTTCTGACGCCACCCACTGGGGTTTTCACTGGCCTCACATGAGTGCACGTGTCCTCAGAGTCATGTCACGGTTGCCCCAGGGGAGCCCTTCTCTCCCTTTCCCACCTGGGATCTGAGGAGCTCAGAGACACCTCCAGGCCGAGGTAGGCGCCCCGGGGGCCAATCCCCCGTCTCCTCCCCTGGGCTCCCAGCCCCGGGGGTCAGGTCAGCAGGTGGGGCCAGACCGGCCCCTCTGGCCCCAGGAGGCCTGAAGGGCAGTGACCCTGGGCTTCTCATGGGGCAGCCCGCCCACCCCACCAAGAGGAGGCGCGGAAGAGGGCAGGAGAGCGGCTGCGAGGGCTGGGCGGACCTGCCCCACCCCCAGGGCCAGCCACACGCGCCACAGCGCAGACCCCGGCCCCTGAGCTCGCCCATCTGCACGGGGGCCCTGGGACTCGGCACCACCGCGTCACCTCTCTTTTCAGACAAGGAGCTTGGGCACAGAGGCCTCGAGACCACCCCCAGACACCAGAGCCGGGCTCACGCCCCCACGGGGGGAGGAGAGGGCCGAGCAGCCAGCATGGGCAGGGGCGAGGGGCGCCCTCAGGGGCGTCTCGTGCTTTCCTCACACGCTCTGGGCGGGCTCGTGAAGTCTGCCAGAGCGCCTACTCTGTCCTGTTTTACTGCTGCTAACGGGATTATCCCTTCCACACGCCCTGAAGCTTCTGGACGCTGATTTCACGACGTGGCACTTGATGAAACCACCCTGAGTGCTTCTCGGTTTTACAGATGCGGTTCCAGCTGTTTGCCGAGCCTCCTTCCCCAGGCCTTGTGTCTCTGCAGCTTTTCCTCTCGGTGGCATCGGTCACCCGCACATGCTATGTCGTGGACGTGGTGGCTGTAGCAGGCCTGATGGTGTCCGGCTCAGACCCCCTCATGGGCCAGCACAGCGTCCCCAGCGCTGGAGGGTCACGCTTGCACCTGCTTCGGAGAACTGCCCTGACCGATGGACGTGGCCTCCACGCGTGCCTGGGAGGCGAGGCCCACGCGTGGGGCAGCTGCAGCCACCACGGGGGTCACAAAGGCTGATGCTCTCGTTTCCAAGGGACATTCAGACGCCAGAGCTCTGTGGGACCAGGGTCAGGCTTCACTGTGTATTTCTGGTAATCAAGGGCCTGCTTCTACTTCACCAAGTATCATAATTAACATCAGGAAATGAACACTGACTGGATAACACTGTCTAATCTACAGAACATATTCAAACGTCATCAACTGTCCCAATCTATCCTTTATAGCTATATATATATATATACACACACACACGTCCGGCCCAGGATTGCTCAGGGTCACGGCTTATACTTGGCTTTTATGCCTCGTTAACCTATTTCTTGCCTTTCCTGACTTGACAGCTTTGAGGAGTACAGGCCACTTAGTTTGTAAAATGCATCTCAGTTTGGGTTTGTCCAATGTTTCCCCCGATCAGATTCAAGTTACGCAGGAATTCCACACCCTTGTTCCCGAGCCCTCCTTAGGGTGTGGAGTCAGGAGTTGCCCGAGGCCCGTTTGTCCCACCACTGGGAGCGTCGCGGTGGTTCAGCGCCCAGCAAACGTGACGTCCACCAAGTTTTCCACTGAGAGGTTACAATCTTCTGGGGATACTCTTGGGGACTATGTTAAGTTTCCTCTTTCTCATTCAACTTTAACCCACGAGTTTTAACATTATTCGATGATCCTGGGCGAAACCAGTGACTAACCTGACCTGGGTGGCGGCGATTCTGTGACTCCTCATCCCTTCTACGGTTAAGGAAGAGCTTTCTCCCTTACCCTTGAGTTTTCCACGTGTTTATTTCTGTGGGCACTTGTGGATTCTCATCTCATTCTGTAGCTTGCGGCCTGTACCTGTCGTGACTGTTCGTTTATGTGCTCACGTGGGCGCACGGCTGGCCGGAGGGGCCGGTGCGGAGCCAGCTCCTGTCCTTCTCCGAGCACCACGCTCCCGCTTACCCTCTCTCTGCCCCACCCCAGACCAGCCATGTCTCCAAGGAGCCCCGATTCCTTCTGAAACCAGCAGAGATGGTTTTTAGAAACCAGGCCTGGATGGACGTGTGTCCTGCTCGCTCAGGTGCCCGCGCCCGTCCAGGGCCAGCAGCCAGGTCCCCAGGTCACCAGCGATGCCACCCGCGTGTCCTTCTACGTCGGCCCCATGGTGGCAGCTCCTTCACTGGGGGTGGGGGGGTAGGGGCCTGGTGTGAGTCCATCAGGGCTTTTGGCTGTGAACTCTGCTCCGTTCTTTCCTGTTTGATTACATCTCCTAGGGTTGCTATAATGAGTTACACGGACGGGGCAGCTCAAAGCCGTAGAAATGTATTTTCTCACAGTCTGGAGGCTGCGCGCCCTCTGGGGCTCCGGGGGAGGGGCCTCCGGCGGAGGGGCCTCCGGCCTCGCCGTCTCCTGGGGGCCGTGGCCGCAGCTCACCGACCGCACCTCCGTCTCCACCCGCCTGTCTTCTCTGTATCTCTGTGTCTAAATTTCCCTCTTCTTACGAGGGCCACCAGGGCCAGCATGACTCATCTTGACCGCACCTGCAAAGACTCTGCTTCCAAACGAGGCCAAGTTCTCAGGTTCTGGGACGAGGGAGGGGCTGCGTCTTCTGGGGACACAGTTCAAACCACGACACCTGCTGTAGGTTCTCCTCTCCTTGTATGATTTACTTTTCTGTGCTGTTTTCTTTTCAGTGTCACTTGGAAACAGCGCATGGCTGGAATCTGTGTATTTACCCAATAAGAGAGTTTCTATCTCTTTGAGAATCAATGGATTCACACGTTTCATAAGTGTCGCGAGTTAATGCACTTCACCTGCCTTCCTTCTGCGTCACTGTGATGCGTCTGAAGGAGTTTCTTCCATCTTACAGCATAATTTAAAACAGCCGTGTTTTTCTTTTTTTGCCTTTCCTACCTTTTATTAGATTGAGCAAATTTAGTTTATTTTCTTCATTTTCTCAGCCAGTTTGTAATTTACACACTCTATTTCTTTTAGTGTTGACTTTTAAAATGTTTAACATGCATAGACTTAGCTTTGTATTTTCTAAGATTCTGAACTTATTTTGTGTGTCTTTACTTCCTTGCAACAAGAGAAGAATCTAGTGTGTTTTAACTTACACTAGAGCCCCCGTCCAGACTTTCCACATTATTTTGTTAAGAGCTTTGGCTCCAAGTGGAATTTTTAAGTAAGTCTTATTTACAGTTTACAAATGAGCGTGACTCTTATTATTAGTTTTGTTTTTATTTACAGTCATTTTTTCTCATCCACCAACATTTGCTTCATAACCTCCTGTTCTTGGTTCATGGATATAATTCCCCCATTTATCTTTCTGAGGATTTAAACGATTCTGTGGTCATTATTCTGCTCTTTGCCGGGTGACAAAGGGCAGCAGAACACGCCCCGGAACAAGCCCTCTGGCGTAAGGATTATTTTGGGTCAAAGGCTCTTAAGTAGCAGCAGGTACGAGACGGGCCTGCTGACACCGCCCCCTTTCTCTGAAGGCAGGAGGGGAAGCCGTGGGAAAGACACCCTCCCGGCACCAGGAGGAAAGAAGCCTTCGTACCACCAGCGACGGGGAGTTGGGCCGAGAGGACTCTCAGCGAGCAGACTCGCGCAAGTGCCTCTCACCGCCCCCACCTCCCGGACAGTTAGTTGTTCCCCATGATGGTCTCTCTCTACCAGGTAGGAAGGTGTTTCGGTTCTGCTGTGCCTTTGGGTCTTCCTCTCCTTATGCGGCTCCCGTGACCCGTAAAACTTGTCTTAAATCAATCTACTGTTGGTCTGTCTCAGTCAGTCAGTCCCCGGGCCCAGCCGGGCACCCTCAGCGGGAGGTAACAGACCGACTGCTTTCAGGGCCGGACCCCCCTCGGACTCCGCGGTGTTAGCCTGGGAGCAGCTCCCGGTGGCCCCATCCTGTCCCCTCTCTCCTGCAGGTGATGTGGCCCCAGCAGGTGTCCAAGGGCTTAGCTGACGTGGCCACTGCTGTTCAGTGTGACCTGCTCCAGGCCGGGAGGGAGGCGAGAAGGGAGGCCACCCCTGGCCTCTGCCTCCGTGTGGTCCAGGCTGCAGCTGGGTGAGGACGGTCACTTCCGGGCCTGCAAGTCCACACTCGTGGGGCTTGTGTCTGTATTTCTTCCAGATGTGGCTTATTCTCCTCTTGGAAAGTGAGGGAGACGCTTTCTGGGACATTATTTCACACAGACTCACGTCTTCCCATCCACAGAGCCAGCTCGGGGCTTGAGATAGAAAGTTCTCAAAGCAAGTCTGTGACAAGTTGAATTATCCTAACGAAGCCCTCACAGGGCTGCAGGGAAGCCCACCCTGTCACCCCCAGGTGGCCAGGCCTCCCAACCCCCGTGCTAGATGAAAGTACAATATATAAACTCTATTGCTTAGAACGTTAAAGAAATGTAACTTTAAGAGCTATCCTATAAGTTAGCAGCAACATGCACAAGTACCCAGGGACATACACGACAAAATGAAAGATGCAAATAAAGGAAATTTTAAATGTGACTGAGATATTAAAGAAGACCTAAAAGGGAGAGGAACTCAATATGCCCAGGGAGACTCAAGATCTTAAAGCCGTTTGAAGAGTCAAGGCGATTCTAACCAAAATCCCGTCATGACTCTTAAATGTAGGAGGAAAACAAGAACATCAGATGCCCCTAAAGGAGAATAAAAGCAGGGCCTCTGGCCTCCAGAATCAAGGATGGCGGTGAAGCTGTGCTTGTTCACACAGTCCGGTACCTGGAAGCAGATGCGAGTGAAAACCGAGATGCCTCACCAAGGAGACCCCCCCCTCGGCAAGGGTAGGACCAGTTCCAGAAGGATGAGCCCTCACATGTCAGAACCAAATGGAAAACTCTGGGGAGAAAATGTCAGAAGATATTGACACGACCCCTGGGGAAGAAAGGAATTTGTCAAACAAGACTCAGAATTCACAGGCCACGAAGGAGAGATTGATCAATCTGACTCATTGAGATAAGCATCAAAAGACACGGAAACTTCCCAGAGCAAGCCACAGCCTGGGGGTATAACTGTAGCACACACGACCAACGAACGGTCGATCTCCACACGCGTGAAGAGCTCCTAAAATGCAGCGAGAACGACTAAGGGGCCAACGGGAAGATGGCGAGAACCAGGAGCAGGCATCCCATGAAGACGAGACGTGACTGGGGTTCGAACGCAGGGAAGGGGCTCAGCCATACCAGGAATCGGGGGAGTGCAGTTAAAACCACAAGTACGTGCACCCCCAGAGAAGGCTACAGCAGTGTCCCCCTCCCGAGGACCCCCGCCCGCTGCCGCTGGGAGCAGAGTCTGATGCGGCCGCCTGGGGCGGCGACTTGGCAGGGTCTGGCCCACCGCATGGCGTCTGTGCCTGGAGGGTCCCCCCGCGGGGGTGCAGCGCCCTGGCAGCAGGTGTACCCCGGCGGGGCCTCCCTCAGGCCTCAGCAAGCCCCCGCTGCCTCTGGCCGCGAGCGTCTTCCTTCACTGTGTGTGGGCGCCGTCCAAATACGAGTGTTTCCCATGAAATGCAAACCCCTGTGCCAGGAGACCCCAGAAGAACGTTTACACCAGCGATCTCTATAACAGTCAAAAACAAACAGAACTGCAGACAACCCCGATTCCCCCTGCGATGAGCGGACACGTGTGACCAGACGCTGTTTGGTCCTAAAACGGTCTGGGCTACAGCCTCAGCGGCTGCACCCAGAGCTGAGTGGAAAACGCTTGTCGTCGTGGAAAACGCTTGTCGTGGAAAACGCATTCGGTTCGATTCCACTTATCGGCCTTAAAAACCGTACAGAACTAAACAGTGTGTCGGGAGTGTGTAGGGAGGAGATAAGATGTAAGGGGCAATAAAACGGGCAAAGTCCAGGTGTGGTTTCCAGGGGGCAGAGGAGGGGATCTGGGAGGAGGGCCCCCGCCTTCAGAGGACACAGAGGAAGCAAATACGTTTATTGACTTTTTAATATTTACCCATCTATTTATTATTATTAATTTTCTCTGTTTCCTTCTGTGGATTTGAGGTTCCATCTGCTGTCGTTTCCGACAGAACATCAGTGCCACTCCCCTGCCTGCGCCTCTATTATCAAGTATCGTACGGTCATGGGTTAAAGCCCCAACGGTACAATTTTATAGATATTGTTTTCTGCAATTGTTTCTTAAGGAGAAGTGTGTGATTATCCTGTCTCTGTAATTAAGTAAATACTTACTTTACCGGTGCTCTTGGTTTGCGGGCACGTGCGGACTTGAATTACCGTCTGGGGTCGTGTGCTTTTAGCTCAAAGCAATTCCTGTAGTGTTGCTTGTGCGGCAGGTCTACTAGCAACAAACCTTCTCAGTTTTGTTTACCTGCAAGAATCTTTATTTTATCTTCATTTCTGCGTGATAGTTTTGCTGGATATAAGACTCTTGGTGGAGAGATTCTTACTTTCAGTATTTTGAACGTGTCACCTGTTGTGTCCTGCCAGCTCACCGTTTCTGATGAGAAGTCAGCTGTCGCTGTGACTGCGGCTCCCTGTGCGGGGCAAGTCATTCTCTCTCACTGCTGTCAAAGCTTTCTCTTTGTCTTTGGGCTTCCTGCCCACTTCCAGCCTCTGCAGAACGTGACTCCTGCACTTGGACAGCCTCCTCTTTCCTAGAATCTGCTTATATTGTCATCTTGTAACACTCCAGCCCCCTCTGGGGACTGAGGGCCCTGTCCTGCGGGGTGGCACCAGGGACAGAGCCTCTGCTCGAAGAATCAGGTTTCTGGCCCCTGGACATAGCCCATCCCTCCCTTCCCTCAAGCTAGTTTTACAATTAAAACATTTTTTTTTTAAATTGACGCCCCAAATACTGGACTTCAGTATTCTGACTGTGGTGTGTCCAGATGTGCGTCTCTGGTTTCTCCTCGAGGGGCCGGGAAGCTTCCTGGATACGGGATTATTGCTTTTCATCAAATTTGAGGAGTCTTCAGCCATTATTCCTCGGGATATGTTTTCTGCTCTCTCTCCTCTCCTTCTGGCTGACGTTCACTGGCTGCCCAGAACCTGGGGACACAGGCACTGCCACCAGAGTGGCTTCTCCGCGCCCCAGAGCTGGGCGGCTGTACCCTGACCGCGAAGGCCGGGGCCTCTGCTGTCTCTGAGTTTCCACAGGTTTTGTGGAATAAAAGCTTCCTTTAGTGGCTCCTTTGCTAATTCTGACCAATGTGCTGGGTGTTTCTTTGGGGGAGAGGTTCTGCCGGGCTCTTCACATGTGACTTTTAAAACGAACATGTGCTTAAATAATAGAAAATAAACAATAACATCTCACTTGTAAATGTGGGAGCACGTGACGCGGAACCGCCCTGGACCACCCTCCGCGCGTGTAACCTGCTGGCAGAGGGTCCTCCTCCTGACGGCTGCTCCCCTCTGGCCCCACTGACTGTGAGACGAGGGACCTCTGCTTGTGATTCTTACCCTCCAAGCTCCTGTGTCTCCTGGGGGACCCAGGCATCAGAAGGCGGGTCTCTGGACGTCCTCCTCCTCCCTGCTCGACCTGAGGCCAGGCTGAGCATCTCTGCAGCTCGAGGCCGTGGCTGTACGGGTGTTTTCAGCTGCCTGGCTGGTGCTCGGGTGCAGGGCCCCTGCAGGGGGCTCCCCACCTTCCGGACTCCGCCGAGGCGGCGGCAGGGCCCCCCGGCCCCCCTGGGCAGGGCTCTCAGACCGGAGCGTCGGCCTCTCTGACCACGTGTGCGGACATGCCCGGCGGGCCCAGATGTTCCCTCTGTAGACGCCTCCTCTCCCTCCAGGAGAACAAAGGGGCCTCCGGGTCCTCGGTTAACAGGCTGCCTGGCTTGGAGCCGCCGGAAATAGGACTCAGCCCCCATGGGAGGAAGCTGCTGGCTCAGGCCCGGTCCCTCACCCTGTGGCCAGTGAGGGTCCCAGCCGTCCGAGGAGAGGCTCTCATCTGTCTTCAGTCCGCCTCTCACTGGGTTATTTGTAAAGTGATGATTTCCTTCCCTGTCCTCCCCACGCGCCCCTCAGACCTTGTTTGTCGGAAGCCCGCGCGGGAGACGGGCTGGGAGCGTCCTTCCTGGTGTCGGCTGACACCCACCCCTGCGAGCAACGCAGTTGAAAGGGGGCGGCGGGGTTTTGCCACACTTTCCGACAAAGTCAGGCCCAGTTTCACAAGCTGGCTTGATCTTGTTTTGAATGGTCCTTAGGGCATAAATAGAAACTAACAGAGCCGGGAAAGCTGTGAAAAAGGAACATAGGTGATCCTGGAATGAAACAACTTATAAAATTCTTTGCTCGTGACCTCTGTGAATTAACCAGAAGCACACGGGCAGGAGCGTTCACAGCCAGGAGCCTGACAGCACCTTCCGGCGCCGCGACCAAGCTGGAAACCAGAAGCAGGCTGGACCCTGGAGGGGCCCCACGGTCTGCACGTTCTGCGTCTGGGGAGCTGGCCCTGCCCACGGCCAGGAGCAGATTTCCTGGGGGAGCGGCCACCCTGGGCTGACCCCGAAGCAGAGAACATTCCACTCACGTGAGCAGCAGGAGACCACGCCCACCCACCCACCCAGCTGCCCTCCCTCGTGGGGGGTCCCTGCCCCTGCTGGGTCACCACTGGGGTCCCTGTGTTCCTCCTAGCAGCTGACAGAGGGCGGATCCTTGACGGGACACAGCGTGACACTATGTGGTAGCCGCTGAGTCAGCCTGAGCCCACGGCAGGAGCCGCAGATGCCACGAGGCAGGTCCCCACCCCACCGAATAGCAAAGCCCCCCTGGGCCCGGTGCTCCTGGTGGGCAGCTGGGGGCCCCGGTGGTAAAGTGGGTCGGTGGGCTCTCATCCCCTGGCTTCTCTGGCCTCAGTGTATGGCTTGTTTGTGTCTGAAAGGGGGTCGGCGCGAGCTGGGGGAACGCAGGGTCCGCTCGGAGGCCCAGCCAGCAGCAGGCCCAGCACACGGCCTGGGGCCGACGCAGCAGAGGCCAGCCAGCGCCCCGCCCCCTCGTGCAGCCGGAGGAGCCCCGCAGGTGACAAAGACCAGGCGCCCGAACCACAGGGAAGCAGGCAGCAGCTGCCCGCCCAGGAGCCGCACTGGGGCGGGCACGGCGGCCGGAGGAGGCAGGACCGCGGCCTCGGCCTGCCTCCGCGGGTTTGCAGAATCCCCGCCCCTCCACCTGCCCCAGATTTCCCATCAGATCCCCCCAAGCTGGGCCTCACCCTGAGCAGTTGGGTGGCTTGGCCAGGCTTGGGCACCTGGTGGCGAGGGCCACATCCCTGCGCCTCTGCCCACCTGGGCTGGGCTCCCCTGCCTCGGCGCCAGCCCCCCCCGCCGCTGCTCTCTGGGGGAGAGCCAGGCCTCCTCGGCTGCCCTGTGTCCTCTCCCCGTCCCTCCCTGGGAGCCCCGGCCGCGCTGCCCGGCTGCTCATTTCTGGTGTCAGGCTTGGGCTGGACCCTGGTTCTGCTCCAGAGGCCCTGCCAGGTGGAGGTGCTTATGGGCACCTCTGGGGGCAAAGCCCCGTCACAGCCACCCTAGGGGACACCGTGGCCTGTGGGGGTCCCTGGCCTCCAGCCACACGCTGCCCCTTCCCACCCACCTCACTCACCCCGCCTCCCGGGAGAGCCTGCGGGGACGTGGGCCCGGCCTCACCTCACACGGAGGGGCCACCTCTATGCTTTCAGGTGAGCCCCTGGGGGCCCGGCGCACCTCAGGCTCCTGTCTCGAGGGGGCACGTGGAGCCTTTAGGACAGACGTAGCCCACAGGTGGCCCAGCCTGGTGGTAAAAATATTCAATTAGGAACCAGTGTGAGTTTTCACATAAAGTCCAGTCTCCAAGAAGAGGCGCTGCATGGCCTCTGCCCTGTGAAAGTGGGTGTTCCTGACACCCACACCTGAGCCTCCCCTGGGCCAGGATGTCCCAGTCAGCCCCACATCCCCCGCATGGGCTCTCTTCAGTAGACTTTGTCCCTGAGTGTGTGCAGCCTGAGGGTCCCCCCTACAGGACCCCGGGCCCCTCCGGAGGTACAGGGCCCTCCAGGAAAGCCTCCCGGGGTCTGCCTGCTGGGCACCCTCGCTCCCCGGGGGGAGATGAGCTGCTTTCGGGGGGGTCTGTGTGTGGGGTCGATGAAAATAATCCAACAGTCTGTAATAGGAATAGAAAAGAGCTTTATTAGCGCCAAACTGAGGAGTAGCCTGGAAGACAGCCTCTCAGATGACTCTGAGGAACTTCTCCAGAGAAGCAGGGTTTGCAGCAAAGTTTTATGTCTTCTCAGAACAAAGAACATCGAACAAGTCAGGGATACCTTCCTTCAAGGTGTGCAAAAAACCGGGCCAGCACGTACACAGCGAGTCAGCGCGGCCTTGACACCTGGGAGGGAGGCTTACCGTCAAAGGACCAGCATCGGCATCCCAGGAAGGGAGGCATTTCAGCTTTATGTGTAACATGGACATTCTTCACTTCTGGACAACGTGCCCTTTTGTTTGATAATTAGAGCAGATGGACAGTCTAGGTCTGATAGGTCATAAACAGGCTATTTTAAGTTAGCACAGAATTCAAGTTAACTCGTGTATAAGCCAGAATGACCTCCCCAGACCTCAGTGTGTGAAGTTTCCTTTCCTGAGTGGCCTCAGGCAGAGGCTGAGTGTCCAGGGCCCTGGGGACCAGCCTCTGGCTGAGCCACCCGGCCACGTATGCAGGGATGGGAGGCCAGGGCGCCTGCAGAGGGGCCACTGTGGGGGGCTGGGCAGACAGAGCAGAGACGTCACGGGGCTGGGAAAGGGCCCAAGCCGGCTCCGTGGACCCGGGCCACCCACCTACCGCCCTGCACCGTCCAGCCCAGCAGCTTCAGAACCACGGACGCTGAGTGCGTCCAGGCAGCGTGGCTATGCCCAGGCTGCGGCTTCAGATCCGGGGTGTGTGCTCTGGTGACCGTCACTGGGACGCGGATGGTGCCCATCCGACACAGAGCTGGAGCCGGTGACCCCACTGGGGTGCGGGGGACAGGCGATGCCAAGCAAACTGGTCCATGCATGGCGAGTTCCTGCTGAAGACACTGGGGGTGAGACAGAGGGAAGGCCCCTCCCGCGGAACACGGAGTGGCTTGGGAGGCGTGAATTCCATGATAATTCAGCTTGGTTTTCCCGAAGAGGGCCGGCGCCAGGGTGGGGTACCCAAAAGGGAGGGTGTGCCAGGAGGGGGCAGGGTCCTCCCACGAAGCCTCACGCGGTGGGGGGCCGGTGAAGGCCGGAGGGCAGAGGCAGAGAGTGGAGGGCCTGGGGGTGACACGACCACTGGCGGCCACACCGACAGAGGCTCAGCCCTGGCCCGGGTCCTCAGCCAGGACCCTGCCTGCCTGTGTTAGCCTGGGTCCTGTCACACACCCCGAGGCTCCCAGTTTATTCCATAAAGACTCACTAGCCACACCCTCCCATCGTTGGGCCCCTGAGCCGAGCTGTGAGGACGGATGTGGTGAAAGGACCCAGGCTGCCCCTCCGGCCACTTGAGCTGGGCTGGCGTGGCCCATCTCCCTGCTGTGGACGCAGGAGGACAGGACAAGCTGGAAGGGAAGCAGTGGCTCCTCTGAGCTCGCAGGGCATCCCGGCTGGGCAGCCCTGACTGCTTCCTCAGCGAGGACCCCCAGGCCCACCCGGCCAATGCCTCCTGGGCTGCAGGGCGGGGGTGACCTCCCAGGCCTCCCAGGCTCTGCTAAGGGCCTGTGTCCGAGGGGCTCAGCAAGACACTGGCTGAGAGGGGGCACTCAGGAAGCTTTATCCAGGTGGTCAAGCAGGGATGACGGCCCAGCTCCCACCCGCTGCTCGCCGTCTGCACGTCCTGGGGTCTGAGGACATGCCTGAAGCCTCAGATGCCCTGGTATAAGGAAGAGGTACCCCGACCCCACCCCCTGTGCTCCATGCCCTGTACCCCCTCCCCTCTTGGGCCTGGGAGGTAGGACAGGACAAGATGGTGACCAAGTTTGAGGCCAAAGGGACGCGTGTGGGTCTTGTCTGCGGGCTGTCCTCGGCAGTTCAAGGGCTGCCTGGAACCTTGGTCCTGGAGGGGTGCCCACCCCACCCCACACTGCCCCGCACTAACATCGAGGGGACAGAATACAGGTCGGACAAAGCCAAGAGAGGACCAACATGCTGAATTTCTCTTGTCCTCTGTGCAGGGACAACAGCCAGGTTTGGGCATTTGTCCACAACCAAGAGCTACTGGCACTGAAACCCTCATGACCAACAGTACGAGATAGAACTTGTGAGGACACCCTGGCTGGGGCATCACTGGGAGAACGAGGCATCCACAGTCCTCCCCGAGCAGGAAGCTGGAGCTGGGAGGGTGGGAGAGCTGGCTCAGCGGATGTCACTGGTCTGCAGCAGGGGGTTGTAGGGACGGGTGGGCACAGGCCTGGGGCTGGTGGGGGCCAGGTGGGAACAGGTGAGGCCAGGTAAGAATAGATGAGGCCAGGTGGGGTCAAGTGGGGTCAGGTGGAAACAGGTGGGGTCAGGTGGGGTCAGGTGGGAACAGGTGGGGCCAGGTAAGAATAGGTGAGGCCAGGTGGGGTCAGGTGGGGTCAGGTGGAGATAGGTGGGGTCAGGTGGGAACAGGTGAGGCCAGGTGGGAATAAGTGGGGTCAGGTGGGGGCCAGGTGGGGTCAGGTTAGAATTGGTGGGGCCGGGTGAGGTCAGGTGATGCCAGGTGGGGTCAGGTGGGGTCATGTGGAAATAGGTGGGGCCAGGTTGGGTCAGGTGGGGGCCAGGCCCAGTAGTGACTATAATTCTCATGTAGTTGGGGACCCCCCAGGACTCCTTTCAGACACTAGCCACTGATGGGGATTGAGGGTGTCCTGGTCTGGACACGAGGGTATGCCCAGTCCAGTGGGACTGAGGCCCTGTGGTGAGGTCTGGGTTCTAGATGCCTCGTCCATCCCTCCGGGTCCTTCTCAGGCTGTGAGGTCCCCACCTCGCTGGTATCCCTCTTCCTGTTCACCACTCGATAGAGAAAAAAATTCCTCAGGGTGTACGGAGAAGCACGTGCTTCTATAGGAAGCATGGCTCCGAGGAGGTAACAGGTGGAGGTTGGACGCGACAGGACGGCACACACAGGAGGAGAGAACAGGTCACAGCAGCCGGGTCCCGTCGAGGAGCCACCTACCTGGTCAGGGAGCAGCCTCGGTGGAAACAGCTCCAGAACAGCAGTGCCCCAGGGAACAGTGTCAAAACGCACGAAACAAGAGCAGAGTGAAGAGGAGACAGAAACACAGAAGCAACAACAGACCCTATCCTCTCCTCTTAGTCCAGGGCAAGTGCAGGTGAAAAACAAGGCAAAGTTCTAAACTGTGACCTGGTGGATCTTTCTGGGTAGTGGTGTCCTTACCAAGAGCAACGGAACCTTGTGCTCGTATGCTAGTGGCTCCATCAGACCTTTGTGATTAATGGTTTCATCCGAGAATTCCTCACTCTGAGAAAAAGGGTACATTTTCCGCTGGAGTGTTTGAGGAGACAAAGAAAACCTCAGTAAATTTAGAGAACATATTCTCTAGTTGAAGTGTAAAATTTCTTAAAAGCATTCATAATGAAAATAGAGAAACAAATTCTACCAGGAAAAAAACCCCCAAACTCTCCAAGAGTTACTGCTTCTAAAATGAAACAAAGCCTCAAAGATAGGCTATTTAGAAAATAATATATAATAAAAACACTAGAGCCTATGGGATATGGTTAAAATATAAAATTTGGTTAAAAATAAAATATATATTTAAAAAGCATATTTTAAAATATCTACATGACTAAATGTGACAAAAAATGGACATAAACACAACTGGCTTTTAACGTGATATGTAAGAAAACAAATTTTAAAACAGAAAAAAAGAATTAATAAAAGTAAACATGGAGTAATTGAAATAGAAAAGTAATAGAATAATAAATAAATCCACCAGCAGGTCTTTGGGGAAAAAAACAATAAAATAGATAAGAACACTAGATGACTCCATTAAGAAAAATAGAAAGAGAAAGGAAACACAGAATTTTACAAAGAGAAGAGGAAATAAGCCCAGAAGTAGAAGAAATGAAAGGACTTGCTCAATCCAAAACAAATAAACGGATGACGTGGATAATCTTCCAGGAAAACACAAATGGCCAAAACTGGCCCAGAGAGAAGCATCTAAATGGGGCAGCATCCACAGGAGGCCCAGGCCCTGTGCCTCTAACCCCTCCCCACACCCAGCTTCCCTCTGCAGTGGCCAAGGTCCTGAGTCTTCTGTCCGTGGAGGTGCCAGCCTTCACCGCAGGGTCAGGGTTGAACGTGGCAACACAAGGACCAGGACATGAACCCTGGTGAGTCTGGCAAGAGATGCTGACCAGGCCTTTAGAATGAAGGAGAGGAGCTGGGAGGGTCAGGGGTCCATGTAGAGGGAAGACTGACTTTCATTCTATGTCCTTTTGTTTTACCTAAATGTTTAAAAATCTAAGTACATGTATTACTTTATCAAGAAAAGATAGTAGAGGGCAGACATCAGAAGGAAGAAGAACTACATTCTGCAGCCTGTGGAAGGAAAACCACATTCATAGAAAGATAGACAAAATGAAAAGGCAGAGGACTTTGTACCAGATGAAGGAACAAGATAAAACCCCAGAAAAACAACTAAACGAAGTGGAGATAGGCAACCTTCCCAAAAAAGTATTCAGAATAATGATAGTGAAGATGATCCAGGACCTCGGAAAAAGAATGGAGGCAAAGATTGAGAAGTTGCAAGAAAGGTTTAACAGAGACCTAGAAGAATTAAAGAACAAAAAAACAGAGATGAACAATACAATAACTGAAATGAAAAATACACTAGAAGGAATCAATAGAAGAATAACTGAGGCAGAAGAATGGATAAGTGACCTAGAAGACAGAATGGTGGAATTCACTGCTGCAGAACAGAATAAAGAAAAAGACTGAAAAGAAATGAAGACAGCCTAAGAGGCCTCTGGGACAACGTTAAACGCAACAACATTTGCATTATAGGGGTCCCAGAAGGAGAAGAGAGAGACAAAGGACACGAGAAAATATTTGAAGAGATTATAGTTGAAAACTTCCCTAACGTGGGAAAAGAAATAGCCACCCAAGTCCAGGAAGCACAGAGAGTCCCAGGCAGGATAAAACCAAGGAGAAACATTCCGAGACACACAGTAATCAAACTGACAAAAATTAAAGACAAAGAAAAATTATTGAAAGCAACAAGGGAAAACCGACCAATAACATACAAGGGAACTCCCATAAGGTAAACAGCTGATTTCCTAGCAGAAACTGTACAAGCCAGAAGGAAGTGGCATGATATATTTAAAGTGATGAAAGAGAAGAACCTACAGTCAAGATTACTCTACCCGGCAAGGATCTCATTCAGATTCGATGGAGAAATCAAAAGCTTTACGGACAAGCAAAAGCTAAGAGAATTCAGCACCACCAAACCAGCTCTACAACAAATGCTAAAGGAACTTCTCTAAGTGGAAAACACAAGAGAAGAAAAGGACCTACAAAAACAAACCCAAAACAATTAAGAAAATGGTAGTAGGAATATACATATCGATAATTACCTTAAACGTGAATGGATTAAATGCTCCAACCAAAAGACACAGGCTAGCTGAATGGATACAAAAACAAGACCCATCTATATGCTGTCTATCAGACGCACTTCAGACCTAGGGACACATACAGACTGAAAGTGAGGGGATGGAAAAAGATATTCCATGCAAATGGAAATCAAAAGAAAGCTGGAGTAGCAATACTTATATCAGATAAAATAGACTTTAAAATAAAGAATGTTACAAGAGACAAGGAAGGACACTACATAATGATCAAGGGATCAATCCAAGAAGAAGATATAACAATTATACATATTTATGCACCCAACATAGGAGCACCTCAATACATAAGGCAACTGCTAACAGATATAAAAGAGGAAATCAACAGTGACCCAGTAATAGTGGGGGACTTTAACACCTCACTTACACCAATGGACAGATCATCCAGACAGAAAATTAATCAGGAAACACAAGCTTTAAATGACACATTAGACCAGATAGATTTAATTGATATTTATAGGACATTCCAGCCAAAAACAGCAGATTACACCTTCTTCTCAAGTGCACATGGAACATTCTCCAGGATAGATCACATCTTGGGTCACAAATCAAGCCTTGGTAAATTTAAGAAAATTGAAATCATATCAAGCATCTTTTCCGACCACAACACTATGAGATTAGAAATCAATTACAGGAGAAAAAATGTAAAAAACACAAACACATGGAGGCTATACAATACATTACTAAATAACCAAGAGATCACTGAAGAAATCAAAGAGGAAATCAAAAAGTACCTAGAGACAAATGACGATGAAAACATGACAATCCAAAACCTACGGGATGCAGCAAAAGCAGTTCTAAGAGGGAATTTTATAGCAATAGAAGCCTACCTCAAGAAACAAGAAAAATCTCAAATAAACAATGTAACCTTACACCTAAAAGAACTAGAGAAAGAAGAACAAACAAAACCCAAAGTTAGTAGAAGGAAAGAAATCATAAAGATCAGAGCAAAGATCAATAAAACTAAAAGCTTGTTCTTTGAGAAGATAAACAAAATTGATAAAACCTTAGCCAGACTCATAAAGAAAAAGAGGGAGAGGACTCAAATCAATAAAATTAGAAATGAAAAAGGAGAAGTTACAATGGACACCACAGAAATACAAAGCATCCTAAGAGACTACTACAAGCAACTCTATGCCAATAAAATGGACAACCTGGAAGAAATGGACAAATTCTTAGAAAGGTATAACCTTCCAAGACTGAACCAGGAAGAAATAGAAAATATGAACAGACCAAATCACAAGTAATGAAATTGAAACTGTGATTAAACAGCTTCCAACAAACAAAAGTCCAGGACCAGATGGCTTCACAGGTGAATTCTATCAGACATTTAGAGAAGAGCTAATACCCATCCTTCTCAAACTCTTCCAAATAATTGCAGAGGAAGAAACACTCCCAAACTCACTCTATGAGGCCACCATCACCCTGATACCAAAGCCGGGTAAAGATACTACAAAAAAAAGAAAATTACAGACCAATATCACTGATGAATATAGATGCAAAAATCTATATTCAAACTCATTCTATGAGGCCATGATCACCCTGATATCAAAGCCAGACAAAGATACTACAATAAAAGAAAATTCAGACCAATATCACTGATGAATATAGATGCAAAAATTTATATTCAAACTCATTCTATGAGGCCACCATCACCCTGATAACAAAGCCAGACAAAGATACTACAAAAAAAGAAAATTACAGACCAATATCACTGATGAATATAGATACAAAAATCCTCAACAAATTACTAGCAAACAGAATCCAACAACACATTAAAAGGATCATACACCATGATCAAGTGGGATTTATCCCAGGGATGCAAGGATTCTTCAACATACGCAAATCAATCAATGCAATACACCATATTAACAAATTGAAGGAGAAAAACCATATGATCATCTCAATAGATGCAGAAAAAGCTTTTGACAAAATTCAACACCCATTTATGATAAAAACTCTCCAGAAAGTGGGCATAGAGGGAACCTACCTCAACATAATAAAGGCCATATACAACAAACCCACAGCAAACATCATTCTCAATGGTGAAAAACTGAAAACATTTCCTCTAAGCTCAGGAATAAGACAAGGTTGTCCACTCTTGCCACTCTTATTCAACATATTTTGGAAGTCCTAGCCACAGCAATCAGAGAAGAAAAAGAAATAAAAGGAATACAAATCGGAAAAGAAGAAGTAAAGCTGTCACTGTTTGCAGATGACATGGTAGTATACCTAGAGAATCCTAGAGATGCCACCAGAAAACTACTAGAGCTAATCAATGAATTTCGTAGAGTTGCAGGATACAAAATTAATGCACAGAAATCTCTTGCACTTCTATGCACTAACAATGAAAGAGTAGAAAGAGAAGTTAAGGAAACAATCCCATTCACCACTGCAACAACAACAACAAAATACCTAGGGGGCTTCCCTGGTGGCGCAGTGGTTAAGAATCCACCTGCCAAGGCAGGGGATACGGGTTCGAACCCTGGTCCGGGAAGATCCCACATGCCACGGAGCAACTAAGCCCGTGCGCCACAACTACCTAGTCTGCGCTCTAGAGCCCACAAGCCACAACTACTGAGCGCATGTGCTGCAACTACTGAAGCCCACATGCCTAGCGCCTGTGCTCCGCAACAAGAGAAGCCACCGCAATGAGAAGCCCACGCACCGCAACAAAGAGCAGCCCCTGCTCACCGCAACTAGAGAAAGACTGTGTGCAGCAACAAAGACCCAAAACAGCCAAAAATAAATAAATAAAATTAATTTTAAAAAATACCTAGGAATAAACCTACCTAAGGACCTAAAAGACCTGTACTCAGAAAACTATAAGACACTGATAAAGAAATCAAGGATGACACAAACAGATGGAGAGATATACCATGTTCTTAGATTGGAAGAGTCAATATTGTGAAAATGACCACACTACCAAAAGCAATCTACAGATTGAATGCAATCCCTATCAAATTACCAATGGCATTTTTTACAGAACTAGAACAAAATATCTTAAAATTTGTATGGAGACACAAAAGACTCCGAATAGCTAAAGCAGTCTTGAGAGAAAAAAGTGGAACTGGAGGAATCAGATCCCCTGACTTCAGACTATACTACAAAGCTACAGTAATCAAGACAGTATGGTACTGGCACAAAAACAGAAATATAGATTAATGGAACAGGATAGAAAGCCCAGAGATAAACCCATGCACCTATGGTCAACTAATCTATGACAAAGGAGGCAAGGAAATACAATGGAGAAAAGACAGTCTGTTCAATAAGTGGTGCTGGGAAAACTAGACAGCTACATGTAAAAGAATGAAATTAGAAGACTCCCTAACACCATACACGAAAATAAATTCAAAATGGATTTGAGACCTAAAGGTAAGACCAGACACTATAAAACTCTTAGAGGAAAACATACAAAGAACACACTTTGACATAAATCACAGCAAGATCTTTTTTGATCCACCTCCTAGAGTAATGGAAATGAAACCAAAAATAAACAAATGGGACCTAATGAAACTTAAGAGCTTTTGCAAAGCAAAGGAAACTACAAACAAGACAAAAAGACAACCCTCAGAATGGGAGAAAATATTTGCAAACATATCAATGGACAAAGAATTAATCTCCAAAATATATAAACAGCTCATGCAGCTCAATATTAAAAAACAAACAATCCAATAAAAAAATGGGCAGAAGCCCTATAGACATTTCTCCAAAGAAGATATACAGATGGTCAAGAAGCACATGAAAAGCTGCTCAACATCACTAATCATTAGAGAAATGCAAATCAAAACTACAATGAGGTATCACCTCACATCACTTAGAATGGGCAGCATCAGAATATCTACAAACAACAAATGCTGGAAAGGTGGTGGAGAAAGGGGAAGACTCTTGCACTGTTGGTGGGAATGTAAACTGATACAGCCAATATGGAGAACAGTATGGAGGTTCCTTAAAAAACTAAAACTAGAATTACCATATGACCCAGCAATCCCACTACTGGGCATATACCCTGAGAAAACCATAATTCAAAAAGACACATGCACCCCAATGTTCATTGCAGCACTATTTACAATAGCCAGGACATGGAAGCAACCTAAATGCCCATCGACAGACGAATGGATAAAGAAGACGTGGTACATATATACAATGGGATATTACTCAGCCATAAAAAGCAGCAAAATTGGGTCATTTGTAGAGATGTGGATGGATCTTCACTCTCATACAGAGTGAAGTAGGTCAGAAAGAGAAAAATAAATATCGTATATTAAGGCATGTATGTGGAACCCAGAAAAATGGTACAGATGAACCGGTTTGCAGGGCAGAAATTGAGACACAGATGTAGAGAACAAACGTATGGACACCAAGGGGGGAAAGTGGGGAGTGGTGGTGGTGGTGGGAGGAACTGGGAGATTGGGATTGACATGTATACACAAATATGTATAAAATAGATGACTAATAAGAACCTGCTGTATAAAAAATAAATAAAATAAGAAAAAAAGAAAAGATAGTATAACATTAATTGACAGGTGTTCATTGATGGGTGATGGATAAACAAAACATGGTCCATCGACACACGGTGGAATATTATTTAGCCTCAACAAGGAAGGGCATTCTGACAGGTGCTACCACATGGATGAATCTTGAGGACATTATGCTCAGCGACATACGCCAGTCACCAAAGGACACACACTGTGTGATTCCATTTACACGAGGTCCCTGGAGGGGTCAGATTCATAGAGACAGAAAGCAGGCTGGCGGGGGCTAGGGGCTGGGGGGCATGGGAGTGAGTGTTTCATGGGGGCGGAGTTTCAGTTCCAGAGATGAAAAGGGTCTGGAAGTGGTGGTGACGTCTGCACAGCAGTGTGAATGTGCTTCACGCCACTGAGCTGTGCTCTTAAAATTGGTTACGATGGTCCATTTTATGCTATACTACGCGTATTTTACCATAAAAAGATCACTTAAAAGCTTTTGTAATGAAAAATAAACTGAATGCCAGTGCAGCCGGGACAGTGACTCTCCCAGGAGCAGTGCTGGGGCCCTCTGGTGGCCACGGCACTGTGGTCTGGCCACCTCTCCTGGCGTGACTGGACCCCCATGGCGAGGGTCCGCATGGCCTGGGGGACATTCACACTGGTGGTACACTGGTCACTGCTTGGAAACCGGCTCTCTGGGGGACAAGCCCCGATGGGGAGTATTTCCCAGTTTCTGGGATGTAAATGCCCCCTGGGAGGGTGTCAAGCTAATCACGCGAGTTCGCCGGGCGTGGGGCTGGGGGAGAGTTGCTGAGCTGGACTCACCAGCCCGGCTGCCCAGTGCTCACATGCGACCGGCTGCGTCCTTCACCCTTTGCCCAGCAAGCAGTGATGGAGACGCCACCATCCACACCGGAAGCAGCTCCCCACCCAGCTTGCCACCATCCCCAGGGAGCGAAGCCACTCTTTCCACTGCGTTAGGGACCAAAACACACAAATACAACATTTTTGAATATGAATTCTTTTATCATCCTTTTGGCTTCAATGTCTGCATTTTAACAGTATGGAGACAATCAGATAGTGAAAGGAAAAGAAAAATGGAGTCAGTGATGCTCAGAGGGTCTCTCAAATGGAGCCAGGAGGCCACTGAAGATGGGACTTTTGCTTGTCCCAGCCTGGACGGACTCTGACCCTGTGACCTGATGAGGTCAGTCTACTTACCAGAACCCTGCCCTAAAGCAATTCGTGGTCCCTTAAGAACGAGTGTTTTCCACCTCCCGTCAGGACCAATCAGTTCTCACCAGGCAACTTTTAACAAAACGGCCTCTTGGCTTTTTGTCTTCAGAAGCCCCTGACTCTTTCTTTTCCTTGAACACTTTTTCAGGGTTACCCGAATCTGGGTCTCCTGAATTGCAGTTTTTACTTGCAGTCCGCAAATAAGCTCTTTTCTTATGTGCAGCCACTTGCATTATTGTTTTGGTTGATAAGACCTGGGATATGGGATATTCCACAAGATACTTGTCCTGGAGTCAAAGTTACAGAATTCCACACGAACCACCAAAAAGAATAGAATTCTACATGAACCACTACCCCAGCCCGAGACCAACCCTGGAGCTGCACCTTTGCTGGGGAAACTCAAACAGCAGAGCAAAGGCTTTGAAAACTGGGCCGACGTTGGATTGACCACACACAGCAGGTAAGACGGAACTTCATCAGGTCACAGGGTCAGAGTCTGTCCAGGCTGGGAGGAGCCTAAAACCCGTCCTTGGTGGCCGCGCGGCTCCATATGAGAGACTCTCTGAACCGACTCCATTTTTCTCCTCCTTTCCATCAGGTAAAAGTGAACACTTGAAATGAATGGAAAGACAAGTTCTCAGTAGAGAAAAATAAATTATCAAAAGAACCTAATGGAAATTTTAGAATTCAAAAATACGATGTTTGAAAAAGATTTGCAAATCACCTATCTGACAAAGGACTTGTACCCAGAATGTACAAAGAACCCTTCACACTCAACAATAAGAAAACCACTCAATGAAAAATGGGCAAATTAATTCTAACAATCCCCAAAGAAGATGCATGCATGGCAAATGAGCACGTGAAGAGCTGCTCACCAGCAGTCATGACGGATTTGCAAATTAAAGTTTAAGCTACGCTAGGAATCCTCTAGAATGACTACACACAAGGGCTGTAGCTGCCGACTGGGGTGCTGGGTGCCCCCCTGCAGTGTCGTGGGAACAGGCACAGCCACTCTGGAAATCTGCCTGTAATTTCTTTAAAAATTGAACCTATACCTACCATAAACCTGAAAGTTATGCCCTGGGCATTTACCCTGAAGAACTGAAAACTTACCTACACACAAAACCCGCACATGGGTGTTCGTAACACCTTTACTTGTACCACCAAAGGCTAGAAACAACCCAGTGTCCAGTGTATGCTTCAACAGACGGGTCCACACAGGCCCAGAATGGAAAGAACAAACTGTGAACAGGCGCAGCGGCTCAGCTGGGTCTCTGTGGTTTCACGCCAAGGAGCCCTTCTGCGGCCACGTGTTGTCTGGTTCCACACCTCCCCAACTGCCCTTGGCTTCACTGAGCTTCCCAGATACTGCGTATTTTACAGATTGAAGGTTTACGGCAGCCCCGTGCCGTCAGACGACGGTTAGCATTTTTAGCAATAAAGTATTTGTTAGTTAAGGTATGTAGGTTGTTTTTTAGACATCATGTTACTGAACCAAACTCAGGTCTCCTGGCCCAACCTGCAGCAAACCCATCTACTGACCCGGGTTGAGGTGAAGGAAAGGGCGGTGTTTACTGCAAGGTGCCCAGCGTGGGGCTGAGCAAGGAGGACGGGAGCTCATGCTCTAAAGACCCAAACTCCCCGATGGCTCTCGGGGAAAAGTTTTTAAAGGCAGTGTGAGGAGAGGGTCGCAGGGCGTGGTCAGCTCCTGGGAGTCCTTATGATTGGCTGGTGGTGATGTAATTGGGAGTCAACATCATCAACCTTCTGGTTCCAACCGGTCTGGGGTCTCCGTGCTTGAGGGCAGCATACAGTTAACTTCTCCACCTGGTGGGAGTTTCCGTATCTGCAAAAGAGCTCAAAGGACATGACTCAGAATATCATCTACGGTCCGTGAGGAGGAACTAAAGGCCCTTGACTTAGTTTTATGGCTAAACTAGTATTTTTATGTCTTGCTTGACTGTTTTCCTTTGTTTCTGCATTTGCTCTCTTCTCTGATTAAATGCGCCCTTTGGAAGTCAGGAGGCTAAGGCTTTTCTACAAACAAGAGGTGGGGAAACGCGGGGGTGGTGGGGGGTCCCCGGGAAGGCCCCGTAGAGTCCTGCTGGGTTTCAGTAAAGCCCCTGCACAATTCATAGACTACAGTATGGTATAAACTGACTTTACATGCACCGGGAAACCGAAAAGTTCCTGTCTCACTTTACTTTATTGCTATGGTATGGAACCAAACCCACAGTATCTCCTAGGTCTGCCTGTAGGTGACTTTCTGGCAAAGACAGGACCATAAAGACGGATCACAGATTCGTGGTTTCCGTGCACTGAGAGCAGGGGACGGGCTGGACTGAAGGGGCAGCGGGAGGGAGTTTGTGAGGGTGATGATCTGGTTTGAATCTTGCGTGACGGTGAATTTGTCCAAACTCACAGAACTGAACATCACAAAGGGTGGACTTTAGAGTATTAAACTAAATATAAAAATCTAGAGAGTCACTGTTCTCGAGGAACCGTCGGGAGAGCTGCTGCAGACTGAAGGAGACCAGGGAACATGAGACCATGTGGTGGGTGGACCCAGAAACACAGCTACATGGGACACCCTCGGGGTGACCCGGGAAGGGGAACGTGGACTAGGGGCGCTGTGGGCTACACGCTTCTGGGCCATGATAACCGTCCTGTGGTTTTGTATGAGGTCACCCTTGTTATTAGGAGAAAAGGAGATTCAGGCTGACACAGTTGGGGAGCAAATCCTCTCAGATACTGGGAGAGAGAGAAATTCAGAGACAGAGACAGAGGCTGGCAGGATGGTACATGGGTTTTCACTGCATATTTTTTCAAATTTTCTGTGCATTTTAAATTTTATAATAGAAAGTGTATATTTTTTTTTTGAAAGTGTATATTTTTAATGCCATGGGGAAAATAACTCTAGACACGCCTTATCATCTGGGACTGAAGTTAAATTCTGAATTCTTAGGCCAAAATAATTCAACAGCATTTTCCAATCACGCGCTCCAAGCTGGAGGGACATGTTTCTTGTTAATAGGCTCAGCATCGGTTTGGAAAGTTCTAGAAGCCAAACCCAGAATGCATTTTGCTCACAGACTTGCTTTTGTCCTTTGCAAGGAAGGCTGCAAGGCTTCAAGGCTGCAAGGCTCTGAGCAGGAAGCTTCTGCAGGTGCAGATGTGATCTGGGCGGCTCCTGGCCCCAGGGGGAGGGCTGGGGGGCAGTCCCAGAGGCAGGGCCTACCGAGGTCAGTGCCCCCAACCACAAGGCAGGCATGTCACCCTCTCCCCTGCAGAGGGGAACCCGGGGGCTCACGGGAAGTAAGCAAGTAGGAGCTGTTGGTTTCCCCCACTGAGTTGACCTCCAGACACCAGCCTCCCACTTGGCTTCACCTTCACTTTTTTCTTTTTTCTTTTTTTTTTTTGCGGTACGCGGGCCTCTCACTGCTGTGGCCTCTCCCGTTGCGGAGCACAGGCTCCAGACACGCAGGCTCAGCGACCATGGCTCACGGGCCCAGCCACTCCACGGCACGTGGGATCTTCCCGGACCGGGGCACGAACCCGTGTCCCCTGCATCGGCAGGCGGACTCTCAACCACTGCGCCACCAGGGAAGCCCCACCTTCACTTTTGAATGCCCTGGAAAGATCAATGATTTTACTGTTTGATTTAAATTTCACCAGTGATTCCAAAACCATGAACATTTAAACTCCTATGGTCATCTCAAGTGTGCAATTTGGAAGATTTCTTTTTCTTGCAAATCACAATTATCCATAAGAAAATACGGTGCCTTTTCTTTAAATGACCTCCTTTAAATCTCCCATGCACACAGGACTCTTGGAGGCATGTTTATCAATAAACGGACACTAGTCATCTGAGCATCACGGTTTGTATAGTTGGAGCTGCACACTTATAGTCCTGGAGGCTCTGCCCAGATAACCGAGAACTTGCTTTCTGGGCTGACTAGACTCTTGAAGCCCAGACACATCTTAACTTGGCTCCCAGAGTAAACTCCATGGGGTGAAATAAGGTCACTTTCACTGACTCTCTTCTTTGGATTCTATGTCGCTCTTTTTGTTTCTGGTTCTTGGCCAAGTTTGGCTGGTGAGGGTGCCAGCTGGGCTCAGCTGAAACATGGTGCAGCACCTAGGACCCTTAGGTGGCCGGGGGGAGGCGGTGGGGTGCCCACGGGAAAAGGGTGAGAGAAAAATTTAAACAAATGAGTGAGGAATGGAACGCAGCAGGCACCATGCTGACCCGAGAGGTCCTGTCCCTCTGACCAGCCCAGGCCTTTCCAGCGCTTGGCTGGCGGCCCGTGGCCCCTTCTCAGGTTGTGCTCTGGGAGAGAAACTGATGGAGGACCCCTCCCTGCTGCTGCTGCACAAGGGGGTGGCCAGGGCGTGACCTCCCTCCTCCAGGGTGGCCCCACAAATCCCTTGGGAGTAGCAGTTCCCTCCAAGGCTGTTGTGCATTGTCTGCCCAGGTCGCTGTCCCTGGAGCACTGTGGGCGGGTCACCAGCAGACCAGAACATCGGACACTCTCCCGTCCTCCACTGGCTCAGCCCCACGGTGCACCCAGCAGTGCTGCCAGGCCATTCTATCCAGCCACAAGGACGTGAGGTCATTCGTCCAGCTGTGAGGACGTGAGGCCATCCTGTCCAGCTGCGAGGATGTGAGGTCATTTGTCCAGCTGTGAGGACGTGAGGCCATTCCATCCAGCTGTGAGGACATGAGGTCATTTGTCCAGCTGTGAGGACGTGAGGCCATTCCATCCAGCTGTGAGGACGTGAGGTCATTCGTCCAGCTGTGAGGACGTGAGGTCATTTGTCCGGCTGTGAGGACGTGTGGTCATTTGTCCGGCTGTGAGGACGTGTGGTCATTTATCCAGCTGCGCGGATGTGTGGTCATTTGTCCAGCTGCGCAGATGTGTGGTCATTTGTCCGGCTGTGAGGACGTGAGGCCATTTGTCCGGCTGTGAGGACGTGTGGTCATTTGTCCAGCTGTGAGGACGTGAGGCCATTCCATCCAGCTGCGTGGACACGTCCCTCCTGGGGCCTCACCTAGCACCAGGCGCCGCCCTCTCCCCTGGGGAACCTGCCCACCCCCTCGGAGAGTCTCCTGCTCCGCTAACTTGTCCCGTGAGGGGCGCGAGGTTCCTCACTCAGCCTGGAGGCGGGCGAGACACTGGTCACATTCAGCATAAATCCGGGCAATTCTGGAAATTCACAAGGAACAGGGCTGCTCTACAGCAAAGCGTAATTGGAGTGATAAGCGCATTAACACGTTTTTCAGTTTGATATGGAATTATTTTCTCTGATAAGTAACTATTAAAAGGCCGACAGGAGCAGGACCCCGTTGGTCGCAGACCTGGTTCTGTTTTTTTTTTTTAACATCTTTATTGGAGTATAATTGCTTTACAATGGTGTGTTAGTTTCTGCTTCATAACAAAGTGAATCAGTTATACATATACATATGTTCCCATTTCTCTTCCCTCTTGTTTCTCCCTCCCTCCCACCCTCCCTGTCCCACCCCTCCAGGCGGTCACAAAGCACCAAGCTGATGTCCCTGTGCTATGTGGCTGCTTCCCAGTAGCTTTCTACCTTACGTTTGGTAGTGTATATATGTCCATGCCACTCTCTCACTTTGTCACAGCTCACCCTTCCCCCTCCCCATGTCCTCAAGTCCATTCTCTAGGTCTGTGTCTTTATTCCCTTACCCCTAGGTTCTTCATGACATTTTTTTTCTTAAATTCCATATATATGTGTCAGCATACGGTATTTGTCTTTCTCTTTCTGACTTACTTCACTCTGTATGACAGACTCTAGGTCCATCCACCTCACTAGAAATAACTCAATTTCGTCTACTGGGCATATACCCTGAGAAAACCATAATTCAAAAAGAGTCATGTACCAAAATGTTCATTGCAGCTCTATTTACAATAGCCCGGAGATGGAAACAACCTAAGTGCCCATCATCGGATGAATGGATAAAGAAGATGTGGCACATGTATACAGTGGAATATTACTCAGCCATAAACAGACCTGGTTCTTACACCGCTTACAAAGACGCTTGCTTTCCTTTAACTTTCCATCAGCGCCTCCTGTGTCCAAATTCATTTACTTTCGCAGGAAACCGAGCAGGCGCTGTGTCACGAGCAATACATTTTTGGGGAGTGCCTCATGATTTGTTCTCATGTAGTTCAAAACACAGCTAGATTCACTCCACAAAGTTCTAGAAAGCCCCAGAAACTAATGCAGCGTGAAGATAGGGGCAGGCCTGTAATTACAAGCATATTCACGGGAAGATTCATTCATCCCTTACACAATTGACGCAGCAGCCCGTGATCTCCTAGCTGGTCTTCTTCTGCTTTCTCAATTCTTCTGATGCAACAGAAAGTCTGGACCGGGGCTCTGCTCTGGCCAGGAATGGATCTCGCCCTGTGAGAGGGACGGGCTGCGGCCATGGGGGACACACAGCGTCACACAGGTTGACACGCTGTGTCCTGAAGCTCTGGCCCTGCAGACACACCTGCACCTCCTGACAAGCATTTGCTGGGTGTCCGCCAGGATGGGGGCAGGGTGGGGGGGCACGTGGGCGGGGGCCGCCAAGGCCCCCATGCCGTTGGCAGTGCCCCCCGGAGTTGCTGCTCCTGGGGTCACAGCCCTTCAGAGCCTCCAGCTTTCCTGCAAATATTCTTCCTGCCCACTCTTTCCTTAGCGGTAACAGAACAAAGTGAATCCCCTCGTGATGCAGGGAACGGAGCCCCGGGCTAGGGCCAAGTCACCCACCGGGGTTCTTCTGGAAGGGCTGGCCCGGGGCCCAGCTCTGCGACACTAATGCCCCTTTCCTCTTCTGCCTGCCCGTCTCGGGGGACACCCAGTAGAGGAGTTTGCCCCCCACACTGACCATGATGCTGGAAGAGGTCAGGGCAGCCGAGGCTGAGTCATCCTGGGAGGGGCCTGCTTGCTCCCGGACTTATTTCCTGATCTATGATGGGCTGGACTGGACCCTTCTGGGATCTCAAGGTCCTATAAGTGTGAGAAAAAGAAATACACCTAAAACTTAAGGGGGTTCCTTAACGACGTGAAATAAGGGCAAGAAACCATGACAAGCGGCTGCATATTAGCCATCCCGAGTGTGATAGCTGACGAGCGGACAGACGGGACCCAGAATAGGGCGGTGTAGGCTGAAGAACTGACCAGACCGCCGGAGGATCGGATGCAGGCCCCGGAGACAGAACGCTGGGGAAGAGGTAGAAGGAGAAGCCACTAAGAGGGGTGCCGAGTGCAGGTGACAATCAATTCCAGAAGACAGAAGTTACAGAATGAGAGAAACACACAGACAGAGGAATTATCTAATGAAATAGTGAAAATACATCTTCTAGAGCTACAGAAAGGTGAACGCCCTGCCCTGAACAGGGGCACGTAGAGGTGCCAGTGGCATGTAGAATGGAGGAGTGGCATGTGGGGCGCTTGGGCCTGGATATTTTAGGGTGAAGTATGGACATTCCAGATGGAGGGCGCAGATTCTCCAAAGAAACAAGAACCAGGTTCACACAACTGACACACAGCACAGTCAGGTTCAGGGGGTGCAGCACAGTGATCTGACGTCCACGCACCACGAAATGATCACCACGGTAAGTTTAGTGAACAGCATCACGTCATATAGACACGACATTAAAGAAAGAGAAGAGAATGTTCCTTGTGATGAGAACTCTTAACAACTCTCACAGCAGCACACAGCGGTGTTAATTATGCTTACCATGTTGTACATTACAACCCTAGGACTTATTTATCTTATAACTGGAAGTTTGTACCTTTCGACCACCTTCATCCAATCCCTCCTCCTCCCACCCCCCCACTTTGGTAACCACGAACTTCATCTCTTTTTCTATGAGTTTGTTTCTGAGGTATAGTTGACCTAAAACACTATGTTAGTTCCTGTTACACAGCAGTGATTCACGATTTCTATACATTTCAAAACGATCACCACACTGAGTCTAGTTCTGATCTGTCACCACACAAAGGTGTTCCGTAGGAATTGACTGTATTCCCCACACTGTGCATCTCACACCTGTGACTCCTTTGTTTTGCAACTGGAAGTCTGTACCTCTTAATCTCCCTCACTATTTCTCTCCTCTGCCCACCTCCCTCCCCTCTGACAACCATCTGTTCGTTCTCTGTGTCTGTAACTCTGTTTCTGTTTTGTTATGTTTGTTCGTTTTGTTTTTTAGATTCCACATATAAGCAAAATTATACAGTATTTGTCTTTGTCTGACTTATTTCACTTAGCAAAATATCCTTTTGGCAAATGGCAAGATTTCATTCTTTTTTATGGCTGAGTAATATTCCATTATATATATACACATACACACACACACCCTCACCCACACACCGCATCTTATTTATCCATTCATCTGTTGATGACCACTTGGGTTTCTCCCATAACTTGACTGTTGTAAATAATGCTGCGATAAACATAGGGGTGCGTATATCTTCTCTAATTAGTGTTCTTTTTCTTTAGATAAATACCCAGGAGTTGAATTCCTGGATCACGTGGATATTTAATTCTTAAAGGAATCTCCATACTGTTCTCCATAGTGGCTGTACCAATTTACATCCCTACCAACAGTGTAGGAGGGTTCCCTTTTCTTCACATTCTCACCCACACTTGACAGTTGTTGTATTTTTGATAATAGCCATTCTGACAGGTGTGAGGTGATATCTCATTGTGGCTTTTTAAAAAAAATCTCATTCTGGTTTTGATTTGCATTTCTCTGATGATTAGTGACGTTGAGCATCTTTTCACGTGTCTCCTGACCATCTACATGTCTTCTTTGGGAAAGTGTCTATTCAGATCCCCTGCCCGTTTTCCAATTGGGTTGTTTGTTTTTTTGCTATTGAGTTGTATAAGTTCTTTGTATATTTTGGATATTAACCCCTTATTGGATATTTTGTTTGCTAATATCTTCTCCCCGTCAGTAGGCAGTCTTTTCCTTTTGTTGATAGTTTTCTTTGTTGTGCACAAGCTTTTTAGTTTGATGTGGCCCCAATCCGTCTCTTTTTGCTTTTATTTCTCTTGCCTGAGCAGACATATCCAAAAAAAATTACTAAGACCGATATCAAGGCGCATACTGCCTATGTTTTCTCTTAGAATTTTTATGTTTTGAAGTCTTACACTTAAATCTTTAATCCATTTTGAGTTCATTTTTGTATATGGTGTAAGAAAGTGCTCCAATTTGATTCTTTTCCATGTGCTGAATAGCTGTCCAGTTTTCCCAAGACCATTTATTGAAGATGTTATCTTTTCTCCATTGTATATTCTTGCCTCCTTGTCAAAGATTGATTGCCCATATAGGGTTTATTTCTGGGCTCTGTACTCTGTTCCATTGATCTATGTCTCTTTTTGTGCCAGTACCATACTGTTTTGATTACTGTAGCTTTGTCGTATAGTTTGAAATCAGGGCGTGTGATACCTCCAGCTTTGTTCTTCTTTCTCAAGATTGTTTTGGCTATTTGGGGTCTTTCATGTTTCCATAGAGATTTTAGGATTATTTGTTCTAGTTCTGTGAAAAATGTCATTGGTATTTTCATAGGGATTGCACTGAATCTGTAGATATCCTTGGGTAGAATGGACATTTTAATAATGTTAATTCTTCCAATCCATGAACACAGTGTACCTTTCCATCTGTTTGTGTTGTCTTCTGAAATTCTTTTATGAGTGTCTTCTAGTTTTCCAAGTACACGTGTTGTTATCTCCTTAGTTAGATTTATTCCTAGGTATTTTATTCTTTTTGATGTAATTGTGAATAGGATCGTTTCCTTAATTTCTCTTTCTGATAGTTTGTTGTTAGAATATAGAAATGCAACAGATTCCTGTATATTAATTTTGTATTCTGCAACATCACTGAATTTATTGATGAGCTTTGCTAGTTTTTTGGTGGCATCTTTAGGATTTTCTATGTATAGTATCATGTCATCTGCAAGCAGTGATAGTTTTACTTCTTCCTTTCCAATTTGCATGGCTCTTCTTTCTTTTTCTCATCTGATTGCTCTGGCTAGGACTTCCAATACCATGTTGAATGAAAGTGGTGAGATTGGGCATCCTTGAATTGTTCCTGATCTTAGAGGAAATGCTTCCATTTGAGTATGATGGTAGCTGTGGGTTTGTCATATATGGCTTTTATTATGTTGAGATATGTTCCCTCTATACCCACTTTGGTGAGGGTAATGAGGTTTCACGTTGCACTGGTCAGAATGGTCATTATCAAAAAATTTAGAAATAATAAATGCTGGAAAGGGTGTGGTGAAAAGGGAACCCTCTTGCACTGTTGGCAGGAATGAAAATTGATACAGCCACTATGGAGAACAGTATGGAGGTTCCTTAAAAAACTAAAAATAGAGCTACCATATGACCTAGCAATCCCACTACTGGGCATATACCCTGAGAAAACCATAATTCAAAAAGAGTCATGTACCACAATGTAGCACTGCAGCACTATTTACAATAGCCAGGAGATGGAAGCAACCTAAGTGTCCATCAACAGATGAATGGATAAAGAAGATGCGGCACATATATACAATGGAATATTACTCAGCCATAAAGAGAAAAGAAATTGAGTTATTTGTAGTGAGGTGGGTGGACCTAGAGTCTGTCATGCAGAGTGAAGTAAGTCAGAAAGAGCAAAACAAATACCATATGCTAACACATATATATGGAATCTAAAAAAAAAAATGGTCCTGATGAACCTAGTTGCAGGGCAGGAATAAAGAGGTAGATGTAGAGAATGGACTTGAGGACATGGGGAGGGGGAAGGGTAAGCTGGGACGAAGTGAGAGAGTGGCATGGACATATATACACTACCACATGTAAAATAGACAGCTAGTGGGAGGCAGCTGCATAGCACAGGGAGATCGGCTCGGTGCTTTGTGACCGCCTGGAGGGGTGGGACAGGGAGGGTGGGAGGGAGACGCAAGAGGGAGGGGATATGGGGATATATGTATACGTAATAGCTGATTCACTTTGTTGTACAACAGAAACTAACACAGCATTGTGAAGCAATTATACTCCAATAAAGATGTGTTAAAACAAATGCCCATGGACTCTCAAAAAATGAATAAATAAAACTCAATAATAAGAGAACCAAATTAAGAGACGGGCAAAAGGTTTGAATAAATACCTCAGCAGAGAAGGACAGAGGGCAAATGAGCACATGAAAAGATGCTCAACATCATGTTATAAGGGAAATGATAATCAAAACCACAGTGAGTTGCCACTGCATACCCACTTGAACGGCTAATATGAAAAAGACTGAGCACACCACATGCCGCTGCGGATGTGGAGCGACTGGAACTCCGCTGCAATGTGGAGAGAACATAAAATGCATAGCCACTGTAGAAACCAGGTTAGCAGATTCTTAAAAGTTAAAGATACACCCGTCATGTGCCCCAGTCACTTCCCTCCTAGGTATTCACCTCCAACAGAGACTCGCACATGCAGCTCACAGCAGGTGTATCTGTGGACACGGAAGGGTGGGCAGCTCCGTAGGGGCCCCGCTCCTCCGGGTGCCGCGCATCAGCCAGGGCTGGTGATGTGCCTGGCACACGACCATCTCCTCTGGGCCCTACGCTGGGCCCCACGCCGGGTGGCACGAGTGACTCTGGGGGCATCCCTCTTCCTGACTCTGGGGGCATCCCGCGTGGCGCCCTCGGGGCTCCTCCAGTGGCACCTGGCCTGCTGTTTCCCGGCCTCTCCCGCCCGGACCGTGGGGCTGGCATATCTTCACTGACACGTCCAGAACCGAGCGCCTGTCTCCCCAGCCCTCGTCTGCAGCCTCCCCGTTCAGAGGGCAAACCGCCTTTCCAGGGCTCAGAGTGACAGCCTTCGTTCACGTGGCCTGGACCCTCTTTCTTCCACAGCACACTTCGGTTCCCAAGGGAATCCTGCTCATTCTTCCTTCGGATGCCTCCAGAACCAGTGCACCTGGCTGAGCCACACACTCTGTGAGCCCCGCAGCCTCCAGGGCTCCCCTGGCCCCCGCCCCCGCTGCAGCTGCTCCGCCCCGGCCGCCCCTCCGCCTGCTCTTCTCCTGTGGACGCGTGCGCCGCGGGCCGCACCTCCGGGGCCCCACGCTAACGCTGCACTTCCCACGTCTTCCTCACGCCTGGCTCTGCCCACGGCCACTCTGGCTCTCTGAGGCACTTCCTCACCCTGCCTACCGGCCACCCGCCGCCCCAAAGCTGACCGAGGGGCCCAGAGGGAGGCCCGTGTCCACCTCGGCCCCGCCACCTCCCAGGCCCTGAGCGAGGCCGGCACGTGGCCGGTGGGTGCGTGAGTGAACCGCAGCCCCGAGCCCTGGGCTTGTGGTGTGGCGGGCGCCGCTATGCTGCGCACCCAACCTCGACCAGGGGACTCCCGGGAGGGCGGAGGAGTGTGCATGGGCGGCCCGAGCACCGGAGGCCTGGCCGGAGCCCGGGGAGTGGGGCAGACAAGGAGGGGCTCCTGCCAAGGGGCGGGCACCAGGGCAGGCCCCTCAGGCCACGCGGACTCCCAGCGATGCAGGGAGGGCAGTGCCCCCGCGGGGCTGGCCCTGCCTCACCTCCCGGCCGCCCACCTGCTCGGGGCCGTGAGCCCACCTCTGACGCGAGCAGGCAGAGCTGTCTGCCCCGGGCCTGGGCCCTCCAGGGCCTCAGCGCCGAGAGGGGCGCAGCGGGCTCCTCAGGTGAGCACAGGCGAGCTGAGCCGGGAGGAGGGTGTGTGCGGGCTCCCGCTGGGAAGCGCAGGGGCCACCGTGCGCAGGGCGCGGCGGGGCAGCAGGCTTACTTCCTGACACTGGGCTGGGGTTTGCCCCCCACGCAGTTTTGCAAAAGTAAAACCAGAAGACTCGTGGAAGCCAGACAATGACTTGTTTAAAGGTGGGAGAGCGATTTCGGTGAGAAGGACCTGCTCCTTGGGCGGCAGGCGGCCGCACGAGCGTGGGGGGGGGGGGGGGCGTCTGAGCGCGGGGGGCACAGAGAGGGGCCAGAACCGAGGGGCAGCGCACACGTTTATTGAGCCGGGACGCGGTGCGGAGACGCCTCCGGCCGGTCCCCACTCCCAGCCCCGAAGACGCCCGGGGCCCAGCATCCCCGCTTCGCTCCGCACCCCGGGTCAGGACCCCGAGCCTTCCTTTCTCCTGCCCTCGGACAAAGGGAGACGTGCACCCTGCCCGGCGCTGACCCGTGTGGCCACGGGAGCCGAGGCCGAGGGACCGGGGAGGGGCAGCTCCCTGCGGCCACAGCTCCTGGGGCTTGGAGGGGACGGCTGCTGGAAGCGCTGTCCAAATGTCAAACCAAGTCTTAAAACAACAGTTACACGGACACTAAGGAACAACGTTTCTACAACGTCACAGATGGGAGTGGCCCCAAAGCATTTAAAATAATGAACACGGCATGCCAACGCGTGAGGAGACGGGCGTAAGTGAAGTTGGAGCAGCGTCGGGGCGGAGCCGGGGGCTCACAGACACAGATGGAGCGCTGTGGGTGCATCTCTAGGGCACAGACACCTTCTGTAGTAAAGAAACCTCTATATCTGCGAGGGGGTGGGCGGTCTGCACAGGCGAGTGGTGGGGACGTCGGCGGGGTTAGAGCGCGCCCATCCCGGTGACCTCGGACGTCAGCCTGGAAGAGACAAGGGCACAGGGCACAGGTCACCATGTCCTCACAGACGCAGGAGCCCTTAGAGGCGTGCGCCTCCCTCCTCATTGCCACGGACGGTCCTGGTTCACAGCGCAGTGGCCACTAGCTGAGGACCGGGGACCAGAGCCACGGGGCCTTCCTTCCCCGCCACAGGGACCCATGTACCTGTCACCACATGGGGCGTGACGACAGCCACCAGGACAGGCCCAGGCTGCCACAACTGTTTCTACAGCCACTGCCGGGAGGGGCGTGGGAGTGACCCTGCCAGGGAGAGGGACGCAGGGCCCTTGTGCCGCGGCTCTGGAGGCTTCCTGGGTGTGGTCGCCCTCAGCAGGGAGGCCGAGGGAGGTGTCCGCTATGCCCAGGAGCTCCGCCCTGGCTCTCCGGCCACAGGACCTCCCTGTGCCCCAGCGTGTGACCTCAGACCCTTGCACGGTTCCCTGGCAGCCGCCCACCACGTGTCTGGGTCGGGGGGTCTTTAAAACCACAGATGTGTGAGAGCAGAGAAACCCCGTGACCTGTTCCCTGAAACTACAGAGCCTTTCATGACCTTCGATGACCCCAGACCCAGGCCTCTGCCGAGCAGAGACCGTGGGGTGGGCACGGGGCAGGTGCTGGCCAGGCCACCCCCAGCTTGTCCCCGTGGGCAGAAGGCCGGAGGTCCCAGGAAAGGCCAGTGAAGCAGCCCCCCTGCAGCTCCAAACCCCAGGGACCTCCCCGGGAGGCCCCGGGAGGCAGCCCCGTGCAGGCCCGTGCAGGCTGGCCGGCCTCACCTGGCGTTGATGAGGTACTGGGCAAGGCTGATGTTGGCCGGGGTCCCCGTGATGGTGATCTGGCGCTCTGACGACCCCTCCGTGGCATTGGCGATTTTGATCTGCGCTCCAGACATCTGTCGAATTTCATTGATTTTGGTCCCCTGGCGTCCAATTATGCAGCCTATTAGCTGGAAGAAAGGACGGAGGAGCTTCTTAGAGGAGAATCCACCATGCCGCCCTCAGGCAGCTACCCCTCTAGGACACGTGCCCCACACCCACCCTGTTGTCTTGGTTTGGGGATCGGAGTCAACATTCTTAGGATAAACCAGGGATCCAGAGGGTGGCTGGGAGATAACTGAGTGTGTGAGGCGAGTGTGTGAGGCCCTCCGAGGGCCCATGGAGCACTTCTGGGCCACCTACTCTCAGGGCTGACCCTGAGCCAGGCAGGGCCTTCAAATGGGGGCAGCCGGGGTCCCCAGGCAGCTCCGGGATCTGAATTCCGAGTCACCCCTGAAGCGCCACCAGCTGCTTCCTTGGCTGGTATCTTGGGGGTGATATCACCCACCCCCATGGGCATTAAGCTGCTTAACCAGGGCAGGGAGGGGAGGGGCACACACGGGCTCAGGATGGGCGGGGCCCGGCATACTCACATCATTGGGAATGGTGAGCTCGTGAGTGCTGGCGGGGGGGCTGGCGTCCAGACCTGGGCACAGTGAGGGGAGACGGTTAGGCGGGCAGAAGGCTGCTCGTGCTGCACCCGGCGCTTGGCCCCGCTGGGCCGATAGGCAGGCAGGGCCGGGGGCTGCCCAGGGGAGGGTCTGCACAGCCGGGGGCTGCGGCCTGTGAGCGCTCTGTCCCAGGCTGCCACCGCCCTCCTGACCCCAGCGTCTCTCAAACAAGGAAGAGGAACACAGCAGGATGCAGGTTCACTTTTTCGTTCTGGGCACGACATGATGTCACTTGTCTGCTGTGTTGTGTAGTCAGTCTCTCGAGACGCCCTTCACAGACACCCTGGTGGCTCTGCCTGGCGCCCCGAGAACGGGCCGCACTGGTCACGCCAGTCCTGGGTGCCCACCCTCCCGCCCCCAGACCCGACAGCAGGCCTCCTCCGCTGCCCCTGTTCCCTCCCACGCTCTGCGGACCCCGCCCCCGGGCAGCGCTTCCGGTGGGGGCAAGGAGGCCCGAGAGCCGGGCAGGGGAGGCCGTGCCTTTCCACAGGGCGTCCTGGGCCGAGACCCAGGCCCAGCTCATCACACGCCCAGCTTCTGTCTTTACAAATGTCAGCTAAGCACCCACCAAGTCAGAGCCAGCCTCTCAGGGTTCAAGGACAAGATCCACACTCACTTTGGAAACAGTGATCACAAAACGCAGGTGGGATGTGAGGGGCCCAGAGGGGACGCAGGGTCTGCCCTCGCGGGTGAACACTGGGGCAGACACACTCCTGTGTACGAGGCGCTTCCATCCCGTCAGGAGGCGTCTCAAACTCAAAGCCCACAGCCGAGACCCTGCTCTTCCTGCCCCAGACCCGTGTCCCAGTGTCGTGGGTTCCGCAGCTCAGCCCAGACCCGGAGCCCCCAGCTCCACCCACCTTCCCCGTGGCACATTATAGCAGACCCGGCTCACGCACCTTCGGAATATTCCGGAACCAGAGCCCTCTTCCCACCCCACGCTCCTCCCTCCCTGGCCCCTGCCCCTCAGGCTAATCCCCACAAGGCCCCGAGGGGTCCCAACAAAGGCGACTGCCCGGCCCCCGGCCCCACAGGCATCCTCCTCCATGGCACGTGTGTCCCCGGAACCGGATGTGCCGTGGCCATCGGTGTCGAGGACACAGGGACCCGGTGAGACCGGGCCTGTTCTGGGGCCCGCGGAGCACGGGGCTCAGCTATGCTGAACAAACTAACTCACCCCAGACCATCCATCATTTTTCTGTTTCACAGCTAAACCTGGAGTTTCTGTTCTTTATCTCTTTTCATAAAGGTATTTTCAATACAGTTACTTAGTTGTTCAACTATCTATAAACATTCAATCCTTAGTGACATTTAAAATGTCACTTAAGAGATCTCCTTGGTCCCAAGTCCCGTGCGGTGCCTCCTGGTTTGGGTGACACAGCTGGGGGGTCACACGTGTTCACCTATAGCTTATGATGTTTGATCAGGGGGCTTCTTTTAAAAGGGGCCGAAGTCACGCCCACTGGTGAGCTTCCCATGAGTCACGAATGCTGCTTCCCCCACACAAAGGCCAGCTGCCTGGGAAGCGGTGTGGCGTGGCCTTCAGGGTGAGGACGCGACCACCGCCCGGCCTCCCTGACCCGCGGCCGTGGCGGGAGCGTGCGCGTGCGCGTGCAAGTGTGGTGTGTGAGCGCTCTGGGTCCCACGGGGCCTTGGAGAGGGAGGTCGTCACGGGGGCATGTGAACACGGGTCCCACGTCCCCGAGGCTGTGCTGGGAGGGCCGTGTCGGGGTGGGGTGGGGGCTGTGTGTCCCAGGTAAGCCCGGTGCTTGGAGTCCCCAGGTCGTCTCCTGGAGACGATGGCTGGGCAATTATCTGCAGTCACGTTATAAACTGTACAGACACCCAAACATGTGTTATCACCAGACACATAACTTTGTAAAGGTTGGTATCCAGTTCCAAAATCAGAAACATTCGATAAATGCTCTTCTCTAGTTTTCACTCATTCAATTCTGCATTAACTTAAAGGCTGCGCCGAGAAGCCCACAGCGAGCGCATGAAGCATCAGAGCTGGGGTCCCAGCTGGAGAGACGCCTCCTGAGCCCCGTGGTCTCAGCTGGGCCCACGTGGTCCTGAGGGATGGGTGAGGGGCGGAGGCACCCTGAGGCCCGGAACACACCAGTGGGGGTGACAGCTACGACCGCTGCACACAGGCCTCTCCCGCATTTCCCCTTTAGCCGGCACTCGCTCTTCTGCTCTGATCCAGGCTTTCACGAGGCCCGTGTGGGTGGGGATGGGAGCGTGGGGGCCGCCTCCCTCCCAGGGAACCTGGCAGGTCCGGGCCACATGCCTCCAGGGGCTTTGCTCCCCAATGGCCTGTGAGCGGGCCGCGCCCACTGCTCCAAGCCTGGGTGACAGGACCTGCGGATCCACGCCCTGCCCTGTCCGGGGGGTGTTTTAGTGCAAATCCAGGCCACAGTGATCTCATCTCCCATGAAACACACTTCTGGAAGGCACACAGCGTGGTCAGCCCTTCACTCCAGACCCCCACACGCTGTGCCACTGGGAGAATAAATGACACACAGGTGGGGCCTCTGGATGACAGGGCAGCTGTGCCCCGAGCCCAGTCAGAGCCGACCCACCACGCTCCCAGCAGGAACGGGGCGGAAGCTGGGAGCCGCGTGTGCAGACCCGGGGCCAGCCACTTGGGCCCCGGCCCTGGGTGGCGCCGGCGTCCCTTCCCCGAGGCGCTTGGCCAGCAGCCCCCTCGCCCCCTCCTCCCGCCAGGTCCCCTCCTGGCCTGCTTGCTCTCCCTTTAGCGTGGTTTTCTTTTACCTGACGACTGGCCCATCAGATTTTGAGCTTCTTCGGAGGAGTGTAAAGGCAGCTTTTCTCCTGGAGAGCAAAGAAGAAACAGATTTAATGTTTTGCCCTCAAGGAGAGAAGCAAGGTCACTTCAACTAGGGAAGCTCAAAGTCTGACTGGTGCGCCACTCTGAGCTACGGGGACGCCATCCCAGGCGAGCCGCCCTGCGGGTGCACCACCTCCTGCAGGAGGGCCTCCCCGACGGCTGGTGGGCAGCAGAGAGCAGGGTGGACCCTCGAGGGGGGGGTGTCTCCTTCGGGAAGGCCAGCTGTAGGGTGACTGACCCGTCATGGAGACGCACAGAGATACCCCCGCCCACCCGCGGCAGCGTGCAGAGCGCCGCGTCCCTGGCCCTCACTCCAGAGCTGTACTTGTTCCGTTCACTGCCCTGAACACAGACCGCTCGGAAAGAGAAAGGCCCCAGGTGAGAAGAGAGGAGGTCAGAAAGGGCGGCTGGGTACGTACCGGGGAAAGCGGGGTTGGTCTGTCCGAGGGGAGGAAAGGGGGTTTGCTGCATGGCCAGCTGGTGGAGCTTGGTCAACTGCTGGGGTAGGAGGGACACGAGAGCTAAGAAGGTTATTGTCATCGAGTACAAGTCACACCAAATTAAAAACGCGTAACGGAAGTCTGCACAGATAGATAGAAAGGGGGCCATGCGACACATGGCAGACGCAGCAGCACGCAAGGACTTGGCCTGGGATAACCAAAGGGCCGTGTCGGTTGGCAGGCACACCGAGTCCTTCCCTCCCTCGGCCCCCGGCCAGGCGGGCCCCCGGGCTCCACGGGGAGGGTCTAGAGCCACGGAGCAGGACCCGCTGGGCCCCAGGTGCCTCAACGTCACGCTGTCACTCGCGGGACCCGCTCACATCGGTGGGTCGGCCCTGGGCCTGGCCCACCCCACGGCCGGCATCCTCCCCCGCAGGCCCTCACTCTACCCATGGGGCGACTTGGAGGGGCCACCTGTGGGGCCCACCGCCCGCCCCCTGCGGCCTCCAGGATTACAGGAAGCAGTGCTGGAAGGCTCCACCGAAGGAGCTGCAGGGCCGCCAAGAGGGTGCAGGGCTCCTGTGGGGGGTCCCACGCCTATGCCCCTTCCCCCCACCCCCCGTGCCCCATCCCTTGTCACCTGCCCCTTGGCCCCCATCCCCCAGCCACTAGACATTGGTGGGGGCTTTGAAATGCAGTTTCTTTAGTTATTTTATCTGAGCTTCACTTCTTAAGTAAACACTACAAATAACAGAAGATAGGGGCTGTCTGAATGCTGGGACCCCCGGCCTTGGAGACTTCCGGGCGTGTCCTCAGCCCTGGCTCACCCACTGGCCTGGCCCACATCTCCAGCAGAGCGGAGAGAGGGCCAGGACATTCCAGGACGTGCACTCAACTCCCAACCTTCACAAAGGAAGCCCGGCCCGAATGCTTCCAGAGCCCGGAGGCCGGCATGGGGCCTCCACAGAGCCCCTGCGGCTGGCAGGTGTGGGCACCCAGGGAGCATGGAGGGCGCCCCCAGGTGAGACGAGGGTCTGACCAGTCACCACGTGGGTCCCATCCTGCAGAACGTGTCGGGGGTGGGGGCAGGTACGAGCGCTGGGATCTCCACGTCCATGGCCTTCACGGGCGAGCCCTCGGGCGACAGAGGAGTGGGTATGCTGCTGGCCTCCCAGGGGCCAGGCGCGCTCTCCTAACAAATGCCGAACACCCCTTCCCAGTACGTGGGGGACCACGGCTGCCCCACGGGGGCTCCTCCCGAGAGCCTGCCGCCCCGTCACGTGTCCGGCAGGTGCGGCCGTGGGGACAGGGCTGGTGGCGCGCTGGCCGGCCAGTCCGGCCTCCTCCTGCCTCCACAGGTCGGGGCCCAGGGGCCGAGCCGCGCCCAGCCTGTGGCCTCCGGGCACATTCTCCCGGTAGAACCTCCGCTGTGCTGCTGCTGGGGTGTGGGTGGGCTGTGTCTGCAGGCAAACTCCGGTGTCTCCTGGCCGCTCCCGTGGCATCGGCCAGTGTGGGCTGCCTCTTCCCCCCCTCCCTCCCCGGAAACGGCAAGCCCTCCCCCACCCCGGGCCTCTCCCCACTCTGGGGGTGGGCCTGCTCGGAGAGAACCGGCCTCATCCCAGATGCAGGTGTCATGCCTGGCAGCTCTGGGGCGGGGACGTGGTGGCCTGAGGTCAGATTCAGCCCTGAGAGGCCCCAGTGAGGGGGCGTCGGGGGCCGACAGCACACCTGCTGCCCGGCAGGTCTGCCCTGTGACTGACACCACTGAGCTAAGCGTGGCCTGAGCAGACATGCACAGAAGCCCCCTGAGAAGAGCACACCCGGGAAACACCGCTATGGGGACACCAACCCAGGTCTTGGGGACAAGAGGTGTGACGGGACCCGTACCTGCCATGCCACGGGTGAGGTGACCCCGCAGGGAAGGCGCTGAAGGGTGGGAGACCCCGCTGCGCGGCTCGGGCACCCTAGCAACGGCTCCTCTTTCCAGGGGCCCATAAGAAATGTGGCAAGGACCCATGGGCGTTGGGGCATGAGGGTGTGTGTGGGGGGCACCGACTGGGTCCTGCAACCCCGCCTCCCCTGAGCACATCGTCGCCCCCAATCACGGGGACACCGGGCGGCGTCTGCGCCCCGAGCCCACCTACACGGAGCGCTGGAACCGGGTCTAAGGTCTCCTCACAAGGAGGTAACACAAGTTCCTAGGATGGAGGAGGAAACCCCGTCTCTGGAGACAACAAACATCCAGTTGGCTGTCCAGAGCCCAGCCCAGGGCAGGCAGGCCACCTGCTCTGACCGTCACTGGGATTTCGTGCAGACACCGCACTGGTGCAAGAAGAGCCGCCTGGCGCGGGACTGGCGTCCTGGGGGTTCCAGCCCTTCACCCAGGGCCGGGGGTCAGCGGGGAGCCCAAGGGGCGGCCCTGCGGCACCTGAAGGGCTTAAGGGGCCTTGGCCAGGCTGCTCTCTGCTCCTGGTCTGCGATGTTACCCCCGTCACATGCTTATGTGTCCGACGGCCGGGCTGGCATGGTCCCCATGAGGGCAGGGCCCTCTCCTATGTGTCCCCGAGTCTCCAAGAGTGCACTGCTGTGCGTTGGTCGAGATGGCAGGGGAGAGCGGGGCTCTGGGGGCGGGAGAACTGGTCGGAGTCGCCTCCAACACTGATCAGCTTTGGAGAGATGGGCACATCTGGTCTCCGTGGGCCTCGTGCCCCTGTCTGCGAGGCCCGGTGCCACGTGAGGGATGGGCAGGCTGAAGTGCTGCCCACGTGAGTTGGGGGTGAATGAACATCGCAAACCCGCGGGGCGTCCCCACCTGGCCACCCACAGCCCCTGCACCCGCGGGCGCTCCTCTGGCCTCTCCATCACCTCCTCTCAGTTAAATGGGTGACCCGCCGGCCACGCATGTTATAGGCACGGCCAGATAACCCGCGAGGTGGGCTCCGCTGCACCTGCAGAGTCTGGCACGCAGGAGTGCAGGGATTCAGGCCCTGACCTGTCCCACTGCAGTGGATTTGCTGCTCTGTATGAAACAGTGGCCACACCAGCAAATAGATCCCCCCTCAGGCACCCACGAATATAAAGTGACATCTCGGGAAGGACTGACCGGGCAGTGGTGCCTGGAGGAGCACCCGTCCCTCGAGCGGGTGGGCGGATGGGTGTCAGCTGGCATCTCTCTGTCTGTTAAGGCTCTGGCCTTAACTTTGCCTCCATTTCTACATTTGTAAAGGAGGGTGCAGCACTAAGTGCTAAGGGGACTTCCCACTTTTCGAGATATTTCTGCCGTAAAACAAAACAAAACGAGAATCAGACTTTCTAATCTGGCCAGTGCCTACAAACCACTGCGAGGGAAGATAGGAGGGGAGGGTGGAGGGCGGAGCCAGCGGGCAGGCGTCAGTCACAGACATTTCTCCATAACTGCCTTTTCCACCGAACTCTGTGTCAGAACATAAAACATAGACAAACACTCGACAAGTCAGAAGGATTCATAAGCGCACGGCTCCACGAGTCATCAGCAGACGGACATGCCACGCGCCAGCGCTCGCCTCTAGGGACGGGCCGCCTCGTGGTTTAGTCTGCGAGTCCCGTTTCCCCTTCTGTGAAATGCCTGTGTCTTTCGCCCATTTTTCTCTTGGGTTGTTTTTCGCTGATTCACTATTTCAGATACTAATCCTATTCCAGTTATATGTGCTGAAAAGATCTTTCCCCACTCTCCTATGGAGCCTTGAGAGAAACAGAATTTAAAGATTTTAATGTAGTTGAATTCATCACTATTTTCTTTATGGTTTGTGCTTCTGCTTTAGGAAATCCTTCCCTGATCTGTGAACTGAAAGATACTGTTTTCTTCTAAAAGTGCTAAATTTTTCTCTCTCGTGTTGAAGTTCTTGGTACACAAGGAGTGGGTTTTTGTTTACGTTGTAAGGACTATCCTATCAGATGTCGTCTGCGTGACTAGCTTGGTGATTCTTGGCTTTTCCTCTTTCACGGAAAATTCCAAACAGCCTGCGGGGATTTTGTGTGCGATTGTACTGCATCTGTACGTCAACCTGGAAAGATCTTTGGGGTCGTTTCCAGGAGGATCGTGTGTCTCTCCATTCCCTGTGGTCTTCTGGTCTTCTTTAACTTTCAATAACGACAAGATTTTTTTTTTTTTAAATTCACCTTTTAATTATTGATTTCAATTTAATTGCTCTATGGGGAGAGAGTCATCCATCTGATTCCGATTTTTGAAAGATGCTGAGTCTTCTTTACGGTCTAGGGTGTGATCAAGCTGTGCAAACGTTCTCATGAATTCAGTGGCTGTGCTGGGGGGGTGTTCGGTGCACGTCGGTTAACTCAGGCTCACGTTGCACTGTCAGAATCTCTGTACTTGTCTACTTGGCCTTCATTGAAAGAGGTCTGTTAAGGTTCCACTGCAACATCTGTTAAATTCTCTTAATGGTTTGTTAATTTTTTCCTTTATATATGTTTGAAGCTATGTTTTAGGTGCAAACTTAAATGTTTTATCTTCTAGTGAAGCATTTATCAATAAGTAATGACTAAGTAATTTCCTGTAAAGTTTTTTTTCTCCCACTAATAATAATAATGGTGTATTGTTTCGTTGGGTTAGTATTTTCCTAGAATAGATTTTCTGTTCTTTTAATTTTTCTAGGTCCTTATTCTTTAGGTGTGTCTCTTGAAAAAAAAAACCGATATATTTTTTTGTTTCTGTTTCCTTGTCTTTTTGTTTAGCTTTTCTTAAAAAACCCTCTGACAGCCTTTGTTTTTTAACTGGAAAGTTTCTCCCGCTCTGATTACAGTTACCCACAGATGTAGATGAATTTCTGTCATCATCTTATTTTAATTGTCCTGATCTTCAAGGGTTTCTTTTCTTTTTTCATTCCCTTCCTTTTGTGCTGATTAATCTTTTCCTGCCACCCGCTTTCCCCTCCGTACCTTTTTGGAAGTTATGAAAGTGAACGTGTTTCTGATAGTCACCACTTTGAAATTTTAACACGTACATTTAGTCTTTTTTTTTTTTTTTTTTTTTTTTGCGGTACGCGGGCCTCTCACTGTTGTGGCCTCTCCCGCTGCGGAGCACAGGCTCCGGACGTGCAGGCTCAGCAGCCATGGCTCACGGGCCCAGCCACTCTGCGGCATGTGGGATCTTCCCGGACCGGGGCACGAACCCGTGTCCCCTGCATCGGCAGGCGGACTCTCAACCACTGCGCCACCAGGGAAGCCCCATTTAGTCTTAATTCAATATCTTTGCCTTCCTCCTGAACGATACAATGACCTACAGGATGTTTTAATCCCCTCAGCCACATCCTAATCTTATGTATGCTGTCGGTGCCCATTTAGCTCTGTTATGTTAATCCCAGCAATTAGATAGCATTGATTTTGATTTTAAAAAGTTTGTCTTCATTGACCCAAATGTTTAAATTTTAATGTAGTCAAAAATATCAATGTTTTCTTTATGATTTGTGCTTATGTTAAGGAAAGAAATGGTAATTTTTTTTGCTCACCATTCTTTCTTGCATTTATAGCCTTCCTTCTGGGATCATTCTCCTTTTACTGACCGGTGTCCCTTAGAAGGTCACAGTTGTTTGTCTGAAAACGTCTGTAACTTGGGAGATCCTCTGGAGGTTGCATTTTAGGTTGACAGTTGTTTTCTTTTCTTTTGCCACCACAATTGCTCCTTTATAATACTCCTTCTCTCTCTCCTCTCGGAAGATTCACTTCTGGTCTTTGGTGTCACGCGGCTTTACTTGGACGGCATCTAAAATGGATTTTGTTTGATCGAGTTGGGGATTTCTTGGGATTCCTGAATGTGAGGTTTTTTTGTTCATTGATTCTGAGAAATTCTCTGTGCTCATCTCTTAGAAGCTTTCCTCCCTCCATCCTATCCACTAACCCTGGGACTTCAACTGGATCTGTGTTCTCCCTTCTCAGTCCTCCTTATCGGTGTTTCTCAGACTTTCTGTGCAAACAAGTTACCCAGGGTCTTGTGAAAATGCAGATTCTGATTCTGGGAGGGGCGGGCTGAGGGCCGTGCCACTGAAGAGCTCAGCTCCGAGGAGAGGGTGTGCAACCCCGGGGAGGGGGCGGGGGCAAGAGTTAACCTGCCCCTGTTTCCTGCTCTGCGGGAGGTGAGGCCGGGGCGCCTCCCCGCCACTCCGAGCTGCGAAAGGAGAGGATTGAAGATCGTCGGATCTTGGAAGAACAAAGAGCCAGAGGTGCGGGCGTCGGCGGGGTGGCCGTGAAGATGCTAGGAGCAGCCTCAATGGCGCCTCCCTGCGGGCTCCCGGAGGGGGACACCAAGGAGGTGGGCGGGGAAGGCACTCCATCCCCGGCTGTGTCCACTGTGAGCAGAGCCCCAGGGACCACCGTCTGCACGGGGTCTAGCTGTGCGCTCCCACTGGTTTCTTCTACTTACTATGACTCACTCGTTCCCAGTTTCCCCACTGCTAACTCTCTAAGTGACGAGCTTCCTGGCTAACACGGCGCCCATCTACCCCCAGATACTCAACACCCTCTGCTGGGACCCAGCGTCGCGGGGACCGACAGCTCCGCTGCTCCTAGCCCCCAGCTCTGGCGAGGGCCCCTCGAAAGTCCATGTCCAGGCTCCAAGGGAGGCCGCCAGCCCAGCTGGCTTCTGGTCTCGATTCTGCTCGCTTCCAGCACTCCTTTAATGAGGGGATGCTAAGTAAGGGAGTGACTTGGAAACTTTAAAGAGTAGAAATAAGATTCACACGTGAGGGCGTGCCTGACGTTGACTGATTTCTCCCAGAAGAAACCAATTTCTTCCTGGTGTCATCAGTACAGGGACAGAAAGAGCGGAGGTGGGAGAGAGCGGTGGTGGCCATGCTGTCTGTCCAGGCTTCGCATCTGCTCCTGCGTCCTGAGTTGTGGCCACCATGGTCCTTCCTCGTGTCTGAAACTACACCCGACCCCTCGGGCAGGACCCGTGGGCGGCCGTCCTGGAGCATTCTGGCCACAAGCCGTGACCAAGGCCTGCAGCTGCGACAGGCCCAGTCATGCAACAGTCCTTGGCTTCTCCGAATGCCCAAGAGCTATAAGCTTCCAGAAGGATTCCGGTAAAACAAGGGCCGAGGCAGGCGAGAACCTGGAGGGAGACTGGTGAGGGTGGGGCCCTGATTCCTACGTGGGTTAAACCAGAAAGCAGGAAAAACTGCGCACACTTTAGCTCTAGATGAAGAAATGCTCAGCTCTAAGAAATGTATTTTCTCAAAGTCTGTGCCTGACTTAGGAAGGAATTAGCGGCTGAGATGACAGTGGGGTGTGTGTCAGCCACTGGGGTTGAAATATTCAAATGGTGTATTCAGTTACCTTATAAAATAAATTAGTACTTCCTGTAATTATTATATTTGCATTCTAAGAAATGAAGCTTTTAAAAAATTCCTACTGAATATTAAGCTCAGATAAAAGTGCCTTCCTGGCCGTGGTCACTCGTCACCACTTTATTTTGTTTTGAACGATTCTTAGTGATGGTCCAAGCCTTCAACTTTGCATTCCTGCAAGGAAAGCATTTATCAAAGTCCTGCTCTTCTGTCCTAACAGTTGCTCCGTCACACGTGCGGCCTGGGGAATGCAGGGTCCTTCACAAAAGCCCTTTCACCATAAAAAACCAAGTGTTTCAAATCTCTGTCAAACTCAATGAGGCAACCATGTAATAGCTAGCTATAAATTAGTTTAAAATCCGAAAAAAAATTGAAACTACCCATTTTTCAGAGATACTGAGACAACCACATGGAAAGAGCAAAACAACCAATTGATTTGAAAACCAACCAACCAAACCAGTCAAAGTCCCCCGGCCTCGCTCGGTGCGTGTGCCCTGGCCTAGGGAATCCAGACCAGGAATTCAGGCCTGCAGCGCAGAGGCCTCGGGCAGCAGGGAAGCAGGTCTGCCATGGGCTGCGGGCCGGAGCCTCACCTCACTGCTCTGGGTGAACCGCCCCTCGTGGCCCAGCCCACCAAGTGTGCCGAGTCCCGAGTCTGCTTTTGCACAGATGCTTTTCCAAAGGCGCAAGGCCACCAGCCACGGGGAGCGAAGGCTGTGCCGCCCTGGAAACCGGCTTCTCCTCCGATCTCCGTCACGCCACGCGGGCGCTCTACTGGGGTCCACGGAACCCACACGCCACGGTGCCCGTCCCGACCCCACCAGTGCTACGCTTTGCTCACTCCACGTGGGTGACGGGCTCCCTCCCCGGGTTCCAGCACCTGCCGTGCCCTGGGTCACAGCCAACTGTCATGTGGGATGGGGAGGGCAGGCGTCCCCCATGTGGCTCAGGACGGCCCCCAGCCCCGTCTCCACCAGCTTCCTCTGACTTTTGATTCATGTGTGTTGCGTAATGAGGATTTTTTTTAAAAAGGAAAAGCCGTTGGTTTTTCTTTTCTATTCAATAGAAATGTCCTGCAATGATAGTGAATTGAATCTCACATGTACGCAGTGTCGGTGAATTCTCATAACTCTCCCTGCCCTGACTTTACGTCTTAAGGCGGCCGGCTCTTCACCTGCCGGTTCAAAAGTGCGAGCGTCTGCACAAGATGGGCGGGCATCGCTGTCACCTGCGGTCCCTCTGCCTGGACAGAGCCCGCCCCCCACTGGCCCTCCGAGAGCAGCGCACGTGGACCCGCCTTCCCAGGACAGAGGACACTTCTTGGGTCGGACCTCAGCTTGCCGTGCCTGCGGCCGTGGCACACAAACCCACCCACCTCTTCCGTCTCTTCCCTGCACCCCGCTGCCCGGGCCAGCAGCGCAGGCCTCGCGGCCCAGCCTATCTACAGCCCTGTGGCCTGCGGCTCCCCTGCAGTGTGCTCGGGGCGTCCAGTCCTCCAGCAGCAACACTGCGCTCAGACTGGAACCCAGTCCGGAGCGGCCCTGGGCGTGGAGCGCGTCCTAACGCTAGAACAGAGCCTCGTCTGCCGCACGGGCTCCCAACAGCCTGGATCCCGTGCATGCACGGACCCTGCTCCGACTGGGGCCTGAAAGGGAGCATGTAGCTTCAGCAGTTGTTCAAAGCCCATCCAAGGTATCCTGGCAGCCCTGCTCATGACACATCACCTGCCTGCTCAGGTGCCCATGGGGCCCAAGCTGTCCCTGCCCGCCAGGGCAGGCGCCGGGGACAGAGCAGGCCCGTGGCCCCCGCCCGAGGCCCCACGTGCGCAGGAATAGCCGGGACTGCAGCCACAATCAAGACAATTGGACGTCAGGCCAAGTCCTCCACAGGAGCAGAATCAGTGCTAAGAGACTAAAGGTTACTCAGGGCCATATGGATAGGACACAGGTCAGGAACACTGAGAACAGTATTAATATTATGGTGTAATATTAATATTAGTAGCGATGGACAGCGGCATGCAGGTAGGAGGGAAGTGGAGACGAGAAGAGAGGTGAAGGGACAGAGTAAAAACTCACATCTGGGTGGGGGATGGCGTACTGTCCCTGGATCGTGTAGGCCTGGAGAGAGAGAGACACCGTCAGCTCGAGAAGCGGCAGCCATGTGTCCCCCACCGCGGCCTCCCCTGCGGGACGAGGGCCCTCCTCGGGAAGGGCTTTCCTGCAAGCAGGCCCCGGGCCCTCTGGTTAAGGCCTTCCCCCTTCACGTAGGAGAGGCGACGCTCCCACGGCCCGGGGTGCAGAGATTGGGGGCAGGGTCCTGGCATCGAGCCTCCCCCCGGGTCCCTCGGTGGCTGGAGCTACAACCAGACACATGGTCGGGCGGGGGGGGGGGAGGGGAAGGGCCAGGCAGCCGGCTTCCGACTCTCACTCCCTTGCCCCTCAGCTGGCAGTATCTAAGAACGAGCTGGTGACCCTCGCTATGAGTCACTGATTATTGACCCTTTGAGAATTTAAGCGGCTATCAGAGTAAACACTTTCAGGACATATTTACTCCAAGAAACCCAAACAACAAAAGAGAAAACTTTAAAAGTTGACTCAAAACCAATTTTGGGAAGGCCAGATTAAGTAAGAAACGCACCCAAATGAGCCACAGGTTGGCCGATCGCCCTCCAGCCTCGGAGGACGGGCGGCCGTTGTGACTCGGGGGCAGCACGCTCTTGGCACAGCTCCCAGAGGGGGCTTGTTTTGCCTTCACCGTGTCACTTGCCTTCAAGACAGTGACTCGGAGTAGCCGCAGCGTGTGTGTGGGCCCCGAAGCCTCTCCCACCGCCCGCCCCGCCTGCCTCAACAGTCCCTCAGCCAAGATGCTTCCAGAAACTCACAGCCAAAAAACAAACAAACCACACAGAGTCGAGGGAGAGTAAAGACAAAGACTTGCCACTGGGACTCGGTGACGTGGAACGTGCGGCACCAGCCACGCTAGGCCTGCAGGTGGGGCAGGTGCAGAGCCCCCGTCTGGGGGAGGCGCGCGCACCTCGTGGGGAAGGAAAGGAACCTGACCAGAAACAGCACGCATCGGGGAGGCTGTGCGTGCTCGGGGCCGTGGGACGCCACCAGGCACTGCGCCAACGTGTCCCCGGGCGTGACAGGCCCTGGGACAGTGCCGCCACGTGCTCCCCGACTGGCCGTTCTTTATCCCAGACACTTTCAGTTTCTGACTTATCTATCTTTTCATCACTCGGGTGTTATGGTTTCTAGTTCTACTGGAAGTGCACGGACCGCCTACCATCGTCTCAGGGCAGAGGTACAGACAGACGACAGGTCACAGGTTCCGTCTGGATGAAATCTTTATGGACCGAAACTGCTGGGATGGCAAGAAGTGCCTCTCGGCAGCAGGGGCGTGCGGGCATCTTCCCGGGGACAGGGGGAGGCGGGAGGCTCTGAAGCCTGGGTGCGCAGCGCATCCTGCACGCGGGCAGGGAGGGCCCGGGGCCTGGTACAGTGACCCCTCTGCCCGCTACCTGCAGCGCTGCGGTGACCCTCCTGTGACCCTGTCCCCCACCGACGACCAACACTAGTCAGTCGCTGGCCACACTACCTGTCCCTGGGGCGCAGGCGCTGGGTTAAGGTGCTGAGCCCCTGTGAAGCCCACGGCGGCGGGGCCCTCGCGGTCCTGACTGGGGGATGGGTGATGCCCTGCTTTGCCGGCCGGGGCGGGGCTGGGATGGGCCCGGGAGGCTGCCAGGCTCTGCCTCATGTTAACATGCCTCCCCTCTGAATAAAGCCAGCGCTTCTCCATGTGGAATCATCGCGGGCTTGCTTGCTGGGGCTGAGGCCACGCAGGTAACTCACCTGCCGCTGATCACGGATGCACGGCAGGAAAGGAGCTCTGAACGCGGCGGGCCGTCTGCGGCTGGCCTGAACCACGGGGCCGCTGCCCCCTCCCCCCGGGGATTCGCCACAAACGCTGCCGCAGGAGCTCAGACCCTGCCCTCACCTCACGGGGCTCAGTGGGAGAGAAACCGGACAAGGTTCTTTTCCAGAGCAGAGAAAAACGTGGAAAGTTTGCATTTGCCTCTTTTCCTTCTCGGCCCTCCCGTCCTGGGTCACCTGGGAAGTCTCTGTCCTAACTCTCCCTCGAACAAGGCACACAGCACTGCCACCTGGACGCAGAGCTTCTCCTGGTACACTGGCCTGGCCTTTGCAAAGTCCCTCAACCGCGGCTGCCGTGACCCTGCTGTGAAGGCACAAAGCGAGCTCCTGGCGGACGCCTCTGAGCCCGGTGCCCAAGGGCAGAAGACAGGGCACGGCCCCCCTGTCGGCCCCTCCAGGTCCCGCTAAGCCAATCACTGGCCTCAGACAGAAATCTCCATGACCCCTGGTTTCCAGGCCCTCCCTGGCAGGAGAGAAAGCTCAGGGGCTCCCACCAAAACAGCAGGTGTGTGAAGTGGCCACGGCCGGCCTGCTGGGCCTGCGGCCAGCGTGGGGCAGGGTGGAGAGAGAGGGTCGTCCCTGTAACGGGATGCCCAGCTGGCCTCCCCTTCATCCTTGTCTCTCCCTCACGTGCTCCTGGGGGGAGCTCGTGTGTGGAAAGTTGGGAACGTGTGTTTCAGGGGAGATGGGGCCAGTTCTCACAGTCGTAGTTGCCTCAACCAGGAGTCATAAAACCCCTGGTAACGCTCGCAGCCCTTGCTGCCTCCGAGCTTCCTAAAAACACCAGGAAGCTAGACTCGGGCGGTGCTGCCCAGCTGAGCAGGCCTGAGCCCGGACCAGGGTCCTCCTGGGCCCGGACGCCACAGGGCGTCCGCCTCGGCCCTTTCTGTCCGCGGACGCTGCCCGGTGGGTCTCTCTCGCGGTGGCCCGCATCCACCCCAGGGCCGGCTGCGTGCCGGGAGAGCTCTGCGTCCAGCGTGCGCGGGGGACACGTGCACGTGAGGAGGGAGAAAACCTGAGTGCACTAACGGGCAGCGGCGGGGGCTGCAGTAAGAGGCTGAGGTTGGCAGTGGAGGCCGAGAGCGGCTCGGCTCTTACCTGACCACCTGCAAAAATGACAGGGGTGGAGGCGGGCTTTGGGCGGTAGGGAATGGTGGCACCTTTCGGTGGGGACTAGGAAAAGGGACAGGAGAGGGAGAGAGAGCGTCAGAGCAGCTTCGCAGCGGGCAGTCGTGAGGCCTCCTTCCGACCCCCCCCCCACGCCCCCGCCCTCCCCAGCCCCCAGGTCCGCCAGGGACCACCGCCCTACACACAGCCGCAGCAGGAGGCGGCGGGTGGCGGGTGAGGCGGGTGGACGCGCCCCCGCCCGCGCCCGCGCCCCTCCCCAGGCGCCAGCACAGGCGCCGCGTTCTGAGAGGGGCGGCCCCCTCCTTCAGTCCTCGGGAAAGAGCCCCCGGGGATTCGGTGCCAGTGCCGGGGCTTCGCGTGGCCTGGGCTGACGTTCACTCGGCATAATCACAGGAAAGTGAGAAACATCCAACTTCACTGTTTAAGAAAAGAGCCATCATTTAATGCACCTTAGAGTCCAAATGAAATAGGCCACAGCTGTGATGCAATTCGCTACAATTTCCTTTCATTATTCTGTGTCCAAAAGTATAGGATTCATATCTTGGGGTGAACGATATTCTCAAGCACCAGGAGTCGGCCAGATTCTGATGATGTCAACCAGACCCCTTGGTCAGAAGCCATCAGGCCCTCCCCTGTCCCCTTGCCTGGGTGACCGTCTTCCCTGGGAGCAAAGTCCACAGGGCTGGGCCTGGGCTGTTGTCGAGAGTCCTGAGTCAGCAGCACCACCAGCCAGAGACAGAACTTAGGGACCAGGGTGGCCTGTCTTTGCTGGGACTTCCTGCGGCCATTGCCCACCCAGGCCCAGCCACCGGGCAGTGTGACCTCAGAGTGACCCAACCCAAGACACACACAGGGAGGTGGGGACAGCAGAGGGGTTGGCAGCTTCAACTCTCAGCCCAGGCCATATCATGCGACCTTGTCCATGCTGCGTGCCCTTGAACACACTGTGTGACCTTGGATGTGTGCTGGGTGACCTTGAACACAGTGTGACCTTGGCCTGCTGTGTGACCTTGTGGAGAGCAAGAGGGGCTGCTTCGAGGGCCTGTGTGCTGACCGCGTGTGGGTGACGCTGGGCTCCTGTCCTCCCGTCTCCGGCTCGTTTGAGGTCTTGTCCAGGCGCCTCTGCAGCGGGGCTCTCTGTGGTCTCAGGGCGATTAGGGGTCACCGGGCAGGAAGCGTGACTACCCTGAGTGACCGTTTCCGCTGCGAAAGGAGGACTCTGCTGCTGACCCCACTCCATCCCTTAGCTGGGGGGTGGGCTCCCCACTTCTCAGCCTCAACTGTCACCTTGCTCCATGGTGCACTCCGACCCCGCCGACGGCAGCGCCCGCCCTCCGCTGGCCCTGATGGCCATGACGCCCGGTTCCCTTCGAGCTGACCTCTGGTGGAGGGAGGCCTTCTGAGCACACGCCCCCCCACCCAGGGCTGCGGGCCCGACCCTCACATTCTCCACCGATCCGCCACTCCTCGAGCAGCCCCTCCCTCCTTCGGTAGTGATTTCATGGGCGGAGCCCCCCACCCCAGAGGCCGAAACTCCAGTCACTCTTCATTTAACATCGGACCAGGGGCTCCTAGCTGCGGTGACGCTTCCTCCCCCATAAGTGGCTGCTCCGACCTCCGGGGGCTTCGTGACACCAACGGCAGGAGGCTTCGTCCCCGTCCCTCGAGGACCGATCACGCCTGCCCGTGTGCTTCAGCGTTCACCGTTTCACAGCCCTGGGGGCACCAGCGCCCCACAGCCAACGGGGTCAAGCTCTCCTGTGGGGTCACGTCTGACCACAAACGTGGCACGAGCAAGGTCACGTGGCAGGGGTCCTGTTCTGACCTCGTCGGGGACACCAGAGGCGGCGTCCCTCCTGGAGCGGTTCACGCCACCCCGCCTCGCCCGGGCACCGCCGCCCACCCGGCCTCTTGGGCATCTGCACACCAGGGGTGCCGGGCCCTGCTTGCTACCCACCCTCACGGCCCCTCGCGGTCCCAGCGCCGGGACTGAAGAGAACATAGATCCTCACCGTGACCAGCGTGTGGGGAGAGCTTCAGAACAAAATATCTAGAAAAATATTTTTGATTTCCCAGCATCATACTTCAGGAAAATAAAAGCGCTACAAATTTTTTTCTAAGGAGTTGGACATGGTGCTTTAACACCAAGTCAAGTACAAAAGAGGGAGAGCCCGCCGCTGCCCCCGCCCCGAGGCTAATTCCTGCAGGAGACTGCTGTCACCTCAGGCAGACCCTCCGGCAAGGGCTCCGGGCTGGGGGGGGGGGGGCCCAGGGGGCCGGGCCACCAGCACAGGTATTGAAACCTTTCGTTTGAGGCACGATGACTTCATTTTAGCTTAAGAAAGACCAGCAAGTATTATTGATAGCTTCAATTAATCTTGCAGCAGTTTGGGTATTGATTGAAACTTCAATCTTGGGTTTTTCTTCCCTCAGATTTTCAAGAGAGGCTTTTCCTGCTCAGCTGTGCCTTCCTTGCTTCTCCTTTGGTTAATCCTTATGTTTACTTCTTTCTGTCTTCAAAGTTGGGGCGTTTTCGTGTGCTTTTCCTAAGTCCTGCCCATTGTACCTCGGCGGCGTCTCTGATGCCCGCAGGCTGGGCCCACGCAGTGGGGTCCTGTCCATGGCGTGGGCCTCTTCACTCCATCTGCATCTCCAGCCCGGACCTGGCCCCAGGGCACACCTGCACCACTTTTAAGGACTGACCCTTTGCTGAACGACCCTCACACCACGGACTGCTAACACTTTATCCAACTCCAGAAATGAGGGGAGGGGCTCACGCTCCCCACGTTCTCCGTTCGCCCCCCAGGTCCCCAGTGAAGACGACCGACCCACCCGAGGTGGCAGGAGCCTGCACCCCAGCACAGCTCTCACTCAGGCCATCCCTGAGGCCCGCCCTCACGCGGCCCTGACCACATGAAGCCTCAGGGCCCCGAGGCCTCCGGCGCTCAGAAGCCCCGGCCGGCACGGAGTGAGGGGCAGGCTGGCGAGGAGCCCTGGACTTGTGGACAGACTGTACCTCCAGCATGACCACACAGATCTGCTTGACACACTGGATGATGGCGTCGGGGGTCCCCGAGATGGTCACTGCCCGCTCCGTGGAGTTGGGCAGCATGTCCCCGGCCACCTGGACCTGGGCACCTGTGGACTGGAGAGACCAGGCGTCGGAAGGGACCCCACCAAGCGGGGCAGTGTGCACTGCAGCGGCACTTCCTGGGTGCCCCCGGGGGCGTCCAGGGCACAGCACGCCTTGGGACACCCCCCGACGCTGCCCCAGGTCACCCCCCCACGCCCTCTGCACGCTCCGTCTGGAGCCCCCGGGGCAGCCCCATCCTGCTCAGCCCGCCGCTGCCAGGGCGCCGCGGACCTGGGGCAGGGCGGGCGACACTGGGTGCGGAGCGGCATCTCAGGAGGCAGGGTTTTTTTCAAATGTGTGGAATTCTCTCTCTCTGTGGAGTCTGAGGTCACAGAGAAAGACGGATCCCAGTCACAGGGCCTAAAGCGAGTGGCCATCTTTCCTGGAAGGAATCAAGCCTGGGGACTGCCATCCTTTGGGGAAGGGAAGGCCTCGGGCTTTCCTTGGGAGAGGAACTTGTGAAGGTAAGGTGGGCCCCTCAGGCAAGCCCCACCCCAGCTGGGACGGCTCAGCGACTCTCAGGAAACGGGGCCTGGCAGTGGGAGCAGGGGCCTCCTGGGGAGCAGAGCCCGTGCCCTGGAGCCCAGGACTGGGTGGAGGGGTGCCACGGCCACGTCCCGGGAGTCAGGCCTGGGCTCCTCTGCATGACGCCCGCAGCGGGGGCTCCCACGGCCACTCTGCCTCGTGGCTCGTCCCTCCCCTGCCGCAAGCTCTGTGCTGCAGGGTCTGCAGGGACCCGGCTAGTGCTCTGCCCTAGGGACATCCTGACCGCCCACGCTCGGCTCCCGGGTGGGGAGGGCTCGTTACCTCCCTGATCTCCTTGATCTTGGAGCCGCCTTTGCCGATCAGGGACCCGCACTGGCTGGCGGGGACAACCAACCTCAGCGTCACCGGAGGCTTGCTGGTGGCCGGGCTGTTGGTCATGCAGTTAATGATGTCCTGGGGAGGGAGAGGCACGTGCGTCGGCCGCAAGAGCCTAGCAGGCTCCCTGTCAGGGGTGGGGGAGACGAGGACGAGGGGGAGGCAGAAGCACGATGGCAAACAGCTGAGGGTGAACAGCAGGAGGACACGGTGGCCGGGCTGGGCTGCTCACAGGGGCTGCGAGGCCGGGCCAGCCTCAGGGGACGAGGTGGGGGGCGGCTGGAGAACACGAGGGGACCCCCAGGCGTGCACGTCTGTGCAGTCGCGCTGCTGCCGCAGGGTGGGGCGCAGACGCCCAGGGTGCCTGGACTCAGGGTCCGCCCTCTGTCCCTAAGGCCTGGCGGGCAGAGAGGGGCTTGGACAGAGGGGGATCCATTTGACAGAAGGACCTACTCCCCGGCTTGATCACCCTTCCAGTAAAGACACGAAATGCATCTCCGATAACTTCCAGCAATTTCAGAAATCTCGGAAACACATAAAAAGCTTAAGGTTGGTCTCTGACAGACGCACACAAAGGCGCACAGACACACAAATGCGCGTAGGTGTCCCGGGCCTAGCTCTCTCTGTGTCCGTCCACATCCGAGCCAAGCTAAACACACTGGGGGTCAGCTGCTGTGGACAGGGCTGAGGCCTGGACGTGGCCGCCTCACTGCCGGTGCCAGGCCTTCCCTGAGGACTCGTGGTCTGGGGGCAGGCCCCGAGGGACCGCTCAGTGAGGGAGGGGGGCCTTGGGGGAGGAGGGACCCTGGTCGGTCACCAGGTGGACTGGAGGGGGCGTCCCCGGGGAGGCAGAGGGGCTGAGAGGTCCCCTCTTCCGGGATAGGGCTCCCCAGGGGCGCCCCTTACCTCCTCAAACTTGTAGGCGATCATGGCAAAGGCCTTGAAGATGGCGTCTGTCGGGCCCGTGATGGTCACGATTCTTTCTGGGCAGTTTCCTTCCGAGATGTTGATCCTTGCCCCGCTCTGGGAGGGAGATACGCAGACCCCAGAAACTGGATTAAAGCCTTGGGGCCGGCAGTAGGCTGGATCCTAGGGCCTACTGACCACCGGGGACTCGTGCAGGCTGGCGGCGCCCGAGCCTCAGCACCGATGGCCGGTCCTGTCCTACTGTGCTGGCTGTGACCCGGTCGTGACTGGGAGGGCACCTGAACTGCTGGTGTGTGCTTCGGGGCTCCGAATGGCCATCCCTCGCTCACATCCCTGCCATGCGGGGCTCCCGGCGGGTCCCGGCCGCGTGGGGCTGGGCGCAGAGCTGCTAGGAGGCCCTGGCCTCCTCCCTCCTGCCCTCCCAGAAACAGCACGCGGCTCAGGGCGCCAGCTCACCTCTTCACGCATCTTCTTCACGGTCTCTCCTTTCTGGAACAGAAGTTCAGACAAGGGAGGGGGTCACTCGGGCTTCCACCACAAGCACGGGAGGCTGGGCGCCCCAGCCCTCAAAGGTGGGCTTCAGGCCCAACATGCATGACTCCCCAGTTGGCCCGCTACCTCGCCCAGGGCACAGGCTGTGGGCTGGGCAGACCTGACCCCAGGGACCCGATGCGGCTCCACGTTTGGCCTGGGCACCTGCTCCACGGGGCGGGTTTGCACCCGTCCCCTAGCCTCACCGCCGGCAAAGCGGGGACCAGGTCCTCGGGCGATCCCATGAAGAACTTGTGAAAAGAAGCCTGACTCTGAGCTCTGGGGGCTCCCCCACCATTCAGGGACCACGAGGGACCAGCGAAGCCAGAGACGGTCACAAGGAATGGGGGTGCGGGGTCCTGGCCCACCTCTCTCCTACACACACCCAGCTTCCAAACCAGCGCTCACTTTCCCCAGGGGAACGTTTCTTTGAGAATGGACTCACCACCACTCAGGCCGGAGGTGGGAGACTGCTCCCAGGAATGCACGTGGGAATTGGTCCTGAGCTCTCAAACCCGGGAGGAATGACTGGCCACCAGGGCAGGTGGACAGTGGGGCTGTCTCGGGGGTGACTCCCCAGCTCCCACAGGGCTGGAGAACGGGAAGCTCTGCGACCAGCCTCATGGGGGTGCAGCCTGAAGGCGACGGGGCAGGATTCCAGCGGGATCCCCACTGCTCGCCTGGCACGCACCGTGCGCGGCTCACCCCCTGCACAGGGCTGGTCCACACCTCACTGTGCCTCTGAGATACCCCGGTAGAGGCAGAGTTCACACAATAATTACCTTCCTGGGACTTCCCTGGTGGTGCAGTGGTTAAGAATCCGCCTGCCAATGCAGGGGACACGGGTTCGAGCCCTGGTCTGGGAAGATCCCACATGCCACGGAGCAACTAAGCCCGTGCACCACAACTACTGAGCCTGTGCTCTAGAGCCCGCGAGCCACAACTACTGAGCCCACGTGCCACAACTACTGAAGCCTGCGCGCCTAGAGCCCGTGCCCTGCAACAAGAGAAGCCACCGCTCACCGCAACTAGAGACAGCCCACGCATAGCTACGAAGACCCGAGGCAGCCAAAAAAATAAAAATAAAAAAAAAATTACCTTCCCGATGATGCTGCCAACTTCCTGTAGGAAAAGAATCACAGAAAGATGATGTCATAGAGCAGAAGGAGCATAAATCCTGTGACAGGCGCCGAGGCCGTCCAGCTTCCGAGTCATGAGTGAGGAAGGGAGACTGGACGGTCAGCAGGGAGCGGGCAGGCAGGCTGCCCTGCCTCTGACCGACAGACAGACAAAGAGAAAGAGAATGGCCAGCTGCTCCAGATAAACATGTCAACAGGTATCAGCCGCGCACTTAAGGCCTCAAGGAAACCCTGCGAGAAACGGATGAGAGATAAAGTCTCCCCCAGTGATTCTGGGACGCATAAAAGTGTAGCACTGCTACTGCCACTTGACTGCTTTTAGGAAAGGCAGAACGCTGAAAGGCTCCCGAGCGCCCGCAACGGCTCAGACGCGCTCCCGCCCAGCACTGCCCGTCGCGGCACCTCCCTGCCTGGGACAGACCCACAGGGCTCGGCCACGGCACCTCAGGGAGGCGTGGCCAGCCTGCTTCCAGCTGCAGAGAGCAGCTTCCACCATCAGACTCATCTTCCTTATTACAGTGAAGCCCTCAGCGATCACAGTGTCCTGGGGAAACGCCTCGGTTCTGCGAGGCCAGGCGGGCGCGTGTGCGGCAGGGGCTGTGGCAGCAAAGGGCAGCTGGGCACGGGGTGGTGGCCCCTCCGGCAGTCGGGGCGCCTCGCCTCCCAGGGGCAGGGTTTGGTACTTGCTGTGGCAGCAGCTGCTGGAGGTGGGGCCGTGCATCTGACCTCAGACTGTCCTCCACGGTACAACCCAGCTCCGGACAACCTTGACCAAATGCCACCCACCCTGGGAGCAGGAAAGGCGGTCAGCATCCCTCCATCACGGAAGGGGAGGCTCTAGGTGTGAGCACCAGCTTCCGGAAATCTAGGGAGAGCAGTGCCCCAGGTACTATGCCAGCCCCTACCGTCCCCTGGGTTTCTCATGGTACAAACACCAGACAGAGGAGCCAGGATGAACCCTGTGCTATTGGACTGGAATAGGGGGTGTGAACTCAGGGAGCCCAGTTTAGAGATAAATATGCAAATGTGCGCAGACACAGGTGTGTACGACTCTACACACACCCACACACACAAGCGCACGCGTGCGCGCACACACACAAACACATATTCCCTAGCTCTGTCTGGGGCCCACAGTAGCCCAAAAGCCGTGAGCACCCCACGTGCCCACCTCTGGGCTCCAACACCATCCCACCATCCTCCACTCAAGAGAGTTGGGTTCTCTACAGAAACGGCTGATTCCAGGACCAGCAGGAAAGTAAGGATGAGCAACAGCGGTATGCAGAGAGGATGTGCAGCCAGAACGGTGGGGCCCCCCAGGAGGACACACGCCAGCTTGGTGGGGCGACCACGCCAAGTCAGGGACCATGTGAGCATCAAAACTAATAATGACAGTGCGGGGACAGCGTGGGGACAGCGTGGGGGGTGATGTGAACGAAACAGCAAACCCTGCGTCCAGGAAGCCATGATTGAAGCAAGGGTGGCACACAGGACGTTCACGCAGCACCTAAGCACCCGCCAGCAAAGACGCCCTGATGACTGTGGAAGAGGAGTTGGGGAGATGCCCGGCAGGTGCCCCCCACCAAGTGACACCCTGAAATCTGGACTACCTGATAGGAAAGCTTCTGTGACACTCCTGCCAATGGTGAGGAAACGTCAGAAAAAGCCAAAGTGAGGGACATTCTTTCTACAAAAGAACTGGGTGGGAACTTTGCTTTCAAAGCAAAAGGCAAAGGAAGCGTGGGGAGCGCCTGTCTGAAGGGCAGCCCTGGGATGACCGGTGCACTTGAGTGGGGCCCTAGCCCCCTGGCCGGCACGTGTGCATCAGTGTTAGTGTCCTGGAGGAGAATGCCCTCGCATGTAGAAAACACACTAGGGCACAGGGGATGGGGCAGCAGGCGGGCAGCTCAGTCGCGAAAGGTTCTGGGAGAAACGTCATTTGGAGTCGGAGGTTGCTTAGAATTTAAAAGCCTCATATGAAACCAAGACCCCCGCGGTGGGCGTGCCTCCCCTCCCCTCCCCTGTCCCGCCCCCGTACCTCCCCTCTCCGGTGGGCGTGCCTCCCCTCCCCTCTCCCGCCCCCCGTACCTTGCCGTGCATCAGCAGGCGGATGGTCAGCGTCACGTTCAGGCCACCTTCTGAGACCTTGGACTCCATCTTTCTTCCAAAATGTAGCTGGGGGTGGTGGCTCAAGGTGCCGAGGGTGCCGTGAGGAAGGACAGATGGGGCCCAGATGGTGTCACCTGGCAAGGGAAGGCACACGTCAGGTGACCGGGCCTGTACGACCGGGCCTGGGCGGGTGGGTGGGTCGGTGGGCTGCCGCCTTCAGCATCGCTGCTGGGGAAAGGCAGAGGCTTCCTGGGCACCCCAGTCAGCGCGAGGAAGGGCTGGTCCCGGCACTCAAGGTGTGGCACCTGTGGGGGCCTGGGGTACATGGCAGGGGGGTGGGCCTCGGGGAAAGCCCGCCAGCGAGTGACCTGGCATCAGTGCTGACTAACGCATGGTCCTGGGCCTCAGTGTCACCTCTGTGATGAGGGACCCCGGACCAGCTCCCTCAGCCGCTGGAGGGGAAAAGGGGTGACCAGCAAGCCTGGGGACCCCTGTGTGTCTGGGGAGTGTCTGCTCAGCTGTCACCTTGGGTCTGCCCATTTCCCACCACGCTGGTGCCAGAATCCTCCCCTTCACCCTTAAAAAGCCAGGAGATTACAGATCTGTGTTCCCTTTACGTCTAGTCGAGATTCCCTAGTTATCCTCGTTCTAAAGTGGATTCAGTCTCTATTAACTAAACGGCCAAACAGCTGAGAGTCCCCCTTTAGAAAGTTTTCAGAAGATGCTTTACATCCCATAGCACGGGTCCGCTTATTGTATCATTTCTGCAGTGTATCGGTTCAGCACTTCACCCTCCAGGCAACATTTAGGCTCCGTTTTAAGATTTACAGGCAAGGAATGGTCACAGTAGCGGACCTGAGGACGGCTGGAGAGCGAGGCGCGTGTGCCGGTGACTCAGCCTGACTGTGCGGAGGACAAAGACGAGAGGCCCCCGCCCAAGGTCCGCACAGGGTCCAGGCCCGAGTTCAAACGATCGAGTGGCACCAAATAGACATGGCTCCCTGCCACGCAGACACCCTGCAGCAGCCCTGCAAAGCCCTTCCTGAGCTCAGGGTGCGTGCCAAGGCTCAGGTACCTGCACCGATGAACCGGACGGCGGGGGGGGGGGGGGCCAGGCGGGGACGCCGCGCCTCCTTTTTAATTAGAAACATCTCCTCCAGGGTCTGGGGCCATCTGTTATGTAAATGTTTCCAGCCCACGGTGGAGAAAGTGGGTCAGCGAGCGCCAGGGGCGCTCCAGGCTGCAGGCTGTCAGCCACCATCAGTCACACGGGCCAGTGAGCGCCGGCCTGCTTCACGTGGCCACGAGTGGGCATCCCAGGCCTCTGTGGACCCTGGCCACAGAAGCATCCCCAGGGGCTGTTCAGGTCAACCCGACTCAGTACCCCCGACCCTGAAGAACCCACCCTGAGATGGCAGGCGAGGGGTGCCGGGAAGGTGGGGGCATCCTCTGGCCATCCCGCCAGGACCCGGGACACCTCCCATCAGAGGCCACCCCAAGTGTGCTGGGCCTGCTTCCCACCTCTGTGGCTGCCAGGGAAGCTCTGCAGGAGGCAGCAGCTGCACTCCTGTGGGTACAGCCGTCCACACCCAGCCAGGCGGCCAGTTCATCAGAAAAAGCCCTCCTGAGACTCACTCCTCCCCACACTTGGTGTCCAGAAACTGGCGGATCCCTCTCGCCAGCGAGGACCCCTCCTTCTGTCCTCCTCACGCTGGGGATTTAATGCACTTTACTCCACTTGATGAGAGGAAGAGGAGAAGCAGACACGGTCCCCCGACCCACCCCATTTGTTACCAAGTCCTGACACGGGGGCAGGGTCCGCGATTTATTCCTCTTTTCTAGTGTCTTGAGGAAGAAGCTGGTGGCATGGTTGTAAAATCTTACTTTTGGCCTAATACAGTGTTTAGTTCTATAAATTTCTCTCTACATGTGGCTTTCATTGCATCCCACAAAGTTTTATATTTGTGCTTTCTGTCCACTCATTCCAAAAGACTTAATTTCTCTTTTGATTTCTTTTTTGATTCATGGGATATTTTGACGTGTGTTATCGAGTTTTCAAATATTTGGAGATTTTCTAGATAGCTTTCTTCTGTTGATTTCAAATTTAATTCCATTAAAGTTAGACAGCATATCTTGTAATACTTGAGATATTTTAAATTGATTGAGAATTGCTTATGGACCAGACGTGGTCTATCTTGCGTGACTGGGTGGGATGCTCTACAGATGTCAGTAGAGCTAGACGGCTGGGCCTGCTTTTCTGTCCGCTTATCCCAATATTGGGTAGGGATGCTGACGTCTCTGACTGTGATTGTGGATTTGTCTGTTTCTCCTGCAGTTCTATCTTTTTTTGCTTCATGTATTTTAAGCTCCATCGTTAGCATCGTAACATCTAGCATTGTTACGTTCTGTGGATGAATTGACCCCTTTACCATTATGAAAGATCCTTCTTTATCTCTGGTAATATTCTTGGCTCTGAAATCTACTTTGACATGAATACAGACACCCGACCTTACGACTGATTAGTGTTAGCATGGTGTCTCTTCTTCCACCTCTTATTTTTAATTTATTTGTGTCTTTATATTCAAAGTGAGTTTCTTGTAGGCAACATATAGTTGCCTCCAAGAAACTTTTTAATCTTTCTCGACAATCTGCCTTTTAATTGGGGGTGTTAGGACGATTCACAGTGATTGTTGATACGGTTGAGTTTAGGTCTATCATTCCACTATTTGTTTTCTGCTTCCACCATCTGTTCTTCGTTGCCCCGTGTCTATGTTTCCTCTGCCACGTTTTGGATTAACTGCATACACTTTGTGATTCCACCTCGTCTCCTTCGTTCACTTACTAGTGTCCACTCTGGGTGTTGTCACCCAGGCAGTGGCTTCAGGGCTTAGGCACAGACCTCTAACCTGACTCAGCCCGTGAGCTGTGGCGTCGCCGCCTGACGGGTGCAGGACAACCCGACAGCAGCGTGTTCTCCTTTCTCCTCTCGGCCTTTGCCCTGTTACTGCCACACATTTTAGTTCCGCCTATGTTATAGATCCTACAGTACTTTATTTTTGAAATTTAAACAGTCAATTAGGGATTGATCCCAATAAAGGGATCAATTAGGGATTGATCCCAATAAAGGGATTTGGATGATAACAAAAGTGTCTTTCATGCTCGACCATGTAGCTCTGCTATCATTTTTCTTCTACTGTGAGAATTTCCCTTGATATTTGTGTGGGGCAGGTCTGCTGGTGATGAGTTCTCTCAGCTTTGGGTGTGTCTGGACAGTCACCTTCTTTTGAAGCCTGTCTCACCTGGTGCAGAATTCCAGGTGGGCCGTGCTGCCCTTCCCTCCTCACCGCACTGTGTCCGGAGGGGTCTACGGCAGTCTCCCCTTTGTCCTCTGAACGTAACCTCCTTTTCTCTAGCATATTTAAAGGTGTTTCTCTTAATCACTGCTCTGAGCAATTATGTTATTATGCTGTGCCTTGTGTTTTTGTTCTTGGGGCTTCACTGAACTTCTTGGATCTGCAGTCTTAGAATGTTCATCAAATTCGGAAAATTGCAGCCATTGTTTGCTCGAGCATATATTCTGCTTCCCGCGCAGGGAGGGCCTCCATCTGCAGGCATGTCAGGCTCTGCCCTCTGTCCCTGGGTCTCACTCCGTGACGTGCCATTTCTCCTCTGACTCACTGGATGGGCCGCTCTGCTGTTGACCATCCAGTGCACTTGGCATCTCGGCTCCTGCAGTGTCACCCCCAGAAGCCTGGCACGCGTCCTCTTCTGTGTCATCACGTCTCCACTGAACACACTCGACCTTCCTCTTGCTTCCTGAACACAGGCTGTACAGTCGTAACGATGACATCAGTGTCCGTGTCCCCTGGTTGTGTAACTGTCATCGTTTCTGGGTCGAGGGCCAGGCAGTGGAATGCAGCCCTGACACCGCGTGACAGTGACGGGAGCGCTTCCTGTGTGGGTCACAGAGTGAGTGCTGGCGGCACCTGGTCACTTCCGGGGGCAGCACAGCCAACACCCACCAGCCAAGGGTGGAGGAGATCTAGGCGCTGCCTCAGACCAACCTGAAGGCCCGGCCCGTCTCCGAGCCGCACGGCTCTTCCCGATTTCACGGGCGGGATCCTGCACGTGGCCAGGGTGCCCTCCTCGGTTCAGTCCCATCTATGAGGAAATCATCCAAATCTGACCACCCGCTTCCAGTGCACGGGAGACACAAATCCATTTCGACTGCTTTGCTCGGCTCCTCGGCTGGAGGAGCCGAGTCACCTCGTCCCGCTGACGCAAAGCCTGAGGCTAGAGTTAAGGGAAGGGTGGCCGCGGGGACAAGGCCCGGGATGGGAACCCGCAGCCCTCCCCCCGCAGCCCAGGTCTCACATTTGCTCTGATCTCTCCTGTGCAGAAAGTCTGCAGGCGCCCTGCCACAGATCCCAGTGTCCTCAGCCGATGTCACCCAGCACCGGGAAGGGACCCTCAGTCCACATCTGTGGCGTCCCAAGGAGGGACTCCGGCTGCCCTGGTGTGGGTCCTGCACTGGGGTCACCAGGGGAACCAGGGCCAGGAGCTGGCCTCAACGCCCAGGCAGGGCAGAAGCAGCCACGTGCTACATCCGCGTGTAAGAGCGCCCCCTGGTTTTCAAGGGCACCTGCCCCAGGATGCCAGGCTGGGGAGATCTGGGGGGATGGAGGCAGGTTTTGTGACACTGCAATCCCCTGTGTCTACATAAAACCTCGTGTCCTTCCCTCAAGGACGTTGGGGCCACAGATGGGTGTACACCCAGAGCCGAGGGGCACGTCCAGCAACACGTGTCTGCGGACATTTCCAAGTCCTGCCGCTTGCACTTTGGTGGGGAGACTAAGGTCCAGGCGAGCGGTGGGGAGAGCGGGTCTCCCGGGGGCACTGCGATTCCCTTGGGAGGGAAAACGGGCCGACGTGACACTAGGGGAGCAGACAGAGCCTCACATTCGCTGCGCGGCTGGTCCAGGCTGCGGAGCCTGCCTGCAGAAAAGGCCAGCCTGAGTGTGGAGGAGCCCCGCTGAGCCCGGCCGACAGTGCCCCCACTCAGATCTGGGCAGGATGGGGTGGACGGCAGAATCCCGACGATTTCTAAACATACCCAGGCTTGTGTGAGTGGACTCTTCTCCGGTCAAAGGAAACACACACAGAGGGCGTGGCGTCTGTGCTGCCGTCGCTGGCAGTCGCGGGGCGTGCCTGCGTCTGACGAGCATGCCCCTCTCCCGCTCCGCCGGCCCCGCAGCGCCTCTGAGCTTTCCGGCCTGCACTCCGCTGCCCCCACCAGCCACCACCTCTCGGTGTCCATTCGGGAAGCGAACATAAGGGCTATTCGACATGCTAACTTTATAATCAGCACATGTACAGATTCTGTTCACGTGTGTAAAATACACTCATTTACTTTTCACTTAAACCTCCTGGTGGATTTGGGAAGTCGGCATCAATGGGGGGCTCTGGGCAAACTGCTGAAGCTGCGTTTAGGAAGCGGCAGGAGGTGAGGTTACCTGTGATGTCAAGTGCCTGGTCCCTGCAGAGGGCTATGCTGCTGCTCAGCAGCCCAACAGGAAGACTCCTGAGAACGCCTCTGATGGCCCTCCAGGGACGCTTGCCTGGTGAAGCCACACGCCCCCCCGCCCCCCCACCCCGCTGTGGCACAGCCCTGCTGGATAGGGCACAGGAGACAGGGCGTCAGAGACCAGTACCAGAGCCGGTGCTGGCTGGTCCCCGCCCCTGTCCTTTCCTACAAGAACACATAAATGCAAGATGCAGGTTGACATTTGCCTCGTAGGTAACTGGTAATAAATAACTTTGTTAATTCAACAAATATTTCCTGGGCAATTACTAAGCTCCAGGCACTGTGCTGTCCTACAAAGAGAAGTAAACAGGGCACCTTCTTGAGGGACGGACGGGCCTGTCAAGAAATTCTTATGGTGAGACAGGAGCCAGAGGAACGGGAGAGACACCCCCACCCAATGTGGAGCCCTCTGGGTGTCAGTCACAGGCCAGGCTGAGTCCTCAGGCAGCAGCACTTGGGGGCTGTGTGTGCTCCTGGGGGGAGCTCTGAGAAGGACTGTTGCCCCAACTCCCAGAACTGCTCAGAGGGCAGTGGCTACACAGTTCATCCCATCCCAGGAGGGTGGTGTACCTGCAAGATTCAGGTCTGGGAAAGGAGACACTGATGCACCTGGTATTCCAGGGCTCGGCTGGTGGCCTAGGGCTCACCTGGCCGTCTTACGATGAGCATGGAGACCTTGGCACTGAAGTCGAGGTGTGTGTGTGCCACCCCTCAGAGCCCGATTCAGGAGACCCAGGTGGGCCTAGAAGCTGCATTTAAGGTTCTCCAGACTCCTTTTGAGCAAGGCCGTGTTTGGGAGCCACTGGTCATAATCCCACTCCAACTCTTCCCCCACTCGATCTGTTAGGAATTCTGGGAGGCTGCCAGTAATAGGAACGAACCAACCACATAACCCCGGGCCTGCTTTTCTCCTTTTGTGAAAGAAATCGGGAGGAGGCAGTGAGTTGGGGGCAGGGCAGACATGGGCGGTAACGGTGAGGAAGTGGAGGCAATGCCTCCTTTCAAGAGCACAACGCCTATGTTATATGTATATAATGTAATATCTGGGCAACACTGAAAAGTTGCACAAAGGGGATACTGAAAAACACTGTCAATAAGTCAAAATGGAATTATTAAAAAAATGTTGAGTAACCCACAGGAAGGCAGGAAATAAGGAAACAGAGAAACAAAACATAGGCAGAAAAAACAGAAAACAAAAAACGAAATGGCAAACTGAAGCCCTAACATCTCAATAATTACATGAAATGTAAATAGTCTAAATTTACCAATTAAAAAAACAGAATGGCAGAGTGGATTAAGAAAAATGACTCAACCATATGCTGTCGATAAGAAACTCATTCACTTCAAATAGAAAGATGTAAGCAGACTGAAAATAAACTGATCGGAAAAGATGTGTCACACAACCACTAACCAAAAGAAAGCAGGAGTGGCTATAGTAATACCAGATAATGTTGACTTCAGAGCAATGAAAATCATCAAAGATGGAGAGAGGCATTATATAAAGACGAGTCAACCCATGAAGAAGCAATAGCAAGCAATCCTAAAAGTGTATGAATCCAACACTAGGACAGTGACATATGTGAAGACTGACAGAACTGAAAGGAAAAATACAGAAATCCACAATTACAGCTGGAGATTTCCACACCGTCTCAGCAACTGAAAGAACAGCTAGGCAGAGAACCAGCAGGGATACAGAACTCACACCACCATCGACCAACTAACTGGACCCAGTCAACATTTACAGCACGTCTGGCACCAGCAGAACACACACAGAATATATACCAAGGCAGAACATATCCTTGGCCATAAGACAAACCTCAACAAATTTAAAAGACTCAAAATCATATGGTATGGGGCTTCCCTGGTGGCGCAGTGGTTGGGAGTCCGCCTGCCGATGCAGGGGACACAGGTTCGTGCCCCGGTCCGAGAAGATCCGACATGCTGCAGAGCGGCTGGGCCCGTGAGCCATGGCCGCTGAGCCTGCGCGTCCGGAGCCTGTGCTCCGCAACGGGAGAGGCCACAGCAGTGAGAGGCCTGCATACCGCAAAAAAAAAAAAAAAAAAAAAAAAAAATCATATGGTGTGTTCTCAGATCACAAAAGAATCAAACTAGAAATCAATAATAGAAATAACAGAAAAATCTCCAAGCACATGGAAACTAAAACAACACCCATTTAAATAATCCTCGGGTCAGAGAGGCAATCTCAAGGGTTATAAAAATATGTTGACCTGAATGTATAATGTATACCTGAATAAAGATACATACCTAAAAAAAATACAACATATCAAAAATTGTAAATCACAAGTAAAGCACTGCCTGGAGGGAAATTTATAACACAAAATACATACATCAGAAAAGAGAAAAAGTCTCAGACTAATAATCTAAGCTCTCATTTGAGGAATCTGGAAAAAGAACAAAATAAATTCAAGCAAACAGAAGGAAGGAAATAAGACAGAAATAATTAAAGTTGGAAACAGAAAAACCAGAGAAAATCAATAAAATAAAGAGCTGATTCTTTGAAAAGGTCAATAAAATTGACAGACTTCTAGGACGATCGACAAAGAAAGAAGACAAAACATCATTATAAGGAATGAATCAGGAGCTATTGCTAAGAACCTTGCATACATCAAAGGGATAACAAAGGAACACTAAGAACAGCTCTACACAAATAAATTGACTTAGATAAACTGACCTACTCTTTGAAAAAGACAAACTACCACAACTCATCCAATATGAAACTGATAATTTGAATAGCCCTACATAACTGTTAAGGAAATTGGGTTCATAATCTTAAAACTCCCCTGCAAAAATTCTCCAGATCCAGATGGTTTCACTAGAGGATTCTACCAACAGTTTTAAGAAGAATTAATACCAGTTCTACATAATCTCTTTCAGAAAACAGAAGAGAAGAGAAATAGTTTCCAATTCATTTGAGGAAGCTAGTACTAGCCTGATACAAAAATCAGTACAAAAGATGGTACAAAAGACGGTACAAAAGGAGGAAACGGCCCTCAAGAATATTGGTGCAAAGATCCTTTAAAAACATTAGCAAATAGAATTCATCAGTATACAATAAGAATTATACACTATGCCCATTCTTCCAGCGATGCAAGGCTGGTGCAGTATTTAAAAGTCAACTCGTGTAATCAATCATGTTGACAGACCTAAAGAAGATATCACTGGATTATATTGTGCAGAAAGGCACTTGACAAAATTCAACACCCACTCGTGATAAAAACTCTCAGGAAAAAACACAGGAATAGAAGGGAACTTCCTCAACTCGATAAAGAGCATGTACAAAAAGACCTTCGTCCAACATCACACTTAGGGTTAAATCCTTTCCCCTTAGAGCAAGTCACAACATCTCTCCTTTCACGGCCATTACTCACACAGTCGGGGGAGTTCAGTTAGTTCAAAAAGGCAGGAAAGGTAATGAGAGGAAAAGATAAAATTGTCCCTATTTGCAGATGACATGAACTACTTAGGTGTAAATCTAACAAAACGTGTAGGACTTATATGCTGAGAACTACAAAATGTTCAAAGAAATTTAAGATCTAAATAAATGGAGAGACAGAACACAGATTGCAAGACTCATCATAGTAAAGATGTCAGTTCTCTCCAAGTTGACATACAGCTTTAACATAATTCCTATTAAAATTCCAGCAAGAATTTCAGAGATACAGACAAGATCATTGTAAAATCTATACGGAAAGGCAAAGGAACTAGAATAGCTAAAACAATTCTGACAAAGGAAAATTAAGTAGAAGGAACTGGTCTCCCCGATTTCAAGACTTATTATACAGCTGCTGTAATCAAGCCTGTGGTGTTGGTGGAGAAAACCAATGGAGCAGATACAGAACCCAGAAACAGACCCACACAAATATGCCCAACTGATTTTTGACAAAGATCTAAAAGCAGTTCAACGGAGGAAAGACAGCTTTTTTCAACACATGGTGCTGGAGCAACTGGACATCCGTAGGCAAAAATGGACGTTTTGAACTAAACTTTATACCTTATATAAAAATTAATTCAAAAAGGATCACAGACTTAAATGTAAAATGTAAAGCAACGAAACTTTCAGAAAAGAAAAGGAAAAATCCTAAGGGTCCATGGTAAGGCAGAGTTCTTAGACTCGACACTAAAAGCGCGATATACAAAAGGGAAACTGATAAATGAGATGTGTCAAAACTAAAGGCCTGTGCTTCGCCAAAAAAAATTAGGAGGATGAAAAGACAAGCCAAGACTGGGAGAGAATATTTGCAAACTACACACCCAACACGGAACTAGTTTAAAGCATATATAATGATCAAACTCAACAGTAAACACGAAACAATCCAATTAGAAAACGGGCACAAGACACGGGCATTTCACCAAAGAGGATAGACAGGTGGCGAACAAGCACATGAGAAGATAGATGTTCAGTATCATTAGCCATCAGGGAAATGCAAATTAACACCACGGGAGGGGCCAACGCTCACGTGTCACAACGGCCACAGTAAACAGCAGGGGCCACGCCAAGCCCGGAGAGCAGGCGGAGCGGCGGGCAGGCCACTCGGAGGCTGCGGGGATGTGGCCTCTGCTCACTTGGAAGACGGTTTGGCAGTGTCTTAGAAAACTAAACACGCAACTACCATTCGACCTGGTGGTGGCACCCCTGGGCATTTACTATAGAGCAATAACAATTTATGCCCTCACAAAAGGCTGTGATTTTATCTGTAATTGCCAAAAACAGGAAGCAGCACCTTCATCCAGTGGCTGGTTAGCCAGTCACGGTGCATCCCTGCCAGGGGCAGCGCGACAGGGACCGCACACGCGGAACCTACTCCGCCACAAAGCGGAACAAGCTGCTGACGCTCTCAGCAACGGGAGGGACCTCGGAGAATGCGGCTGAGTGAAAAAAGCCAGTCCCCAAAGGTCACACGCTCTATGACTCCACTTACACAACATTCTTGAAATGACAAAATTACAGAAATGAACAGATCACTGCCTGCCTCGGCCTCCACTCTGCTGTCCTCCACCCAGCCTCGGTGGCCTCCCTTCCTGCGACAGACTGAGCTCCAGCCTGCCCGGGGTCTGGGCCCTTCTGCCGAGGGCACACCCTGCCAGGCCTCCACCTGCACCCCCAGCCGCTAGCGCCCCCTCTCTCCTGTGCCCCGTACCACCACAGCCCTGGCCTGCGGGCAGAGGACACGTTCATCTCCTTCATTCAACACGGAACCAGCAGTTCCCAGCGCCATTCCCGGGCCACCGTGAGCAGAAGCCCATTCAGTACCTACTTAAAGACGGGGTGAGCACGTGCAGTGGACACCAAGCCCAGCTCCATTTCTAGGGCCTCACACGGTACTCTGGAATCAGAATTCAGCGATTTCTAAACTCAAGTACTCATGGAACGTCCAAGATGATATTTCCATTTCTCCCCATCCACTCTCGTTCATTCACCTGGTCACCAGTGAGGGTCTGCTGTGTGTTGGCATGGGAGGGGCTCCCTGGGGACACACACAGCCGAGGGCAGGACGAGGCCCAGCTTCCAGGCAGAGCCGGGACACAGGGGCCTCCTCCCTCACGGCCAGCTGGGGACCCGTCCAGGCTGCATGACCTTACCCTCCTCCCTCCCAGGCTCAGGCTGGTTCGCAAACCCACCAGTTCCCAGGAGAGGGCAGAGGAAACACTCACGAAGGAACATGTCTTGTGAGGCCAACAAAGGATGCAGAAAAGTACCAGGAAGCAGAGCGAACCGCGGCCAACCAAGCTGCCCCTCTCTTCCACATTCTCTCTTCATCTGAGTTGGTCCAATTGGAAAAGTGAGTTTGTTTTCAACTTCATTGGTTTCTGGTCTTGCTTTACTATTTCCTCCCTTCTGCTTGCCTTTTCTTTTCTTTTAGTTCCTTAAGGTAAAACTTGGGTAGTTGTTTGCAGACGTTTGCTCATGTTAGCATTTCATGCCATAGGTTTCTCTAGAGGCACTGACTTCCTTGATTCCTACCAATTTAGAGATGTGCGTTTATTATATATATTATATTATTTCCCAATATTCCAAAATATTTCCTAAATTCCTTTGATAGAGCACATTGACCACATTATTTAGAGGTGTGTGTTTTGATTTTCAAGTACTTTGAAAATTTTAAGATACCTTTGGTTACTGATTTCTAGTTCAGTTTCACTCTGGTCAGAATATATACTTTTTGTGATTTCAACTGTTTTAAGTTCGGTAGGCTTTTGGTTTTTTTACACAGAGCACGGTCCACCTTGGGAACACCCTGTGTGCCACGAACATGTCCCTTCTGCGGCCAGGTGTGGCGTCCTGCAAGGCCACTTGTCCCGTCAGTCACTGAAAGCGCAGTTGGATCTCCAACTACAATCGTGAATTTATCCTCCTCTCTGTTCTATCAGGTTCTGTTTCGTGTGTTTTGAGGCTCTGTTAGGTGACGTGTGTACATCTGGGGCGGATGTGTCTTCCTGGAGAATCGACCGTTTTACATTCACACGATGTCCTTCCTAGCCCAGTCACCGTCTCGTCCGGAAGCCTCCTTCCTCTGACATTAATGAAGTCACTGCAGCCTGGTTTCGATCAGTGTTAACGTGACGTATCTTTTTCTGTCAACCCGCCAAGAGCATTAGATTTCATGTTGGTGTCTTGCTGGCTGCACAGACTGATCTTGCTTTTTTTCCACTCTGACCGTCTCTTACTTTTAACATCTGTTTACACAATTTACCTCTTATATTTCAGATTTAATAACTGTCAACTCTAATGTCTGCGTATGTGTAGTATACGTGTGTGTTGTATATTTATGAAATAATTTTAGATTCATGAGTAGCTGCAAAAATAATACAGAGTTTCCGTGTACCCTTCAGCCAGCTTCCATTTCACATAACTGCAGTGCATTAGCAAAACCAGTAAGGGACGCTGGTCAAACACTATTACCTAAGTGGCCCCAGTCTGTACACGCCCTTCTTTTGGTGTATGGGTCTATGAAATTTTATCACGTGGGTAGATTTCCCTAACCACGCACACAAGTGGGCCCACCATGCAGAGCTCTGTAGGTGGTCCCTTCATAGCCTCTCACTCTCCTAGGCAAGCCCTGATCTGTTCTATGTCGCTACAATTGTATCATTTCAAGAACTTCATATAAATCCAATCAGACAAATGCACTCAGCATAATACTGCTCTTGAGGTCTAGAGCCCAAGTTGCTGCACCTAACAGAAGTCTGCTCATCTTGGTGGCTGGGGGCATGGCTGCACCACGACCTGTGCATGCAGTTACCCCACGAAGGACATCTGGGTTGGTTTCGGCTCTGGTGGATTACAAACAAAGCAGCTGGCAACAACAGGGTGCACGTTTTTGTGTGAACACAAGGTTGCATTTTTCTGTGATAAATACCCAGGACTGTGATTTTTTTTAACTTTTTATTTTATATTGGAGTATAGCTGATTAACAATGTTGTGACAGTTTCAGGTGCACAGCAAAGCACGACTGATTATTGAATCATATGTTAAGTAGACCTTTAACTTCTTAAGAAACTGGCAAATTATTTGCGGGAGCAGCTGTGCCGTTTTCCACCCCTCCAACCGCCCCCCCCCCCACGCCCCTGCCCAGGGCAAGACAGACCCAGCACTCTGTTCCCGTCAGCACCTGGGGGCGTCAGTGTTTTACTTCAGCCATTTTTATAGACGGTGGTGACGTCTCCTTGCGACTGAACCTGCTTTCTCCTGACAGCGAATGGTGCTGAACACCCAGCCAGGTGCGTATTTCCCATCTCCTCACCCTGTTTGGAGAAGCGTGTGCTCAGGTCTTTTGTCCATCTTCTAACTGGACTGTCTTGTTTTCTTTGCATGGAGGTTAAAGGGCTTGGCCTTTATGCTGTGGACACAGCCTTTTGCTGGATATGTGATTTACAACGATCGTCTCTGAGGCTCTGGTTTGTCTTTTCGTACCTTAACAGGATCTTTCATGAAGCAAATGCTTCTAATTGTGAGGAAATACAACTTCTCAACTTTGTCTTCTATGACTTTTGTTTAAATTTTTTATCTTTTATGAGCAAGCCTTCTTTTCCTATATTTTCTCTTAAATAGGTTATAATTTTAGATTTTACGTTTGGCTATTTGATCCATTTTGAGTTAATTTTACGTAAGGTGTGAAGTTCAAGGGTTTTTGTTGGTTTGTTTTGTTTTATGCATTAGCCAATTGTTTCAACACCACGTTTTGAAAAGACTGTCCTTTCTGTATTAAATTGCTTTATTACCTTTGTCAAAAATCAGTTGTCCATATGTGTGTGGGTGTATTCTTGACTCTACCCTGTTTGATTACGTAAGTGCCTATCCATCCACCAATACCACAATGTCTGGATTACTGCAGCATTATGGTGACATAAAATGACTCCAACTTCAATCTTTTAAAACATTCTCTTGGTTTAACTAGTTCCTCTGTGTTTTCATATAAATTTAAAAATCATCTTGTTTGCATCTACAAACAGTCCTGCCGGGACTCTGACAGGAGCTGCCTTAAACCTGCAGACCCACTTGGAAGCATTGGCGCCGTATGCTGAGCGTCCCGGCTGTGAACACGGAGGTCTCTCATTTAGATCTTTGATTTCTCTCATCAGTATTTTCTAGTTTTCAGCACACAAATGCTGTGCATATTTTGTTACACGTATAGCAAGTATATCACTCTTTGGAGTTCCTGTAAATGGTGTGTTTTGAATTCTGGTTTCTGATTGTTCATTGATGGTATATAGAACAATATTGACTTTTGTATGTAGACCTTGCTTTCTTAACAACTTGTTAATTATTACTAGTTCCAGGAGTTTTTCTGGTAGCCTTAATGGGATTTTCGAGGTAGACAATCGTGTTTTTTACAAATAGAAACGGTTCATTTCTTCCTTTCCAATCTGTATGCCTTTTCCTTTAATTACTTGTCATACTGAACTAGCTAGAGCTGTGTCCTCTGTTCAGCAGGAGAGGTGAGGGCAGACACCCTTGTCTTGTTGATGATTTTAGGGCAAAGCAGTAGTTTTTCACCAGTAACTATGATGTGAGTTGGTAGGTGTCGCTTACGCCATTGCTCCAGAACCAAAACCTCATTTGATCTTTTCTATTGATTCAATTTGGCAACATCTAGGTATAACCAGTACTACTTAGTGAAATTCTGATAAAGCAAATTTTCCAATCATTCTTTTTTAAAGGAATATTCAAATCAAAGGAGTTCTAGTACAATAACTACTGTCCTAAGAAGACGTGTAGCTATAACGTGCAGCCAACCGCACACAGTACACAGGCTTGCACTTACGCAAATGCACTCTGTCCTAACACAGGAGGGCCAGTCCCAGCCCTGTTTTACATATGAGTCCCACAAAACTGAGTGACCACAAGTTGGCTCCAGAGCTCATGCGCCTGACCGCAGACTGTGAACTAGTCAAACATATGCCATTGACAGCATTTGTTTCAGATGTGAAGAAGGGAGACCCGCGTTTGGACGTGGCATGTGATGCCCGAGCCCTGAGGCACTCTCCTCGGGGGAGGGCCAGTAGACTTGGACAGTAAAGCAGAAGCCCTTTACAGCAGTCACACTGCCTACAGGTGCAGCACGCGTCAGCGCGAGATTTCTCGCCCAGAGACGGGAGCTGGAGAAGTCCCGCCAGCCAAGCGCCATCTGAGGCCTGCACGGCTGCGGCGCGTGCACGGCGGCTCTGCCCTGTTAGCTGTGCTTTGTCCAGAGCTACACCCAGGGCCTCAGCTGTGCCGGGGAGAGACCGTGGAGGGGCCCTGCGGGGGGAGGGCCCACACACTTGATTTATCCTGTTTAACAGCTCACTGCCCCATCAGGCTGCAGGAGGCCAGGACTGCACAAACCCGCGGAGCTTCTTGGCTGCTTTTGGCTCCTGGAGGACGCACAGTGTGGAGCATGTCCTTGAGGCTGGGGAGGAGGGGAGACTTCTGCAGGAAGATGCTCTTGCCGGTCTCAGGTAATGTTAGAAAGACACTCGGGCCGACACAACCTGACTTCAGTGAGAGCTGCACACAGCCTGCCGGCTCCTCACTCAGGTGTCTGGACAGACAAACGTGCCAGGCTGGGAGGCTGGCTGCCTGCTCACCTCCTTCCCTGCTCCAGAGGCCGTGGAGCGCGGGTCTTTCCTCTTGCTGGGAAGGTGTGGGCTTCACCCAGGGATACTCCTGTCCTGCATCTGGGGAAGTGCCCAGGGTCTAGGGTGTCACCTACATCAGAGCGTACGGCTTGCAAACATTCCGATTATTTCAAACACCCCATTTCAAGATTAATAACACCTCTGTTGCGGAGATGGTGGGACTCCCTTGGACCCGACTCTGGTCCTGCGGTGAGGCCCGGGTGTGGACTTGACCCTCCGGGGCCGTGGCTCCCGGAGCCTGACTTCTCTGTGCGCCGGCCACTGCACACAGCAGGTGCTCAGCCTGTCTGTGCACCGTTTGCCTTCCCTGGACCCTCTGGCCACAGTGGGAGGCTGATCACGGCAGGGACCGTCCATCTAACACGCGGTTCCTAGCAGGGGCCTGTGCTGGGGATGCAGGACCAAACAAGGAGCATCCCTCACCCTCCAGGGGCTCAGTTTGGTGGACAAACAAGCTGCAGGCTGGTCCGCTGGCCGTCCAAAAGGCTGAGTCCACGTTCGGTCCCTCCCCCGCCCCTCGGCCGTGTGCTCCAAGTAGGTCAGAGAGCCGAAAGCGCCTCTTCTGGAGAGGAGAGGACAGTCGCTCACGGCCTCCGGGCCAATGGGATGTGAAGGTCCAGAGGCTGGGGAACAGTCCCCAAGGGGAGCGTGGGTGGCCTCCCTCCTGCCCTTGCCCTGGACGGGGGATGGGACACTTAGACGGGGCGCCAAGTGCAGGCGAGCCGCGCGTCAGGAGAAGTTGGAGACCAGGGCAGGAGCGCACGGAGCCCGCCCCTTGGGCCTGCAGACTTGGTGCTCTGCAGGCGTCGGTCCAAGAACAGCTTGAGTTTTCTGATGTTGTGCGACTTGGCCCAGTGCAGCAGACTGGAGGCCGGCAGGAGGGAAACGGCAGGGATGGAGCCGTGCTTATCCACCCCACCGTCCGGCGACGTGTCCCTGCACGTGTGTGTGGTGGGCGTCCGCCCAGGACGTCAGGATGAGCCGGAGTGTAGAGGCAGGTGCAGCCCAGGCAGAGCCCCTGGGAGCCCCCGAGGCGGAGGCACAGCCGCAGTCATGCGGGCAGCAGGCCCGTCGCTGGGGAACCAGTCCTGCCGTGGGCCAGTAGTTGCAGCCTCTGATCAGCTAGGAGCTCTGAGTCAAATATTAACAAACAGAATTGGCAATGTTGGAGGACTACTAATCACAATACCCCAGTGAGGTTTACACCTGGAGTAGACAGGTAATTTAGTACCGGGAATTCTGTCAACATGATTAATAAATTAAAAGATTAATAAGCTAAACAGTCATACAAACAATAGCAATACCAATACCTAAAGCTGATGCGACGTTTACCATGTGGCAGGCACAGTCCTCCCTGCAGCCCTGCCGGGAAGCGCCCCTCCAGCTCACAGACCGGATGCGGGGCGGGGGCTGGGGGCAGGAGGCCACAACGAGCCGAGGCCTCAAGCTGGGAAGCGCAGAGCTGGGCCCCAGCCCCGAGGCAGGTGCTGGGAGGCACTGAATGTACTGCACAGCCTCCCTGGCACCACAGGACAGGAGAAGCGCCTTGAGTACGGTCAAGACCATCTGCCCCCAAAAAGCAAAGCACTGGTTTCAAGCCTGTGCCCCGGGCGCCATTTTTCACTGGGGAAAAGGGGGACACAGAGCTCTTACTTCCAGCTTCTGTTACAACAAAGGGACATAGAGGGTAATTTATACCAAGAAAAATGCGGGAATCAGGGAATCATTTTAGATAAACATAACCAAAGAAAGGGTGTTGCCCTGTTAGCGTGAAAAGCAAAAGAGGCCAAGATTAGTTGAGCTCATGAGATTTTTAAGGAGAAGTAAAACCCAACCAGTTATGAGGAAAAAGGTTGGTTGGGGGCACTCTGGTCGGGGTTCCCTCCCGGAGCTCATCTCGGATTTGAGGTGGCGTCCGTCACAAGGCAAGAACAGAGCAGGGCCCCACTGCCCGACAGGAACAGACTCCTTCACTTAGTAACCAGGGGCCCAAAGAGTGCCCTCGACTCGTGCCAGGGCTGCTCCCTGGGCGGCAGGCAGGCTGGCCAGTCCAGGACTTGCCTGAAAAATGTCCTCAGAGAAACGCCCCCAGAGACATCCCTCTCTGCAGGCTCCGAGGAGGGGGGCCAGTCCCGGGAAACCCACTCCCACCAGTTCACACCAGGAGCTCGGCCTCCCCGCCACACAGGCTCCCTCAGGGCAGCACCACCCCCATCCTCAGGACCCCGTCGGGACCCTGGAGAGCAGGCGGGGAAGGATGCTGAGGGCAGGAGGCCCGAGGCCAGAGCGGGGGTGGGGTGGGGGGAACCAGAAACGTGAGGACCCAGCCCTCCCAGGAGCTGGGCCCTTTTCTGGGTGCTGTCTCCCCAGGGCTGCCCGGGTGAGGGTGCCCCAGGTGCCAACGGGGTTCCCCTGTCGAGAGGGCGGCTTCTCTTTCCTAAAAAGACCCAGGGTCACCTTGGCCTCCAGATGAGAGCAGCCCGGGGGGCAGAACCGCCAGTGCCCCCCCCCCCACCCCCCAGCCGACGCTCCTGATGTATTTAATCCCCTGGACTTCCATCCTCTGATGGCCCGTTAATCCCGCAAGCCCTGCGCGGTTTGCTCCCTGCAAGGCCTGGCGTGCTCTCTGAGCTGTGCTGGGGGAGCACAGGCAGGCGTGTGCACGGGAGGGGGCTCCCCGTTCCCACCTCCCAAACACAAAGGCAATGTGTAAAGCCAAGTACAGACACGGCGCAGGTAACCCGCACAGTACCCAAGCGGGCTCTAGCTCCCGACCTTGGCCGGGAAGAAGTGGGTCACACAAGCTTCATGAGACAAGGGCTGGGGGCAGCAGGACCTGAGCTGAACAGGACAGAGGACTCGACCGAGCTGCCGGAGCCGACCCCGCCCGCCCCGAGGGTCCCGGCAGGGCGCGGCCTGCGAAGCCTGTGGGCACTGCCTCCGCGTCCCGGCACCCCTCGCCCATTTCCTCAGCACCGGCGCCGGGTCCTTGCTGACTGGGGGCTGAGCTTGGGGGACGGGGACAGTGGTGATGCTCTGGGCCCGGGCGGTCAGCTCGCCGTGCTTCTGGAGGCCAGGCCAGGTGGCTGTCCCGGAGGCAGGCTGCGGACACAGCCGGGGGACAGGGCCCTGCCCCTTCCCTGCCTGCCCAGCCCAGTCTGAGGCAGGGACCTCTGGAGCCGAGGGTGTCACCAGCTGACACCAGCTGTCCAGCCACCCACGGGCCCCCAGATGCCGCTCGGGAGGCTCTGTGGCAATTTAAACCTCGAGGTGTGAGGGTGACAGGGTGGGCCGTGGGCGGACCCCTCTCAGCTGGGACACAGGATCCCGGGGGCTGGGAAACAACTGCCTCAGAGCAGACTGAACCCCACCCCTGGGGGCGGTCGCTGTTGTTGGGTCCTGTTCTGAGCATTTCCTAGGGACACACGTGACCTTTTGCATAAACATCACAGCACGTGTGTGCGTCTCAGCTTGACTTTAAAAGCAGTACGATTTAGAGGCTGTAAAACACGCACAGCTTAAATCACAGCTGGATTTCACAGCCACACTTACCGGGAGGTGTGACCGCCAACTCAGGACAAGGAACGACTCCGCATCACGGCTCAGCCCCAGCTGGACAGCTTGCTTAGCGCCCAGGGCGCACTTTGGGGGCAGCCCCCTCCCACCAAGGTCCCTGGGGGTGTCTGAGCTCTAAGCAAGGCAGGTCGGTGCTCTGTCGCTCCTGCCCCCCCCGAGTGGGACTTCAGGGTGCAAACACGGTCACGTGAGACCGACCCTTCTGTCACCGGGCATCGGCCTCCCGTTTGGAGCGAGGCCCTCGGTGCCTCCCGGGCCCAGCGCCTGTGGGGTGCCCGTCCCCGGAAAAGGCCGTTTCCAAGTTGCCACACGTCCTGTCTGAGTCCTTCAGCTCATCGTCTTGGCGCAGAGGCATCTGTGTTTGATGTGAGATCAAGTTCTGACTTGGTGTTCAGCTTTTTTTAATAGATAGCTGATGGACCCAACACCATTTACTGAATAGTCTTTCTGTTCTACCACTTTTGTTAAAGCAAACAAAACAGACCCACCTCCCTCCAGACCAGTCTCCTCCACCGACGCCCGTCCCCGGTCTCCTTGCTCCTGCCCGGCGGTGTGTTTTCTGCAGGTCTCTTTCCCTCTCCTTTCTTGCCTTCTTCTGGATTGTTGTTCTTACCGATACCCCGCGCCCCCCCCCCCGGGGCGGGGGCTGCCCGCTTGGGGAGAGAGCCCAGCCTCAGCCCTGCCCCCACCGGTCCCTGAGTCCCCGGAGGCCCAGGGCCGTCCCTCCCGTCCTCCCACTGCCGGCCGCCGCCTGGGGCTCGGCCTGGGCAGGAGGGGTGGCCACGTCTCCTCTGGTTTCCGTGCTGCGGGCAAGACTGTTAGCAGTGGGGTCTCCGTGCGGGAAGGGCACACAGGGAACAGACCCCGTTTCCCTCAGGACAAGAGACTCCGCTGCCAGGTCACACGCGGGGAACAGGACACACATGGCTCGGCTGTGGCCTTCCCCGTGCCCACCCAGCCGCGGGCACCAACACCGCCGACCGCCGTCTGCCCGCTGGCTCCTGCGCGGCGCCGCCCGCGGCTCTCACACTCACGGGCACCAGCGTCCCCAGGAAGGTTCTGTGGATCACAGAACCAGGCTCAGCCCAGAGCTCCTGACTCAGGCGGTCGGGTGGGGGTAGACAAGACTGCCTCTCCAGAAGGGTCTCAGCTGGTGGCAGGGGTTAGGATCCTCTCGGAGAAGCACTGACAGGCACCGTCCCCTAGAGCGGCACGGGCATGCCCCGGAGAAGGAGCCGGGCCCCTCCCAGGGGTCCGCCTGGAGCACCGGCTCCACCCCGACGGGCTGCCCATCCTCAGACCCCGATCTCTGAAGCCCCCCCTCGGCCAGAGACAAGACGGCTCTTCAAAGGCTCCAGCCCCGGGGGTGCGCGGGACCCCAAACCTTCCTGAGGCTGCTGGGCCCGGTGATGTGCCCTTCACAGCGGTGGCTTTCTGCGCCTCCTTCCGCAGAGCGGGGGCCTCGCAGAGACAGTGGGGCACCGGCGGGGTGGCCCGGGGTACGCGTGCAGAAGGCGGCCCAGCTCCTCCCGCAGTCCTTTTGGTCCCCAGACGAAGCCAGACCGAAAGCCAAGAATGTCCGTCAGAGACCGGCCCAGGCCAACGTGAAGCACAAGGTCGAGCTGCTGGCCGTCAGGAGCCTGCGAGGGGGGCCGGGGGGGCCGGGGTCAGAGACTGGCCCTCTGCTTAGGGCACCTTCCTCTGAGATTGTGTTCTTTCTGGAAAAACAATCTTCTATTCCGCTGGTAAAAAAGGGCAAGTCAGTGCTCCTAACACTGGCCGGGGTGCAGGTTTACTTCCAGGTCTTGTTGCCCCCCAGAGCCAATTATGGGGCATACTTTACATGGACGCACATGAACCTGCTACCCACACGATGACCGAGCCATTGTCCCAGCCGTGAGGACGTACAGGTGGAACAGGAAAAGGAGACAATGTGAAAACTGCATTGAAATACCGGGCACTTTCCCAGGCACAAAGGAAGCGTTTAGAATCATAAATACAAGAAAGATCGAAAATTCCTGCCCTATCTTAAGGAAATAGTAGAAAAATTTCCCTTTCTTCAAGATTGCAAAACGGGTAAAGAGCCCTTTAGATATAGTTCACGAGACTCTTTCAAAGGCTGCAGTTGGAAGGAATTGGGTATCACCCTGAATGCCTAATATTTCTACAAGGGAATATCTTATTTTGTTACCAAGGGTGCAACTGTTGTTTCTACGTCTCAAATGTGGGGGAATTAATCATCTACAGCGTCCACATTCACTTCTGTGGACTTGGCTATAGACCTATGTGTCCTGGAAAGCCAGCTAAGATACACATTTTAAATATTTTATTTCTGAAAAGCAAAACCCTTTTCTCCAGTAGAACACACTCAAATCAAACACCATACAACTTTGGTTTCTGGCAAACCACTCTGGAAACATTCTTTTCCCGGGACATCCTAACAAGAGCATGTCGTTTGTCTAGATGCGCACCAGCGGCCAGCCCACGGCAGATATTGCAAACATTTTATATTCTACTCGTTACCTGCAAAATTTCTTCATCAGACACCCTGAACTAATGGAATACTTTGACTCACTTATAGGACAGGTAAAAAAAATTTTTTTTGTTATTTATAAGCTACAAAACTCACGTTACTTTTACAAACATTTTTAAACACTGGACCTTTCCCTGCTTCCTCACACAGGAATCGTGCTCGCTGGCCTCCCAGGGACAACAGAGGGTGTTACTTCTCATCTAGCATCGAGCTCCACACGCGGCAACACACACGCATCGACCTTACTCTAACGTGCGTTTCACGCCAGTGGATGCCAGCGGCTCACCTGGTCACCGCAGGGGTGGACATTCCCCAACGAAGGCGCCGGTCCCGAAGAGGGAGCAGAGCCCTGGGCCCCGGGGATGACCAGCCTCTCTGAGGGGAGGATCATACTCCCACACCTGCCCCAGGAGCACAAACGGCTGAAAAATGACCTGTTTGTTTTCTACGTAATAGCTCACTAACACTGGAGTGTCAGCAGTGACCCCGATCTTGAAAGAGGAGCCGTGTTGTCAGACCAGGGGAACGTCTGGAACTCTCGCTGAGGACCCCACGCTCCCGCTCCGTCAGCACTGGGCACAGCCCAGCTGGATGGCCCTGCACACCCGCTGTCTGGGCTCCGCGTGGCCTCGGCCGGGCCCGCAGCCCCTTACCTCAGAACAAAGCCACTCTGTGCAGTCGGGCAGGGCCGGATGGATGTGGCTATCAGACAGATGGTCACTCTCCCCCTTTAGAGAAGATAAAAATGCTAAAGGAGAAAAATTAGAGTGTGGTTTTGTTCTAAACCAGAGGACGCTACAGATCCCATTGGCCTCAGGTTGGAGACCTCGTGACATGGGACCAGGCACATGTGACCTACTTTTCTCCCGGCTCCCCTCGTTCCGTTGGAGGGGTGCGCCTGGCGGATGCGCTGTCATTTTAATGACGCCTTCCCCCAACAGGGGCCACCGCACAGACCGCCGTGCCTGCGGGACATCGGCCACGACAGCTCAGGCCTGGAAAAGGAGGGGGGCAGAGACCTCGGGCCCATGTCAATCGAAACACAGCTCTGCAGAGCTGAGCCACTGCCGCCCCTGTCAGCTGTTTGCGCGCTCGGGGGCTGGGTCCTCACCAGGACGAGGCGTCTGAGAGGGCACCACCGGCAAACCCTCTCCTTCCCCCAGTTTTCTCTCCCCTGTGATCTAGGGCTTCTAGGTGCTGCCTTGGAAGCCAGCTGTGTGCAGGAGCTTAGACGGCACTGGGCGCTGCGCGTCCTGAGAGGAGTGAGCCCGACGGTGGGGCTCTGGTCTGGGCAGCGAGACGGAAGGACCGACCCAGACCCGTGAGAGGACGAGGAGGACGCAGCTGGCCCCCCGGTCAGAGCGGGCACTGCCACCAAGCAGCAGGAGGTCGCTCTGTGACGGTGCTATCACCTCCACCTCTCGCCGTCTCGCACGAAATCAGATGCAGCCCAATGGAAAAAGCCAAACACCTACCAGGTAGTGGGGAAACTCCGGCGCAGAGAGGACTCGCTGTCCGGGAGGACGAGCCTGGCTTTGCTGGGGGTGGTGCCGAGCTCCCACTGGGAGAGCCCGCAGAGCGCGGGGCACCTTGTGACGCCAACCGGGGTGGTACCTGCCAGATCAGCCTGACTGTTCGTTACAGGAAAAAATGGAAAATGCATATAATGCAAAAGCCCTGTAACTTCATCCCCCAGAAAGACCACCAGTGAAAATGGGGTGTTTTGAGGTCGACCTCGTTAGACTTTTTTCCAGTAGGTGTGTGTCATTATACTTTTTAACAAAAATAGGCCCAAACCACCCAAGTTTGTCCTGTTTTTCTCACTTAACGTTATATGCAAAACATTTTTGTATGTCACTATATTTAAATCTACACAGTAGTGATCAAATTCCCCGTGGTACCCCATTTTATGCATAAGATTTTATGCATTTAATTTTACGCATTTTCATGCGTAAGGATAGAGTCAACTGCAAGGACCGTATATTCTGGGTTTTTGAATTGTTATATTAAACAGTGTTTTAACAATACTCTTCGGGTGGACCTCTCTCTGTCCGTCTTTTACTGCCTCAGAGTATTTCTTTACAGAAGGTCAAAGGACACACGTGCTCGAGGCTCTGGATAGGGTGACAAACCGACCCAGCCAGCGGCAACCCTGCGAGGAGGGGCCCTTCCCTGCGCTCCCGCCCACACTGGGCAGCCTGTAATCGGTGCCCACTGGGCCCGGCGTCCTGGGGATGCCAGCATCAGTGGCTGGGCAGGGGAGGAGGATGCCAGGAGCCCTGCCATATGTCCTGCACCGTCAGCTCGTCCAGACCCCGCAACAGCTCTGTTAGGGACAGAAAAGGCAGCCCTGTCACTCGGGCTCGCTCACGGTCATAGGGCACAGGCCGCTGAGGGCCCCCTCGGCCACTGGGAGGGTGCTGGGAGGCCTGGGCACTGGCCTTTGGGTCTGGTGGGGGCAGGAGTGGTACAAGGAGAGCGAGCGGCCACGCGAGGCCGCCAGGGTGGGGGTGGTCACGGTGGGTGGACGAGCCGCCAAGGCCCCCCGACTGATTCTGCGCGGGGGCAGGTGGCTGGGGGAGGAGCTGCGTCCCTCAAGAAGTGACAAGGGAAGGGACAGCGAGCAGAGGGGCACGAAGGACCAGAGTCACGGGCCGAAGAGAAGGAGCTGAGGGCACGGGGACCACACAGGAGGCCAGAAGGTGCAGCCTGGACGTCGGGGGGAACCGAGGATGGCGGCATCCAGGGTGTCTGGGGCTGACAAGCCCACAGCCAGGGGCAGGGACAAGGCCAGGGCAGGACAGGACCGCCTTGCCAGCTGTGCCTGCTGGCTGTTTCAGCGTGGGTGTCGGAAAGGGGGGACCCACACCGCTGAGCACTACGCCTCCTGCTTTGGGGGGTCGTGTTCACCGTGCTAAGCGGCCGCTCACTCGCTTGCCCACGGCTGGGGCTTCTCTGTCTCACTGGACTCCACCCATCACCCCTGCAGCCTGCCCAGTGCCCGACACAAGGTCAGGCGCTCAGGCCTTGGAGCACAGGGGCACCTGGCAAACGTGGCCGGGCAGAGGGCAGGCCCACAGGCAGGGCAGGGGCCCCCGGTGCGGGGCTGGGCGGCCGGGGCGAAAGGCAGAGAGCCTGGTGGGGTCCGTCGGCCCCCGCCTTTGCTGAGCTGCAGCCTGGCCTGGGGGTGGTCCGGGCCTGTCCTACACCTCCACGTGGTCCCGAAGAAGCCCAGTCAGACGGCTCTGGTTTACATAACCAGCCTCGCTCTTGCCAACAGCCCGGGACGTGCCAGCCGTGTGGAAGGAGCCATTCCTTCCAGCTCCTGTCCAAAACCAGAGCCGCCGCCAAGTGACCTGTCACCGACATTCACACAAACAGACACCTGGAGGCTGGAATGATTTTAGCCTCCCTCTGCACAAAGCAAAGGTCCAAACAACACAGCGCGCAGGCTTATGGAATTGGGTCAAGCAGCACAGGATTAAAACTGCTGAGCTGCAATTAAAAAAGCGAAGCAAAGCCAGCCAGACAACATTTGGATAGGGCAGAAGAGAAGCCGCCGTGGAGAAGAATGAAGAAAGATTTCATAAAGTCGGTGAGGGGGCCCTGCACCCCTTATTTAGTTTTGTGACTTTTTAAAGATGCACGTGTTTCTTTGACAGCCACCTGGGAGATAGGTTGACTCGGAACCTGTACAATGTGTATGTCGTGAACCCAGATTAGAAACTCCCACAGCTGAAAACAGTTTCTCAGTGGCCACCTCTGCAGCCCCGCATGAATAAGGCACTCTAGAATGCACTCTTCAGCCTTCGGCAATGCCCTTGTAACCTGAAATGCACGGGTGAATAAACTAGAACTGGCCTGGAGAGGACCAGGCGTGAGAGCTGAGCAAGGAAACTTGGAGGCCTCCATTTACAGTGAGACACCGAGGCCAGGCAAAGTCGATACTGCAGGCTCGGGACCCCTGAAGCCCCGGCAGAAGTCGGACCTCAGGGTGCTGGGTGGAGCACACAGCGGCACACAGGACACACAGGCTCCGGCACACGCCCCCCCCCCGCCCGCACACGTGCACACTGGCTCCTGCACCCACACCCACACGGCGGGACGGTCAGCAGGGCCAGGCCTCCTGCAGCGCTAGCACGGGGCGCTGCGTGTGGCTAGTGTCCCTCACAGACCCCATAAGCAAGCAGACCACAGAGCCAGCTCTTCAGATTCCACACCTAGTGGAATGAGGCCACGGAGGCCTGAAAACAGGGAACACATAGGGGAACACAGTTCAAAGGCATCCCACGTTCCTCAAAAACTCAAGGGAAAAAGCCAGGGAGAAACATTTCTGCCTCAGCTTAAACCTGCTTCTTCAAATTCTAGACGTGCCTTTTCAAGAGCCGATCGGGAATGATGTTCCTGTCCGATCACATTATTGCATCGACTTCCTCTCTTAAAGGTTCCTTTTTCATGGCTCGTCTTCGCTCCCTGGCACTACTCCCGGCCGACACCATATCACGGACTAAAGAGGGTGAAATACAGCATGGTGCCACTTCAGACACATTCCATTGTTCCGTGGTGAGTCTGACTTCGCTACACATTCTTGGTAAACAGACAAGCAGACGAGGGCCGCTTCCCAGCCACTCACCTTCCCCCATAAGCAGGCTGGACGAGTCAGAGCAGGCCCATAGATAGCGTGTGTTCACACTCGTTGTGACCTAGAGCATCACAACCAGAACCGGCGATTCACAGGAGGACCAACTTTGGTCGTGGAGCCCACCGACCTGAAACACAAAACACAGGGGGGCAAATGAGCTTATGGATTAGGACCTTGTCCGTCGGGACTGAGCTTCAACAGAACTGCTTTCTTGCGTTCAACAGAGCAGCGAGCATTTCTTAAGATTCAGGCGTGAGACGCGTGGGATGTGATGAAATGCCAGTGAGAGCTCATCCGGGGACCTGCCTTATGCGCCCCGCAGGGGGCCTCCACTGCACAGGTGAGCAGTCCAGAAGTGCCTGGTAAAACTGCATACACTTTTGAGCATATAAGTGAAACAGTCAACTTTCTGCTTGTAATATTTAGTATATTCATATGTACATATACTGATTTTAAAAGTTATGAAACTATATATTAACTTAAACACACTGCTGGTTTTCTACTTTGCAGCTGGTATAATCATTTCACTTGAACCCTTCCATGTCAGCATGCAATCTGTCCACCTAGTCTTTTCCAGAGTGCATCATTTTCTCCTTGGTCTAAGTTTCTTGACTCTTCACTTTTTGAATTCACATTGTTGCCCAAACAGGAAACTTCATCCCCAGGCACAAGAACTCATGTTCATAACATACCCTCTTTGCTGTTTTTCAAGTCCAGGTGTAAGGACCTCCGCACATTATTGTCGGGGATGCCTTCAAAGGCTCTTTACAACAGCATCCAACATTTGGAATTGTGAGGGCAGAGCACCAAAAATAATGAGAAGCCCATGTTACATTTCTCTGTCTTTCTCCATGTCAATCAGGTAACCATTTTAGGCAATAAACTACATCACTAAGTCTGTTTCAAGCTAAAATATCTTACCCATATCATACCTTGAGGTTCAAAGTGAAATAAATGAGAAAATACGAAATGTAAGGAAATGCCATGAAGGTGACACTGAGCAAAAGCCTCCCTCTTTCACAGGGGCAGACGGTGTCTCCACTGGTGCAGAAGAGCGTCAGCGTGTTACTGATTGGAGGATCGGAGAGGCCTGAAGGTCACGAGTGGGAACTCATCAGAAAGCAATGGAAGAACAAGGGATTGTCTTGGCTCCCTTTTGCCAAGTAGAAAAGAACAGTCTTACAGATGTAGAGAACAAATGTATGGACACCAAGCGGGGAAAGTGGGGAATGGTGGTGGTGGTGTGATGAATTGGGAGATTGGGATTGACATATCTACACTAATAAGAATAAAATAGATGACTAATGAGAACCTGCTGCATAAAAAAATAAATAAATAAAATTCAAAAAAAAAAAAAAGAAGTCTTGTACGTACAATGCCAGGAAAACTGATCGCACACACCAAAGAGTGCACTGCATCCTTACCTTACACCACAGGCAAAAATTAACTTCAAATAGATCAAAGACCTAGACTTAAGAGCTAAAACTATAAACATCTTGAAGAAAACACTGGAAAAAAAAGTTTTCATGGCATTGGATTTGGCAATAATTTCATGGATATGACACCAAAAAGCACAGGCAGCGACAAAAAGTAGATGAACTTGACTTCATCAAAATTAAGGACTTTTGTGCGTCAAAGGGCACTAATAAGAAGGTGAAAATACAAGCGACATAATAGAAAGTATCGGCAAATCAGATACCTAAGAAGGGATTAATATTCAGACTATATATAAAACTTCTACAACTCAACAATAAAAAACAATTAAGAAATATACAAAGGATTTGATATATATTTCTCTAAGGAAGATATAGAAATGACCAATAAGCACAGGACAAGTAACTCAACATCATTCGGCATTAGAAAAATGCAAGTCAAAACCACAATGAGGGCTTCCCTGGTGGCGCAGTGGTTGAGAGTCCGCCTGCCGATGCAGGGGACACGGGTTCCTCCCCTGGTCCGGGAAGATCCCACATGCCGCGAAGCGGCTGGGCCCGTGAGCCATGACCGCTGAGCCTGCGCGTCCGGAGCCTGTGCTCCGCAACGGGAGAGGTCACAGCGGTGAGAGGCCCGCGTACCGCAAAAAAAAAAAACCACAAAAAAACACAATGAGCCACTTAGGATGGCAATAATAGTAATAATAATGAAAATGATAATAAGAAGAAGAAACAGAAAATAACAAATGTCAGCAAGGATATGGAAAAACTGGAATCTTCATACATTGCTGGTGGAAATATAAAATGATATAACCCCTTTGGAAAACAGGCTGGCAGTTCCTCCACAAGTTAAACCCAGAGTTCCTATATGACCCAGCAACTCCACTCCTAGGCATATACCCAAGAGAATGAAAATATACGTCCACAGAAAAACCTGTACATGGATGTTCACAGAAGTGTTGTTCGTAACTGTCAAAAAGTGGAAACAATCCAACGTCCATCAATTGATGATGGTGGATAAACAAAATGTGGTGCACCCTTATAACGGGATGTTATTTGGCCACAAGGAAGGGGATGAAGTACCGACCCGTGCGGCAACGTGGATGGACCTTGAAGACATTATGAGAAGGGAGAGAAGCCAGACGCGGAAAGCCACATGTTGTGTGCTCCCATTGACAGCAAACGTCCAGAACGGGCAAGCCCACGGGGACAGAAAGTAGGCGCACGGTTCCTAGGGCTGAGGAGAGAGGGTAATGGCATGGGTGTGGGGTTTCTTTTGGGGTGATGAGAACGTTGTGTAATTAGATAGTGGTGGTGGTTGCACACCTTTGTGAATATGCTAAAAACGACTAAAATGTGCAATCTTAAAGTATGAATTGTATGGTATGTGAATTATACTCAATTAAAAAGAACAAAGGTAATAAACACTCAAAAGCTTCTTTTTAAAAAGGCAATGGAAGAGACCTCGTATTAAACATCACAGAGTTAACATGTGTTTACTCCACCCTTACAGAAACTGCACTGCAATGATGCTCATAAAATAAAACAGCACAAACCCACAGCACTAAGAAGTCAGGAGGAGCGAGGAGAGCCAGCGAGAGCTCTCAGCACAGCCCTGGGGTCTGGGAAGTGGTGAAATGGGGTAAATAGGGAGCGAAGCAGAGACATGGACACCGCAGCCTCTAAGGGAAGAAGCCACCCGGAAGCCGCCCGTTCGCCCCCTATTCCAGGAAGAGCTGGGCCTGCAGGCACCGAGTGGTTCCACAGGTCAGAGGCGCAGGGAAGTGGGTGGAAACAGCGGTAACAATTAGAATCGTCTGTGAGGGAGCATTAGGGCCTCAAGGGCCATGGCACCCTTGTCACCAATCAAGTACTCCTGTTCCCAGGGACACCCAGAGGTCTCCTCTTGGGAAAGGGTGACTCTTCAGGACAGAAATGCCGGCATCAAGCCAGGAGTGTTACGGGGACGAGAACTGAAAGGACACTGAGATCTCATGCTCCTCCCTGAGGCTCTCGGCGTCCCAGCAGACAGGGTTACCCTCACAGTAAGTCTCACAAAGTAGAAAGAGCATGACAGCAGTTTCTGATGACAGCGCAAGAAAACCAGAAGTTAATGAACTAAAAGACATTCGATTTGAAATTTATATCACCCTAGAAACCTCTGAAGGGAACTCGTTTACTAAACATATAGCCTGACCTGGCACTAGGTTTGGTTAGAAGCACCACGAGACCAGCAACACGGAGAGCGATGTGACAGACTCGCTTGCGCAATGACCCACTTCTCCCAACTTCAGCCACGGCTTCAGGCAGCGGGACACCCAGCTCCCTGCGGAGCAAGAGGTGGTGAGTGACGGGGACAGTCTCGGAGGGAAGGCTCTGCCGTTCTCTTTTCAAAACTCAACTGGTGCTGGAAAGGGGGGTGACAGAGGAGATAAAGTGAGGTTCACGACTCCCCTCTTCACCTCTGCGGCCGCCCCTCGCTGTGCGACCCACTTAGTGACGACAGTTGCAGTGGTGTTCAGTGGCTCGCTGAACAGCCCGCCACAACGAATCAGTTTCAAAGGACCAGAGCCCGAGGACGGCGCATCCCCTCCCAGGCACAGTCCAGACAAAAGCAGCCCATCGAGCCGCAAACGACACACATGCGCACACAGGCAGACACACGCATGTGCACGCGGGCGTGAGAGGCTCCCACTGCCATCCGCACCCTCACGTGGGGCCTGGCTTCACCGGAAGGTCTGAGACATCGGACGACCGGGAGCAGGGCTGTCCTGCTCTCCACTGGGCATCCTCTGTGAGCCCTCCTGCCGGGAAGCTGGGTGGCAGGAGAGGGTGGGGGCAGGCGGGCAGGGTGCTTTAGGCCACTTGAAGAGGGGGCAGGTGGAACCTGCGGGAAACAGGGATGTGAGAGGCTTTTGATAAATCACGGTATTTTAACACCGGCAATCTGGCTGCTGGTGTGGACACCAGGCTGAAGGTGAAAAGTGGCAGGAGAGGAAGCCGGGAGAGAATTCAGGAGATTACCCACTAATCCAGCCAAGAGACGATGGTGAGGAAGTGCCTCGATGCCCCAGAGCCCGCGAGGGGTTAATCTGAGGAGCGACCCCAGGGCCAAACCAGCAAACCGCCCATCTGGGGACGCCATGGCACCCCCGTCACAGTTCACACAAGGACAGTGGACACGGAGGGAGTTGTGGAATATCATGTGTGTGTGTAAAGCTGCACCTGACATTTAGAGGTTGTACACTCTCCTAAAACTCTCAGAGGATAAAACCAAAATTGACAATGTTCTAACTCATAATGCAAATTTCAACCAATTTTGAAGACATGGAATCAACAGACCATGCCTTCCACCCGGTGGGCAATTAAATTAGAAATCATTAGCAAAAAGATAACTCTATAACTCTCCTGGACGTAACACTTTTTAAATGATTCTAAATAAGAAGTGGATGGGGATGACAAAATGAAATTAGAAAATCATGAGACCTCAACAATAATAAAATTGCTGCATGCCAAAATTGGTAGCATTCAGCTACGATAGAACTTACAGGAAAACTTAGAGCTTTTAAAAGCCTACACTAGGAATAAAGTCAGAAAACTAGTGAATAGAAAATCCAATTTTAGAAGTTAGAAAAATAACAGAAAGTATCCACAGAAAATGGAAAGACGGTAATTATAATAAAGAATAGATCAGAAGTTACAAAAAAAGAACCAATTGTGAAAATGAACAAATACACAATCTGGTTCTTCAAAAAAGGCCCCAAAATATACAACCCTCTGATGACACTGATCAAGAAAATTAATCCAGAGACACAGATGACTGCAGTGACTACAAGGAGCACCAGGCCTTCTGGTTCTGGACGGAATGAAGCAGACGCATTCTTCCCTACATTCCTGCTGAGCACAACTAAACCCTGTGTTAAACATGAAACAAGCCTAAGAAAAATGGGAAAGGTGGAGAGAAGGTGCCTGGATGGGTCCTGAGGCATGAAGGCTGACACAACAGTGAGTTCACCTTTGTGTTTTGTTTTGATTCCCTCCTGTTTATTCTAGGCTCGTCACTGGAAAAGGGTGCGACCGAAAAATGCCAAAGAACACTGGAAAAAAGTCTCAAGAAAAGCCACCCCCCACCCCCCTGGAGAACACTGCCCTCCAGGCGAAGCTGACAGGGGACGCGGGCACACACACACGTGCCCACATCAGAGGGGCTCCCACCCCTCAGGAACGAGGAGCTCCTCCCTCTGCTCAAGGTATCGGGGAGGCCAAGGGGTGCCTGGGCCTCCACCCCAGCCCATTGTGAACAGGTTCCCCTACCCATGTCAGTAGAGGCCTGCTAAGACAGGTGATTTTTATAAGATCCAGAATATCATAACATTGCAACCCAAATTTCCAGGATACAAACAAAAATCGCTTGCCATACCAAAAATGAGACTAGGAGAATCTCAACACGAAAGAGAAAAGAAAATCAATAAATGCCGACACTGAGATGGCAGAGATCCTAGAATTCTCTGACAAGGCTTTTCAAGCTGCCGTCACAAAAATGCTGCAGTGAGCATGTACGAACATGCTTAAAGCAAGTCTCCAAAAACCTCAGCAAAGAAATGGGAGAACTGAACAACCAGCAAATTACCGAAATCCAATCAAAATGAAAGAGACGACCTCAATATGCCTACAGCCGTTAAAGACATGAAAACCTGTCATAAAAGCTCCAGAAAAAAGAAACCTCCAGGCCCAGATGGTTTCACTGGAGGATTTTACCAAACATTTAAAAGAAAATGAACATAAGCCTTAGACACTCATAGAAAATAGAATACTTCCCAACTCATTTTGTGAGGCTACTGCGACCCTGATACCAAAACCGGAGATAAGACAGTACAGAAAAAAAAATATAGACCAGTCTCGCTCATGAACATCCACAAAAATAGACTAAATATATTTTTTAAATTAGCAAATGAGGGACTTCCCTGGTGGCGCAGTGGTTAAGAATCCGCCTGCCAATGCAGGGCACACGGGTTCGAGCCCTTATCTGGGGGGATCCCACATGCCGCAGAGCAACTAAGCCCGTGCACCACAACTACTGAGCCTGCGCTCTAGAGCCCATGAGGCACAACTACTGAAGCCCGCACGCCTAGAGCCCATGCTCGCGACAAGAGAAGACACCGCAATGAGAAGCCTGCGCACCATAACGAAGAGTAGCTCCCGCTCGCTGCAACTAGAGAAAGCCCGCGCGCAGCCACAAAGACCCAACGAAGCCAGAAATAAATTAAATAATTAATACATTTAAAAAAAAAAAACCTTAAAAAAATTAGCAAATGAATCCAGCAATGTGTAAAAGAGTTACGTACCATGGCCAAGTAGGATTTATCCAGATATGCAAGGCTGGCTCCATGTTAAAAAAATCAATCAGTGTCATCTACCATATCAACAAGCAAAAGCATAAAAGCCACATGACTATGGAAACTGATGCATTAAAACGCATTCGACAAAACTCAACACCTAATTCATGATAACAAAATACCAGCAAGTTAAGAATAGAGGGAACTTACGTCAACTTGATAAATAGCATCTATAAGAAACCCACAGCTACCATCATACGTATGGTGATAGAATGAATGCTGCCCACTAAGACTGGGAACAAGCACGGCTGTCCGCTTTCACCACTCTTATCCAACATGTTACTTGGAGTTCCAGCCATTGCAATAGGCAAGAAAAAAATCAGAGGCATTCAGGCTGAAAAAAGAAGAAGTAAAGCTATCGTCTCTATTTGCAGATGATATGATTTTCTACCTAGAAAATCTTGAGGAATCTATAAACAAAACAAAACTCCTAGAAATAATAAGTGAGTTCAGAATGGTGCGGGAGATGAGTCATACACGAAAAGTAACTGCATTTCTGTACACTAACGGTGAACATATATCAACCAAAATTTAAAACAACGATTTAAAATCACTCAAAAGTACAATGAAACACTTAGGTACACACTTAATGGAACTTATGCAGGCCCTGTCTGCTGAAAAATGCAAAATGCTGATGAAATAAATCGAAGAAACGTAAGTAAGTGGAGAGCCAACGCTATAGCCACGGATTGGAAGACTCAACGTAGTAAAGACATCAGCTCTCTCCAAATCGGTCTGCGGGCTCAACGCAATTCCTGCAGAAGTCCCGGCAAGGTTTTGTAGACACAGACAAGCTTATTCTAAAATTTATATGGAAAGAGAAGAATAAAGCAGGAAAAATCCCTCGATTTGATAATAAGGCTTACTTTGTAGCTACGGCATTCAAGAGAGTGTGGTGTTGGCATCGGGGGGAACACACATCAGAGGACGAGAAGAGAGAACCCAGGAGCAGACCCAGCACAGAGGCCTGGCTCCTCTCCGACAGTGGGGAAAGGAGTCCCACTGAGAAAGGTGGTCTCCCAACAAAAGGTGCTGGGACAGGGGACCCTCGCCCTAAGCCTCACACCTCACACAAATACTAACAGACACAGAGGTAAAGCAAGAAACTACAAAACTTTTAGGAAAAAAACAGGAGAAGAATCTTCAGGACCTAGGGGCTAGGGAAAGAGTTCTTAGACTTGACACAGAAAACATGAACCACGAAAGGAAAAAGTGATAAACGGGACTTAATCAAAATTACCAACTTTTGCTCTGCCAAAGACCCTGTTAAGAGAATGAAAAGCCCAGCCGATTCCCCGCACACCCGGGGCGCCCTTCGCCCACATCCCCATGTCACAAGCTCGGCCACCACTCCTGGCCTCCAGAGCCCGCTCCCCTGGCCCCAGCAGCCTTGCAGCCCTCACCCAGCAACTGGCTTCCAGAAGGTGCTTCTCTCCACTTGTGCACCCCCTCGTTGCAGGCCTGGAGTGGAGGCACAACACAGATTCGGGATGAGTGAGAATATAAAGAGATGCGGAACCCTGATGCACAGCGGACCCCGCCGAGAGCAGGGGAGGCCAGCACGGTGCCTCGGGCAGGACACGGGTCAGAGCCTCTCACCACGGCCCAGCCCGATGTGCCCGGGACCCCTGGAGCGCCCTGACTCACCACTCCCTCGGGGGTGGGGCAGAGCGTGGAAGGGGCTAGGCCATGTCTCCCGACACCTGGAGGGGAACCAGAGTCCACCGGGGACTAAAGAGGGGCACCAGGCGGCCTGCAGACCAGCCGCGCTCACCCGGCGTGGGGATGAAGCCCGGACGACGCCTGCACCCTGCAGGGTCGGCAACAATCTCACGCAGGTGGCCCTCCAGCCAAGGCCTGAGAGCGGCTGCCCGGAGGAGGCGGGCAGGCCCCAAACCAACAGTCCAGGGGCAGGAAAGACGGAGGAGCAGGGCTTCTCTCTGGGCTCACGGCTCTGGCCTCAGGTCAGAGGGTCTGCCGTGCACTCGGGGACAAACTCGGCGTCGCCCTGGGGCAGAGATGCTCCCAGTCCCACCGGGCACGCTTGGCCAAGTACTTGCTCTGCCAGCCAGATGTGAGCAGGGTGACACGTGCCACTCCTCTGCCCTGGTGACAAGCATCCTGAAGATGCTAGAGTGACTTCAGCTGACGCGTGGCTTGTGCAGGCCACAGAGACCTGGGACTCATGGTGACTGCAGGGCAGCTGGGCCACGCTGGCCATTACAGAACCTGCTGCTGGGGCCGGGCGGGGCCGCAGGGCGGTGCACCAGGCAGAGGCTGCAGAGGCTGCGGTGGTACCGAGCACAAGTGCCGCCTGTATGGAGGAAGCAGACAATTTCCCCGAAGAGATTACATCTTCAGGCGAGAGCCTGAGGGAGGAGCACATCTTTATTCCAACACCGAGCTCAGGAAGGTCCACGGAGAAGAATCCGGGGAGAGTGGGGAGCGGCTGGGGCCGGGGGTGCAGCTGTTCTGCCCCCAGAGCGACCCTCAAGCTTCCCGTCTCTAAACCTCTTTCCTCCCTTATACTCACTGGGGACACCACGGTGCTTTTTTCCTTCTGGGGGGTGTGTATCACCATTCACCTTACTAGACGTTGAAACTGAGCAACCTTAAATGTTTTATCTATTAATTCATTTAAAAACAACGATAAGAAACCTGACACAGCTTAACAAAAGTAAATCTTCATGAATAACTAAATTTTCCCAAACAAAAAAATTAGTGTGAAGTGTGGCCTTGTTTCCTATTTTTGTAAGTCTCTTTAGGGTCTGCTTCGTAGAAGAAGCCGGATTCTCATATCTGCTCCTGTGTTTACTCTGTTGTGATTGCTTGTTTTGGTTGAAGTCCGTGAAGACAACGGGCCTCAGGGAGACGGGCAGCTGGGAAAGGCCTGCTCAGATACCCGGGAACACAGTCTTCCTCGTCACTATGCCTAACTCAGCGATGGTAATTTCTCAAAGGTTAGCTGCAACTGCAATCTGAAGCTACAGGAAAAGCCACAGGGAGCTTTCTGCACACTGTCACACTGTAACAGCCTTGGGCTGCCCTAAACTTTGATAGTCTTTTACCCAAGCATGACTGGTCACACAGAAACTGGTTCACGGAGTCACGCAGATCTTCTAATTGTGGACAGATTTTATCACTCAATACCAACAGCAATCACACTTGTTAATATCACCACTAAGCACCACAGAAAAGTCTGAAGGTCTGAGGGAGCAGTGGACAGTGGCAGATAAAAATTTTGGACAATTCTAACTTTGCTGAGCCCTCAAAGGTCATAGTTGGCAGCAAAACACTCAGATGTAACCCCAATCATTTCTGAGAAAGTGCCTGTCCAATACCCAAGTCCAGACACCTGTCCACCAGGCGTCCCCCAAAGTGGCCGTGCTTCCTGCATGGCGTGGTGCACAGGCGGGGCAAGGACGGTGCTCGAGGCTCGGGATCTATTGGATACAAGGAGTAAGCACGCAGCCCCGAGAGGACGTGGTTGGGCGAGTCTGGCTGAGAACGCAGGGGCCCCTAGCAGAGCCTCCAGGGGCTCAGGCCCCAGCAGTAGCCCCGCCCCAGCTCAGGCGGCACTCAGTGAGGGGAAAGGCGCAACCAGCACTATGGAAATAGTCATTTTTGACCCTGCAGGTCCCTTGCAAGGGTCTCGGGGACCCCTAGGGCTCCACGGGTCATGCTCTGAGGACCACCGCAGTAGAGGGTAAGACTGAGAATGTCTTTGGGAGACAAACACTTGTTAAAATTCAACTTAATGACAAGAATCTGATTAAGGAGGCGGCCAGCACACCCTCAGTCGGCTCGGGAGGCGGCAGGCCTGAGGTCCGGTGCCGCAGGGCCGGTCCCTCCTGCGGTCTCTCTCCTTGGTGTGCAGACAGCGTCTTCTCCCTGGGTCCTCTGTGGTCTTTCCTCTTGGGGGCTCACTCCTGGTGTCCCTTCCTCTCCTTATCAGGACACAGCCCTATCGGGTTACGACCCCACACTTATGACCTCACTGAACCTCCTTAAAGGCCCTGCGTCCAAATACAGTCGTGGTGGGGGATAGGGATTCAACCTATGAATTTTGGGGGGACACAACCCAGCCCACAGCCTCCTCCATCCAAACTGCTGAGTGACATTTCCAGCTGGGAAGGGGGGAGGCCTGAGGCTGGAGCCCTCTATGGACGGCTGCAGCCTTCTAGACCCCAGGCTGCAGCAGGTCCGTCTGGAGAGAGGGGTGCTCAGGAGGAACCAGGGGCGCAGCTGCCGGCACTCCACCAAGTGAAGTTCTGGGGGCACTGTCTTGGCCAAGGAGCCACGGGAGGGGCAGGCTCAGGCCAGGACACCCACCCAGCCCAGGAGCGCAGGGACCTCTGAACAGGGCCTGCACACTACAGAAACCCAGCCCAGACAACCGTCTGGTTTCGTAACGAAAGTCCTACCGACGCACAGCCGTGCCCATGAGTGTGCGTACCGTCTGGGGCTGCTTTCTCGCTGCGATGGAGCAGCTGGGCGATGGACACAGACCTTGCGGAGCCCACAGTGCCCAGGTGTTTACCGTCTGGTCTGATACAGAAATCCAGACCCCGCCCTAGAGGACAGAGGTGTGGGGAGGCGCAGAGAGAACGCGGGACAGCGGGCCGGGAGGGACCCTAGGGTCGGAACTGGGGCCTGGCGAGGAGGTCGCCCCTCGGGCTCTCCCATCTGTTGGGTGCAGGGCGCCGGGTGCCTCCTGCTTCTGCTCCGTCGAAAGGCACCTGTCCGAGTTGCTGCAAGCCGCACCCACCCGTGGATGTCGGGGCAGGTGAACAGTCAGCAGCCCCTCTGCCCTTAGGTGTCCAGAGGAAGAGGGGGCAGAGTGGAGCTGGCCGAGAAACGGGCGCGAGGGCCTGGCCATGATGCCTGTGCCTGCGCTGCTGGAGGGTGGGCTCCGGCCGTCTCTCCTGGGCAGGGGGCAGGTGGGGAGCAGACGTCGGTGTGTTATTTATTCTGCCCAGCGCTGAGGTCAGGCCTGGCCACATAGTGCTCCCCTGGGAAGAAGCTGCACGGCCAGAGCAGAGTTCTCCGCGTTCTCTCCTCCCCCTGCCACCATTCCGGGAATGTTCCAGAGAGAATTTGCCCCATTAGCCTGGGAAGGGGGTGAAGTCAACACAGAAAGAGCCACAGCCGACCCAAGAGAATGAAAAATAAACTGTATTTATACGATTTGAGGATCATTTGTTTCTGCAGCTCAACCTGGGCCCTAAGTGGCCCCCACCGGGGTTGGGAAAGTGCATCTGCTCCGTCTCCCCAGGAGCAGAGGTCTGCTGACAGGCTTTCTGTCCCTGCGGCCGGCCTGTGCTCCCAGTCACGTAATGAAGGCTGCTTTCATGGCCGTCCACACTGCTGTGTGAACCCGTCCCTGTGCGTGTATCTCTCAAAAGCCAAGTTCACCCACTCAGGGTTATGCCTATGACTGACGCTCCCTGGACTTGTCTCGTCCTCGCTGTTTTTTCTTTTCCTACCTTCAGTTACACATTTTCTGTTAAAAGGTCCTGCGCTGTTTTCTCGAGGCACCTGACACACACACACAGGGTCACCTGTGTTCCTGCAGAAGTGACAGACGGAGCAGAAAAGAAGGTGGATGGGAGATGACGAAGCAGGAAAGCAGCCTGGGGGCCGGGGCCTGGATTCTTCACAGGAACTGTCCTCGCTGCAGATGCCCCCCTCAGGGATCTCCCCTCCCGCCACATGGATTCTTCACAGGAACTGTCCTCGCTGCAGATGCCCCCTCAGGGATCTCCCCTCCCGCCACATGGATTCTTCACAGGAACTGTCCTCGCTGCAGATGCCCCCTCAGGGATCTCCCCTCCCGCCACATGCCTTGAAGACAAAGCAGCACAGAGGGCGACGGCGCTCCGTTGTGGAGGCAGAGTTTCCCGCACGACCCCAGGCCCACTCGGCACGCGCTGCTGGGAATCAGCAAACCTGATTTGAGAAATCTCATTACGGGGCGTGTGGCCATGACGTCAGGGTGACCCTCCGCTTCCATGATGGAGTTTAGAAGTGGATGTGCCTCTGAACGCTGTTCTTTCTGATACGATTTGGCTTAGTGCCCTATGGCCCTCCGAGAGGATGGAAAGATCGCACAAGAATAAGGGAACAAGAGATCCAGAACATTCAGCAAGACTCTGAATGTTTCAAGCTCCCTGATGCTCTGTAGACTAATTTGCAGTTCAGTGCAGTGATCCTTGGAACTGTCTAAAAGATTCTAGACAAATAACGAGGGGGATGGGCTGCAGGAAGGTGGAATGAGGAGCTTGGTGAATGCGGTCCCCCAAAAGCAATCACGAAACTAGACAAAACCGTCCAAACATAACCATTAGGGTGCTGGAAATCGACCAAAGGCAGATGACAAATCGAGAGGCGTTCACACTCGGAAACCTGCTGAGCCTCGGTGGATGGCGCCGGCCGCTGACGGGCACGGTGAGGGCGAGCGACGGCGACGTGGGTGTGGCCTTAGAAACAGGAACAAGCTCCGGGGCAGGAGCCCAGGCCGGGGAGCAGACGGGCACACAGCATTCCAGGCTGCAGGAGACTCCCAAGTGTGCAGCTGGTAAAGAACAGCTGTTCCACCTGGGTGTGCCTGCTGAGGCCCCACTGCTCACCAACGCGGACAGACGTCACCCGAGACGCTGGACCACACGTAGCGCGCTACCTGCGCCGGTCTGCTGTGGAGACACCCGTGCACATGGGTGGGGTGCACTGCTTGTGGAGACACCCGTGCACGCGGCTGCATGTGCACGCAGGCGTGCCCTGGCTGCTCACGGAGACCAGCCCCCCGCCCCCTCCTGCCAGCCCTCGGGGCAGAGAGCACCCAGGCAGCGGGTTACCGCAGAGGTGGTCCTTCTTGGTGGAGAGGAAACTTCAATCTGCGGGCAGCAGTCCAACTGAGGAAACATGCAAAACGAAGCAGCATGTTTGGATGGGACCCACCCATGCATTTATTTGCCCGCTGTCCACTCCTGGCCCACGGCCCATGCAGGGCCCCAGCCTGGCCACCTCTGGGGCCTGGAGGGTCGACTTGCTGTCTCAGTCCTGAGCAGGGCTTCACCTCAGAGACAGTGGGAGCTAGAAAGGACGTCTGGCTCCGCCTCGAACCCCAAGCTCACCTTGCCAGCCCCCTTCCTGTGCTGGATGTGTGCAGACGAAGGTCTCTCGGGGTGGGGGAAATTCAAACTTGAGATGCCAGAAGTTATACAGCTGTTCAGCGTCAAAATGGACTCCTCTGAGAAAAACCCACGCCAAGAGATCTAGAAACACATGGTAAGAACCCCCCCAGCCCCCCTCAGCTGTGGGTTTAGACGCTGCTTCCAGCCCATCACGGCCGGGAGCACTTGGCACTCCGAGCGCATCCAGCCCGGGCCGCAGGCAGGCAGTGGCTGCACCCCTTTGGGGAGATCTGGCGGATCACAGGACAGGGCCCCAAGCCCGTGGGTGCAGCAGATGAGAGGCAGAGAAACCCTCTAGAAGGAAGGGCCAGAGGCCTGGGGTTAAATGGCCGCATTTCCACCGCGAAGACTCATCACAATTCCGACCCAAACCCAGCTGGACCTGCATGAACCCTCACAGAGCGGGTGAAAGGTCACTTAAAAGAATAAAGAGCCAATTTTAAAAGACACTCACTGAGACTATGTGCTCCTGGTACAGCCACGCGGTGAGATGGGTGGACCCAGGAGGACGGGCGCGTAAGGTACTGGAAGACGCCGTGACACTAGGACCCCTGGGGAGCTGAGACATAGTTTAACAAAGGTGCCAGTGCAATCAGTGTTCGGCCAAAAGGTAAAGGATTAGACTCATCTGGCCTCACACACTGCGCCAGTACAGATTCCAGCACCATTTCAGGAGTAAAAGTATGTTCTCATTTCACTCTTCAGGTGTGGGCTTCACATGGCGATTTCCTACCACAGAGGGCAGTGTGGCGAAGGGGACAAAGAATGACTCGCAGTGGAGAGACCGACAGACACACCTGGGCCAGGTGACCAAGGTCAGTGTCCACAGTGCAGGTCATGAGACGGCATGGACCCCGGACCCCTGGACGGGACGTGATGAGAAGGGCCCTTCCCCTCTGTGCTCTTCCCAAAACCCATAACCCGAGTCCAGTCATGAGAAAAACATCAGACAAGTCCCGATAGACGGACGTTCTATAAATTCTCTGACCCACTCTCCTCAGAACTGTCAAGACCATCAAAAACAAGGAATGTCTAAGAAAGTATCACAGCCAAAAACAGCCTAAAGAGACAAGGCAATTCAATGTATTCTAGGACAGAAAAAAGACATTAGGGAAAAACTGAGGACATCTGAATACAGAATGGACTTTAGTTTGGTGATAATGTATCAATCTTGGCTCCTTAATTGTAACCAGTGTACCACACTGACATAGGTGTTAATAACGGGAAACTAAGAGTGGGGTGGGTGGAAATCTCTGTGCTGTCTTTTTTTTAAACATTTCTGCAAATCTAAAATTGTTCTAAAGCCTTTTTTCAAAAAGCTATTATCAATAAAATACCAGGGCAGATCATCTGAGAAAATATTTGCAGTATATACTTCAGGAAACAATATGTAAAGCACTTTTACATGATAAAATAAGACGCTGGCAACGTGTGACTAAGATGTCTGCAAGCTCCGGGACAACCAGAGGTACCGCCAGAACCCTCGTCAGTAGCCGGTGAGACAGGCGGGGTTTAAGGTGCCCTGTCGTGGAAGCCTGGCCCGGCCTGGGGCTGCCACCCTCACAGGACATGGCCTGAGAAAGCCGTCGGTCCAGAAGCACCAGAATTTATGTACTGAACATCTTCCCACGTTCTTAAATACCCTCTCCAAAGCCCTTCTAAAGGCATCAGACTAACCCCTCATATTTCACCAATCCCCCCATAATTTGGCCACTTCGGTTAGTGAAGATATTTTTACTTTTATTACTCTGAGAAACAGCAACACCTGTAAATTGTGACTCGCCGATAGGTAAGTACAGGTCACTTGGTGAGCGCAAAGTTCCGATCGCAGCAGTGTGGACTGCGGGACGCCAACTTTCCTTACGATGCTGCTGGCTGCACACAGCCCTCCTGCCCGGCGTTGGTCCGGGACCACGGCTCCCACACTGAGGCCTGGGACTACTGGGTGGGACCCGGGGCCCTGCTGCAGAGCCAGCTCCATGGTCGGATGGGGCGGTGCTGGTGGGGAAGGTCTGCTCCCGCCTGCTCCCCTGCCAGGAGGGGAGGGACCCAGATGCCCATGAGTACTGCCCCCGGGACAGGCTGGGCCCGGGAGTGATGCCCACGGCAGGCTCAGCTGTGGGCCAGCCTGGCGAGGGGAGCCCGTGCCTGGCCACAGGCCAGTTGGTCCTCGAGCCCACTGGGGACGGGGAAGGCGGGCCGCCATCCTCGGCAAAGGCCACGTGCCTGCCTCCCAGTGGTGTGGCCCCTTCCCCACCCTTCACTGGCTCTAAGACACGCCCCTGGCCTACAGGCCTGCGGGCGGCAGGAGGGGGTGCACGTGCAGCCCTCTGCTCCTGCCCAGCCCTGGGCGCTGCCCACTCGGGACAGTCTTTCTGTAACAGGCATCTGACTTCAGGTGCACGCTGCCAGTGAATTTTCCGGGAGGCACAGGCCGAGGGGTGAGGTGGTGTATCATCACCGTGCCTTTCTGCGCAGTGGCCTCACCGCCCATTGCCTTGCACTGAGGGCGCTGCCCCTCGAGTCGCAGGGTCCCCCTTCCAGTGGCCTGAAGCCCCTTCTCCTGCTGACGTCAGCCCAAGCCCCCTGGACAGGAAGCCTAAGGTCACCGAGTGGGCCAGACGTATGCAGCCCAGGCTGGCCTCCACCCACTCCCCTCCCGAGTCCACACCTGCCCTTCAGCTGAAGCCTGTGCACAAGCCCTATGGTCCCGCCAGTCCGCAGGTGTGTTGGACCAGACGTCCTATCCTTCACACCTGACTAGCCCGGTGGGCTAAGGAGCTGTGGGAGGGTAGCGGTCACAGCAGCCCTGGACACCCCCACGTCCCCTCCAGGGCCATTCCCTGCACTCCCGACTGCATCCTCACAGCTCACCCGCCCTCCCTGGAGAGGCCAGATACCTGGAGCACGAGAGGACGACGGCCATAGGCAGGCGGGGAGGCTGCAGGTGGAGGCGAGGACGGGCAGCTGCTCCCACCCTCCGTTAACATCCCATGTTTGCAGACCCTCAGCCCCGCTCTGAAGCCAGTCTTGACGCGCTTACGCGGGCGTCTCCAAGGAGGCCGGGAGGATGATGGTCAACAGAACCTCCTGAACTCAACCGGGGTGGAAAAAGCATCTGGGTATTCTAGAAGCCTCAGTCTCTCCTTCACTGGAAGGCGGCCCCGGAGATGAAAGGGTGTGACCCGATCCAGCAAAATTACCAGCCACTAGGAGGCAGCAGAGCTCCACTGGCTAAATCCCAGTTCTTCAAAGAAAACAGTTCTCTGAGGGATTCACAAAAACAGACCAAACCTGCCCCCGTGGGTTTCGGTTCGAAGCCATGCCCACTACAAGGGCAGAGTTGATTGGATGCTAAAGACTGCAAGGCCCTCAAAACCGAAAGCGTCTCTCACCTACTATTCCAGAAACATGGGCCAAACCTACTCTAACTCCCGGCTACGGGGCCTCCCCAAGCACCCTGACAACAGCAGTGTCCTCTTCTGACCACCGGCCCCTGGGTGTAGGGGGAGGCGTGATCCACACACACCTTCTCCAGGGGCAGGTAGCTCAGTGGGACGGGGTGGGGGGGAACCCCCTCCCGCAGGGTTAAATCTCTGGGAGATCCCACAGCTTTTCACTCCTTTCAGAAAACAAAGTCCCTGGTCACTGTGAGTTTCACCTGAGTTAACATGAACACTCCCCCATACCCCCACCCCCCCACCCCCCTAGAAACAGTGCTGGACAGGACCCGAACGCCCACCTCAAGGAGGCTGCGTTTGAGTGGACAAGACAGATGACAGCAAAGACAAAGATAGGCCAAATAGGGCACTGGGCAGTGACCAGTGCTAAGCACAGCCAGGAGGGCGCACAGGACAGGGTGGGGGTGGGCCTCACAAAGGGGCAGGGAAGGCCCACTGTGGTGACTTTTGAATAAGGACCTGAAACACAGGAGGGAGCAGAGCACCCAGCCCGCCGGGCATCTGCAAAGGCCCTGGAGTGGGGTGGGAGTGAAGAGGGCAAGGGCAGCACGAGCTCGGTGACGGGCCTTCCAGGTCGTCCCAGGACTCCAACTGGTGTGAGAACTGATTCCACCACTGTGCAGCCTGTCCCGAGGAGGGGTGAGGATGTTGGAAGTGCTTTAGATTGGGAGCCTGGACTAAAGCTGTCACGCCCAGATCCCCAGTCGAGAACAGCCGGTCAGCTGGTTAATGGGTGGTCCTGCGGTTCTTCCCAGCAGGACAGTGTCCAAGCCCGTCTTCCTGCTGCATACTCCCGGCAGGTGGAGGCCACGCCTGATGCTTCTTGGTCCAGCAGCCTCGGCCAGCATGTGGGAGCCTCTCAGGACCCAGTGCCCAGCCGGGACACTCATCGGGAAGGCCTCACCCTCAGCTTCAAGAGCTCTCCCTCCGCACTCAGCCACGGTGCCGTCAATTATTTTAACAGGGGTGGACAGGCCCCCAGAGTGTGCAGCTCCACAGGGAGCCAAGCACACAGACCCCGGGGCAGCCCTGCTACCCCATGCAGCTCCTGACGCATCAGGGAGAAGCTGAAGGCCAGCGCGGGACCCCATGTTCCCAGGTCATCGGGGCCGGACCTCAAGTCCACACCGGTCACATCGGCCTTCCTCACTTGAGATTTGTGCCTCTTTTTTCATCCATGCTTTCCAGCTGCTGACTGCTGTGCGCAGCTGTCCAAGGTAGAGTTCAAACACAGCTCGCTGGGCAGCAGCTCTGCCCACCTGGAGGCTGTGCTGACCCAGTGCTCTAAGGGTCCCACTTCCTGGCTCCCAGCTCACTCCACTCTGGGGGTCGGCCTGGTCACCACGCGTCCCCCAGACCACAGGCTCATCTTCAATCCTCACAGTCCCAGGTCCCCTGCATGGTCCCCTGTGCCCACCCCAGGAGGTGACCATACACACGTCTCCAGCGCCCCCAGGCACACCTGGTCACACAAGTCTCTTCGAGACGGCAGGTGGTTTTCAAGCTTCTCTGAGCCACAGAAACCTTTCTCCAGACACAGCTTTCTGCAAACGCTCTGCGTGTGAGTCAGTTTGAATGTGCCAGGTGCAGACACCCCTGTACTTCCTGGAACGTTCCAGAAAGCATCAAAGGGAGAGGAGGAAGTGAGGCCCCGACACCCCAGGCCGAGGTCACAGTCCCAGCGCCAACCTTCACTATCTGAGGCCCCAGGAGAAGCACTACCGTGTCTGGAAAAGGTGTGGTTCCACCCAGAGTCCTCCAGGGAGGCCTGTGGGGAGGAGCCTACGAGGCAAGGACGAGAACGTGCTCTGAAAGGGGGACGTGCAGTACCGACATCGGGGTTCCTGTTACCACGTTCCAGCTCATTTCTACATAAATTCAACAAGGAAAGAAAACATATCTTAATTACCATGCGAACTGTTTACTGTCAGTCTTTCTTGCTACCATTACTAACATTCTAATAAACTGCCCTTTTCAAAATGCTTTCGTGAAAATGTTTTCCGCAAAGATGCAGACGAAACACGCTGGGCCCAGCCAGAGCCTGTGGCACTGGAAGGGCGCAGCAGCCCACCTCCACTCCTCAGCCACGGGCCTTGGTGAACACAGGACAGGAGGCCTGCTCTCTGTCCTGCAGGCTGACTGCTCGCTGTGTCAGCAAGCGGGGTAGCAGGGCTGGACCACAAGGCAAAGAGATGTGGCCGCCCCACCATCACACCTCTGCCCCATTGCTGTCCAGCTCCTTGCCCAGCCTGCAGACACTGCCACTTAAAAAAAAATCTGTACAAAGAGATACACTCAAAAATGTTAGAGATGAATCAAAATGAAATTCTAAAAAAAATGGTCAAGTAATCCAAAGGAGGTAGGATGAGTAAACAGAAAAACAAAAACCAGAGAGAGGGACTTCGCTGGTGGTCCAGTGGGTAAGACTCTGCACTCCCAATGCAGGGGGCCAGGGTTCAATCCCTGGTCGGGGAACTAGATCCTGCATGCGTACTGCAACTAAGACTCCACATGCCGCAACTAAGAAGTCTGCATGCCGCAATGCAACTAAGACCAGGCACAGCCAAAATACATAAATAAATAAATATTTTTTTTAAAAAAAACAGAGAGAACAAACACAAAACAAACAATAAAATGACAGCCTTCAGCCCTAACATGGCAATAATTATTACATTATGATATAAATGGTCTAAATACCCAATTAAAAGACAGGGATTGGCAGAATGTATTCATGAAAAAAATGACCCAACTATATGCTGTCCAAGCAAATATTATTTTGTAAAAATCAGGCATGATTACATTAGCACCAGACACAGCAGACTTCAGAGCAAGGACAACAATCGGGGACAAAGAAGTCATTACATAATGATAAAAAGTCTCTCCATCAAAAAGAGAGCAATCCTAAACATGCGTGCGTCACACAACAAAGCCACAGAACCCACGAAGTAAAAACTGGTAGAACTAAGGGGAAAACAGACAGATCCACGGTTACATTTGGACGCTTTAAGACCCCCTCTCTCAACAGCTTGTAGAACAACTAGACAGAAAACCACCACCAACATAGAAGAACTTAACACCAGGCCCCAGATGAGGTGGCTGACATCTGTAGAACTGTCTGCTCAACAACAGCAGGACACATATTCCTTCCAAGCACCCAGGGAACAATCACCTGGACAGACCATATCCTGGGCCAGAAAACTAACCTCAACAAGTTGAAAAGAATTCAAATCACACAGCGCATTTATTCTCTGATTATAATTAAATCAAACGAGAGATCAATAACAGAAAGATAACAGAAATGTCTCTAAACACTTGGAAATTAACACACTTCTGAATAATCCATGGACAAAGAGGAAACCTCAAGTGAAATTTAAAATATACAGTGAACTGAATGAAAAATAAAATACAGGGCTTCCCTAGTGGTGCAGTGGTTGGGAGTCCGCCTGCCGATGCAGGGCACACGGGTTCGTGCCCCGGTCCGGGAGGATCCCACATGCCGCGGAGCGGCTGGGCCCGTGAGCCATGGCCGCTGAGCTTGCGCGTCCAGAGCCTGTGCTCCGCCACGGGAGAGGCCACAGCAGTGAGAGGCCCGCGTACCGCAAAAAAAGAAAAAAAAGAAAAAAAAAAGAAAATACAACATGCCAAAATGTGTGGAACACAGCTAAAGTAGTACTGAGTAGGAAATTTCAGGACCAAATGCTTAAATTAGAAAAGACAAATGGTTTCTACGTTAAGAAGCTAGAAGTAATGTAAACTAAGGCCAAAGTAGGTGGAATGTAGGTGTGGCAGCAGAATAACCCCTGCGCCCACCCCAAAGATGCCCACACCTGAGTCCCTGAAACTGTAAATGTGACCTCTTGTGGCAAAGGGATCCTGCAGATGGGATTAAGGTTACAGGCCTTGAAACAGGGAGACTTCCCTGCATGGTCCAGGTGGACCATATACAGCCACAGAGTTCTTTAAAGTGGGGAGCCTCTCTGACTGCATTAGAGAGAAAAGTGATGAGGGAGGAAGGGTCAGAGAGAGAGATGCAGTGTTGCAGGTGGGAGGGAAGGGAGGAAGGCCTCCAGAAACTGGAGAAAGCCAGGAAATGCATTCTCCCCGAGACTCCAGAAAGGAGCACAGCTCTGCCACACCTGATGTTAGCTCAGTGAGACCTGTGCTGGAATTCTGCTTTCCAGAACTAATTCTAAGATAAAAAATTTGTGTTGTTTTACATCACTAAGTTTGTGGTAATATTTTAAGGCAGCCATAGGAAATGAATACAGCGGGAAATAATAAATATGAATGGAAATTAATGAAAACATAGATAAACAATAAAGAAAAATGAAATAAAGTTAGTAACCTTCAAACTGGAAAATGCTTGAAGAGAAAAGGAGAAAACAAACAAGAGATATGAAGATAAGCCACCACTACAGATCCTACAGATGTCAAAACGATAATGTGGGATTATTATGATGAACTACTTCAAGCCAACATATATATCAACTTAGATGAACTGGACAATTTCAAAAACCACAACTTCCAAAACGGACACAAACTAAGAAAGGAATTTGAATACCCCTGTAAATATTGAAAACGTTGAATTTGTTGTCAAATACCTTCCCACCAAGAAGACTCTAAACACTGGGAAATTCTGCCAAACATGTAAAGAAGTGATAACACCAACCTCACACAAACTGCTTCAGAAAAATAGAGGAAGAGGAAGTAATTCCAAAGGCATCATACAAAGCAAGCATAACTCTGATTTTAAAATCTGACAAAGATGTGAGCAAACTGAAAATGGCAACACCAATATCTCTAATGACCATAGATGCAAGCTCCTCACAAAAATATTAGCAAGAAAAATTCAAGAATCATGAAGAACGAGGATTTACACCAGGAATGCAAAATTATTTTGCAAAATATTTGCAAAATCTGTCAATATAATTCACCACATTAAGAGGATCTAGGAGAAAGTTAAAATTTCAACAGATGCAGGAAAAATCTTTTGACAAAATTCAACACCATGCATGACAAAACCCCTCAACAAACACATCTTTTTGTTACACGACAACTCTTGCTTTCCAATGGCATCAACCTGATTGCTGACTTGCTTGATCCTTCAAGACACAAGTTGTGGCATTTAGGATGGGGCCATGATGCAGTCACTGGTGTTGACCTAGCCTCAGGCAGGAACCCGTGGTAAGAGCTGGGTGACAAGCAGAAGCCCACGATCCTTGGGGAAGGTAGAAGCTGGAGGTGAGCCCCACACTCATCCTGCTTGTCCCTGAGGGTGTTTTCCAAGTGGGGTGCAGAGATTGTAGATAGGGACTAAGAAGGAGCACCCAAAACCTGTGTGAAATCCCCCTTGGGTCTTTGGTGAATCCTGTGTCTGCATAAAATGAGACTCTGGGCAAGGGTGGGGTGGTCAAAACTAACTGGGAAGTGGGGGTCACACTGACAGCTCAGCTCAGCAGGAGCCAGTGTGGGGCCCTGGAGTGAAGGGACCCCAGTGAGAAGACCAAGCTTTCCACAGCAGTTGCACGTAGGTGACGGGGACTCTGGCAAAATGGAAATAGACCTGCCCTGACAAAGCCGAAACTCGAGTCTTGAGAGGAGCAAGGGGGCCACTGACCACTTCATTCCCTGCCGGAACAAAGGGGGAACACGTGGGAGCCCTGCAGCACTTCATCCGTGATGCTCGGCACACAGAGGAGAATTCCCAGACTCACAGTGAGCCACGGAACAGCCGACAGGGTCTGGGCGTGATCCAAACACTCACGTTGGCCACGACCTCAAAGTAGCTGTGATGATTATGTGATAGAAAATAGAGGAAAGGTAGACAAAAGGGACATGGAGTATCTCAACAAAGAATGAAAAGTTAAAGAAAAACCTGCATTCTAAAACGGAAAATTACAAAATATGAAAGAAAAAAAATCACTGTGTGCAGCTACCAGGGGACAGAACACAGTAGAAGTCCAGGGCAGTGAACCTGAAAAGCAGTCAACAGAAAAGGTCCAAAATGAAGGACAGAGAGGAAAAAAGAAAAAGGTTAGCAAAAAAAACAAACGGAAAATCCAGAAAAGAGCATAGCAGGGAGATACATTGAAAGGGTTCACCCAAATATATGTAACAGTTTAAAAATAACAGTAATAATGTTGTTACTAACAATTAATCTATGGAACTATTTTTTTTTTTCCCTTAGAGAATATTCCACTTGGAATATAGAGTTAAAATTGCCATGTAGGGCTTCCCTGGTGGCACAGTGGTTGAGAGTCCGCCTGCCGATGCAGGAGACGCGGGCTCGTGCCCCGGTCCGGGAGGATCACGCGTGCCGTGGGGCGGCTGGGCCTGTGGGCCATGGCCACTGAGCCTGCGCGTCTGGAGCCTGTGCTCTGCAGCGGGAGAGGCCACAACAGTGAGAGGCCTGCGTATTGCAAAAAAAAAAAAAAAAAAAAAAAAAGCAAAATGTCATGTTATGAAGTTACTTGAAGTAATTTTTTCCTATTTGGTTGTATCACCAACTTGACATACATTTATATATTTAAACTAATTAATTTCCATATAATTTCAATATTTAGGAGTGGCTTCCTCATACTTTCTTGATTTAGATGTTTATTGATTATCCAAAAACCTTTACATGATGCCATTGTCAAAATTATATAATAAGATTTTCATTCACAAAAAGCTTCCCATTTCTGTCCACTTCGGGTCCCTCCCTTTCAATATAAGTAACTAAAAAAACTCGTTTGGTAAATGCTTCCATTGTCTGTTGTTAAACATATAAATGAATACATTACATACATACATATCTGTATATGCACATATCTGCCTTCCAAGGGTAGAATACTATGAACAAGTCTGCACCCTGCTTTTCTTTTTACTTAATGTATTCTGGAGATGACCGTAAACTGCAATACAGAAATACCCTTCATTCCATTTCTACAGTTGCAGAGTACTCCACTGTATAAGTAAACCACAATGGACTCAACCCATAGGTGAACATACGGATCATTTCCCATCTTTTGCTATTAACATAGTGCTAAAATGAATACCCATGTGTATACCTATTTCCTATACCTGTTGGTCATGCCTATTTTTGTCAGTGATGCTCTGGGATAGAGTCCTAGAAATAGGACCATGGGATCAAAGGGTAAACACAAATGAAACTTTTCTAGACATTGACAAGTTCCCCTCCATAAGTACTATAATAGTCAGCTTGGGTGGCTGCAACACAATACCACAGACTGGGCAGCTTAAACAACAGAAATTTATTTTCTTGCAGTCCTGGAGGCTAGGGGTCTGAGAGATCAAGATCTGGGCAGGGTTGGTTTCCCTGAGGCCTTTCTCCTTGGCGTGTAGGTGGTTGCCTTCTCCGTGTCCTCCCACGATCATTTCTCTTGTGCATACACGTGTCTGCATCCTAATTTCCTCTTCTTATAAGGATGCCGGTCATGTTGGGCTAGGGCCCATCCTAATTACCTCATTTTAACTTAATTAGTTCACCGAAGACTCCCAGCTCCAAATATGGTCACATTCCAAGGTACTGAGGGCTAGGGCTCGACACATGAATCTGGAGGGCACGATTCAGCCTTGTGCTGCAGCCCTGCCCTACACCCCCAGCAATGTGTGTGTCTTTCCTCACACAATTCAAGAACTCTAACCTTTATCTTAGGTCTGTCTGCCTCAATTGTCATGTGGTTGTTTCCATTTCCCACATCAATCTGAGAACCTCTGTTCTGAAATAGAACAGTTTAATTGCTGCTTATTTTGAAGTAGGAGAGTTTAATAATTTCCATTTATTATCAGTAGTTAAATAATTAATCCAACCTGTCAACTCTCCCTTATGTTTTTTTTCTGTTTCCTTATTTAATGTTGTTGGCTTATATGAAATATATTTTCACTTACATTCGGGTATAAAAATGCTGAGCTAGGTCTTAGACATTTTGCTTGTTATCTTCTTCAGTATCTTAGAAGATATTCATCCTCTTTCCTTCTATCCCTTATTTTAAGTAGGATCTAAAATTGAAACAGAATCATTTCCCCCCATCATCGAGAATCAGGAAAAAAAGAAAACTATATCATGTTTGTGCCACCGTACCAGCTAGCATTGCCTTAACTAAGCCCATGAGTCCGAATACTTTAATTACTGTAGTGGCTACTTTGTGACTAAAAGTGACCAGAGCACTTGCTTATCTGAGAGCCAGAAAGACCTTGGGACTGATGTCATCCCAGGAAGCTGGCCCCCCTGGAGAGGGTGCACCGTTGTTCCCAAACCTCCCACAAGTCCCACTCAGTGGCGCACCTCAGTGAAGGGCCTGACGTGACACCACGTGCCCCAGCCTTAAATCAGCTTGCCCAGGGCTCAGGGGCACCGAGCCCGGGTCTTGGCAGCATGGGGCCTTCTTGTGGGAAGGGGGCAGAGAGTACGTTCCATGAGCACCTGTCCCTGGATCCTGTGGACAATCTTGTGTGTGACTCACGGGAAGATTCTGCTCTAGGGAAAGACACACCAAGGTGCTGGGGCACGGGGCCCTGTCCCTCTAGGGCCGCAGAGCCCTCCCTGCCCCCACTGCCGCTCCCACTGCCCTCGTGGTAACTGGATGCCCGTGTGGTCAGCGGCGGGGCCAGCTCCCGGGAGGGACGCGAGGCTGTAAACGTGCAGCTGCTTGGGCTCTAAACAAGGCTGGCTCTGGTCCGTAGGGGGCGGGGGTACGGAGCGGTCAGCAGGGACCCGGGTGGTTCTGGGTCGAGAGCGGGGAGCAAACTGAGGCACAAAAGTACCTTGCACCTGGCTCCACATGCCCGGCCATCATGACAGCCCTGACCGGCCCAAGCAGGGTCACGGGGAGAGGCGGGGACCCCGGCAGAGAGGAAGGGAGCAGAGGGTGAGAGAGACGAGGAGAGCCCAGAGGGAGACAGACAGACTGACGGATGGAGGAGGGAGACAGAGGCTGAGGGCAAGTGAAAATGAACCCAAGGGCCAAAGAGGCAGAAGCCCCGAGGTGATGCGGGGCCTGCAGCCCAGGGTCCCTGACAGGCGCCCCTGTGCCGTGCTGCCTGGGCCCACAGGACACCGGAAACAACGTTCAGGCCTGCCGCGGGGATACGGCTGCTGTCACAGGGCAGCGGGGCAGGCGGGGAGGGCTCTCTGAAGACTCAGGTCGGCGCTCACCTGGCCCGGCTCAGACATCCCTGCACAGAGCGGCCCGGGGGCGCCGGCATCGCTCGCTAAACGCCCTCTAACTTCTAAGGGGAAATGAGGTCGGCTCCCCCGTCCCTCCTGGGAAACCGTGTGACCCTCAGGGTGACCGGGTCCACACGTGTGCGCTGACCGTGGGGAGAGGAGGGCCCGTTCAGAGCCGCACTCTCCGTCAATGGCGGACGGAAGGGACGTGGTGCCTTGTAACCTCCAGGCCTGTCCTGCAGAGGAAACCGAGAAATGCTCCAAAAGCGGGCAGCCGAGTCTGCCGGCCCCGGCCAAGACCAGCTTCTGGTCTTGCTCGGTGGGGCACCCTCCCTGCTCCTGGGGGCCCACCCCCAGGCACCACGGTGACCCTATCAGACTGGACCCCCCACCAAGGAAGGGAAGAGCTCAGGGAGGAGGGTCCACCCAGCTCAGCGATCCCCACACCACCAGGCCTGGGCTGAGCGGGGCCCTCGGGGAGCTCCTGGTGACATCCCTCAACCCACGGCCACAGGAAGTCCACATCTGGGGCCAGGGACAGAGCACCGCGGGCCCTGAGGAGCCTCTGCGCCCAACCCGGGCTTGGGACCAGGCCTGGTGGAGCTCTGGGACCCTCAGCCCCGGAGCGGTGAGCGGGCGTGAGTCCCGTCAGGACGCCCTCTGGGGAAGGGGCGGGCTTGACGCAAGGCTCCCTTCATGAGAGGCTCGGGGGATCTAGTTTGAAAAAAGTTTTAATTTCTCACTACGAAGTATTTCAAACCCAGAGAAACTAAAAACTATGAGACAGCAGTGCACTGGATATTGAGAATTTACAAATGCGAACACTGCACTCTATTTGCTTCGGCTTATTTTCAAATGAATGGAACACACAAAAGGCCACTCTTCCAGCCGCCTGGCCTCTGCGCTGTGCCCGGCAGAGGCCCTGCCGTCGCGCTCCCGCCAGGCTGCACACAGCGCCCCAACAAGACCTTCCATCGCATCTCGCGTTCAGAAAATGGGCACCAAGGGCACCATCCACACCGCCCCTCTGCCGCTTACACTCAGGACTGTGCCATCAGGGTGGCCCCACTGGCGCCCACAGATCAGCGCTTAATGTGCCCACGGTGTATTTACGCATCCAGCCTCATCTGACCGGCACCTCCCAGCATCTGACAGGGAGCTGCTCACGCGTCTCCTGGGCGCGTGGGCCTGCTCTTCCTCGAGTGCACCCCGAGGAGCAGGGCCGCTGCTCTCCCAGGTGGGAGCCGGGTCTGGCACCCGCGCAGCGTCCGAGCACCCTTCAGCACACTTGTCGAGCCTCCCCGAGTCCGGCTCGGTCTGCCTGGGAAGGCAGGCCCCTTAGACACCGGCAGGCACTTCGTCCCGGGGGCTCTGGAGGCTTCCTGTCTTTCCTCGTCCTCTGCCTCCCTGATCTGTGGCCTTCTCTGCCGTCTGCATGCAGGCCGAGGCATGAGGAGGGGCCTGGAGCACACCGAGGACCCTGGGCTCGTGGTGGATGTGGGGAGGCGGGGTGAGGCGAGGGGCAGGGCTGGCGGCTCCCCGCACTCAGGACAGGAGCCAGGTCCGGGGTGTGGCTCTCCAGGTGCCCAGGACGCGAGGGGGGACATCTGGCGGTCGGGGATGCATCTCGGGAGCGGGGAGCCCACACGCACATCTTGCGAGTGGAGAACCCAGGACAGTGGGCAGGAGAAGCGTGCTCGCGGACACATGAACGAGGAGAGCCCACGGGGTCCAGGAAAGGAGCGTCTGGAGGCCGTGCGGGCGGGGTGGTCACAGCCCAGGGCCAAGAGGTTTTCAGAAAGGAGCACCAGAATAGTCAATAATTCACTGCTGTTAGAACCCGGCAGGTCGGGTGTGCGCTGCATCCGGCAGCTTTGGGGCAGGAGGAGGTGGAAGTCTGGCCGAACAGGAAAAGGACGGGCTGCAATTCAATGTTACTCCAAAGATTCAGGCCATGCGGTTAGTAAATGAAACATAACGAGGAGCCATAGATACTCAAAAGGGAAGGGTGTTAAAATGATCATTTGTGATAATGTAATTCTCTACCTAACACATCCCAGCTTATGAGACCCCCCAATAGGACGTAGTTTACTAAGATGACAGATTATAAACTAAAGATGCAAGAATAAGTAGCTCTCCTATACATCGGTAATGCTTACAAAAGAAGCCAAGGATAACCTGAATAAGGGCCACGCAACACACTGAGGAGACCACGGGGTCTGGCGAGGCCTGTGTGTGGGCAGAGCCTGCCATGCCCCACTTGGAAGGACCTCCCTCCCAGCCTGAAGGTGTGACTGAAATGGGAGGCCACAGAAACCATGACAGAAGGACTGCAGCGTTCCTCGGGAAGCACAGAGATGAGGAGTAAGGCGGGTCGTGAGTTGGCTTTTTGGCAGAGGGACAAACTCTGAGATGCTGTGGATCACAGCACTCTGTGGGGGAGGGGAGCGTGGACCATGAGTGCCTGGGATGAAGGCGGCATCTCTCATCAGTAGGGATTTGGGTTAATTGTCAGTGGCCCTGAGACTCCAGCCCAGCACGATGTCACCCCACTGGCCCCGCTCCTGCTGGTCTGTGCAGCTTTCTCTACCACTGGAGAGCAAACCCCGTAACTTAGGGCTGAACACAGTGCCCACTCATCAGCTCACGGCCAGGAGGGGCGGAGGCCCGGACATGGGGTGGCTGGTCCTCATTCACACAGGACTCAGCCACTGCTGTGGTCTCCCTGGGAGCCGGGCTCTTCTAGGCGGAGGGTGTCTCTGTGGCCACCGGCCGGGCCCTCTTGGCTCCCAGACGCCATCTGCATCTCCTGGTCTCTCCCGCTGGAATCCCCCTCACCTCCCGTCTCTGTCTTCTTCCACCTCCCACGTCCAGACCCAGACAGAAGGGCTCCTGAGATTAGGTCAGGGCACCTCCCTCTGAGTCACTCAAAGTCAGGTGACTAGAAACCTGAATGACATCCACAAAATCCCTTTGCCAGGCAACGCGACACAATCACGGGACAACGTCCCACGTGCCGCCCACTCTCAAGGGGGGAGTTCAGCAAGGCCTCTAGGCCGGGGTGGAAGCCTACATATCTGCCCACCACACCTTGTCCTGGGCTGACTTCTGGTATGTTCCCCAGCGGGAGGTCCTGGAGGGAGGTCCAGGCGGCCGCCAGGGCAACAGAGGAGGAGGGGCGGGGGCAGAGAGTACCGTGCAGCGAGGTGGCTCTGCGGGAGCACTTGGCGCCCGTGCAGCCGCATCGGCTCCTCCAACCCCCAGGGACACTCTCTGGGGCCTGGTGACTTCCGGCTAGTGACACGGCTCCTGGGGGCCTGCTCTGCAGAGGACCCTGAGTTCGACCCCCAGGCTAATGCCCAGACTCGGCTGCTCTCAGCCTCTGTTCCTCGTTCTAAATACAAACGAGAAAATACCCACCTTTCAGTGACATGAAAAGCACTCTGTAATTTGCAAAGTGTTATACAAATGAGGAACTTTAAGCCTGATTTTACCAGGATAATTCTAGAGTAAGAATAGGAGATAAGAGAAAAGAACAGACGAAGGTGAGGAATGTGTTTACTGTATTATTTCTGAAAGCGTCCGGGTCCAAACAACGCCAGGGCTCAATTATTTGCTGCGGCTGGGGAGAGAGGAAGGTCTGTGCTCTGGGGAGAATACATCTGACCATCCCCTGTGCGCGGGGCCAGGAGCCTGCGGGCGGGCTGCGGTGGGGGGCGGGGGGTGGAGAGGTGGGCCTTGTGGCTGGGCCGTCTCCTCCAGCGGGACAGTAGGGAGGCGGGCAGCACCGTCTCCAAGGCCCCAGCTTAGCTGCAGCCGCCTCTGCGCGCCCTTCTCCATGCTGCTGCCCTGGAGGCCCTGAGTGGCCCTAAGACTCAGAGGGACAGTCGGCACCCCAAGACGATCGGCCAGCTCCATCGGCGTCACGAACAGACATGGTAGGGATGTGCACCATAGTTACAAACGTGACTAGTTTGTAAACGTGATTACTTTGAACTCCGGCAGGCGACGGGCACAGCGGTGTGGGTGCTTCGCTGTTTCCCGGCTAGGCTGCCTCACCTCGTCGGACTGCACGAGCCTAACATGCTAGTGCAGCCCAGCAGTGGCTGCAGCGACGTCCTGAAAGCCGCACTGTCCGGAGAAAACCTCAGCCCAGGGCAGAGAACGAGCAAGAAGCACACAACAGGTCACCAGCCGCGTGGAAAGGGCGCTTCCAGGGCGGGAGACAAAGCGACAGCGAGCGGCCTGACACCCGGCGTGGAGCCCGTGTGGAGAGGGGCACGCACAGCGGGGGCACAGACGTGGGGGGGGGGGGGGGGCGGGGGGTCGTCTGTGATCCCTCTGCCCTGGCACCTCCTTTTCCACCGAGAGGCTGCCGCAGTCCGTGGGGAGGGGCGGCCGGCCTGGGGCCACACGCGGCTGACGTCACCCGGGTACCGCTCTCCTCGGACAGCGCTCAGATCCGGGTGGTCGTGCTGGAGACCAGCGGTGGGGAACGCAGGGCCGCTGTGGGCAGAGACCTACCAGGGTCAGGCGAGGGGGCGTGGTGACGAGAACCGGCTGGGCCCGGACCTTGGATTCCAAAGGATGCCAGGGCCAGACAGGCTCGAGTGCGGGAGGGTGGATGGCAGGCCGAGGGCGGGCCGCGCGGGGGGGATCCGGGGTGCCGCGAGGGCGTGGCACCCGGCCCTGGGCACGGGGCAGAGGCCTGGGGGGGCCAGGGCAACGGAGCGGAGAGTGAGGGCGGGGCGGTCAGGCCTGGCTGTGGGGGTGACGCTGAGGGGCCTTGAGGTCACCAAGGAGCCCGCATCTCAAGATGAGCCTCTTGGGCACAATACGGGCGCGCCTGGTGAGCCGCCGCACCGCCCTCGGCCGGCTGGAGTCCCAGCTCCCTGGAGACCCAGCTCCCTGGAGACTGCTACAAGAAGAGGCATCACCTCCCCAGCACGGGGCTCACGCGGCCCCAGGGTTCAGAGCCCCGGGCAGCTCCAGGGTCCTGCTCTCCACGGCCACGAGGCGGGGCCACCGTGGGGGACGGGGTGCGGACGTGCTCTGCTCGGGTGTGAGTGGAAAGCCCCGGGCGAGAAGCGCCCGAGCACCTCCCCCCGCCCCAGCCCCCGCCCGGCTTCCCCACCACGAGGCCCGGCCGGCAGCGCTGCACCCCGTGAATCCAAAGACCCACTCCGGGCGCAGCGCCCGAGTCGGTAGAGAACCAGCCGCGCACATCTTCAGCGGCTCGCGCTTGGTGACAAGTAACCTCGGGACAGTGGGAGCCGCCCACCGGGCCGAGGGAGGAGCTCTCGCCAGCCGCCCTCCGGGCCTCCTGGGCCCCGAAACCCCACGTCACTTCAGGAGGGCGCTTGTCCTCTTCTCATTAGATTTTTGAATTACATTCTGAGGCATTGATTTTGTTTTAATTAAAATTGCAGTTTGAGAAAAGTGTTGAGAGACTGAAACGTCAGCCCCTGCATCGGCCCAGAGCCCGGCGCCCCCCTTGGCCCACCTGGGACCCCACCTGCTGCCCCTTGGCCTCCCCGCTCCCGAGTCTCCCAGGAGATCTGTACAGAGGAGAAGGGCCACCATGTTTTCCACTGAAGAATTCGTTTTACTTACTTACTTGACAACTTTTTATTGGGATGTAATGTGGAACCTTGAGAAAAGTTGCGTGAACATTACAACAAACTCCTGCAGGTCCCTTAACTGTCCCCCCATTGCTCACAGTCAGGCCTGCCTGGTTGTTGCACAGGTATTTGTTCCCCATCAATCCACACCGGCTAAGAGTGACTACAAGACAGCACTTGCCTTGACTGACCCCAAATACTTTAGAGCATATTTTCTAAAACCAAGGGCATCTGGGTAGGCAGGGTACAAAACCAGTTATCAAAACCGGAGCACTTAACGGCGACACAAGGCCTTTACCCAGCTTTCGGAGACCCCCAGCAGCTCCCACCAGACACACTCTAACTGCAGCAAGTCCTCATACTAAACCTTCATAAAAGTAACAGAAGAGGGCATTCTAGAGCTGTGAAATTAGCAATGCTGTTATAAACAACACCTCCCTTCTTAAAAGTTCAGCAAAACAAATTTCGTGTGATGTTAAATATCATACAAAGTTTTTTTTAAGACAAAAGAAAACAGGAAACAAAATAACAACCCTGCTGACAATAAACACACATCATAAAGCCATGCTGACAAAAATAGAAAAACTATAATATCTTTAAGTTGATTAAAAGACAGTAAGATAATGATGCAAGAGATGAAAAACTATAAATCAGAATTAGAAAAACTCAAAATTTAGGTCATAGAATTCAGGAAAGAATCAAGAATAAAAGAAAAAATATTTCCAAATCAGGATGAAATTAGAAGACACACGAGATTGAATAAACACAACAGAGGAAAATAGAAGAAAGAGAACATTTTTAAAAGTCAAAAACAAAATAAAGCAATGAGAAGAATTCAAGAAGAGTGATACACAGAGAAGGAAACCAAGAACGCCAGACAGACAGGAACAGAGCAGAGAGAGGACGAGGCACAACCGGGCACCTCTCCAAAGCACAGCTCCTCAAAACGCCTCTTAAATCAAAGAGGTACTTACAGCTAGAGAGGTACTTAAAACTGAATGCATTGCTGGATTTGGCCTGCTAACATTTTACTTAGGGTTTGCGCATCTGTCTCAGAGGCGGGGTTACCTACAGATGACTTTAGGGTTACTTGTGTGACTTCCATATCACAACATTGCTGATCTTATCAAATGATTCAGGGAACTTCTGACATTTCTGTTCTCTAAAACAATTGCACACCTTAAGAATCATGTTTCCTTTTGGATGAGTGAGAATGTGCTGTGGAGTAGGACCTCACTGGCACCTCAGTGAGTGCAGACTCTGAGCACCGTTTCAGTCATTCCCATAGTTATCCAGACTTTCTACATCATATGTGGCAACGTTTTCACGTTTTGCTGTATTCATCTCTACCTTTATCTTCATTAAGTTTTCCTACTTTGTCTTGAATTATTTTGTAATTCTTCCTCTAACATTTAGAGTCATAGGGTTGTTTCATTTATTTTAAGTGTTTCCAGCGTTCCAACATTTTCTCCTGGGAAGAGTTTTGACAGCATCCTTCATGTTTTGACGTGCAGTATTATCTCATTTTCATTACTTTTTATTCAGTTTATGCTTTTATTTAAAAGCATTCCCAAATCTCTAGATATGTAATGGAGTCTGGGTTACTTCTGATTATCATTTTGTGGTTAATTTCCATTTTTACTGTACTTAATGATTTCCGCTGTTGAAAAATTAATTTCCTTTAAAGTAAAATACGTGGTAAATATATCTGTGAATGGTCCTGGTGTGTTTGAAAAATAGAAAGGAAGAAAGTAGGGAAGGAAGGGAGGGAGGAAGGGAGGGAGAAAGGAAAGTAGGAAAGTATATCCTGCGTTTGGAACACAATTTGTCAAGAATGCTATTCAAATTCTTCATATCCATATGAATTTTTTTGTCTTCTTGATTTTTCAATTAAAGTTTCCCATTATGGTACTGGATTTGTCCATTTCCTATTCTTAGAAGTTCTTCCTTCATAAATTTTACAGCTATGTAATTATATACATAAAAGTTCATGAGTATCATATCTTCTTAGAGGATTATAACTTATCAAAATGAAGTATCTTTGACCCATTTAATGCTTTTTATCTTTTTCTTGAAAATAATGTTGCTTGGCCTGCTTCCCAGTGATTACCATTTGCTTAGTACTCCTCCCATTAATGCATTTTCTGTTTCTGTGTCAATTTTAAGACAATCTGAGTTTTGCCTTTTAATAGAGAAATTTCACATACATTTGAACTAACGCCACACGACGTCTTGCTTTACACATTTACTTTGAGTTCTAATTTCCTCCTTCTTCTCTACCTTTCTTTTTTTTTGTGTGTGACTTAATCAGGTTTCCTTTGTTCCAGAGTTTTTCCTCCACGAGATTTGAAGCTGAGCAATCTGTCCCTGTGACTGGTGGCTCCTGGTACATCGTTAACGTGTTTAGATGCACATTCATACACTATAGGCTTGAAGAGTATCTACGTATTCCCCCAGAAAAAGAACTGATGTTTAATGACCTTTCACTCTTCTCCTTCTCATCACTACATAAATACATATATATAAGATTTTTCGGTTTGTAGGACAGAAACAAGATGGTGGAGTAGAAGGACATGAGCTCACCTCTTCTCACGAAAACACCAAAATCACAACTAACCGCTGAACAAACCGTCGACAAAAAATAACGCTGGAACCTACCAAGATTTTTTCAACCATCATTTTAATCTGCACACCAACAGGCACCAACAGTTACTTAGAGTAGCTACGTGCCACCCTGGATTCTTTCCCCATTCTCAGTGGAACCAAATGCTAACCTCTTTTGTGGATGGCTATCTTTCTTCATTTTCTCAGAGTCTTAGGGGTGAGGCTGGAGACCTCTGAGTCCTTGACTGTCTGAAACACCCTTCCTTTGCCCTTCGACTTGAATCCTGGCTGTGTCTCAAATTCCAGGTTTGGAATCCTTCTTCCCCAAGTACTTCGAAGATACTGATCCAATTAATTCTAAAGTATACATTTGTCATAGAGAATTTTGACGCCAACTGAGAGCCAGACCCTTGCGCCTCCTGCCAGCCACTTTGGGGGTTTCTCTTTGGTCCTGTCCCGAAATTCTGTCCCACTGTATTCAGGCCCTTGTGGTTTCTCACCATCCCCTCAACCCCCAACCCCCCCCCCCTCAACACTTTACCCCCGACACGCTCTGAGCCCTGAGAGGCTTCTTCCAGGATGTCTCATCATCCTCCCTCAGCCTTCTCTGCTCTCTGCTCTTCAGACTCCCATCCACAGAGAAGAGAGCCTCTCAGAGTCCTCATGGTCTCACCCTTTCCTCTCACACTCTCCACCTCTCAGTGGCTGAGGCCTGCATTCTGCAACAGCTCTGGTCCTTTAGGTTTGCATTCCGGAATAAATCCTCGGTTCATTTGTCCAGTCACTAATTCCTTCTTCACTTCTGTCTGTTCTGCAATTTAAACCACCCTGATTATTCCGTGTTGATAACTTTGCTTTCCAAAATTTTTGTTTGTTTCTTCTGAAGGAGCTGTTTCTTTTATGAATATTCTTGTCTTCATGCCATTAAGTCTTCGCTTCAAATATGTTCTTCTGCTGCATTTGGTGCTTCTCCTGCTGTCTGGTCCTCCTCAAATGCACAGCAGCTCTTGGCTATGCCCACAGTTTTGCTTTGGAGAGGCGTGACTCACCTGCCATGGATACCGGTTCTGGGCCGAGTGTCTGAGTCCTCATACTTACCTGCAACAGGCTCTGCACGAGTCTCCTGTGATGTTTTCATCCACAAGCATTATCTGCTTCTAGCTCTTAATAATTAACCAAAAGTCTGAGCCTCTGACTCAGTTACCCCTGTTTCAGCAAGGATTCTACTGTTGCTGCTGCCTTAAAGTTTCTGTCTTCGGGGGGACTCTGGTATAGGTGACAGCAGATGAATGTTCTCAAGTAACCGTCCTGTTCCAATCTGCAAGAGACTGATTTGTGTTCCAATTCTCCTGTCTTTTTACCGTATTTAGGGTTTCTTTCATAGCCGGTTGATAAAAGGTCTAGAAACACCCTTCTTAAGTTCTGGTTGATAGATTACTCTCAACGGCCGCAGCCTGGGGCCCGTGTGTGGCCTCCACCTCTTCCCAGCCTGGCCCTGGGAAGGCCCCGCAGAGGCACAGGTCAAGTGCACCCGGGGAAGACTTGCCTGAGGCCCCAGCGCAGAGAGGGGAAGACAGCGGGACTCACAGGTAGCAGAGAGCGTGGCCGAGGGCAGGCCCTGCCCCGGCAGTGATGGCCCGAGGACAGGCTCTGGAGCAGACCTCCGGAAACAGGGGCAGCTTTGCTTCAGGAGCAGAAGCTAACCATGCAGCCACTCTGTATTTATGTAAGACATACCCTGCAATTTCCCTGTTGTCTGTAATTACCCCGTGTCACCACGTAACACTTGCCCTAGTTAAATGGTTGGCAGTTACCATGGAAACCAAGTACTGTTCTCTAACTTGAAAAGGTGGTTGTATTTTTAAAATTTTTCTAACATATTCTACTTTGATAGAGATTAATTTACAGCTGCCACCAATGTGGAGAGAAAGTCAGCTGTGGCCACCAGCCATGTCTGTTGTCCCAGCCCCTCCCACCAGGAAGGTCCGCCCGGCCCTTTCCCCGTCCCGCCGTGGAGTCGCCATCCGTGGGCTCTGCCCATGCCACGCCTCTCCCCACGCCACGCCTCTCCCTGGGCGGCCGCTTCGGCTCCCACGGCAGACCACACGCAGGCTGGGGCTCCCGCCATCCCGCTGCCCTCCCCTGGCGCAGCCGGGCCCCCAGTCTTCCAGGCATGCCTGCACAAACCTCATGAACCGGAAGACGTTCAACCGTAAGTTGACCCACAAGAGATTCCCTTTTCCTGAATGCCACAAACGGGTGAACACTGGCCGTTCATGAGGACGACACGCATCTCACCCCGATTTCTCCATCTTCTCACCTCCCGGTTCCCCCCTCTGCTTCCTGGGACAGACTGCCGGCCCGGCATGTGCATCGCTGCCAGACGCCACCCTCGTGGCTGGACAGTCCCTCTGTCCACCTCCCGCCCGCACAGGACCGGGCCCCCGTTTCTGCTCATCGACAACTCCCCCGCATCCCCCTCTCTTCCCACTGCAGCAACTCGGTAAAGCCCTGTCCTTGCTGCCCCAGCTCTTCCCCTCTCTGCTCCTCCATGGGCGCCCACTTTCGCTCTTGTCCCCTCCAGGCCACCCGCTGGAAGCCCAGTTCTCCCTCCCCACCAACAGCAGGGATGGAGTCTGCCCGGCTCCGAAGACTTGCCCGGGACCCCCCTGCTGGTTCCTGGGGTCCACGCCAGGCCTCTCTCCTCCCGCAGACGCCCCTTTGGTGGCGCCAGCATTTCCTGCATGGCATCCGCACGAGCCCACACCCCCAGTGCATTCTCTCTCTGAGGCTGCAGTGCCATCTGTCCAGCTGTGTGCTTGACAGGTGCACGAATGTCAGCATCTCACCTGCACGCGTCCATAGGCCAATCACTCCCGAACCGACGCGAGCACTGGAGACACTCTGTCCCCGCTGCCCCTCAGCCCTAGTCCTTGCCGCTGTCCCTGCCCCTCAGGTCACTTCCACTCTCTCAGGGGTTCACACTGGCTCTACCTTCAAAACACAGCCCGAGTCTGGCCAGCCCTCGCCACCCCCTCACACCACTCTCACCTGGGCGCAGGTAAAGCCTCCTCATTGGTCTCTGATTCCAGCCAGGGTCCCCTGAGCGTCTATTCTCTGCCCAGAGCCAGAGGTGTATTCTTCAAGAAGCGAATTCCGCTCAGGCGCCCCCTCCACCCACAGTGTAAGCTCCTAGCAGGCCCCAGCACCCAGCCCCACCCCGCTCACGGCTCTGGCCAGGCTGCCCCCGGCTGCTCTCCAGCCTCCTCCCCTACGACCCTCGCACTGGCCGTTCCCTCTGCCCAGAATGCTCTTCTCCATCTGTGACTCACTCCCTCACCCTTACTTAAATGTCACCTTCTCAGTGAGGCCACTCCCAACTGAGTGCACGCGCACGCACGCACACATGCACACGCACTCGCACGCTCCTGCTCTCCCCTTTCCTTTGTCCACGGAGCTCATCACCTTCGCACTTCTTAGGCGTGCGGGCTACATCTGACGCCGTCTCTGGGGACAGAGCCCGTCAGTGTTTGCTGTCGGATCCGACCCTGCCCAGAACCAGACCTGGCGCAGAGCACGGGTTTGATCTGTCTGCCCAGTGAGGCTGTTGCCTCTGGGATAGCAACCCTATCTTCCAGCCTCATTTAAAATTATTCCTAAGACCAGCTCTGCTTCTGAAGCATCTCATCACCTTCACTCTGTTTCTAACCTTTGAGACCCGCAATGTGGCCAGTGACAGGGTGGACATTCTGTGTGGATGAGGAGGGACGGCACCACACACTCCCGACCGCGTCACTGCAAGAATCCAACGCGCCTTCTCAGTTCACTATAAACCACCCTGTTAAAGGAAACGAACACACAAGAAGCAGGTCTGAGAGGGTGCGAACACCAGCGGGGGAGCCCGCCCCCGTCAGGGGCTCTCCACGTGCTCCGTGGCCGAGCGAGGTTAATGGGAGTCAGGGTGCAACTCGGGGTTAAGAATCTCCGAAGAAGTGGTCAAGCACAGGGGCAACCAAACGTGAGGACCAGGCCCCGAGCCGGGTGGGAGAGGGGAGGGTCAGGATCCAGGCTGAGGGGGGCAACCAACAGGCACTGGGGTGGGGCGCAGGCAGGGCACAAGTGGCAGAGCAGCCAGGAGGGGCCGGGCAGGCAGGTCACCAGCGGGGTAGACGAGAGTACCTGGGAGCGTCTCCTCCTCCCGGCCCGTGGTCGCCTGTCCTGCCAGCCCACCTGCTTCCCCCGCAGGTGAGGACACTGTCCATCTACCAAAAAGCAAGGGGAAAGCGTCATGTTACCCGGTGAGCTCGGCACGGCCCGAGGTCCCGCTCGGCCCCGGTTCCTGCTCATACTCTCACGTTTGGAGGCTCACGGCACACCTTTATACTTGAAATTTGTTTTGCATCTATTCTCAATCGTTATAACAGAAATACGTTTTAAAAAATCTGGTGCCACATTTAAAGAGTCAGAGATGCCCAGGGTGCTGTGGGCCCCAGCCAAGCACCACTGCTCCTCTAATGGAGCAAAGCAGCTGAGGAGGGCCTGCCCCGGATGTCTGGTACCCACACCCCGGAGGCTCCTCAGTGGGCTTAAGCCGCAGCGAAACTCTTCCCAAATCTCAGATGAACCTCAAGATCTAGCCATCATCCTAATCATACCTAACGAGTTGTGTTCCAGAAGTACAGGCTGGCTGATGAAAACATGCAAAATCTTTAAAAGGAAGAGACACTAACACTTCTTCAGCACTTTGTTACTTCTAAGCACTTTCACGTTTATTCACTTAACACGCACTCTTCGCGGGATTAGGAAGCAGGTGTCATCGTCACCGCTTCATAGAGGAGGAATCAGGCTCAGAGAAGGAAAGCACGCGGCAGGGTTGCGGGGCTGGCGATTCCCAGTGGCCTGGAGGAATCCCTCCTGGCCTGCTGGCTGCTCGGGGACACGTGCACTCGTGGGGAGTGGGGGGGTCATTCCTCCCGAGAGCACGGCATGTGTAGGCCTCACTGCTCTCTACAGCACTTGAAGTGGCCGTACTCTGTGTCCCTTCTATGTAGGAGCAGTAATGGTGCCAGGGCATTCTTCCCCCCGCTGCGTTCCCCAGAGCGCTGGGTGAGTTACTTCATGTTTCACGTTTCGATTATTAAATAATATTAACGTGCCATGAGTTTGACATGAACTTGGCAATGCATATAGATTCTTTTTATTCATAATGACTATTAAAACTTTTCTTGGTCTTGGGTGGTTTTCATAACTGTTCAAAACTATAGATATTGGAATGTAAAGAGTAAAAATTTAAACAATGAAAAGACTCCCGTAGTACTTCTGAGCTCACAGGCACCATTAACATCCCCTGGTGGGTCCATCCAGACACATTCTGTGCACATGGAAGGAAAATGCATGTCTTGTTCTGCACCTGGCGTGTTATTCTTCTCCATCAGTACATCTTAGATTTTTTTTTCTGAATCAACACATTCAGAGGCACCTCGGCATGAGACTAGAAATACTGTACACTTTTGATTTCAGAGAAGTTAACCCAAATCGTCTCCATACAGGCCTCTGCAGGTTATATCCCCATCAAATTCCGGGGTGCTCTTTCTCCAGCCACTGGATTCACCCTCAAACACTTTGATCTTTGACAAACTGCAAGATGAAAAATATCACCACACCAGTTTAATTGCTTGACACTTTAAAAATGTAACCGTCTTGAATGAGGCTGAGCTCTTTTTTAAGTTGTTTACTGAATATCTGTACTTCGGGCGTGGCGGGGAAAGCCCTGCTCAGGGCCTCTGTCCATTACGAGGATTAGTGCTGACCCACCAAGGATGACTCAGGAGTGACCACATCTACACCCTCCCCCCCCGCCCGGTGTGAGTCCTCAGCTGGCTAGCTTTGGTGCTTTTGCTGATGACTCTGGATGACGATCTTGAATCCCTATGCATCAAGTAGTGGGCCTGAAGAGCGCGAAGCACGCGGCTGGTGCCTCTCCGTCCCCTCTGCGAGCCCCACCCCCGGCTCCCTCCTTGTCACTACTGTGAATACTGCTGCTGCCGCCTCGTGAAGGTCTGCCATTCGAGAATCCCATCCTCGATGTATCCCTGTGCACCGTGCTTGTGGGTCCCCCCATCCTTCCTGTGCCCCTTCACCCCTGAGTCCATTGCGCTGTCCAGAGTCCAGCGCCATCTTCAAGGAGCCCTTTCAGCGAGGGTGCATAAGCATCACTTTTCCCTAGGTCCTCACATGTTTGAAAATGTATTATTGAGAAAATTCTTTCTTTCCTAAAGATTTTGTGTACCTTGCTACACTTTTATCTAGCATGCAACCTGCCATGGAAACACCTGGGGCCAGCCTGATCGCTCTCGCTTATAAACGCTGTAGACACAAATAGCAAGATGGGTAAAAACTGAGAAAACACTTCATAAAACAAGAGGTCCAAATGGCCAATAAGCACATGAAAAGGTACTCAGTCTCACAGTAATCAAAGATATGCAAATTAAAATCAAAAATAGATATAAGTACACACCCACTACACTGCCTAAAATATAGCAGTCTGACAAATACCCTGCCCAGTGCTGGCAGGGGTGAGGAGCAATGGGAACTTTTAAACACCTTCCAGTCACTTAGGCTATTATTTTGTTCCGAAACTCCTTCTACTATACAGGAAAAAAAATGTATCCACTAATTATAATAGAAAAGTTATGATGCATTCAGTCCCAGCCAAAGATACCCAAACCATTTTTACAGGTAGAAAAATACTTCAACTGAACAGTGAAAACAAACTTACAACAGTAACGAATAGTTCCGAAGTAAACAAGCGGAGTTTGCACTTGCACAAACATGATATAAGCAAGCCTGATGGTCTGAGCCGGAGGAGGGCGGGGCTTGCCAGGGCTCCCGGCTGGAGGAGAGTGGTCCGGGGGTCACTCTGGAAGGTACATCCTCATTTCTGCACTATTTTCTTCACCAATTTATAAACCTTTTTGAGGCGCATGGTTGTTTTGCACTCCGAGGGCTTTTACAGAGTTCCAGCACAGCAAAGTGTTGTCCCGGCAGGAAGGCACCTCCAGATGCACGGAAGCAGACAGCAGAACAACGTGTGGTGAGAGGTGCTGTCTGTGCATCTCTCATGGATGGACACACGCAGGCTGCTGGCTGCTCATGCAGATACGGTGCACAAGGACACTCGTTCCATGTTTTCTGGTGGAAAAGGTCATATCAAGGAACTGGTGAATGTCCCTCTTTCGAAGCCATAGTGCTACAACACCACTCCATATAGTTTGTTTGCTTCATTTGTTTTGGGTAAAAAAAGGCATTGTACGGAGGGGGAAAAAGATGCTGCTCTCTGAAATCTGGTGTAGTTTTGAAGAGCAATGAGAAAAGGTGATTGCCTGAACCGTCATACCATGAGGTAGGTCTGTATTTTGCTGCTACGAGTACAGACTTTGGGGCATTGGCCAGCAGAGCAGAAGATGTGTATAAGCAAGGACACGGCAATTCCGTTCAGGATGCATACCCCACAGTGGCGTGTGCACGCACGGGCCACCAGACGCGCCAGATTGCAGACTCTGAGAATGACGGGCCATCTTTAATTCTGGTTGCTCTGAAGATTTTCTTTGCTGTAGTTTTCAAGGGTCGAGCAATGATGCCTCGATGTGAAAAGTTACTTTTGCTTATTTGTTTGCTTCCTTCTTTTTTTATTCATTTCAGGGTCAGCAGTTTCATGATTCTAGCATGAATATCTTCAATGCTTTGGAAAAATCCATGGCCTTTATATCTTCAAATATTTTTCTGAAATCTCCCCCCGCTTCCTGGGCCACTCATTACATGACATTAGACCTTTTGACTGCCCCACAGTCTCTCACGTTCTATTTGTATTATTCTGTTCTCTTTTCTCTTGTGCTTCAACACAGACGTACTTCACTGAAGTGCCGCTCAACTCACGAAGGCTGTGTCCAGTCTTCTGTTACAGAGTCCACTGAATTATTCATTTCAGATCCTATATTTTTTAAATCCATAGGATTCTTTTCATAGATTATGATTTCACTTGAAATTCTCTCTTTTTCATATAGTTTTATATCTATTCTATTTTTTAAGACAATAATCTTCATGACTTTAAAGTTCTTGTCTGGTAGTGCAGTTCTATAAGTCATCTGTGGTTTTATTTCTCATCCGTTTTAGCTCTCGTTTTTGGTCCTGTTTTTAATTTTTCACTAAATACTGGACATTGTGGTTGAAAATAACTTAAGCTCTGGAGGTTATCTTGCTCCGAAAAGGGGTCCTCCTTTCTTTCTCGCAAAAAACCAGTCAGTCAATCAGCTTTGAGATGTAACTGACATATAATAAAATGTACATGTGCTGTGTACACGCTGAAATGTTTTATCATGTGTACACACCCACGGAATCATCGCCACAGCCAGGATAACGGACAGGCACACTCCAGAGCTGTCTGTGGCCGTCTGCAATCCCTCCCTCTCCCCTTTGCAACAAACACCTTGCCCCAAGGAACCACCGACGTGCTTTCCAGCACTACAGAATTTGCTTTCCCTAAAAGTTTATAAATAGAAGCACACTGGGCACATACTTTTGGCCTGACTACTTTTACTCAACATAATTCTGTTGAGATTCCTCAAGGTCATTGTGCAACCATATACCATACTTTGTGTATTCATTCATTTATGGATGGACATGAGATGTTTCCCGTATTTCAGCTATTAAAAACAAATTTCTGCAAACATTCTTGTTCAAAGCTTTGCATGGATATATGCTTTCATTCCTCTTGGGTAACACCTAATAGTGGAATGCCTGGTGGGTGTATATTGGATTAGATTCTTGGCTTAATTGCCAAAATGTCTTCCAAAGCACATGTACCACTGTGCATTCTCACGGGCAGTATGAGATGCTCTCCATCTCTGCCAGGGCTCAGTAGATGGGCCACACCAAGTAGCGTCTCACTGTGGATTTAATTTGCATTTAGCTAACGACCAATGCTGTTGAACTTCTATTCAGGTACTAACTTGCCATCCACGTATTTTCTTTGGTGAAGTGGATGTTCAAATCTTTTGGTCATTTTTAATTATGCTGCTTATTTCCTTAGTACTGGATTTTAAGAGTCCCTTATGTGTTCCAGATAAATTAGATTTGCCAGTGTTTTCTCTCAGTCTGTGGCTTGTCTTTCCATTTTCTTAACACTGTCTTTTGGAGAGCAGAGAATTTAAAATTGTTTTAATTTAATGAAGTCCAGTTTATAACCTTGTTTCTTTTATGGATAATGCTTTTAATGTCATAACTAAGAAAACTTTGCCTAGTGCAAGGTCACAAAAAAATATGTCATGTTTTGTTCTTGATGTATAAAATTTTAGATTTCTGATCTACTTTAAGTTAATTTTTATACATGATGGGAGATATGGATCAAAGGTCTTTTTTTCTTTCTTTTTGCGTCTGAATGTATAATTATTCCAGCACCATTTTTTGACAAAACTAGCCCTTTTCCCACTAAATTACCTTGGCACTGTTGTTGAAAACTAACTGAGCATCTATGTGTAAGTCTATTTCTGGACTGTCTGTTCTGACCCACCGATCGACTTGTCTGCCTTAACGCCAACATCACACTGTCTTGATTACTGTACTTTATAATAAATCATGAAACCAAGTAGTGTCAGTTGTCAAATTTCTACCAAAAAAACCCCTACCTGAATTCTACTTGGGAGTCCACTGAATCCATAGACCAATTTGAGGAGAATTAACATCTTAACCATACTGAGTCTTTGAGCAGAGGTGTAGCTCTCCATTGATTTGTCTTCAATAATTCCATTCAGCAATGTTTTGCTATTAGGTATAATGTTTCATCAATTTCTAATTATTTGTTGATATCATAGAGAAATACAATTGATTTGTGTATCTTGTATCCTGTAACCCTGCTAAACCCAATTATTCTTGAAGCCTCTTTTTGATGCTATAGGATATTCTACATAGACAAACATGTCGACCAAGAATAAAGATAGTTTTACTTCTTCCCTTCTAAGTTCAATGCCTTTTATTTCCTATTGAACTTGCTAGAACCCCCGGAAAATATTTAATAGAAGAGGTGAGAACCTGTTTCCTTGATTTATTCTCAATTGCAGGGGGAACTATTCAGTCTTTCACCATTACTATGGTGTTAGCTGTGGATCTGTCATAGATGCCATTCATTGGAAGCCTCCTTCTATTACTAGTTTCCTGAAAGGTTTTATCTGGAATGGGTGTTACATTTTATCAAATACTTTTACCGCATACACTGAAATGATACTGTTTTTTTGTCTTTAGTCTGTTAATATGGTGAGTTATATTGATTAATTTTAGAATGTAAAAGATACTTTGAATTCCTCAGATAAACCTCAACTAGTTTTTCTATATTTTGTATTTGATTTGCTAAAATTTTGTAAAGTTTTCATATATGTTCATGAGGAATATTTGTCCACAGTCTTCTTTTCTTCTGATGTCTTTGCCTGGTTTTGTTATTAGGGTAATACTGGACTCAGAATGATTTAGGAAATATTCCCTCCTTCTCAATTTTCTGGAAGAGTTTATAAAGAATTGGCATTATTTCTTCTTTAAATATTTAATAAAATTCAGCAGTAAAGCCCTTTGGTTCTGGAGGTTTTTTCTGGACCACAGGAGGTGGTTTACAACAAAAATTCACTTTTTAAATATGTAGAGAATTAGGATAATCAACCTGTACTTGAGTTAGCTTTGGTACTTTCTCTCAAAAAATATATACATTTCATCTAAGTAATTTAATGTGTTGGTATAGGGCTGATCACAGTATATCCCTTTTTTCTTATGTCTGGCTAGAGGTTCATCAATGTTATTGATTTTCTCAAAGAATAATCATTTGCTTTCACTGATTTTCTCCTTGTTGTTGCCAGTTCCATTAATTATCTCTGTTTTGGTTCCTGCTGTTTCCCTTACTGTGCTTACTTTCATGTGGTCTTTTCCTGGTTCCTCAGGGTGGAAGCTAAAGGCACTAATCTGAGACACTTCTTCTTTACTAATGTGTTTCGTACTCTTAAGTTTCCTTTAAGTGCTGCCTTAGCTACAGCTCACATACTGTGATGTGTGGTGTTTTCATTTTCATTCATTTCAAAATATGCAGTTTTCATTTCTTTTTTGGTTTCTTCTTGACCCATGAGTTATTCAGAAGTGTGTTGTTAAATTTGCAAGTATTGGAGGATTTCTTAGATAGCTTTCTATAACTGACTTCTAGCTTGATTCCGTCACGGTCAGAGAACATACCTGGTGTGATGTGAAATTATTTAAATTCATTTTATGGCTCAGATTGGTCTATCGCAGTAGATGCTCTGTGTACAGTTCAAACATGAACCCCCTCCTAATTAAGCCCTCCCTCCAACACTGCCTCCCCGCCGTGCTTGAACCCCGGCACAACTGGTCCTGGACAAGAAGTTTAGAGGCAGAGGAGGCATGTTTAAACGCGCCTCTATGGTGGTGATGACAGCGGATGACTATAGCCGCTGCCGCCTCTCTCTGTCTCAAGTAGCAACTCCTGGGAAAACCGAGACGAGGAAGGTCATTCATCAAGGTTTCCAGGGGATGGGTGATGGGTGGACAGAGCAGAAATGCACTGGGAAAACTGTGTATCCCAAGGGGACGTGAGGGAAAATATGACCTCTTCCATAAAAGTTGGACTTCCAGAGAAAGTACGAAAACCAGGTCAATTTGGCCTGGAGGAAGGCTTGGTTGTTGCAACATCTAGGGTTTGCACCTGTCTTGATTTAGCTAATATTTGGAGACTAATGCACATCTTAAAAGGAAAACCTATTTCTTAACCTAAAGAGTTCAAGCCAGTTATGAAGCCAAGTGAAAGGGAAGGGAAGGGGATTCTGGGGCAATTCACCCCAGTTTCTTTTGCTTAGTGAGAACGCCCACCTGACACATTAAACATACTGAACTGACAGTACTGAACTGAACTGTCCTATTTCCCTCAAATAAACAGCTAAACTCAGATATATTTTACCAGAGGAAATGAATATAGTTGAATTTGCCATCTACAATAGTCCACGTGATGACATGACCTAAGAACTGAATGGCGGTCCTAAGAGTCCTCTGGGTTCACCCCACGCTTGGCCACGCCCCCGTGTCATCTCTGACGGTGGGCCATCCACACGGCCCCTCAGCGCCTCGGCCCACAAAGAGCTCACCGCCACGCCTTTCACCATCTGCCTCTGAAATGCTTACAGTGTTTCCTCACCCTGAGCCTCAACCTCACCCTTTCCTCAGCCTCACCCTAACCCTAAGCCTGGGTCCCTCGGTTTCCACCACGGGCTCCAATTACACTGCATTCAGCCCCAGAGGCCCAGCGTGGGGCAGCCCTGCTGTCTCCCTGCTCTCGGCCCTGCCACCCCTCCCCACACACACCCACACCCTCCAGGGTCAGAGCCACAGGCTCAGGGCCTGGAACCGGGACACTAACGCTTCACGGGACCCGTATGCTGGCCACTCCCAGGTCTCCCCGCTCTGCTCTGCCTGGCACAGCCGGTGGATCTGCACCAACAGTGGTTGTTATCACAGCCACGCTCTTAGGGACACTGCCCCCTCCCTTGTTAGGGACAACGCGCTGCTCAGAAAGTGCTCAAGACTGACGTCTCCTCTTTAGCCACCAGCCACACTACACGGCTAATTGAGTTTACAGTCAACCCGAATCTCTGCACCTTCACTGAATACTCACCACGTGCTCCAAATAAAATTGCAGTGAATTCACTGACCACGTCACCTAGGGGACCCTGTGTGGAATTATTACTTAGCCCGGCGTCCTGGCCTCAAAATATATCATCTGTTGGACACGGACATGGGAAAAGATTAATGTTACAAAATCCAAAGCCTGGTTCAAGGCGACAGGAGCAGCAGTGTCACGAGCGCAGCGACACAGACCCCGGCCTGCACAAGAGCAGAGAGTGAGCCCTCTGAGTGGCGTGGGAGCGCAGCGAGGGCAGCTTTTACTCCCCACCACCCCAGTTTCTAATGAATCAAGCAAAGAAATCAGGACAACAAACACACGCACACACGGGGAGGCCTTTCTGCCAGCTCTAGGATGACAGCATGGGTGCCTGGGAGTTTTGAGGCCCCTCTGAAGCCCTTCTAGAAGGGCAGTGTGTGTGGAGGCTGGGGGTGGGGAGATATGTGTCCCAGCCAAATGGGGTGCCACGCAGGAACCAGAGGCCACAGAGCCTCCTCTCAACACCCTACAGGCTGCTGGTTCCCACAGTGATGTGAGGCCCAGCCCAAGGGAACTATCACCCAGCTCAAAGTCCAAGCACCCAAGAGAGGATGCATGTGAGCGATGAGGGGCTTGCAGGGTACGGCCACACACCTTGGGGCACAGGTGAGACAGGCCTGACTGACTTCTCCTTCAGGGAGGAGCAAACGGGAAAACACTGAAGCCATGAAAAAGATTCTGCCGCATAAAGAAAACACACAAACACAGCAGGAGGTAGAAGAAGAGCATAGGTTCAGAAATATGTACAAAAAGAAACATAAGTGATTTTAGTCAGCAGCCTGCCACATGCTTTCAGAGAAAGAAAAGAAAAACTCATGAAACAAGATCAAAAACTCGTAAGATGGCATTCGGAAAAGCACGGGCAATAAGAATATCGAGAAACAAAGTTATGATAGAATTTAAGATAGCTTTAGACAAAGTAGATTCTAGACAAGCTGTAGAGAAGTATAGGGCTTTGGGACCCGAATGAGAACTTTCAGCCAGAGGGGAAGCAGCGCCAGGCCGACCCCACTTGCCCGGGCACTCGCATTTTCTAGCACTTTCAAGAAGTTACCGAAATCCTCCAAATGCCAGTTCCCTCTCTGCTGATGCAAATACGGCAGCTGCCAGCATGGTGGTTACGGGATTAGAGTGCCCGCCCCGAGGCACTCCCTGGGGGGCCCACAACCAGCCCCACACAGGGGGCTGTGCCCTCGCCTGGGCCGTCGGGTGGGGAGTACGGGTGGCATCACCCGCACCCCAGGCACGGGTGTGGGAGGACCTGAGCCTACCCCAAGGAGACGGTGGAAACACAGACCCACTGGGTTCAAATCACAGACTAAACGCAGAGGGCTGTGTGGGAAAGGGCTTGCCGCCCCGGGGCCCCAACACCTCGCGGGGCCCCGTGAAGGAGGGAGGAGACGGCGGGGCCTGCAGGATGTCACCCAGAGCTTCTGGAACAGCCCACGCCCGCTGCGTCCTGCGGATTCGTGCTCACCCCCCGGGGCGGCCGCGGTGGCAGAGCCCAGCCACGCTGGCGGGGACGGGGCACTTCTGCCTGCCCCTCTCCGCTGGGCAGTGAAACTACTAGCTTCTCAGCCACCAGCACATGAAACGGGAGTGTCTGAGCAGCCTGCACTGTCTCCTCTGCTAAACAGATTTAAATCCCCACAACTTATAAAGAAAAGTGGAGCTGATATATTTTACTAAATCAAGCTGAATTACCAGGAAACTATCACACAAGAATGTGATAATGATATACTGCAAAATGTGAATAAATCTCCCTTCAAATGTGTCTGCTTTGCACCGTCAGAAAGCATGATTATGCCCCACAGTCTGAAGCTAAGTAACGAGCATTCTGCTAATGATTTTCACTGTGTAACTGAAATGCCTTCAGCAATTTACTGTGAGTAAAAGCGAAGTCAAGCAACAATATTCTAAAAGTGAACATCTCCACCCGCAGGAACCTCCATCTCGAGGAAGCGTTTCTGCTGCGGAGCCCGCGGCCAGCCCAGGGTGGGTGGGGGAGACAGGGAGCCCCCTGAGCCCTGCACCTCATCGGAGCCTCTGGCGGGGACACAGCTGTCCTGTGCAGTTGCTGACTTGGGTTTAACCTGAGCACTTTTCCCTGTTTATGTGTCTTATCCTCCTAATATTTTAAGCTATTGTTTCTACCAACTTCTGTTTCAGGAACATAAATTTTCTTAAGAAAAACTCTGATCACATCATTCCCTGCTTTCCACCCGCCAAAGGCTCACGCTAATCCAAGGGTGCAGCTGCTGCTGGGAGGGTCTCCTGGGCCCAGCCTGGCTCCCCGCCCTCAGCCCGCACGGCATCTCAGCAGCCCTGGAGTGGCCGCACGGGCTGTCGGCTCACAAGCTGCATCCACCTGGAGTCTGCACCCCACCTCTCATCACCCCGAAGAGCCGGACCTCTGCCGGACAGCACTGCACACCACCCCAGCCCCCAGCAAAACGAGCTGGCATCAGACTGAGCCTTCAAGGGAGAGCAGTAATCAAGACGCTTCCTCCAACGAGGCGGGCACAGGCCGCTCCCAGGGGTGGCAGAGACTCCAGGGCAAGGCCATTCCGGATCAGGGTTGGGGGCGTGCGGGAGAAGTGTGCGCGTGCCAAGGACGCACGTGGATCTCCACACAGATTGCTGTCTTATTTTACATACAAGATATGAACACACGCTTATTTCCAGTTGGCATCTGGAAACCTGTTTAAATCTAACGCTCATCAACTCACTTAATGCACATAAAATATGCACGCTAAGTGTTTCTCCTAATTTTTCTTTTAAAAGGAATTTTAGCAGATGACAGAGGTTGCTTTGGCTGCACGAGTAGCAGCTCCCTGAGTCCTGGCACCAGCCCCTGCAGAGGTCAAGGTCACTCAGGACACATGGGGAAGCTGGGATTCATACAGAGGGAACTGGCCAAGGTTAACTGCCAACTAGACAGAAGCTACTCTGCTCCCCTAGTCAGCAGTGCCCTGGATTCTCCCAGCATTCGTCTCAACCAACACCTGGGCCGAGCGCCAAAGCCTGGGCCAGCCTCGAGGACACAGGCGCACCGGTGGCCCGCAGAGCACCCGACGCTTCCGGGAGGGGCAGAGCCACACGGGGCTGCTCTCCCACAAGGGCTCAGGAGAGACCCGCGGGTTCTACTGGGAGCTGTTCGTGTGACAAAGTGGCCGGGAGGGGGGGAAGGAGCCACACCGAAGGCACCTTCTGGGCCAGGTTCTGGGCCAGGCATCTGCCTGCAGCCTGGTCCCGCCCCACAGCCCCAGGGGGCTGGCAGATGACCCTCAACTTGGAGAGACTGAGCAGGTCGTTCCAACCACATGGGGCCGGTGCAGAGGCCCCATTCAACCACTGCTGGCCCACCGAGAGGCAGGGCTGACCCAGCCACGACGAACTCAGCGTGAGTCAGTGCAGGAGAAACACCGGCAAAGAGGCCACAGGCACCTCCAGAGCAGGTCACCCCTGGCGGTGGCCGAGGCCTCTCTCCAGCAGGAGGAAGGCCCTCCAGCCCAAGTCCTTGGCCTCCTCGGGTAGCTGCCACGACAGGCCGGCGCTGGGCCTGCTGTGCCCACATCCGCATAGTTCCCTGGGCTGGGCCCTGCTCGCGGCTCCTTGTGTGCAGGGCGAGGTGCTCCAGGCAGGCCAGGCCGTGCCCACGGGCAGCAGGAGTCGACGCCCTGCCCAGCGCGCCCTGGGCCGGCGCCACCCTCCCTGCCTGTGCAGAGCGAGCCTCTGGGCCCGGCGCAGCCACAGGGCTCACCTCCACCCCCAGCCTCTCCTTCCCGGGGCACCGCATCTCTGGCTTGGCCCCAGCCTGCGCCCAGGAAGCTCGCATCTGTCTCCACGCTTGCAATCATCACTTAGCAAACACAGAACGACATCGCGCTCCCTCAACAGAATGTGGCAAAGAGAAGCGAACATTTTAAAGCTCACTTTTCCGTTCTATGACTGTTTAACTTAAAACACCCTCAAGGTGGCTGACTCCATGCCACGCCCCACCCCCAGGCACTAACCACATCTGCCTGTCCCCTCCCAGAAAACTCTCTGAGGGCTCCCATCTGCCGGGCACGTCCACGTCCATGTCCACGTCCAGCAGAAGCTGCCCCGTGAATGCCTGCCACCCGCGAAGCCAGGCTTCTGAGAGGGGCTTCGGCAGCAAGATGAACTGGAACAGAAACAGGGTCGGGACACCCTGCAGCCCACACACAGGGGCGACTAGGGGACAGCCAGCTGCTTTTGCTCAGCATCGTCATCTTTGTGAAAGTGTATCCAGAAACAATGATTTCAAGAAGAAAAAAAGCAGGGGGCGGGGCCTAGAGCTAGTTTCTCAGTAATAAAGCTATTTCTCTGCAGTGATTTTAACGGTGAAAGCCATGCACAGCATTAGACACATTATATGATTAGAAGCTAAGCTAACTGGTTGTTTGATGCAGACGAAATCAAGCCTAATAAGCAAATCCTGAACGAGGTAGGACCGGACCCCCAGGAACCAGTGACCAGATGAAGGCTTCCAGGAGCACGACAAACGGAGAGGAGCGCGTGTCCTCTGAGAAGCCCTCGGGGAGGAGAGCAAGGTCGTATGCTGGATGGATGTGCAGAGCTCGTGACCCGCAGCAGCCCAGGAAAAGCAAACCACCCGCACAGGGCTGACGCCACTGAGGCGGGGTCCAGCGTCCAGTGCCCACGCGGGAAGCTGTGAAAGCACCTGAGCGCCAGGTCGCCAGGGCCACTGCGGCCACACCGTCCGCATCTGGGACCGCCCCTTCTGATCCTCGGCTCTGACAGGCACTCAAGCAAGCTCTCTCTGCAGTTAATCCTGCCTCCTTCTACCTGCTCATCTTCCAAGGACTCTGCAGAGAGAGTTCAGGGGAAGAAGGGGAAGGAGAGCAGACGTGAAATTCGCATGCAGACAGCCCTCGATCGAGGCTCTCCCCACGACCACGGGCACCACAGTGCCAACACTGAAGGACCTGTGTCCCCCTTGCCCGGAGCCTCGGCGGCGGGGGGGAGCTGAGCCCCGCACAGGGCCCAGGGTGTGATCAGAGCACGGTGAGAAGCAAATGAATGTTGAATAAATAAATCATCATCCAATATGTCATCCAACCCAGAAATAAGGAAATGCGATTTCACTCCACGACGGGAACTGCAAAATGTGCCTTAAATAATAGAAATGCCCTTGCTATTTGTATCTTGTCTCCGGCGATGCCATGGGTGAGAGGGAGGAAAGATTCAGCACCCGCTGCAGCACTGTCTGCCCAAGAGTGACCCGCTTGGAAACTTCAAAGAACAGTGTGTCAGACTCAACAACGCAAGAAAGAAAGTCAGACACATACTGTTTTTTAAATGAAATTACGTAGACAAAAGCCTAAAACCAAAGACAAGACGATGAAAACAACCACAACAACGATAAGACATGAAAAGCCCAGGCTTGTGCCATCGTGCTGAAGGTTTGTGACTGGTCTGCTCTACGAGGGCCACGTGGAGATGGACCTACAGACCATGAGGACACGGGAGAGTTTCCTCAGCGAGAGGGAGGGGGTTTCAGACGTGTCCACAGAGTCTGCCTGAAAAAAGTAGAGAACAGTGTCCCTCCCACCCCAGAAGGGATGGCACAGAAGGGACACTGTGTGACATCCAAGGCGAGGATGTGGCTTCCTCCTCGCTCCCCCTCTTGGATCACTCGCTTCGGGGGAGTGGACCAGAGACCAGAAGGACACTAGCCACCCTCGGGAGAGGCGCGGAGCTGAGGGGCGAGGCCTCCTGCCCGAGGCCACACGACAAGGCCGGCTTGGGAGAAGCTGCTCCAGCGTAGCCGACCTTCGAGTGACACAGCAAGGCCAGCATCTGCACCCTCATGACAGACCTGGAGCCAGAACCACCGGCTAAGTCACCCCGAAGTTCCTGAGCCACAAAACCCTGAGATAACACATATTTGTGGTTTTAAGCCACTCAGTTGTGGGCTATTTGTTACATAGCAACAGAAAGCAACACAGAAAGAAAGCAGAGGAGGGAAACTCTATGGAGAAATGACTGTTCCGAGAGAGTTCCACGGAGGAGTCAGATGGCGAAGCGGACACAACAGTGAGCAGAAGCCAGGAGATGCCGTCAGGGCGGCTGCCTGCACAGCAACTTCCCGCCAGGGCAGCGGTGGTGTGCACTCTGCGCTGGCCAAAGAGGAGAGAGGCAGGATGGTCTGGGACAAGCCACACCAGGCCACACACCCCTCAACTTCTTACCAGACTCACCAGAGACAGGCATTCTCAAAATGCAAAACTCATCAGCCAACAAAGAAACAATATTTGAAGAAAACCAATGTGATGAAAGAGAGACACCAAGCTCAAAATAAGAGTGGTCATCTGAGAAATCACCAAGCAAACAATAAGCACTAACGTCCATGTTCAAGGCGATGGATACATTCCCTGTAGGAGAGAGAAACAAGGAGACACCTTGAGAGGGAAAAATATTGTCAAAAGAAAAACCTACGGACACATACCGTGTAAACAGACACAGCTCCAGAATAAAGCAGAAAGAAGATGAGGCCAAGGAACTTTCCAGAATGCAGAGTGAAAGGAAAAAGAGAAAGTGTGAAAGATACGAAGAAGAGGTCCTTAAATCCCAGAAGGAATGAGCACAGAGGACCCAAAGAACGATATTGTGATTAAACTGAGATGAATCCCAGGACGAGGAGCGAGCTCCAAAGCGCCACCGTGGCAACCCCAGTGCTGACGGGGGAGCTCGCAGGGAGCAGCCTCCAGGGCAGTTCTTAAAGCCTGGGGCCCACTGATACTTACAGAAGGTTTGGAATATATGGATCTATGTGCCATTGTTTGTTGTGTTTTCTACTTTCCTTATGCTTCTTGTAAGTCTCCTTTATTGTCATCTTTTACATTCTTCCCTCCACTACTTTATACATGTTTTTCTTTTCACTTCTTACCCTAAAAATGATCACATAAATCCCTAACTTATCAAAGTCTGATATCCTTACACTCCACCCAAGCAACCCCCGATCTTAAAACCCTGTAACTCCACTCCCTCCCCACTGACGTTCCTGCATTTCAGTTCTACCCTTTGTTGTTAAGCCCAGCAGACATTTGCCTCATTGCTTTAAACATTTAATGTGTGTTTGGATTAACTGGAACACACACAACTTTCTCTGTTTTTAACTTCTTAAATCTCGGAACTTCCATATAGGCAAACGTTCTTCCTTCTTGACATAGATCCTGCAGAAATGCATTTAATGAAGGCCTATAGTATCAAGCTCTCTCAGCTTTTGTTTCTATGAAATGTGTTTACTTTGCCCTCATCCCTGAACAGCTTATTCCCGAAGTACAGGATGCTGGGGGATTTCTCTTCTCCCACCACATGGAAGATGCAACCATTCTCCTGTCTCCACTGGTGCAGTTAAAAGTCAACTGATGGCCTTAATGTTCCTTCTTCGAACAATTTCTTTCCTCTATGTTAAGACCTTTTACCTGTCTTTGGTATTCTAGAGGTTCAGCATGATCTGCCGAGACACAGATTTCTCTTCATCTCACCTGACTGGTATTTGTTAGGCTTTTTGAAACTATACAACGGTGGCTTTCATCAATTCTGTAAAACTGTTAGCCATTAGCTCCTCAAATACTCTACCGCTACCTCACTCCTCTCTCTTCTCCTTCTGAACACCAGTGAATTCGTTATGCCTTTTCAATCTCTCTCTAAGCCTTTATCCTCTCTTTCACTGTTTATATTGCTTTGTCTCTCTGGGCTCCCTTCTGGATAATTACTATAGGTTACATCAAAAGACCATAGACAAATGGTGAATTTGGAAAAAAAGTTAAGTGACATGAAGTATAGAGGAAGAAAGTCTGACAAGATGTAATTGGGGTTCTTGAAGAAGAGTAAAATGTGGCAGAAGTTAATATCAGATAAATAACATGAAATGTTAAAGGAAGCTGCTCCAGTAGAAGGATGATGACATCAAACGGAAACCTGGATCCACACAAAGAAGTGAAGAGTCTCATAACAGTGAAAGAAATTGAATTCACAGTTTAAAACTTTCCAACAAAGAAAACTCCACACTCAAATGGCTTTAATGGAAAATTCTAATAAACAATTAAGAAACAGAGAACACGGATTCTACACAAACTCCTCCGGAAAATAAGAAAGGAGGGAACACTTCCCCTCATTTTATGAGGTCAAAATTACATGAACAACAAAACCACAAAAAGCCATTTCAAGGAAAGAAAGCTACACTCCCAAATACCTCATGAATATACATGCAAGAATCCTTAACAAAATCCCTTTCACATAATACATCATAACTAGGTAGGATTTGACCCAGTAATGTTAGTTCAACATTTGAAAATCAAACACTGTAATTTACCATTTATATAGATTAAAAATGAAAACCATTATTTCAATAGAAAAAGCATTTGACAAAATTCAACAAGCACCTCATGATAAAAATTCTTAACACATTCCTAAACCTGATAAAAGGCATCTATGAAAACCTATAGCCATCATCACACTTAATGGTGAGAAACTGAATGCTGTTCCCCCAGGATCAGAAACAAGGCAAGGATGTCCATCCTCACCATCTCTAACCAACATCATACTGGAGATCCTAAGTAAGTACAATAAAGGAAGTAAAAGAAATAAAGAGTATATGGATTGGAATCTGTAAAAAAAAAAAAAAATAGTGCTAATAAACAAGTTCAATAAGGTTGCAAGATATAAGATCAATGTACAAAATTCAGCTGTATTTATATACACTAGCAAGAAAAATTCAAAATGAAATTAAGAAAACAATTACATTCATAATAGCATGGAAAATAATAAAACACTTAGGAATAAGTTTAACAAAAATGTGAGACTTGTACCATGAAAACTAAAAAAAGAAAATCACTGAAATAAATTACAGGAGACCTAAATAAATGTAGAGACATCCTCTGTTCCTCGACTGAAAGACTTCATATTTTTAACAAGGCAACACTCCCAAATTTATCTACAAATTCAAGATAATCATTGTCAAATATTTATCTGCCCTTTTTTACATAAACGGGAATTACATTGATATGGAATTACAAAACAAAACCCAAAAAAACAGAATATCCAAATACCCAAAACAATCTTGAAATAGAAGAACAAAGTCAAAGGACTCACCCTTGCCAATTTCAAAACCTACTACAAATTTATGGAAGTCGAGATTGTGTAGTACTAGCATAATGATGTATAGATAATGGCTTTGAATTGAGAGTCTAGAAATAAATCCATACATCTATGATCAAGTGAATTTCAACTAGGATGCTAAGACCATTTACTGGAGGAAGGAATAGTTTTTTCAACAAATGGTGCTGGGACAGCTGGACACCCACATGCAAGAGAATGAATTTGGACTCTTGATTTACACCATATACAAAAATTAACTCATAATGGATCAGAAGCCTAAATGTCAGAGCTAAAACGATAAAGCTCTTAGAAGAAAATAGGGCAAAAGCTTCATAACATTGGATTTGGCAAGTTCTTAAAACACAAGTAACCAAAGAAAAAATACATAATTGGAGTTCATAAAATTTTAAAACTTCTGTGTACCAAAGCACACCACCAAGAAAGTGAAAAGCCAATCCAAAGAATGGGAGAAAAATTATATCAATCATATATCTAAGGGTCTAGTATCCAGAATTTATAAATCAACAATTAAAAAGACATCCCAATTAAAAAGTGGGAAAGGAATTTGAATAGACACTTCTCCAAAGAAGAGGTACAAATGGCCAATAAGCACATGAGAAGATGCTTAACATCACTAGTCATTAGAAAAATGTTCATCAATACCACAACGAGATACCACTTCCTACCCTCTAGAATGGCTAGAACCAAACAACTGGAAAAAAGCAAGTGATACAGAGAAATTGGAACACTGAAACATTGCTGGTGGGAATGTAAAATGGTGTAGCCACATTGGAAAATAGTTCAGCATTTCTTCAAAAAGTTAAACATAGAGTTACCATGTGATCCCACAATTCCATTCCTCGATATAAACCCAATAAATTAAAACATATATTCATACAAAAAACTATATGTAAATATTCATAATAGCCAAAAGGTGGAAGTAACTCAAATATCCATCAACTGATGAATAAATAAAGAAAATGTGCTGCATCCATACAATGGAGTATTATTTAGCCCCAAAATGGAACACGGTACTAAACGATGCTACACTATACACAGACTGTGAAAACACTGTGCTAAGTGAAAAAGCCAGACACAAAAGGTGGCATATTATATGATTCCATTTATAGGAAATGTCCAGAATGGGCAAATTCATAGAGACAGAAAGTAGATTAGTGATTGCCAGGGGCTGGGAGGAAGGAATGAATACGGAATGACTATTAATGGGTATGTCGTCACACTTTCCTTTAAGGGTGATGATGACGTTATAGAATTAGCGGTGATGGCTGCACAAGCTAAAGAACAGACTGAAAACCACTGAACTTTACACTTTAAAATGGTGACTGCCATGATATATGAATTTTATCTCAAAAATAAAACAAACAAAGAAGATGCCAATTATCCTCAAATGGATCTCTAGATCCAATACAATTCCAATCAAAATCCCAGCAGTCTTTTGTGTAGAAATTGACAAACTGATTCTAAAATTTATATGGAAAAGCAAAGGACTTAGAATAGGAAAAGAGATGACATGATACTATACATAGAAAATCCTAAAGACGCTACCAGAAAACTACTAGAGCTCATCAATGAATTTGGTAAAGTTGCAGGAGACAATATTAACATACAGAAATCTGTTGCATTTCTACACGCTAACAATGAAAGATCAGAAAGAGAAATTAAGGACACAATCCCATTTACCATCACATCAAAAAGAATAAAATACCTAGGAATAAACCTATGTAAGAAGGCATAAAAAGAATGAAATAATGCCATTTGCAGCAACATGGATGGACCTAGAGATTATTATCCTAAGTGAAGTAGTCAGAGAAAGACAAAAGCTTATGATATCTCTTATATGTGGAATGTAAAAAAAATGACACAAATGAACTTATATACAAAACAGAAACAGATCCACAGACTTAAAAAACAAACATGGTTACCAAAGGGGAAAGGGGCAGGACAGATAAATTAGGAGTTTATCATACACACACTGCTATATACAAAATAGATAACCAACAAGGACCTACTGTATAGCACAGAGAACTATACTCAGTATTTTATAATAACATATAAAGGAAAAGAATCTGAAAAAAATAGATACATATGCATGTATAACTGAATTACTTTGTCATACACCTGAGACTAACACAACATTGTAAACCAACTATACTCCAGGTAAAAAAAAAAACAAAAAAAACCCCCAACAATTTTGAAAAAGAAAACTAACATTGGAGGACTCATCCTACTTGATTTCGAGGCTTACTGGAATATGCTGCAGTAACCAAAGTACTGCAGTATTGGTGAGAGAAGAGGCGTATAAAGCAATTAAACAGAACACAAAGTCCAGAAATAGATCCACCCATATATCGTCGACCAAAGAAGAAGAAAAGACAATCAACAGAGAAAACAACAGTCCTTAACAAACCATGCTAAAAGCCTATCCTTCTCAAACTCTTCCAAAATATAGCAGAGGGAGGAACACTTCCAAACTCATTCTATGAGGCCACCATCACCCTGATACCAAAACCAGACAAGGATGTCACAAAGAAAGAAAACTACAGGCCAATATCACTGATGAACATAGATGCAAAAATCCTCAACAAAATACTAGCAAACAGAATCCAACAGCACATTAAACGGATCATACATCATGATCAAGTGGGGTTTATTCCAGGAATGCAAGGACTCTTCAATATACGCAAATCAATCAATGTGATACACCATATTAACAAATTGAAGGAGAAAAACCATATGATCATCTCAATAGATGCAGAGAAAGCTTTTGACAAAATTCAACACCCATTTATGATAAAAACCCTGTAGAAAGTAGGCATAGAGGGAACTTTCCCCAATATAATAAAGGCCATATATGACAAACCCACAGCCAACATCGTCCTCAATGGTGAAAAACTGAAAGCATTTCCACTAAGATCAGGAAGAAGACAAGGTTGCCCACTCTCACCACTCTTATTCAACATAGTTTTGGAAGTTTTAGCCACAGCAATCAGAGAAGAAAAGGAAATAAAAGGAATCCAAATCGGAAAAGAAGAAGTAAAGCTGTCACTCTTTGCAGATGACATGATACTATACATAGAGAATCCTAAAGATGCTACCAGAAAACTACTAGAGCTAATCAATGAATTTGGTAAAGTAGCAGGATACAAAATTAATGCACAGAAATCTCTGGCATTCCTATACACTAAGGATGAAATATCTGAAAGGGAAATCAAGAAAACACTCCCATTTACCATTGCAACAAAAAGAATAAAATATCTAGGAATAAACCTACCTAAGGAGACAAAAGACCTGTATGCAGAAAATTATAAGACACTGATGAAAGAAATTAAAGATGCTACAAATAGATGGAGAGATATACCATGTTCTTGGATTGGAAGAATCAACATTGTGAAAATGACTCTACTACCCAAAGCAATCTACAGATTCCATGCAATCCCTATCAAACTACCACTGGCATTTTTCACAGAACTAGAACAAAAAATTTCACAATTTGTATGGAAACACAAAAGACCCCGAATAGCCAAAGCGATCTTGAGAACGAAAAATGGAGCTGGAGGAATCAGGCTCCCTGACTTCAGACTATACTACAAAGCTACAGTAATCAAGACAGTATGGTACTGGCACAAAAACAGAAATATAGATCAATGGAACCGGATAGAAAGCCCAGAGATAAACCCACGCACATATGGTCACCTTATGTTTGATAAAGGAGGCAGGAATGTACAGTGGAGAAAGGACAGCCTCTTCAATAAGTGGTGCTGGGAAAACTGGACAGCTAGTTTCATGTAAAAGTATGAGATTTACTTTCATGTAAAAGTATGAGATTAGATCACTCCCTAACACCATACACAAAAATAAGCTCAAAATGGATTAAAGACCTAAATGTAAGGCCAGAAACTATCAAACTCTTAGAGGAAAACATAGGCAGGACACTCTATGACATAAATCACAGCGAGATCCTTTTTGACCCACCTCCTAGAGAAATGGAAATAAAAACAAAAATAAACAAATGGGACCTAATGAAACTTAAAAGCTTTTGCGCAGCAAAGGAAACGATAAACAAGACCAAAGACAACCCTCAGAATGGGAGAAAATATTTGCAAATGAAGCAACGGACAAAGGATTAATCTCCAAAATTTATAAGCAGCTCATGCAGCTTAATAACAACAAAAAAAAACAACCCAATCCAAAAATGGGCAGAAGATCTAAATAGACATTTCTCCAAAGAAGATATACAGACTGCCAACAAACACATGAAAGAATGCTCAACATCACTAATCATTAGAGAAATGCAAATCAAAACTACAATGAGATATCATCTCACACCAGTCAGAATGGCCATCATCAAAAAATCTAGAAACAATAAACGCTGGAGAGGGTGTGGAGAAAAGGGAACCCTCTTACACTGTTGGTGGGAATGTAAGTTGATACAGCCACTGTGGAGAACAGTATGGAGGTTCCTTAAAAAACTACAAATAGAAGTACCATATGACCCAGCAATCCCACTACTGGGCATATACCCTGAGAAAACCATAATTCAAAAAGAGTCATGTACCAAAATGTTCATTGCAGCTCTATTTACAATAGCCCGGAGATGGAAACAACCTAAGTGCCCATCATCGGATGAATGGATAAAGAAGATGTGGCACATATATACAATGGAACATTACTCAGCCATAAAAAGAAACGAAATTGAGCTATTAGTAATGAGGTGGATAGACCTAGAGTCTGTCATACAGAGTGAAGTAAGTCAGAAAGAGAGAGACAAATACCGTATGCTAACACATACATATGGAATTTAAGAAAAAAAAAATGTCATGAAAAACCTAGGGGTGAAACAGGAATAAAGACACAGACTTACTAGAGAATGGACTTGAGGCTATGGGGAGGGGGAAGGGTAAACTGTGACAAAGCGAGAGAGAGGCATGGACATATATACACTACCAAACGTAAAATAGATAGCTAGTGGGAAGCAGCCGCATAGCACAGGGAGATCAGCTCAGTGCTTTGTGACCGCCTGGAGGGGTGGGATAGGGAGGGTGGGAGGGAGGGAGACGCAAGCGGGAAGAGATATGGGAACATATGTATATATATAACTGATTCATTTTGTTGTGAAGCTGAAACTAACATACCATTGTAAAGCAATTATACTCCAATAAAGATGTTAAAATGAAAAAAAAATAATAAAATAAAAAAAAAGAAATGTACATCCACAGGGGATAAAAGAAACTATATCTTGCACCATATTAAAAAAAATAGCTCAAAATGGATCAGAGGGGAAAAATGTAAAACCCAATACTATACAATTTCCAGGAAAAAAATAGGAAGTAATTTTTGTGACCTTGAGGAAGGCACGGAATTTTTGGTTGGACATAGAGCACTAACCATAAGAGGAAAACACTGGACAAATTTTACTCTCTCAAGGTTAAACACTGCTGTTTTGAAAGACATTGTTCAGAAAATAAACACTCAAACCACACTTTGGGAGAAAATATTTGGAAAAGATGTACCTCATAAATGACTGGTATCTAGAGTATGCAACAAACCCTCACAACTCAATAATAATAACACAATTAGCACAAAAATTTTAATAGGAAAAATATTTGAACAGACATTTCACCAAAGAAGACACACAGATGGCAAATAAACATAGGAAAAATGTTCAATATCATCTGTCATCAAAAAATGTGAATGAGAACTATGAGATACCACTATACACCCACTAGAAAGAATAAGATTTTAAAAACTGATGTCGAGAGCTAACATTTCAAGAGCAAATGCTTGTGGAAATGCCAAATAGTGCAGTAACTTAGGAAAACAACTCTGGCGTTTCTTACAAAGTTAAACACACACTTCTTATATGACCTAGAAAAGCCCACTCTTAGGTATTTACCTGTTAAAAACGAGGACACACATCCACGTAAAGGCCTATGTGAGAAAGTTTACAGCAGGTTTATTCATCATCTCTGAAACTGTAAATCTCCAAATGTCCACCAATCAGTGGATGGATAAAAAAATTGCAGTACATTCATTAAATGTGACAATAACAACATGGATGCATCTCAAAAGCATTATGGGTAAGCAGAAAAAAAAAACAAACTCAAAAAGCTACATACCATGATTCCATTTATAGAATATTCTGAGGAAGTAAAATTGCAGATACAATAAACAGATCAGTGTTTGGGGCTTGAGGTGAAGGGAGAAGGTGCATGAGGGAATTTGGGGGTGGGGAAAATATTCTATATTATGACTGTGTTGATAGCTAATATCTGCATATGTTTGTCAAAACTCATAAAACTGTATCCCTAAAAAAAAGTGAATTTTATACTACATAAATTATATGTCAATAAACTTGATGTGAAAATAAAAAAATAAGATGACTTCCATTAAGGATAAACATAAAGAAATCTATACCTAGGTACACCATGGCGAAACTATATAACACCAAAGACAGAGAAGATCTTAAAAGTAACCAGTTTCAAAAATTCCTTGAAATGAGTATCATTTAGATTAAAAGGTAGCTTCTCCACAGCAACGGAAGCCAAAGACAGCAGAATATTATGGTTGCCAACTCCAAGAAAGTAACTTTCCACCCAGAAAGTTAAGAAATATCTTTCTTAAATATCTTTTAAGAATTAAAGTGAAAGATAATTTTAAAGTTATTTCAAGACATTTTTGTTTTATTTGCTTTCAGCTAAGAGTGGGAACTGTTACCAGCTGCTCTGTTACTGAATTTTCAGCCCCTACTAAAGCCTGAACTAGGTTCCATGGCAAGTTCCATCTATGCCTTTAGGGCACTGAGAGGTATGCTCAACATAAAACTCATGAGGATTTTCAAGCTGTAACAAGAGAAAAAATGAAAATTTAAAAAATGCTACTGAAAACTTAAAATAATTTCTAGGAGTCATAAATAGAGACACTGGCAGATTTTGGTAGATTTGCAAGCCAAAATTAAACAACCATAGAGAAGGAAATAAGGCAGTGAAAAAATAATCACAAAAAAACACAAAAAACAAAAACCTCCCACTGGCAAGAATCCAACAAGTAAGTCAACACACTAGACTTCCAGAACAGAACTGAAAAGATTTGTTGGTTTTTCAACATTAATTTTTTACTGGATACTTGAAGTATTCCTACGATACCCCTTTTCATTATGGCACTATCATATATGTATTTAACAAGGTAAAGATATATCACTGCTCTTGAACATGTAAACAAAGTTTTTTCCTAAAGAAGAGTATGTTGCATGCCAATTTTTCCCATTAGAACTGATTTTAATTTTTGAAAGCAATCTTAGGTAAAACAACTTCAGAATGACTTATTAAATAAAATATGTTCTGAACATTACAAATAAAACAAAAAAGGAAAATAAAGAAGGTTTTCAGTTTAAAATTGTTTTCTACTAACACTGTCACCATGATGCACTTTAGAAGTAGCAGCATCTAAAGAACAAGAAGAAATGAAGAGCAAAGACAGTGGTGGGGCGTGAGCACATCTAAACGGACAGTGACGGTGTAATATAAAGAGGGTTGCATGGTGTTAAATATACAACAACAGAGAATGAAAATAACATGTGAGTCAGGAGAGGATAACCAAAGATAAAGTATTTTAAGATTCTTGTATCATTTGGGATATGGTTAAAGATACTGATTAACTTTAAACATTAATAAATCAAGTACACATGTAAGACAAAAACGAAAATAAGAGAAACCGAAATTATACAGTGAAGGAGAAAACTGATGAAGAAAAAAATAATCTGTCAATCAAAAATGTGAAGAAAAGAGTAAAAATAAACATTAAAAAGTTGAACTAAACAGAAAGCCCAAATTAAGATTGTAGGAAGGAATCCAAATCTATAAGTAATTAAAGTACATGAAAGTAAACTAAACTCTCCAATCTGTAAAAGACAAAGATGGTCAGAGGAAAAAAAATTCCACTGGATACCATCTTGAAAGATACAGCTAAAACATACAAAGAGACTGAAAGAATGAGGAAGAAAAATATATACTGGGCAAATATATCAGAGAAAATTTACTTTAAGGCAAAGATGCAAGACCAGATATAGACCACATCACGTACAGATAAAAGGGCTCAATTTATTAGTAAGATATTACAACAGTTCCAGACGTGCATGTACCCTCCAAGAAAGTGTCAACATTTTATACAAAGCAGAAATGAACAGAAATGTAAGAAAAAGACAAACTTACAATCATACTGGCAGATTTAAACACAGCTCTCACAGTGATTGATGTATCAGTTAGAGAAAAATATTTAAAAGGATAGAAAAAATTTAAACAAGATTTCCAAGCTTCATCCAGTGGACATACATAGATCTTACACTCCAAACCAGTGGAATATGTTCTACTTTGAAGTACAGAACATTTCTGATGCTCGATCACACATGAGCCATCCTCCATGCACGTGAAAGACGATGAACACAGAGACCACCTTGCCAACAATGCAGTGAACCAAGAAATTAAAATATTGAAAAATATTGTATATATAAATAACAATGTACATTTTTAACATAATATATATATTTTAACAAAGTAATTCAAAATTTTATTGATTATACTCCATTTAAAGTTATAAGATAATGGCTGTATTTCCCTATGCTGTACAATATATCCTTGTTGCTTATCTATTTTTTTTTAACTTTTTATTTTATACTGGAGTATAGTTGACTAACCATGTTGTGTTAGTTTCAGGTGTACAGCAAGGTGATTCAGTTATACATATACATGTACCTATTCTTTTTCAAATTCTTTTCCCATTTAGGTTGTTACATAATATTGAGCAGAGTCCCCTGTGCTATACGGTAGGTCCTTGTTGGTTATCCATTTTAAATACAGCAGTGTGTACATGTCAATCCCAAACTCCATAACTATACCTCCCCCACGCCCCTCCCCCCTGGTAACCATAAATTCCTTCTCTAAGTCTATGAGTCTCTTTCTGTTTTGTAAATAGGTTCATTTGTGTCATTTAATGTTATTAACATATTTTTAAAACTCCATGTGTTTGGAATTGAGAAACACTCGTTAATAACTCATAAGTCCAAAAAGAAGTCATAGTAGAAACATAACAAAATTAAGGATTATAAAAGTACTATGTATCTTAATTTGTGCACTGCAACAAGCTGTACTTAGAAAGAAATGTTTCATTTTAAATGCTTATCTATATGAAAAGAATGCTGAATATCAACGAGCAAAAATCGAATATAAATTAGGAAAAGAAGAGCAAAATGAACCCCAAAAAGCAAAAGGAAGGAAATAAGAACAGAAGTTAATAAAATAAGAAAATAAATAGCCTGTAGAAAAAGATAATGAAAATTTTTTAAAAAACAAAAAAATGAAACTACACAAGTACTAAGATAAAATATGAGTGATTTTCTCTTTAATTTGAGTGTAGGAAAAGGCTATCCAGCTATGACTAAAAACCCCAGATGCAATAAAAGATAGATAAATTGAACTTTATAAAAAATAAAAATATTTGGCACGGCAAAATTGCCATGAGAAAATATTTATGACAAATAAATGGAAAAAAATATCTGCAATATATATCGCCATATTCTTCACAATGCCAATGTCAGAAAATTGACAGAAAAGCTGTGAAAATGTTCCAGATTAAAGGAGACTAGAGACCCCAGACAACCAAGTACAAGTGGGTCCAAGACCAGACCCTGGACTGCATCTGGACTGGATTTGGACTGGAAGGAAGCCGCACTGCCAGAAGGCACTGAACCCACAGAAGATACTGGAACACGGTCTGAGGGTCAAAGCCTGGTACCTGACTGCGTAAGAGAACATCCCACTCTTGGCAAACAGAAGCCCCTGTGCTCTAAACCCACAGGCCACTGCCAGACTCCTTGGAGACCAGCATCTCAGCAGCATCCCAGGCTCTCTCTGTCTCCTTAATCTTGAAAATTTGTTTCTTTACTAACTCCCTTTCAGGTTTTAAACATATTCAAATAGCTCCTGTTAAAAAACAAGCAGACAACTCTCCCCTAGACCCATGTTTTCAGAGTCAGACATTTAAACAGCCACCCACACGCTCCCTCTCCAGTGACCCTGGCATCCTCTGGCAGCACCGAGCTGAGTTTCCCTCTCAGGCACGCCAAATCCAATGGACATCTTCAGTCCTCACCTTACCATACTTTCTTCCCTCTCTACCTGGAAAAAAGAAATACGTTTTGCCATTCTCTGACATAAATCCTACTAATGTTTTCTTAGGTCAGTCTCCCAAGGCAATAGAAATAAAAACAAAAATAAACAAATAGGACCTAATCAAACCTCCAAGCTTTTGCACAGCAAAGGAAACCACAAACAAAATGAAAACACAATCTACAGACTGAGAGAAAATATTTGCAAATGATGCGAGACAAGGGCTTAAATTTCAAATATACAAACAGCTCATACAACTCAACAACAAAAAAACAAACAACCCAATCAAAAAATGGGCAGAAGACCTAGAGGGACAATTCTCCAAAGAAGAAATACAAATGGCCAATAGGCACATGAAAAGATGCTCAACATCTCTAATTATAGGGGTAATATAAATCAAAACTACAATGAGGTACCACCTCACACCAGTCAAAATGGCTATCATTAAATACTCTACAAATAACAAACGCTGGAGAGGATGCTGAGAAAACGGAACCCTCCTACCCTGTTGGTGGAAATATAAGTTGGTACAGCCACTCTGGAAAACAGTACGGAGATTCCTCAGAAAACAAAAAATAGAATTACCATATGATCCAGCAATCCCACTCCTGGGCATATATCCAGACAAAACTCTAATTCAAAAAGATACATATACCCCAATGTTCACAGCAGCATTATTCACAATAGCCAAGACATGGAAACAACCTAAATGTCCATCGACAGATGAATGGATAAAGAAGATGTGATACATATATACAATGGAACACTACTCAGCCATAAAAAAGAACGAACTAATGCCATTTGCAGCAACATGGATGCAACTAGAGATTATTATACTGAGTGAAGTAAGTCAGAAAGAGAAAGATGAATACCATATGCTATCACTTATATGTGGAATCTGAAATATGACACAAATGAACCTATCTATGAAACAGAAACAGATTCACAGACGTAGAGAACAGACTTGTGGCTGCCAAGGGGGAAGGGACTGGGGGAGGGATGGAGTGGGAAGTTGGGGTTAGCAGATGTAAGCTATTATATATGGAATGAATAAAAAACAAGGTCCTACTGTATGGCACAGAGAACTGTATTCAATATCCTATGATAAACTGTAATGGAAAAGAATATTTAAAAAATAATGTATATATATGTAAAACTGAGTCACTTTGCTATACAGCAGAAATTAACACAACATTGTAAATCAACTGTACTTCAATTAAAAAAAAAAACTTCAACTTCACTGATAGAGAAAAAAACAAAAAGAAAAACCGTTTGCACCAGCGCACAGTGTTACCTTGGGCTATAACAGGCACTCTCCAAGACTGCTTGTGGAAACGGAAAATGGCCCAATTTCCTGGAAGATAACCTGGCCATGAGACTTGAAGTCTGAACTTCATACCATTTAATAGTGGTGAAGTGAAGGGGTTACGAGAAGGTCTGGAAGGGGAGCTCTGGACTTGACTCTGCTCTGGTGCTGACTTCAGTTTCTTTGCTGACAAAACAGGCTAATCAGAGGCCTTGGAGAATTGTGGGGACCCAGGGAGGAACTTCTGCCTGGAACACAGCAAATACTATGACCATCTTCTCATACGGTCCTACATTTACCCCTGGAAAGACCCTGGCGCTCCCTGCCCTCTCCGTAGAAGCTTAAATGGCCTGAACCTCCTGCTCTGGGACGGGGCAGGACAGGTAAGGAGACCCAGTCTCACAGATGGAGAAGCAGCACAGACGGGGACAATGACCTAGCCAAGGTGCCAAGGTCACAGGGTGATCCGGGAGAAGGGCTGCAAGCAGAACCAGTCTCCAGACCCCCAGGCTGACTCCACTGGCCCAGGAGGGATCCTACTGGAAGGTTCTCTTCCCATGATTTTCACCCACACTCTGCCGAATTAATACAGGGGACAATGAGAACAGCTCACTGCTGTGCGCCCAGGGACAGCTGCGCTCCAGCTGCTCCAGCCCGCTGGCTGTGGCCTGAGGCCTCAGCTCCACACAGAAGGAGCACGTGCGCTCAGAAAGGCGTGCTAGGATGCAGAGCCGGGAGACAGGTGGGTAAAATCAAGCACAGGGACTCGGTTACAGGGGATGATAGCCTTGTGCCCTGAAAGAGTGAAACAGCCAGAGCTCTCGGAAAAGGTGAAGGCCCACACTGAAAACCTCTTTCCAGTTCAGTGTTACTGGAGCGTACCAATGGTTACTCCTCACATCAAAGAGAAGACAGCCTCCCTGATGCCAAAGCGCTAAACCGGATGGTATAACCCATAAGTGCCACTTGAGTTCCGGAGAAAGAGCATGGAGGCCTGAATGAGCAGAGCTGGTGTGTTTAACTGGAGAAGTAGAAGCATCCTTGGCCCTGTGGCCGTGCAAGACACTCCCCGGTAAAGAAAACACCAGGCTGCCCTAACCAAGGCTGAAGGTGGGACACAGCCCTCCACCCCGGGGCACACCTAACCCCCTCTCGCCAGAGCAAGGGTTAAGCCGCCAGCTGCTTACTGAACGCGTGGCACGTTTGTAAATAAAGCAGAGAGGCTGGCTCCTGCTTGTCTGAAGTATACCCAGCGGCCACCCGTCCTCCAGCCCCGCACGCCTCCCCGGCCCCAGGGGCCAGCCACACAGCTTCAGCTCCATCACTGTTTCTGCGCGCAGGGCCGCCAGACAGCCTGGCCACACGCAGGCAGTGGAGGGAGGAAGGAATGAGTCATCCCATGAAAACCTATCAGCCCTTCACGCCAGGCTGCTCTGGGGCAACAGCACTCGCCAGCGTCTCCAAGAGCAGAAAAAAGAGCCCAGACTGAACATGCTCGACGGAAAAAGAAAGAAAAGCCAAGAGAAGGAAGGGAGGGAGGAGGGAGGGAACGGGTGCCTTAAGACCTCGGTGGGCCCAGTAGGGCAGCGCCCCAGGGCAGGTGCCAGGTCTGTGAGACACCTGGCGGAAGGAAGAGCGAGTCAGAACCTTGGAAGGGAGGCAGGGGAGCCGCAGAGCAGCCCCGCGCCGGCTGCAGCCCCCGCACTTCTCCTTCGCTCCTCGAGCTCCTCCAGAGGATGGGGAAACGCCTTCCCTCTCGGAGCACGAGCTCTGCGTCTCCACGATTCCAACAGTGGCTGGTGCCCACTGCCGCCCCGTCCTGCAGGCCCTGCTATCTTGGCGTGGCGGGTGGCGGGGCGGGGGGAGGGGGCAGGAGGATGCACCACAGATGCCAGAACCGCTGCCAGCGAGACCCCGGGACAGGGCCCTGGCAGAGCTCCTGGGGGTGGGAAGCGGCCAGGTGGGGCTCCCTCCCTCCCGACATCCCGCCCTCACAGCCGGTGGGCTCCTCTGCGGTCCTCTCCTCACACTTCACACGCCTCATCCCTGCCTGTGCAGACGGCTGGCCGTTCTCCTAGACCCCTCTCCCTCCTCCGTGCCAGCAGAGCTGTGGCTGCACGGGGCTGGCCCAGCCTCCAGGGGTGTGGGACCACCGCGGCACACGGCTAGCGCACACCTGGTCCACAGACCGCTGCTGGCACACAGCTGTCCTGCGTTAACACTGCCGCAATCCACTGGTGCCACATAACACTGTTAGCATACAGCGGCCCTGTGGACTGTGACGCAGCTGGTATAACTCGGGCTTCTCATCCTGAAAAGGCAGCTGCTTGCCCCCCATCACGTCCCTTCTGTTTCCCACCGGCTGAGGAGTTGCAGCTAGAGGTCAAGACAACAGAGCAAGGGAGGACCACAGAGTGACAGGCCACCCAGAGCGTGGGGTGGGCGTGGCCTCTGGGCAGGGGGCCTCGTGGAGCCCAACCCATCCACCCCAGGCCTGTTACAGCCAAGGGAACCGGCCTTGACCACATTGAAGCCACCGTGTTTGGGGCGCACTGTGTGCCAGCAGAGTCCTGTCCCCCATGGGCTCAGCAGCTGCTCTCGGTACTCACGGCTCCACAGTAGCTGCCCTCAGGTCGGAGCCAGGCTCCCTAAGGCCCCAGGGCATTTCTCCCTTGGGTCGGACACAGAAACGTACAGAGCCTATCACCCTGGTCCAAACCGAAATGCTCACACTAACCTTTACAACAACTAGTGCTCACACGAACCCAATCCTAGTACTAACCTGAACTCCAGCCCTAACCCTATTATTAACCCTCATTCTAGCCCAAATAAAATACTGAAAAGGTATTACAATTGGAAGAGATTAAAAAGTATCAATAAGACCTAACAGGATTTATTCCAAGAATCAACTCTTGGAATTTCATCATTGGAATTCTCTACACTACACAATAAAAGGAGGAAATCCTGTGACTATCTTAATAACAGTAATGAGCATTTAGTAAAATGCAACTTTTATTTTTGATTTCAAAAAACAACTTAATAGAAGAGCAACAGAAGGAAACTTGTGTAACTTGATGAACACGATGTACCAGACAGCCAGCCACGGCAAGCACTGTGAAGTTCACGGTGAAAACATTTGGGTCAAGTCAGGAATAAGTCAAAATTCAACTGACAAACCTATTGCAGTTAAAGCGTGGCCGCATGCAATATATAAAAATTGATATCTTGCCTATACATTATTAAATATTAGAGAATGTAATAGGAAAAATTCCAATAAATAGATACTATAAATAAGTTAGAAAAGAGCTCAAAAGAGAAAACCTACAGCAAGAAAGCTATAAAACATAACTGAAGGCTAATAACGGAATAAATGAAGAAATAGAATATCTTCCTCTTTTAAAAACTGAATATTGCTAAAATATCAGCTGTTTGCCATTTAAATCATAGGCTGATGCATCTGAAGTGAAATCCCAGTCTGATCAGCTTTCTAACTTGAAAATCATCCTAAAGTTCATCTAGAAATTGAGTACCAAGAATAGCCCAAATAAATATACCATCAAACTAAAATAATTAAGGCAGTGCACCAGCACAAGAGCAAACAGATCAGTTCGAGAATTCGGAAATAGACACTAGTATATACAACGTTATCATATAAGATGCACACATAGGACAAAAGCAGCAGCACAAATCACTGGGAAAATGAAGTAACTTTTAATAAATAGTGTTTTCAATATCTGTAAGCAAAAATAACATATATTCACCCAATAACATATATCAAATTAAATCCCAAGTGGATTACACATGTCGATGCAAAAAGTAAAAGCAGGAAGGAAAACAGAAGTGACTACCCACATTTCAGGAGGGGAAAGCATTTTCCAAATGTACATGTGCCATAGACGATGACGTCACAGAGGAAGATACTGATGCAGTGGCTCCAGACGCCAACGCCACATTAAAAGGTGAACGACTCTTTGGGGAAAATAAGAGCCGCAAACATAAAAGCTGAATGTCTTCAGTGAAACACGAGGAAGGACACACCAGCTCTAGTTGAAAGCTCAACCCGCTTGTACTTCTTTTCGGCTTTTAGAGACACACAAAGCCCCAGGTTTTCAGGGGCCAGGAGCCCAGGCACTCACGCTGCCATAATCTACCGTCTCGAGAGCGACTGGGCGATCGCACATTACGCCTCTTTTAAAATGTCCCTCTCCTCTGACCCGGGATCGCACGTGCGCAAACACCGCAATACTGCCTCGGGAAGGGGGAGACTGCCGTATTACGCACAAGGAAACTCACCTCACGACTACCGGTACTAGTGCCAGATCTGAAAACAATCCAAATATTGAACAGAAGTGGAGTGATTGAACAAAATAACACCTACATCCCTATAGTGGAAACTATGCAACCTTTTAAAAATAATGTTTTCAAATGGTAACGTGGAACATTTTGCCGTATACCATTCTGTTTAAAAGCAGAGCACAGAAGTATGCATGCAGCGTAACCCCAGAGGCAGAACCTGGAGTGAAACAGACCAAAATGTCCGCAGCAGTGCCTTGGACCCCGTAGTCCCCAAGCACCGACCATCAGCGGGGTCCTCTCTGAGCACCGAGAATGTGCTGTGCGTCAAGGCGGGCTCACGCGTGGTGGGGAGCGGGGGAAGCAGGAGGAGGTGACGCACAACAAACATGCAAAACCAGGAGAGCACAGGGTCCTGGAGCCTTTGAAAGAACACAGCACCAGAAGGGGCGGCCCTGCTGGCCTCAAGCTGCAGCGCTCAGCTCCCCAAGGAGAAAGATCTTCTACCGGATTCGGCAAGGCAGGGGCCACGCGGTCTGGCCAAGTGGTGAAGACACAGCCCCGCTGGGAGGGCCAGATGGCCATGCAGGGGAGCTCGGCCCGGCAGAAGCAGACAGCGGAGGGGCTGGGGGGCTGCTTTCAAATTCTGGGGTGTGAAACAGCATTTGCAATATAACCTTTTACTTTTTATTTTTAACACAATTATAAATGTACGTAGTTTTAACAGTCAGAGTCCCACAGAGCTGATGGGGAGCCGCGCCGCCGGCCCTCTGCCCACCTCTGCCCCGCAGACGTCTTGCTCCTTTTCCCTCTTTTCTATTTCTCTCCTCGGTTCCAATGACCGGCTTTGTATGGCTCTTCTTGACTCCAGGATCTTGTGTGTCACCCACTAGCTTCCTCCTAGAGCCTGAGGATGAACCTCCACCCCACCCACACCCTCCCCCCATCCCTCCAAGTGCTACACCTCCGCCCACCGGCTGTCAGCACGGACCACAGGCAGCGGACCTGCTCTTCACACCTCACACTGCATCTCCCTCTTGTACATGTGTTTCCTGGAGTGAGTGAGAGGCTTGCTTGTTGCATAATTTTCTATGTACTTGGTGTTACTTTACCTCCAAACTCTCAGCCAGGGACCCACCGGCCTCTGACCCCTCAAGCACAGCAGGAGGCAGCCCACGATCTGCTCCTGGAGCCTCATCCCCCTGCCCCACCACCCGAACGGCAGCACCTGAGCCCGTCAGCCTGCCTGCTCCACCAAGCCGCGCCCAAAGGCCCACGCCAGGCTGCCAGTGCTCTGGGGGCCGGCTGGGTAGGGGCTGGGGCCACAGGGCTCCAGATCCACTTGAGCGCGGCCCCACCTCCTGTTTAGGACAGTCCCCTCTGCTGTGCCCGGGGCCTCCGCTCCACCCTCCAGCCTGCAGCCAGGGTGGGGAAGCGGTTTGTCCAGGTGTGGGAGCGGGGGCTGAGAGTCTGACTGCTTTTTAATCAGGCTTTCCACAATTTTCCTATTTCCGCTTTTCTCCTTGAATTACGAGGCACGGTCATCAGCTGAGACTGAAACCTGATTACATTAGAAATCTGAGGAAGAAAGATCAGATGCGCAAGAAGGGCCTCAGATAAAAGCACACCTTACTAGGGGTTGAGGCGAGGCTGGGTTGGGGCGGGCTTGGGGTCCCCCAGGGCCTTGGCCAGTCTTCAGGGCTGCATGGTCTCCAACACCACACTGCTGTTGCATGGAGGGGACAGTGGAGGGACAGGAAGGACCAGGGGTGTTTGTGAGAAGGTGATTACAGGGCTGCCCCGTGAACCGCAGGCTGCAGGTGGAGGGTCACCAAGAAGGACGCGGGTAATGTGGGGGGAAGGAGGCCCTGATGGAGGAGTCCCAGTCGGGGGGCTCTGTCTGCCCTCACTATAGGTGAGTTTTAAAGTTCTTTTTCGTATTTTCCAATTGTGTAGTGAAAATCGTTATCTTAATGCAGGGCCGGGGGCGGGAAGCCTAGAAAGCCAATAATCTTTCTCAGTATTACAAAGAATAAAAGACTTCAAAGTAAATAAAAATTTCAACAAGGTTTTCGTTATCACTATTTGCTGATTCCCTGATCTTAGTGTGGCCGAAGGCCTAGCCCCGAGCTGGGCGGGGGCGTGGGGCGGGCTGTGGGAGCCCAGGTCCCCGCTAAACAAACCGGGGTCAGGGTCCCAGCCGGATGTGAGCACAGGCACACAGGGCGGCGGGGAAAGGCCTATCTGCAGCTGCTCCACGGAAGACTGCCCTTTGCCCAACTCTAAGGAAGTGTGGAAAGTTCTCGGAAGATGTGCAAATGGAAAAACAAGTTCTTCCGGAGCCACCACATCCTCTGGGGAACATCCACTGCAGATGAGTTCCCTTCTGGCTCATCACCCCCTACTCCCACCCAGGAATCCCACAGGAAGACTCTGCAGGGTTCAATCGAGATTGAGATTGCCAATGGAAGCGGACTGATCTCTGTTCCAGCCAGCTCAGTGCCCCTAACAGCTCCCTCCCCGCTCACAGAAGAGGCCACAGGTGCCCTATAAAAAGCCTGCTGCCTTTCCTTAACCAAGCCTCAGGGGATTTGCAGTCCTGTGGAATCACAGTCCTGCCAGCTCGCACTGCCCAGCTATCTCTGCCTCTGCCTGGGTGCCGGGGCCTCCTCTAGCGCCCACACTAGGCCCTTGGGGCCATGCACACGCACAGGGGGAGTAGCCTGGGCCAGCCCACCCCATCCAAGCATGCTGGCTGTTTCCAGAACTGCAGGCCGGTCAGACTGCCCGGCCTGCCAGGGGGAGGGATGTGGGCAACACCAAAGTCTAGGGGAGAGAGGCCCAGCACACACAGGGTGTTGTTTATATGCCTGAGTTCCAGAGGCCCTTCCCTCGGGATTTCTGTGAAAATTAGATCCAGATTTGCACAATTACAAAGTTGGTCCCAAGCCAGTTGGGATTTGGATGTCCTCTAAGAAGCAGGTATTATAACAGCTTTAGTTTGCAAAAACAATCCAACACGGAGAAAAAAGACTACCCGCTCGCCGCTCCCACACTCACAGCATTGCCCGCAGTGAGCAAGGGCCCCCGTGTGTCCCCGCTGCCCTCATCTCTGGGCCCCGCCCCTATGCTCGCTGGCTCCCCTGGGCCTGGAGCCCTTCACCTGCCACCACCCACAGGGGCCACCCCGGTGCCTCCGAGGCTCTGCTCAGATGCCCCTTCCCAGGAGTCGCCCTGACCCCCATCCACTGCCCGTGCAGCCCCGACCCCGACCCTTCTCTGTTCCTCCCTGGCAAGGTCACCACCCGGCACACTACGTGACACATCTGCTTATTACTTTTATGTTGTGTGACCCCCACAGATGTAATACAGGAAGCTGGGATTCCAGGAGCGTGGCTGGCCCTATCAATATGTGCTGAAGGAATGAAAGCGCAATTAAGGTCTTTGCTCAAGCAATTTGTTACCTAAGAACTTTCCCCTTCAACTATCGGGCGTCCAGTCACCCACCCGCCCTAAGTCCCCGTGTGCACATGCTCCCTGACTCCTCGCCACCGTCTCTCGTGTCTCCTGAGGGGACTGCTGGGCACAAGACCGGAAGGTCACTGTGGTGCTCATAGCGAGCGCTCTCCGATCAGGATGGGCTGAGCCCAGGACCCCGCGGTGGCCTCTCGGGGCTGCAGTCAAGGCCACCAGGAAGAGAAGGGCAGACACCGAGTCTGGAGCCCGCATCCCGTCATCAAGGTAGCTCCCACTTATCCTGCCATCGCAATGTGGACGCGGGCCCGTGAGGTCGGAGGCCTTGGCTCAGACTCCCGTCTCACCACCCACAAGCACAGAGACGTCGTCTCCCCGAGCCTTGAGAAGTGGGCAGAACAAAAGCACCTGCCCTGCAGGGCGCGGTGAGGGGCTCGTGTGAGCACAGCCGGCACTGCATGACATCAGCCGCCAGCCTGAACACACCAGCCTTCCGGGCAAGACCACTGAACACTTCTAGAAAATAACAGTTATAAGCTGTAGAAAAACAAAGGCCTCTTAAGGATAAATTTAAAAGGAATCCTTTCAAGGTAGTTTTGCAAAACTGGAGTCACGGCCACAAAGAGGTGTCCGTGGGGCCTGGACACGATGCCATCACGGCCACAGCACACACGTGTCACTGCTGTAACACGGGACAAAGGCACCGTCCACTCAGCCCATGCTAACAACTGGCTCCCAGGCCCCTGCTGGACAGTTTAGTCAGGTTGACTCTGAAGAAGAAAGGTTAGAACAAAAGGAGGAAACTCCCTCTTTTTAAATATTGGTTCTACAGAAGCCAGAAGGGATAACGTGCACATCACGGACACTGCTGCTGCACCTGACCTGTAACACATGCCTCGTGTGACATGAAACCAGGCCATAAGGAGAGTCAGCAAGACACATGGCTTCATACGCAAGCAAGACCTTACAACTCAACTGACGTGGAAAGAATCCCTTAATTTAAAGACATACCTCTCCAACGGCATCATGAGAAGACTACTTACATGGAACCATGGGAAGAGCTTCTCTGTCTGTAGGCAGCCCTGTAAACAGGTTAAAAAAGTTATTATAACTGGAAATCATAGGTAGAAAATAACCCAAAGAATGATCTATCATCTTAGATATCAAGTCTTATCAAACTAAATAAATTTTTAAAAGAATGTAGTCATAAATCAGTTATTTGGAAGGAGAAAGGCAGTCTCCAAGAGAAAAAATTCCATGAAAGGTGGTTAGATTCTAAACGGCGTCTGGAACTTAAAAGATACCAATAAACGCTCAGAGCCCAGGCTCCCCTGAACCCTGGCCCACGGTCCTAAACCTGATGGAAGTCTAGGGCAGCGTTGACCCCCAGACCCCTTTAAGTCTGTGGGAAGCAGTAAGGAGAAGCCCACGATGAGGTGTAGGTAGGACCCCCCACCCAGATGCCCACCCACATGGTCTCAGTTCCAAGTCTGAAGAGTGCTCTGCCCAGACAGCAGGACCTCCGAGCCCGGCCTGTGCAGACTCTACGGGCAGGTAAATAGCTCTGCCCGAGCCTCCTCCAGGCAACCCAGAGGCGTCTGTCCAGTGAGGACTGAAGACCAGGCAAACGTTTGACACATCCACTTCCAGCCATGACAGAAGAGGAGGAACCAGAAGAGGAGGAACTCTCCAGCCTCAAACAATGAAGAACCAGCCAAAAGACATGAGACAAGGGTGTTCAGACGTGGGACAACAGGGAGCACAGGACAGTGACTCCGAGGGAGGAAACGCATGTGATGCATCCTGGTTGCCCAGCCTACAGCTCTGGGAGGGTTATGAGGCCACAGTGCAGGAAGGGGGAACCTAGGCAAACCTGGGGGAGTCCTGAGATGAGGAAACAGCTGAGGTTCAAGGAGGCAACAGCAGCGAGAATCAGCAGGGCAGAGGACCAGAAAGGAGAGAGCTGAGAAACGCTCCAGAGACGGGTGGGGGTTCGCTTGGGTCGTTGCCAGGACACTGACCAGCGCGTATGCCTGAGGCCAGGGAAGGCGCAGCAGTGAGAAGCAGGACAAAGGATCGCTGTGACTGCCGCAGCTCCAGGAACGGACCACACTCCCAACAGCCAGACTAGGGAACCTGTGACACGGGGGCCACTGGGCTTGGCACTTGGAAGAGCACAGCCCCGGTGGCAGGGGCACATGAGCACCAGACTAAACTAGGTACAGCCTAACAGTGCTCAACAAGCCACTGAAGGGTCTAAACTGTCCAAGTAACAAATACATTTGAAGAGGAAAGTTTAAAATATTTAAAAGGATACAGAGCCCCACAATATACAATCATGATGTCTTTCATTCATTTAAAAAATACCATGGATGCAAAGAAGCATGAGAATATATCTCATAATGAGGATAGTTGATCAGTAAGAAAAAGAACCAGAAAATTACCCAAGGAAATAATTAGCACATACGGTCCTTAAAACAGCCATTATAAACACATTGTATATGTTCCAGAAGATAGAGGAAAGCATAACATGTAGGAGAGACATGAAGAGCATTTTTAAAAAGACCCAAAGCAAACACCTAGAGATGAAAAATAGATCTGAGATGAAAAATACACTAGGTGGCATTAACATCATATCACACTAGAGAAGGAAAGATTAGTCAATGTGCAGACAAAGCAACCCGTGCAGACAGAAATGGTCTCAAATGAAACACAGGGAAAGACTCCCTCTTCCCTAAAAACACAGAAATATTTGTGTAATTTAAAACTCAGGGGGGAAGAACAGGATGGGACAAAAATGTATTTAAAGAAATAATGACAAAAAAATTTCAAAAATTGATGAAAATTATGAACCCATAAAGCCAAGAAGGTCAACAATCCCCAAGCAAAAGAAAACATGAAGAAAATCAAATCAAGTTACATCGTAATCAACTTACCCAAAGAGGAAATCTTAGAAGCAGCCAGAGAAAAAAGAACATTACGTACAGAGGGACAAACACAGACGTGGCGGACAAGGACTTCCCAGAAACAATGCAAGCCAGAAGTCAATGGGATGACATCTCTAAAGTAATGAAGGAAAAACTGTCAACCTGAAATACCATGAACAGTGAAAACAACTTTCAAATACAAAGACAAAATGAAGACTTTCTCTAATAAACAAAAGCTAAAATAATTCACCACCGACCCTTCTGAACTACAAGTAATATTAAAGTAAGTCCGTCATACAAAAGAAAAATGATATCAGAAGGAAATCTAGATCTATAAAAAGAAATGAAAAGCACTGGGAACAAAATTCATGAATAAATATGAGCCTTTTTTCTTAATTTGTAAGATTGTTTTAAAAGATAATGGACTATTTAAAGCAAAAATAATGACGATGTATTGTGGGGTTTATAGCAGTGTAGAAGTAAAATGGCATGACATAGTAACATAAAGGCCACGAGAAGTGAGATGGCAGATTTTAGGTTTTATACTATAAGTGAACTAGTATAATATTAATTGAAGACAGACAGTGATAACTTAAGGATATATGCAACGAATCCCAAAGCAACTTCTAAAAACAAAGTGATATAGCTAATAAGTTAGTAAAGGTGATGAAAGTGATCATAAATAGTAGTCAACCCAAAATAAGTCAAAAAAAAAAAAAAAGAGGATCTTATAGCAAATGGGACAAGTAGAAAACCAATAGCAAAATGATAGATTTAAATTCAATCATATCAATAATCATATTAAGTATAAGTGGTCTAAAACAACCTAATGAGAATAGAGATTTTTAAGACTGGATGAAAAACAGGACCTCACTATACAATATTTATAAGAAACCCACTTTAAAAATAAATATACAAATAGATTAAAATAAAAGGGATGGAAAAAGATGTACCATGCTAACCTTGATCAAAAGAAAGTTGGAATGGCTATATTAACATCAGAAAAAGTAGATGTCGGTGCAAAGATTATTATCAGAAGTATATAAAAAAAGGCATTACATACTAATAAAGAGGTCAAAACAACTAGACAGAAGGTCAGTAAAAGCTATAGGGAACTCAAACAACACTGTCACCCAGCTTCACATAACTGACATTTCTAGGGCACTCCATAAATAACAACACAATATACATTCAAGTGTTGGTGAGGACATGGAGAAATAAGCACCTTCATATTATTACTGGTGAGAATGTAAAACTGTACAGCCTCTGTGGAAAACAGTTTGCCAGTTCCTCACAAAGCAAAACACAGAATTATCATATGACTTGGCAATTCCACTCTTAGGTATACATCCAAAAGAACTGAAAAGGGAGAATCAAACAGATATTGTTCATAGCATCATTATTCACAATAGCCAAAATGCGGAAACAACCCAAATGTCCATCAATGAATGAATGGATAAACTAATTGTAATATGTCCAAACAATGGAATATTCTGTGGCCATAAAAAGCAGTGAAGTGCTGATACATGCTATAACTCAGATGAACCTTGAAAACATCATGCTCAAAGAAAGAAGCCAGACATAAAAGGTCACATATTGTATGATCCCGTTTCCATGAAATACCCAGAATAGGTAAATCCAGAGATAGAAAGCAGATTAGTGGTGTCCAGATGATGAGGAAAGGGCAATATGGAGAGGGATTACTTAGTGGGTGTGGGGTGTTTCTCTGGGCTGATGAAAAAGTCTCAGACTTTGAAAAGTCTAAAACTGGGTGGTGGTTGCACAACACTGTTGAATTCACTGAATGTCACTGAATTGTACACTTTAAAATGATTAATTGTGTAGTATGTGAATTTCACTTCAGTAAAAAGAAAATAAATAATATAATATAATATAATAAGGGAATGTTAGGAACTATTGCATGCCAATAAATTTAACAACTTAAATGGAATTCTTAGAACAATAAAGCTATCAAAACTCACTCAAGGAAAACCAGATAACTCTAAATGTATTCAAGTTAAAAACCTCCCCACCAAAAAAAAGAGCCAATCCAGATGGCTTCAATGGAAGAAACACTCAAGGAAGAAATAATACCAATTTCTTAGTAACTTGTCCTGAAAATTGAATATAAGAGAACACTTTCCAAATCCTTCTATGAGACAAGAATTAACCTGATACCAAAACCAAAAAAAGACACTACAGGTAAACACGCCAATACTCCTCATAAATACAGAGGCAAAAACTCTTAAATTTTAGCATATCCAATCATACAATATAAAAAAAAATACATCATGACAAAGTGGATTTCAATCCAGAAAAGCAATTGATTTTATACTAAAAAAAAAAAAAATCAAGATACAGCCAACCTCATTTCATTGCACTTCACTTTATTGCGCTTCACAGATATTGTGTTGTTTACAAATTCAAGGTCTGTGCAACCCTGCATTAAGTAAGTCTATCAGTGCCATTTTTGCAATAGCATTTGCTCACTTAATGTGTCTATGTCACATTTTGGTAATTCTTGCAATATTTCAAACCCTCCACCAGCATAAAGATTACAACTCGCTGAAGGTTCAGATGATGATTAGCATTTTCTAGCAATAAAATATTTTTAAATTAAGGTATCATTGCTTTCTAGACAGAATGCTATTGCACACTTAATAGCCTAAAGTATAGTATAAACATAACTTTTATATGCACTGGGAAACAGAAACAATTCATGTGACTCGCTTTATTTCAATATTTGCTTTATTTCTGTGGTCTGAACCCAAACCCACAGTATCTCTGAGGTATGCCTGAGACCATTTATACGCGTGGACCATATAGACAGAAAAAAAGAAAAACTATATAATGATCTCAAAAGATACAGAAAAAGCATTTGACAAAATTCAATACCACTCATGAAAAACAATCCTCACCAAACTTGGAATATAAGAGCACTTTTTGAACCTGATAAAGGACCTCTAGTAAAAACCTACACCTAACGTCACACATATGGGTAAAAGACTGAATGCTTTCCCCTAAGATCAGGGACAAAGCAAGGATGTCCCCTCTTAGCACTTCTGTCCAACCAGATGTCAATTGCACCAAGCTGATCTATCAATTCAATGCAATCTCAATCTAAATCAGAGTAGGCTAAAACAAAGAAAACAAAACAGCCAAAACAACTTTGAAAAAGAACAAAGTAGGAGAAGTTATTCCAAGATTTATTATAAAGCTACAGTCATAAAGATAAATAAATTGATCAAAGGAACAGAATAGCAAGTCCAGAAATAGTCCGCATGTTGTTAACCATGTTTTGTTTTGCTTTTGAACTTTTCGTGCTCTTGTGCTTTCACATCTGGGCCTTGCTGATTCAGGAGGAGCAGCCCTTCCAGAGTTAGCCAATTTCTAGAGGTAGGATAAACAACTCACCCTGGGGGCACCTTTCAAATACAAACCATCCAATTCAGAGCCCACACCCCAACCACCTCCTCTGTGGGGCCCTCACTCTCTGGGCCACTATCCACCCGACCTAATCACCCTAGGGTCAGGTACCAGACATCATGCCCATGGGCCTGCTGAAATTATTCAAACTAGCCAATCTTAAGTCTGCTGACCCTGCCTCACCTATTCTCTGACTCCTGACTGACCCTGGTGCTTCCCCATGTGGCCCTGAATGCCCCACCCTGCCTCCTGTTTCTAGGAGTATAAAGATCTGTGAGTATAAACTTCTTCCTTCATGCCAGTCATTTCCATATCTGCCTGTCTTACCGTTCCTGATTAAGTCAAATTCCAGGTTCCCTTAAAACACACAGATATATGGTCAATTGACTTCTGACAAAGGTTCCAAGGCAACTGAAGGGGTAAAGATATTCTTTTTAATAAATGGTGCTAGAACAACTAGATACCATATACAAAAAAGAAAAGGAAAAAAAAAGGACTTTGACATTTTCTTCACATCCTATACAAAATTAATTCAAAATATATCATAGACTTAAATGTAACAGCCAAAATATAAAACTTCCAAAAGAAAGAATAAGAGAAATGAGAATAAAAATCTTACAGACCTCCAGTTTTACAAAGAATTCTTGAGTATGATACAAAAGGCATGATGTATAAAAGAAAAAAACTGATAAGTGGGATGTCATGAAAATTTCAAACCTCTGATCTTCAAAATATACATAAAAATGAGAAGTCAAGCTACAAACTAGGAGAAAATATTTGCAAAACATGTACTCCATTAAGGACTGTCCAGAATATATAAAGAACTCTCGAACTCAACAAGAAAACAACCTAATTTTTTAAATGGGCAAAATGTTTGCTCAAATCCTTCACCAAAGAAAGCATGTTGATGGCAAATAAGCACATGAAAAGGTAGGCTGGTGGGAAAAGAGGAAAGTATGTCATCCAGACCAGCCAGAACCCAGCACAGGAGTGGAGCATGCATGCAGGTCACATGGAGATACTCTTCCAAATCCTGACTGTCAAGATGGAAGAAATCTAAAGAGAGACAAACTTCCCAGAGGGAGGCAGTGCACCAGGGACAGGAAGCCCAGGTTGGATCAAGTGCGCCCAGCAGCTTTCAATGCACAGAGGGGAGGAAGCACAGGGCCCCGGGAAAGTGAGCGGGGTGGGCACTGCCAAGGCCTCAGAGTGCACAGCAGGGGCTGGGGCAAGAGCACTGGACCGCCTCCGGCAGCTCCAGCCACAGGCTCCTCCCCACCGACTACACTCACTTCCCCAGGTGAATCTACGCAGTCTATAGCCTCAAACACTCTTTCTCCTCTTAATGATGACTCGAGGTAGTGCTGGTGGTCTCACACCGGGACACCCTTGGAACTGCAGATCCTCAGGATCTGCTCACGGTCCCAGTTTTTGCTAAATGGGAACGCACACCATGACAGATCTCAATAAAGGAAGAAGAGCGAATGCCACTGCTTTTACCCAAAACTAAATAGGCCATAGCAAAGATCTGACTTCAAGAGGACCAAATTTCCCCAGACTGGGGGATGGAGTGTCTCATTAACTCACCCCCTGCAACAGAGCACTTTCAGAGTCCTGCAGTGCCAACAAGAAGTCGGGGTAACTAGAGTTTAAAAGAGCTTCTGCGGGGAGGACGGGCAAGGATGATTCAGCTTCATTCCTATCACAGAATCCACCAATTCAATTACCATTTCTAAGTAATTACACTCCTGGTGATGGTCTCAGCAGAAAAGAGAAGGAGGCAGCCAGGGCTTGAACTTCTTTACTCCTCCACATCAAAAACTAGCATCTCAAGGCCAATGCATGGTGGTGACATGATCATCAAGGAACGCAGAGGCCAAGAGCCCGAGAGCCCCTTGCCTGCCCTCTGGCCTCGCATCATCCTGCATGCCGTGCCAGGCGTGCTCCCTGGCCTGCGAGAGCAGGTTTTCACCCGTCCCCACACCCGACTGCAAATTTCCTCCGCTTTGAAGTTCAGTGTCATGCTCACAGCAGCCACCCACGTCCCGGGATGAGGTAAGTTTTTGTTTCATTTTCCTATTTACGATAGCTCACACTCGATGTATATGAATACAGATGTGCACACCCATGTTTCAGTCTTTTTAAGTTATGCTGATGGGCTTTATTCACTACCAACTTGCAAGAATTGACAAAAGGATTTTGTTTCAATCTCAGTACAGGGACTTATTAAATTAAAATTTTAAACATTGTTATTTTTACTCTCTCAGTTTTCTGAGTGGGTCACTCTCATTACCAGAATCAGACACAAGAAATCTGCTTGGCCTTTCACCAGGGTATTGAAGTTGCCTAAAGTACATCTACTAGACTTTCTAGACAACTCCCTGAATACAAGCGTTTGACTCAGTGGTAGAGAGTCAGTTGTGCACGCCCCTGCCCTGGACCTCCCCGGGAGTGCAGGTGCTGAGCAACAGCAGGTCCTGGCAGGGACAGAAGCCATGTGCTCAGCCCTGCTCTTTACGACAACAATTTTAGATCCTCGCAGGACATGTGCTTATTCTCTGTGCAGAAAATTTAGGAAGTGCAGAAAAGCACAAGAGACATATTTAAAAGTACTTCCAATTCCCAGACAGAAGCACTGACAGCAGTAGAGTATATTTTCTCCTGGTAGTTTCTCATTGTAACATGCATTTACATATACTTCTTTAAAAATGAGACAGATTACATATGTTTTCAGAACAACGTACTATATTTGTCTGTAATATTTGCAGAAAATGTTCATAACAGCTTGTTTTAGCTTTTAATACTGTTTACTGATATTCAAAGAAACGTGTCTATGAAAATCAAACTTATCTATTATTTGAAATTACTTGCGTTGCTTTTATGCTTAGAATGATGTTTCTGCATATAAAAGATCAGACTAATTTTCACATAATTCTTCTCTAATATAAAAAATCTTATTTCTCCTATGACTATAAAAGCAGTGTATGTTCATTTAGGAAAATTTAGAAAATTCAGAAATGTGTGAAATCAGGTTTCAGCTGTGATCCCAGTTCTCAGAAATAGACACCATAAACCTTTGGTTGTACCTCCTTGAGGCCTTTAAAATACACACACACACACACACACACACACACACACACACACACACCCCTATATTTCATATCAAATACGCTGTTTTTACCTGTGTTTTGACCTCATATTCTGGGCTCATTTTTCCATGTCATGAATCATTCCTATAAACACTAATTGCTACCTAATACTCTACTATGTGTAGAAGTACAATAACTGATTTACTAAATCATCTATTATTGGGCATTTGGGGTGCTTCCAATTGTTAATTATTTAAATTAATGATGTAATGAACATCCTCTGTACATAAATGTAATGCTTATCTGATTGTTTCCTGAAGATAAGTGCTAAAGAGCAGCATTTTAAGCCAGGTGCCTAAATGTTTTTAAAGCTTGTGATACACACAAGGACAAAGGGCCCTCCAGAAACTGTCGCCCTTCAGTCACTTTCTGAGACACAAAATACTGACGTCTCAGAGTCTAGTCTCTGTGATTCCTTGCCAAAACTCCTTTGTATAAACCTTCTCAAGATATATGCCGACAGGACGGTCAGAGAATGATGTGTACGCGTTTGTCCACTAATAGGGAGGTTTGGCACCTTTTCGTGGTTGTTGGTATCTGTGTCCCTTTTGTAAACCACCTACTCAGTAGTCACCAGCAAAGCATCTAGATGAGAGTCAATGGAACACATGGGGATCATAAAAAAGGACACGTAACTAATTTACGGCCAAAGAGTCAACAAATTTAAGTAAATATATTGTAGAAAATAAGAAATTCAGGTGTTTTAAATATTAGAATTAAAATTTTTAATGACCTAATAGTAATCGAATTAAATTGGGAAGGAATCAATGTGAACTCAGGGCCACCACAAATACTTATGTGTAGCCCTGGAGTCAAGATTTTAGCCTCTAACACTACTTTCCACAAAAAGAAAAAAAAAATTCTTTGCTGTTTGTTTCTATGACTTGAGGCAGAAGATAGCAGAGGGCCTGAAACTGACAAATGACTCAAGAAAAAATAGAAAATCTGAATAGAGATAGATATAGATATAGACAATATAGTATAGATGATACACAGGTAGACATTTCAATGGAAGAGAAGTAAGAATCTAGAAGAGGGAAGTTTATAGCTATACAAGCCTACCCCAAGAAGCAAGAAAAATCTGAAATAAACAACCTATCCTTATACCTAAAGGAAATAGGAAAAGAAGAACAAACATAATTCAAAGTTATTAGAAGGAAAGAAATAATAAAGCTCAGAGCTGAAATAAATGAAGTAGAGACAAAAAAAAAAAAAAGATCAATGAAACTAAGAGCTGGTTCTTTGAAAAGATAAACATAATTGATAAACTTTTAGCCAGACTCATCAAGAAAAAAAGAGAGAAGGGTCCAAATGCATAAGATCAGAAATGAAACTAGAGAAGTTACAACTAACACCACAGAAATACAAAGGATCCCAAGAGACTACTATGGTCAACTAAGTGCCAATAAAATGGACGACCTAGAAGAAATTGACTAATTCCTAGAAACGTGCACTCTCCCAAGGCTGAACCGGGAAAATATGAGCAGGCCAATTTCCATTCATGAAACTGAATCAGCAATTTAGAGAAACTCCCAACAAACAGAAGTCTGGGCTAGACAACTTCACAGGTGGATTTCCCAAACACTTAGAGAAGAGCTAACACCTATCATTCTCAACCAATTCCAAAAAATTGCAGAGGAAGGAACACTTCCAAACTCATTCAATGAAGCCAGTATCACCCTGATACCAAAAGCAGACAAAGACATCACCAAAAAAGAAAATTACAGGCCAATATCACTGATGGACACAGATGCAAAATCCTCAACAAAATATTAGCAAACCAAATTCAACAATGCATTAAAAGGATCATACACCATGATCAAGTGGGATATACCCCAGGGATGCAAAGATGGCTTAATATCCATAACCAATCAATGTGATACACCACATCAACAAATTGAAGAATAAGAATCACATGATCATCTCAATAGATGCAGAAAAAGCTTTTGACAAAACTCAACATCCAATTATGATAAAAACTCTCTACAAAGTGGGTAGAGAGGGAACATATCTCAACGTAATAAAGGTCATATATGACAAACCCACAGCTAACATACTCAACAATGAAAAGCTGAAAGCATTTGCTCTAAGATCAGGAACAAGACAAGAATCCCATTCTCACCACTTTTATTCAACATAATATTGGAAGTGCTAGCCACAGCAATCAGACAAGAAAAAAAAATCAAAGGAATCCAAACTGGAAAGGGAAAAGTTAACTCTGTTACTGTTTGCAGATGATATAATGTTATACATAGAAAATCCTAAAGATGCCACCAAAAAACTACTAGAATTCAAGAATGAATTCAGTAAAGTTTCAGAATACAAATATACAGAAGTCTGTTGTGTTTCTATACACTAACAATGAACTATCAGAAAGAGAAATTAAGAAAACAACCATATTTACAATCAAATCAAAAAGAATAAAATACCTAGGAATAAATCTAAGGAGGTAACTGACCTGTACTCAGACAACTATGACACTGATGAAAGAAACTGAAGATGACACAAACAGATGGAAAGATATACAGTGCTTATGGGTTGGAAGAATTAGTATTGTTAAAATGACCATGCTACCCAAGGCAATCTACAGATTCAATGCATTGCCTGTCAAAATATCAATGGCATTTTTCACTGAACTAGAGCAAATAATCCTAACATTTGTATGGGAACACAAAAGATCCCGAATAGCCAAAGCAGTCTGAAGAAAGAAAAACAGAACTGGGAGTAGCATGCTTCCTGATTTCAGACTATACTTCAAAGCTACAGTAATCAAAACAGTATGGTACTGGCACAAAAATAGACATAAATATCAATGAAACAGAACAGAGAGCCCAGAAATGAACCCACACTCACAGGGCAATTACTCTATGACAAAGAAGACAGAATATATTGTACAATGGGGAAATGACAGTCTCTTCAACAAATGGTGTTGGGAAAACTGGACAGCTACATGCAAAAGAAACAAACTGGACTACTCTCTCATACCATGCACAAAAATAAATTCAAAATGGATTAAAGACTTAAATGTAAGACCTGAGACCATAAAACTTCTAGAATAAAACAGGCAGTACACTCTTTTACATCATCTTAGTAATGTTTTTTTGGATATGTCTCCTCAGGCAAGGAAAACAAAAGCAAAAATAAACAAATGGGACTACATCAGACTAAAAAGCTTTTGCACAGTGGAGGAAACTATCAACAAAGTGAAAAGGTCACCTACTGAATAGGAGAAGATATCTGCAAATGATATTAGTATGTCTGATAAGGGGCTAATATCCAAAATAGATAAGGAACTCATACAACTCAACATCAAAAAAACTCCAAACAACCTGATTAAAAATTGGGCAGAGTTTCTGAATAGACAATTTTCCAAAGAAGACATACAGATGGCCAACAGGCACATGAAAATATGCTCAACATCACTCATCACCAGAAAATCAAAACCACAATGAGATATCACCTCATATCTGTCAGAATGGCCATTATTAAAAAGACAACAAATATCAAGTTGGCGAGGATGTGGAGAAAAAGAAACCCAAGTACATTGTTGGTGGGAATGTAAATTGGTGCAGCTACTGTGGAAAACAGTATGGAGGTTCCTCAGAAAATCTGAAATAGAACTACCATATGATCCAGCAATTCCACTCCTGGGTATTTATCCAAAGAAAACAAACTCACTAATTAGAAAAGATATATGCATCCCACATTCATTGCAGCATTATTTACAATAGCCAAGGTATGGAAGCAGCCTAAGTGCCCATCAATAGATGAATGGATAAGGAAGATGTGGTGTATATACACAATGGAATATTATTCAATCATAAAAAAGAATGAAATCTTGCTGTTTGTGACAGCATTGACAGACCTAGAGGGTATTATGCTAAGTTTAAAAAGTCAGACAGAGAAAGACAAATATTGTATGATTTCATTTATATGTGGAATCTCAAAAAATGAAATAATTGAACAAACAAACAGAAACAAAATTATAGATACAGAGAACAAACAGGTGGTTGCCAGAGGGGAGGAGGGTAAGGAGAGGAGAGAAATAGGTGAGGAAGATTAAGAGGTACAAACTTCCAGTTGCAAAATAAATGTCACAGATATGAAATGTACAGTGTGGGGAATATAGTCAATAATTATGTATATCTTTGTATGGTAACATATCATAACTAGATTTATTATGGTAATCATTTTGAAATGTATAGAAATATAGAGTCACTATGTTGTGTAACAGGAATTAACATAGTGCTGTAGGTCAATTATATTTCAAAAACAAACTCATAGAAAAAGAGATCAGATTTGTGATTACCAGAGTCAGGGGATGGGGAGGGAGAATTGCATGAAGGCAGTCAAAAGATACAAACTTCGGGGGGTGGGATGAACTGGGCGATTGGGATTGACATATATACACTACTGACACTCTGTATAAAACAGATAACTAATGAGAACATACTGTATAGCACAGGGAACTCTACTCAACAATCTGTGGTACCTAAATGGGAAGGAAATCCAAAAAAGAGGGGACATAGGTATATATATATAGCTGATTCACTTTGCTGTACAGCAGAAACTAGCACAACATTGTTAAGCAACTATACTCCAGTGAAAATTAATTTTTAAAAAAAATACAAACTTCTAATTATAAGATAAATAATTACTAGGGATGTAATGTACAACATGATAAATATAATTAACAGTGATGTATGTTATATATGAAAGTTGTTGAGAGTAAATCCTAAGAGTTCTAATCAGAAGGAAAAAAATTTTTTTATTTCTTAAATTTTGTATCTATATGAAATGATGGATGTTCACTAAACTTATTGTGATAATTATTTCATGATGTATGTAAGTCAAATCATTATGCTGTATACCTTAAACTTGCACAGAACTGTATGCCAATTTTATCTCAATAAAACTGGAAGAACAATAAATAAATAATAAACATTTTAAATAAATATTAAAAAATTGCAAATCACACACACAAAAAAGAAAAAGAAATTGGACTTGATCAAAATTAAAAAGTTTTGTGCTTCAAAGCAGTCTATAAATAAAGAAAGGGAAAATACAAGCCACAAAATGGGAGAAAATTTCTACAAATCTGATAAGGGACTAGCATCCAGAATATATAAAGAATTCTTACAACTCAACAATAAAAAAGACACGTAACTCAATTAAACAATGGGCAAAGGATTTGAATATACATTTCCCCAGAGAATATATATAAATGGCCAATAAGCAAGTGAAAAGATTTGAAACATCATTAGTCATTAGGGTAACACAAATCAAAATCACAATGATATACCACGTCACACCTACCGGAATGGCTACAATCAAAAAGACTGACCATAACAAGTGTTAGTGAGGATATGCAGAAATTGGGACCCTCATGCAATGTTGGTGGGAATGCAAAATGGTGGAGCCATTCTGGAAAACACTCTGGCAGCTTGTCAAAAAGTTAAATATATTGTTGCCCTGTGACTCAGCAATTTCACTCCTTACTTAAGAGAATTAAAAATATATATTCATACAAAAACCTGTACATCAAGTTCATAAGAGCATTATTCACAAAAGCTACGAAACAGAAACAAGCCCGATCCATCAGTGGACGGAAGGATGAACAAAATGCTCTACCCATAGAATGGAATATAATTCAGCCATAAAGAGGAATAAAGTACTAATACACGCTACAACATAGATGAACCTTGGAAATATTATGCTAAGTGAAAAAGTCCAGACATAAAATATCACGCACTGTATGACTCCATTTATATGAACTGCCCAGAACGGGCAAATCCATAGAGACAGAAAGTAGATTAATGGTATTGAGGCACTGGGGAAGGGAGAATGGGAGGTGACTGCTAATGGGTACGAGGTTTCTTTTTGGGTTGTAGAAAATGTTCTGAAATTAGACAGTGGTGATAGTTGCACAGCTCTGTGGATACACCGAAAACCACTCAATTATCCACTCTAATGAAGTGAATTTTATGGTATGTGAATTAAATCTAAAATCAAAAAATAAACATAATGGGCGTCTATGTACTTACCATGAAGAATAAAGAGTTGTCAACATTTTGCTTTATTTGCTTCAGATCTCTATTTAAAATGAAACACAATCTAAAGATGACACATCATCATTCACATTCAGGTGTTTATACCTTTACTGGCTATGTAAATATCCAGAAACAAAGATACCATACAACACCCATACTTTTATAGCTTGGTTTTTCACAGTCAACATTGTTACTGAGATTTATGCATCCTGATATACAAAGATCTAACTCATTCATTTTAATGCTGAATAACTTTTGACTGTGTGAACAAAACAAATGTCTGGGTCCACTTACTGAGGCCAATTAGGTAGTTTCCACTGTTTTGTTACTACAAACACTGTAGGACCACATCCTCAGGTACTCGTGACATCTTCTAGAGCAAATGCTGAAAATGGCATTGGTGGGTCATATTGTGTGCACATTTTCAACTTTACTAATGTAACCAAATTGGTCTCCAAAGTGGTTATACCAACCTGTACTCTCAAGAGCAAGGTGTAAGAGTTCCCATTTACCCACAGCCCACCGATACTTATTAATTGACTTCATGCTTGCAGATCAGATGAATAAGAAATGTTCTCGGACTTCCCTGGTGGTGCAGTGGTTGAGAGTCCGCCTGCCGATGCAGGGAACACGGGTTCGTGACCCGGCGCGGTAGGATCCCACATGCCGGGGGGCGGCTGGGCCCATGAGCCATGGCCGCTGGGCCTGCGCATCCGGAGGCTGTGCTCCGCAACGGGAGAGGCCACAACAGTGAGAGGCCCGCGTACCGCAAAAAAAAAAAAAAAAAAAAAAAGGTCTCTCATTGTTTTAATTCGTATTTCATGGATTACTAGAAAAATCAGTTTTCATACATTTATAACCTTTATGATTTCCTCATTTTGAATTTTTATAGCCTTTATCCATTGTATGCTTTTTCTTTCTAGATCTTTGATATTAATCCTTTTCAAGTTATATGACTTTCAAATGTATCCTCCTGCCTGTAGTGTGTCTTTTCACTCTATAAATATCTTCTACCATACAGATGATTTCTCTATTTCATATAGACAAATAAACCAGTCTTTTTCCTTACAGTTGGTGCTTGGTTTAAGAAATTCGTCTTCACCCAGATGTCAAAGATAATCTTCTGTCTTCTATACATTTTAGTTCTGCTTTTCACACTCAGGATTTGATTCCGTCTAGAATTCAGTCTCATATATGAAGCATGAGGTATGGATCTAATTTTATCTTTACATATAGGCAGAAGATTATCCCAGCAATACTTATGAAACGATCCATCCTCTGCCCATGGACTTGTAATGCAACCTCCGGCATTATGAATTCCTCTGGGTGTGGGCGTGTGGGGGAGTGTGGACGCGGGTGGGTGTGGGTGTAGCTGGGTGTGTGGGTGTGTGGGTATGTGTAGGTAGGTGGGTAGGTGTGGGTGCATGTGAGTGTGTGTGGAGGGGGGTTGTGAGTGTGTTCCCAACTCTGGTGCACTGGCATAGTTGCCTATCCCTGGTCTAATAATGCAGATCCTAAATGTTACACCTTTATAATAAGCTTTAACATCTGAAAGGGTTAAGTCCCTCTTATTTTTCTTCAAAAGTAATTAGTATTTTGGCTCCTCACTCTTTACCCTTAGTTTAGAGTCAGCATTTCAAAACTCATGAGAAGCCCTGTCAGGTTTTGCAGTTAATTGACAAATGTCATTTTAAAATACTGATTATTCACATTATTAACAAGATAGAGCTAACATTGTTTATTTATGCCTTCTCTTTTCATTTTTTTTAACAACTTTATTGGAGTATAATTGCTTTACAATGGTGTGTTAGTTTCTGCTTTATAACAAAGTGAATCAGTTATACATATACATATGTTCCCATATCTCTTCCCTCTTGCGTCTCCCTCCCTCCCACCCTCCCTATCTCACCCCTCTAGGTGGTCACAAAGCACCGAGCTGATCTCCCTGTGCTATGCAGACCTAATGAAACTTAAAAGCTTTTGCACAGCAAAGGAAACCATAAACAAGACCAAAAGACAACCCTCAGAATGGGAGAAAATATTTGCAAATGAAGCAACTGACAAAGGATTAATCTCCAAAATTTACAAGCAGCTTATGCAGCTCAATAACAAAAAAACCAAATAACCCAATCCAAAAATGGGCAGAAGACTTAAACAGACATTTCTCTTTTCATTTTTTGATCAATCTTACCAAGGGTTCGAAAATTTGTTTTTCTTTACAAACAGCCAGTTTTTTATTTTATTACTTATACTTTTCTTTGTTTCAAAAATTTCTGTTCTTACTGCTATAATTTCCTTCCTTCTACTTTCTTTTGCTCTCCTAACTTAACTTGGACACTTATTTGATCAATTTTGAGCCTTTAATCTTTTCAAACACATAACCCGCAGGATGTACATTTCTCTCAAAGTACTGCCACATGCTACAAGCCTTAATTTACATCGCTGGAGTCAGTCAAGCTGAATATTCCCATTGTCATTTCCACTTTAATCTGAACGATTTTTAGAGTTTCTTAAATGTCAAATATATAAACTTTCTTTCTCTGTGCTTTTATTTTATTTTATTTTATTTTTCTCTGTGCTTTTATAATTGAACTCTGACTTAGCTTCATTTGGTCAGAGAACATAGCCTGAAAGAATGTGAGACTTACTTTGTGACCAAATACAAAGTCGGATTTTGAAAATGCTTCACATGTATCGAGAACTTACATATTCCATAATGGCTGCATTTTTTTATATGACCAAGTGATAGAGCTTGTTCAAATCTTCTATTTATGTGTTTGTATTGGATCTAGCAATTCCTGAGAAAGGAACATTAAAGTAGCCTATATGATTGCAGATTTATCAATTTACCCTTGCAAATCAGACAATTTTTCTATATAATCTGAGTTTTAGTTATTACAAATATATAAATTTAGAATCATTCTGTCTTTATCAGAATGATAAATGATCTTTTTAATCTTATATTAAAAAACTTTCTGTCTTTACATGAGTTCATCTGACACTAACAGTCGATACCAGTTTTCGGTGCCTAGTATATTTACATTACATAAATTATCAAACTCTCTCCCAGATGATATTATTAAAAGCATTTGAGTGGATTTTGTATTGTATCACTTAAATCCAATCTTAAGAGCCTCATGTCCTCATCAACTCGCTGGGCACCCACCCTAAAACACAGGATTTCCTGGAGGACTGGATGTGGGTTTGAGATAAGAAGTGAAGTCAGGGTGGCTCCAAGGCTTCAGCTCCAGCAACGAGACGTCGGGGCTGTGGTGGAAGCTCAAGAGCTCAGCTTTGGACACGTGAAGTCTGAGATGCTCACAAGCCTCTTGCAAGTGGAGACGTCAAAGAGGCAGAGACAAACTAGCCCAAGGGTGACGGGGAAGCCTCGGTGCGCATTGTCAGAACAGAGAGCAGGTGAGACCCCAAAGGAGTGAGGGAAGTGGGGGCACCATCAGTCCCACGGAAGAGACTCAAGACACACAAGCGAGGGCAGCGCATTTCCGACAGGTGTGGAGGCCACCAGCCCTTCGGGGAAAAGATAAAGCAAGATGGCAAAACATGATACATTTACACCCTCCCAACCCCAAAACTGAGACACCATACAAACACAGTTGAAGTTTAACCATGTGGCCCTGGGCACGTCCCACCTGCAGCTGTCCTGGCAACAGGCCCCCTTCCCCAAGTGAACAAGGAGCACATAACACACAAAGGAAGAAAACAGAAATCTGGACGGAGCCAGGACAGTGGGCTTGGGAGGGGTTAAAGAATCAGATTGTGAAGAAAAGCATCTGCATATGACGACAGGGCGCCCAGGAGAACCCTGGGCTGAGCTGGCTCAAGGGCTTCTGCTGCCAGGTCATGTGGATCAGAAGTCACATGGCTGCCCATCTTTAGTGCCATTCTCACTGCCACTGTCATCTCTAAGAGACCACCACCTAGGTAATACACATCCTCACCCCAAGGGCCCCTCATGAGAGGGCAGGATGGCAGCAGCCGATAGGGGTCCTGCTGAGCTATGTTCCAGAGAGGTCCGGCACGGGGCCCAGCAAGGGGCACAGTCTCGAGGAGCCCCCACTGTGCTGGGGGAGAGGATGCAGGGAGCCCCACATTAGGGGAGAGGACTCGCAGAGCCCTCATTAGCGGAGAGGACGTGGGGACCCGAAAGCCATAATGCAAGGTGGGCAAAAGTCTCCCGCCGCCCCCCACCTTGCCAAGGTAATATGCAGAGAGCTGCAGTATTCAAAAGGACACGATGCTTCCTCCTGGGCAGATAAGGAAAGCTGCGTGGATGGACGAGGCACGCTCTGCCAGGCCTGTGGGCAGCACTGCACACGCAGAGTTTACAGGCGCAGAGTCCTGACTGACGGAGAGCAAGGATAAGGTCAGGGCTCCGCCCAGTTTGGCTGGAACATAAACAAAAGGAAAAGGAGAAGGGGTGGGTTCAGCTAGAAACACAGGTTGCAGCCGAAGCCAGAGGACCCAGAATGTGTGGTGCAAGGGCTCGAGTGCCTTGACCTTTCCTGAAAGATGCAGGATGCCAAGGGCAACTTCTGATCAGTGGTGGCATGTTGAAATCTGGAATTGTATTACTATTGGAGGAATTTCCTAAAGTCTAGATAAAACGTTCATCGGCAAACTCCACGCAGTGCTAGAAGACAACCTGTGTATTTCACTGCAAAGGCAGCAATATTTCAACATAAATTATATAGAAGTAACTCTCACTAAAATGGATCTTCATAATCAGTATATGAATGTAGATTTCGAAAACAGCTCAAGCGAATAAAATGCTGACCACAAACCAATGTTCACACTGTCAATAGAAGACTCGGAAACAAATCATTTGGAAAAGAAAGAGTTCACGGCCATCCCCCCTTAACCGCAGTAGATACGTTCCAAGACCCACAGTGGATGCCTGAAGTCATGACAGTAGTGAACCCTTTGTATACTATGTTTTTTCCTAAATATACATACCTATGATAAAATTTAATTTATAATTTAGGCACAGTAAGAGATTAATAATAATAACTAATAGCCTCTCCAGTAATTTTTATATTTTTCAGCCCAAACCTATTCCTGAATCTGTGTAACAATCCTTCACTTGCAGTAAATGGCTGGTGTCGCTCATTTCGGGGGATCCCTTGCTGAAGGCTTCGTACAAGCGTCATGCTTTCTGGCCCAACAATGGGAACGCGTTTTCTGTTCTTGTCTTTCACCCACAAACTTAAGGCCTTTTCCATGTTGCCTGAGCACTTAGCGCGCTCTGTGGCCGTAACTTCTGCGGTTTGAAGTGTGGCAGCGAAACTAGCAGGAATTGCTTTTCCTTCTTCACAGTTTCACGGGTAGAAGATTCTTTCTCACCGTAGATCTCAGCAACCTCAGCAGACGATTTTTTTCTTTCCTTATTAAGATCAGAACTTTCACCTTTTCACTTAAAGGAAGCACTTTACAGCTTCTGTTTGGCATGTCTGAATTGCAGCATCACTACTCTTGTGCTTTGGGGCCAGTATTAGGTCAAATAAGGGTGACTTGAACACACGCACTGCGATACTGCGACAGCCCACCTGATAACAGAGAGGGCTACTAAGTGACTGAAGGGCGGGACACGCTGGACACAGGGGTGATCCATGTCCCAGGCAGGATGCAGCAGGACAGGACAAGATTTCATCACACTACTCAGATTCATAGAATGACGAATTGTTTATTTCTGGAATTTTCCATTTCATATTTTTGAAACTGAAAAGCAGAACGGCAGATAGCGGGGGCTACTGTATTTGCAGGTGGTAGAAGAGAGTCAGTCTTCAGAATTGGCTCACCAAATGAAAAACAGCAAAATTGCAACTTTGGGGAACTTAGGGAATTGCAAATTAAAACAATGAGATACAACTACACACCTTTTAGAATTATTAAAATCTAGAAAAACCCGACAGTACCGAATGCTGGCAAGGAAGCAGAAAACCACTCTCGTTCATTTCTAGTGGGACTAAACACAGTCTTGCCGTGTGATCTAGCAATTGTGCTCCCTGGTATTTGCCCAAGTGAGTTGAAAACTTAACGTCCAAAAAAACCCTGCACACAAACGTTTATAGCAGCTTTATTCATAACCACCAAAAGCTGGAAGCAACAAAAACATCTTTCAATAGGTGAACAGATAAGCCACGGTACATTAGTACAATGGAATATTATTCAGCAATAAAAAGAAATGACCTATCAAGTGACACATACACACAAAATAGATGAATTTTAAATACACATTGCGAAGTGAAAGAAGCCAATCTGCCTAAGCTACATACTGTATGATTCTAACTATATAACATTCTGGAAAAAGCACAACTGTAGAGATGGTAAACAGATCAGCAGTTATCTGGGGCTCGCGAAAGAGAATGAAGAGGTGAAGCACATGAGATTCTTAGGGCAGTGAAACTATTATGCATCGTGCTGTAATGATGACTACAAGACAGTAAGCATTTGTCAAAAGCCACAGAACTTGACAGCACAAAAAGTAAGCCTTAATGTACGCAATTTAAAAGAAGCATTTAGGAAGTCAGGATAATCCCAAGAGGGAATGTGGAATGTGACAAAAGACTTCAACAGTGCTGCAAATGCCTGAAACAGCCCCCCGAAGGGGATGGGGAATAAGGGGCTGGTGTGAGTAACTCTGGAAATGAGTGGAGTCTGTAAGAGAAAAGGCAAAGGGACTGTACTTGAGGCTGCGCTCTAGTTGAAAAAGCTGTTTTCCAAGGGATGAAAGTTGACAGTTCTGATACTGCTGAGCATGTGTGATGGAATTAAGCCATTAAGTAAGTGGATGGGATGGTGGGAGCCAGGTGTCTCGTTGTTTGAGGGGCAGGTTACACCTAAGGAAGGGGATGAGGCTAGAACAACCCATATGCTGGGTGAATTGGAGCTGGAAATGTCAGCATGAACTGACGTTTAGCTTAATACAGATACAGATGGTTACCTATGGAAGTATTTATAGATATGTCTGGATACACAGGTTAATATGTACACACATCTCCCCTGTGCTGTCATCCAGGAGTGCCTAGAAGTAACCATACCTCAGTAGCAACACCCACATCAGCCCCCAGACACTGGATTCTTATACCATTTTCTGATCAAAGGTACCAGGCTCCTGGTTTCTAGGACAGGGGCAGGATCCACACAACATGAGCCTGGAGCATCTTGTAGTACCAGAAAGGAAAGATATGCTTAAAAACAAAACAGAGGGCTTCCCTGGTGGCGCAGTGGTTGAGAGTCCGCCTGCCGATGCAGGGGACACAGGTTCATGCCCCGGTCCGGGAAGATCCCACATGCCGCGGAGCGGCTGGGCCCGTGAGCCATGGCCTCTGAGCCTGCGCGTCCCGAGCCTGTGCTCCGCAACAGGAGAGGCCGCAACAGAGAGAGGCCCGCGTACCGCAAAAACAAAAAACAAAGACAAAACAAACACACGCACTCAGTGATGAGAGCATATCAAAGGGACACAAGAACCAGTGAACGAATTCCCATTGGCCAAAACTGGAACAATCTGAGCAATAAAATAAAGTAGCACAGGACTCTAAACCAAAGGCTAAATAAATACCCACGGGTCCAAACGGACATAAATAAGTGATTGATAACGAAACGGGGAGAAGAGGGAATCTGCTCTGCGGGAGACTCCACGTGGTTCTGCAGACACTCCGTCCTCGGGGAGCATCCCCCCACCTTGGGTGTGGGGTGTGCACGGCAACCTCCTTCCAGAGGACAGTGGGGAAGGGGGGAGCAGCTGCACAGCGGAGAGACCTGACAGACACACCTGCACCAGGTGACCAAGGTCAGCGTCCACGGTGCAGGTTACGTGACAGCGTGCACGGCGACCTCCTTCCAGAGGACAGTGGGGAAGGGGGGAGCAGCTGCACAGCGGAGAGACCTGACAGACACACCTGCGCCAGGTGACCAAGGTCAGCGTCCACGGTGCAGGTTACGTGACAGCGCGCACCCTGGAGGGGACGTGATGAGAAAGGCCCTTCCCCTCTGTGGAATTTCTCCCATAAACCTACACCCCGAGTCTGATCATGGGACAACATCAGACAAATTTCAATAGAGGAACATTCTACAAAATATTTGACCAGTACTCCTCAGAACTCTATCAAAAACAAGGAAAGTCTAAGAAAATATCACAGCCAAGAAGAGCCTAAAAAGACATGACAATTCAATGTATTCTTGGACAGAAAAAGGACATTAGGGAAAAACTAAGGAAATTGAGAGCATGGATTTTCGTGAATAATAACATATCAACACTGGTCCATTAATTATAACAAATGTACCTGATTAACGTAAAACGTTAAACTGGGTGTGGGAATCCTCTGTCCTATCTTTATAATAATTCTGTAAATCTAAAGCTGTTCTAAAGAAAAGTTTTGTTTCTTTTTTATAAAAACAGCAATTAAAGGAAAGAAAGGCCAAGGTCACCAAGTGTTCAGTAGTCTGGTCATGGTATTTCACTAGTCACGTTCAACAGCAACTTTCTTACAGTACTGTCAAATTCAGACAGCTTGTTATGGATCTTAGGACACTGACACTGCAGAAGTCAGAAGGTCCAGGTTTACAGGAAACGCTCCAGATTTCATCGTCTGGGCACCTTGTAACTGGCAGTGTACCTAAGACGCAAAGTGTCTCCCTCCCACCAAGGTATGTGATCTGCTTAGTTGTAACGGAAGCAGAACAAAGCGTCTGCTTTGCTTCAAGAATTATTTCAAATTCTTACACTGAATATCGGCATATTCTAGAATATACCATTCTAGAAGGCAGGCTATCAATTCTGGACACTATTAAATGCTCCTGGCGCTTGCTGGCCACTGCCTTATCGGCAGCCCCCTTTTGCTGAGCACCTCCAACCTGCCAGGCCCTTCTCACACCAACTCAACAAGACAGGGACTGTTATATCCATTTTCCCGATGTGGAACCTGAGGCCTAGAAAGGCTGAATGGTTTGTCCAAAAGCTCCACAGACAGCAGGCAAGGGAGCCGGTCTTTAAACTCCCACCTGCCGGGCACTGCAGCCAGGCCAGGTTCTGCTCGAGGGCCCAGGGACACCACGGCAAGGTGGCTGGCACCCAGGGCCTCGCCCGGCCGTGGGCAGAGCCCCTGGTCAGGTCGACGTTTTCATGAACAGCGCAGATGCTCCTGGGGGAGCAAAGGATTCTTCCTACATGGAGAAAGATCAGGAGTCATCTTAAATCTGTGCCCTTGAAACAGAGCCAGGGTCTAAAAGCTTTTATGGAACCACATGCATCACAGTCATCAATATGCCATTAGCTCCTGGACATTAATTCCCTAAAAGTATTTCTGAACCTTTGAAAGGATTAACCCTTTACTGTAGGAAATCCACCCCCCTCCCATAAGCTCCAGCCGCTGGCTTTTCTTTTCCGGCTTCAATGAGACACTGATTTTCTATGTTCATTAAGGTTACTTGGATAAAGCTCTGTCTTGCAAGTGGTCCCTTTCACTTTATTTCCCAGATATCAGGAGGATTCCCTTCAGCTGACAAACGTTCTGTGGTTCCTAAATGTCACACAGCAAAGACAGTGGCGTTCCCTCCCTGGCTGCTTGATCCACGGGGGGTGGCACGAGGGTTCAGGGAGCCACAGGCCACAGGCACCCACAGGGGCCCCAAGAGTCTCCCCAGGGAACCGGACGGGGTGTTTGGACGTCACCTAACTGCCCTGGGCACGGGGACTCCCTGTGCTGGCCTCCCGCTGTCACCTCCTCCGCCAAGGTGGCCAGATCCTCTGTGGGGGCACCTTCCTTGGCCACAGCCCCACCCTCGCTGTCACGGCAAGCTGCCTGTCGCCTCCCCACAGCGACACTGTGGGCCTAAGTAAGCTCCTTTCCCACTGAACCGGTCTCAGCCATTTCCAAATCGAAGCCTTTCAAGTCGTCCGCCTTCGCCTTCGCCTTTGTAACCCCGAGGAGGAGGGGAAGGGGGAAGGGGGAAGGGGGAAGGGCCCGTCCTCCTCCGGGACAGCTTTAACCAAGTCAGGTGAAACTGCCCCGGCGGGGCCCTGGCTTGTTACTCACGGTGAAGCAGGACCCGGTTCTGCGGTTGCAGAGGCCTGGGCTGAATCCTGACACGTTTACTAGTAGACTCTTCTAAGCGTCAGTGTCCTCCCTGCCTGTGGCAGCCACTTCCCAGGGCGCTCAGGGGAGGGCACAGCACCCACACAGCGCTGCTCCTCTGTCAGCCACCGGCCTGCACAGCCCACCCTGGCCCCCTCCCCCAGTCCCTCCCTGGAGCCTAACAACAGGCAGGCAGAGGGCACACAGTGAAGCTGGAGACCACCTCCAGCATTCGGATGCCACGCTCCTAACGCTGCAACCGCTACCTGCTAACTGCCCTCAGCCATCAGCCTGATGATGCCTCGGGGGCGGCTCATGTGTGCTGACTGAGCCTCTCTAAGTGCGGCCAGAGGAAATCACTGGGAATGCAGATGCCCAGGCCTCACATCTACTGGATCATACTCGGCATTTTAAGAATCCCATTGACTCACGTGCACGGTAAAGTTTGAGAAGCACTGGCCCAGACCCCTAGGGACAGAAAAGGATTTCCATTCCAAGCTTTCTGTCAGGGAACATTTGAGAACAGAAAGCATTCTTCCTTTCCCACTCCTGCCATTACTAAGGCGCGTGCACATTCGGCCTGCATGGAGAGTGAACCGAGCCTGCTTCAAGGCCCTGCTTCAAGGCCCTGCTTCAAGGCCCTGGAAGAAAGAGCAAATGGGTGCGCCGACAGCGACAAGTCTCACAGCCGCGAGATTCTGTCACCTTTTTAACCGACCTCCCTCTAAGCACTTTCTCCTCTATTTGATCCAAGTTTGCAAAGCTAAGTATTGATTTTTCAAAAATAAACACATAGCCTAGTCCTAGAGTTAAGTCCCCCTGGGAACTGGAGCAGTCTCAAATTGAAGAAGAAAAGGAACAGGAATGCACTGGCGTTTTCTGACATCTTCTGGAAGCCAGGGAGCCCATCCCTGCGTGTCCACGTGGACCAGCACAGTCTCCTCCATCAGGCTGGAGCTTCTTAATCTAAGCCGCTAAAAGGCCCTCCTGTGCCATTTGGGATTTGTGCTAACTGAACCAGCACTTGCTGATTAAGCTGAAACCTCTCCTCATTCTAGAGCATTTACTGCACTTGGGGTGAGGGACAGGGTGGGGAGGGGGAGAGGAAAGTGGGGGTGGGGGGGGCCAGCACCAGTGGCAATGATTAACTCTTTTTTTTTACATCTTTATTGGAGTATAATTGCTTTACAATGGTGTGTTAGTTTCTGCTGTATAACAGTGGATCAGCTATACATATACCCCCATCTCCTCCCTCTCGCGTCTCCCTCCCGCCCTCCCCACCCCACCCCTCTAGGTGGTCACAAAGCGCCGAGCTGATCTCCCTGTGCTACATATACCCTGAGAAAACCATGATTAACTCTTATCACACACCAGCGTGTTAGGCCCTGACTACGGCAAAACCAGCCAAAGGAAAGCAGCAAGACTCCCGGGGGAGCCTTGTGTGGAAGACGCTCCCAGGAGTAAGTGCCGACAGCAACGCCCCTGCTCGGCCCCAGGGGCCGACACAGCCGGGCTCCCCCACGGTTAACTGCGGCCCGAGGCTGACGGTGACGTCAGCACGCAGAGCACACGAGAGCCATTCGCACTCAGGAAGCAAAGTCGAGAACCTCACCATGCACACAGCAGCACGGAGCTGATGAGAAGGGCCAGCAGAGGCCTTCCTGCTGGGCCAGAGCACCTGTCCACCCCTGGCCCAGGCGATCCCTGGCAGACTCTGCGATCAGCTCAGCAAAACCAGAAAAAGCGGCACACTTCCCAAAGACGGCCTCCGAGGAGCTGACGAGAGAGAGCAGCAGCCGGCCCCAGAACCGAAGACAGCAGGCTTCGTTATCTCCAGAATCAATTGTCCTAATGTATTCAGCAGACAGGCATGCTCGGCCGCGCACTTGCACTATATCACATCCCTCTGTACGTCATTTGGCTCACAAAATTGATTTAGGTGAGATTATTCAATTCCATTTTACATTTTCATGTTCTGGAACTCTGCCAGCAGCAACTTCTGTTCTTCCAGAGGTCAGGAAGCTATGGACAAGGCAATCTCCTGCTGTTGTAAATGGAACTCCATATTCCCTTTATGAATTTCCTGTCAATCTTCAAATTACTTCAAATACGACTGCCCTTCACTGAGACAGTGTTTTACGTCCCCATGTCTACCTTCCTCCCATATCCGATTACCTGCCAGCTGCAGACAGCTCCTCCCGGGGCCCCTCTGGATGCCTGCGTCAGCAGGCGTGCATGCAGACAGGGCAGGGGGCCCCTGCAGCCGCTGGTTCGCAGCAGGCCCGCTGACCACCACCAACAGAAGCCAGAATGTCTTGCATTTCAAAAATCCCTGCTCCTGGCCCCACACCCTGCCCCCCGCCACCACCACGTGCCTTATTCTTTTGGTGGGAAAACGTGGGAACAATCACGGCTGTCTCCTCTCACTCCTGGCTTTGCCTGCCCTTTTCCCAGCCCCAGCCATTCCACACTGCCCAGTCCTGCTGCCAGCATCCCCCTCGAGCATCCCCTGTGTCTGACACCAGTCGCCCGTGTGCTCAGTGCTCCTGGAGCTCCCCCCACGCCTGACCTGCTGCTTTCGGCAGGTGTCCTTGACCTCTTGACACTGGAGGGCCCAGCCTCGGTCCTAAGCCCTTGTCCCTCTCTGTACCCTTTTGGAAACCCCACTCACCCATCCGTGTGATTGCGTACCAGTCCCACACCTCTGTCTCTGCGGCCTAGTCCTCTCTCAAACCCCGACTCACCTGCAGTGAGTGGCCTGTTCCACCTCCAATGTGACACGTCCACAGAGGAACCTCGGGCCACCCACCACTCCCCACCCGGGGTCCTGAGAGCTTCCCTGCCCGTAACCACTGAATGCCCCCCTCTCAGGCTAGCTGGCCCAAAATCACTCCTTTCCACATCTCCCGTCTGACTGTGAGCTACCGTGCGCTCCACCATGCAACAGGATCCAGAATCAAAACGTCACTTCCACACGACCCTGGTGCAAACCGCCATTGCCCTTTCCCTGGGTTAATGCGATGGCCGCCTAACGGGCTCCCCATCCTGTCCTTGCCCTGAAACAGCAGGCAGAGTCAGCCCGTTAAAGCCTATGTCCGTTCATGTCACTGCTCTGCTCAAAACCCTGCAGTGGCGCCCCATTCCCCGAAGAGTAAAAGCCAAATTCTCCAGTTGGCCTCCAAGGCCCAACAAGCCCTGCTCCCCCTCGCCCCGCCCACCACAGCCTCAGGCCCCAGCTGCCCTGGGCTCTCAGTCACCACCTCCAGCACAGCTGGCTTTCTGCCATCTTGCCTCTGGGAACGCTCTTCCCCAGACAGCCACCTGTCTAACTCCCTCACCTGCTCCAAGCCTGTCCTCAGATGTCACCTGCTCAATGACGGCAGCCTTGCACTCCACCCTCTCCCACCCCCACCCGGCACTACCCTCACAACACGCCAGCGGCTCCTTTATTACAATCCCTATTCACAGTGTCTGTCTCTCCCGACAATGTGAGGCTCCTTGGGGTGGGGGGTCTCCATGTGGTCTGTTCACTGATAGTGCCCAAGAGCCTACAGGGCCTGGCACTTGGTAGGCACTCCATAAATCTGAATTTATAATTGTTGGTCTCAAAACCCGAGTTCCCTAGAAACCAAAGTAGAAAGGGAAGTAAAATAAGTTTCAGTTTTGACCATGTTCTTGGTGTCTGAGGAGCAGCAAGGATGCCGATGTGGTTAACAACATCAGCTGGGGTGCGTGGCAGGAAGTGAGTTTGGGAGCAGGCGGAGGCCAGGTCATGTGAAACTTGCGACCACTTTGCCTTGTATTATGAGGGGCACAGGGAGACTCAAGAGTTTTGAACAGAGGGATGGCACGATCTAACCTATGTTTTTAAATTAAACTTCTGGTTTTGAGATAATTATAGATTCATATGCAGTTGTAGAGATAATACAGAGATAATCCACGCAACCTTAGCCCAGTTTCTCGCAACGGTGACATCTTGCAAAACTAAAGCACAATACCACCACCAAGATATTGACATCGATGCAGTCAAGACGGAGAGCATTTCCATCCCCACAAGGATCCCTCAGGTTTCATTTTCATAGCCACGACCACATCCCTCCCACCCCCATCTCCTCCTTAACCCCTGGCAACCACTAATCTGCTCTCCATTTCTATAATTTTCTCATTCCAAGAATGTTATACATATGTAAACTTTGGGATTGGCTTTTCCCACTCAGCCTAATTCTCTGGAGATTCATCCACGTTGTTTCGTGGTCTGTAGTTCAGTCCTCTTTGTTGCTGTGTAGTGTTCCGTGGCTTAGATGTGACAGAGTTTGTTTCATCATTCATCCACTGAAGAACATCTGGGTTGTTCCCAGTATCTGGCTATTGCAAATAAACCTACTATGAACATTTGAGAATACGTTTTGTGTGAACATAGTTTTCTTCTGAAATAAATGCCCAGGAGTTTTACGTTGTGTGGTAGTTACTAGTTTTCCTCTTTTTTGAATTGAGAACATTTTTTTTTAATTAATTAATTTATTTTTGGCTGCGTTGGGTCTTTGTTGCTGCTTGCGGGCTTTCTCTAGCTGCGGTGATCGGGGGCTACTCTTCACTGCAGTGCGCGGGGCTCTCATTGTGGTGGCTTCTCTTTGTTGCGGAGCATGGGCTCTAGGCGCGTGGGCTTCAGTAGTTGTGGCATGCGGGCTCAGTAGTTGTGGCGCATGAGCTTAGTTGCTCTGTGGCATGCGGGATCTTCCCGGACCAGGGCTTGAACCCATGTCCTCTGCATTGGCAGGCAGATTCTTAACCACTGCACTACCAGGGAAGTCCACAAGCTTAGTTTTATAAGAACCTGCCAAATTCTTTTCCCGCATGGTTTTACCATTTTACATTCCCACCAGCAATGTTTGAGAGATCCAATTCCTCCATATTCTCACCATCATTTGCTACTATCACTATTTTTTTTAATCTTAGCCATTCTGATGTTTGTATAGTGACATTTCACTGCGGTTTTAATTTGCATTTCCTGAGTGGCTAATGACGTTGAACATCTTTTCATGTGCTTATCTGCCATCTGTATCTCAGTGAAATGTCTCACATCTTTTGCACAGTTTCTAGTTGAATTGTTTATTTTTTTAAGTTGAGTTTTGATAGTTCTTCATATATCCCATTACCAGTCTTTTCTCAGATACGTGATTTGCAAATATTTCTCCCAGTCTGTAGCTTGTCTTTTCATCCTCTTAACAGGTTCTTTGCAGAGAAAAAGTTTTTAATTTTGATGAAGTTGAATTTATCAATTTTCCTCTTACAGATAATGTTTGGTGTCAAGTCTGAGAACTATGCTCAGCCCTTGCCCTAAAATGTGAAAACTTCTCCTACTTTTTCCTAAGTTTTGTAGTTTTACATTTTACATCTGAGTCTGAGATCTATTTTGAGTTAGTTTTTGTGTAACGTGTGAAACGTAGATTGAGGTTCATTATTTTGCCTATGGATGTTTGGTTGCTCCAGCACCATTTATTGGAAAGGTTATGCTTCCCCCATTGAGCTGCTTTTGCAATTCTCAAAACTGTTTGAGAAAATAATTTCTCAAAAATCATTTGGGCATACTTCTGTGGTTTTGTATGCTATTTTTTATACTGGGTTCCCTATACTGTTCCACTGATCTCTGTGTCTGTCCTTCCAACAATACCACATAGTCTTGATTACTGTGGCTATAAACTAAGTCTTGAAACTGGGTGCACTGGTTCCTCTCCTTTTTTCTTCCTTTTCAAAATAGTTTTAGCTACTCTGGTTCCTTTGTTTTCCACATTTACTTTGGAATCAGCTTGTCTATATCTATAAAAATTTTGGCTGTAATTTTAGTAGAAACTGCATTAAGCCTGTATGATAACTTGAGAAGAACGGACACCTTCACTGTGTTGAATTTTCCAATCCATGAACATAGTATGTCTTTCTATTTATTTAGGTACACTTTGATTTCTTTAAAAAAAAAAGTGTTCTAAGGAAGAGGGATCAATGACTCAAATCAGATGCTGCTGATAGGTCAAGTAATATGAAGACTAATACTTGACCACTGGATTTAGCAAAGTCAAAGAGGTCTTTGGTGATTCTGACAAAGTTTTTTTGTGGAGAAAGAGGGAAATCCAGATGCAGTGGGTTTAAAAAAGAATAGGAAGAAATTAGAGATAATAAATAAGACCTGGGACAGGTGAGTCACTAACTGCACCTATAATTGAGGATAGTGATGACTTTTCTTCCTTAATCTTTACTGAATACCTGCTTTGGGTTAAAAATAACAAAGTAAGGAGATATTAGGGAAATAGGACTTGGATAGCATATTGGATAAGCATATGCTTGGATAAGCATATTGGATTCTGAGAGGAGATTACAGACAAATATATGAAATACCACTATGGAAAGGCAAAATTATATACTGGAGGGAAATCAGGACGGAATTCTCCCAGGAGGTAATATTATATCTTGAAAAGGGCTATCATGAGGATCAATGAAAGCTTTTTAAAAATAGGATCATATAGAAGTAATTAAGAGGATATTAGGTATTAATGAAACTTAAGCAAGTCAGATGGTGGCACTGGTAGGAAAAGATCTAAGTTTAATTCTTAAGCAAGATGGAGAATTACTAGTTCAGTGAACATACAATGTCCTTTAAACCAAAAGAATATGAATGGGCAGTGCTATAGTTTAATTCTCTAACATCAACATTTATAAAGTGTCTTACATGAGGTTAAGTTCATGTCAAGCTATGAAATAAAACACACAAAAGTCTACTCCCCTACCAAAAAAAAACAAATAACAAAGAAACACCAACGTATATCCCTCCCACTCTCCCCCATATCAGCTTGTTAGCTTAAATATTCTGAGTATTGCAAACTATCATCCTAACATTATAAACAAAGACCAAATGATATACTTTTTAAAAAAAGAAACAAAGGGAAGTTCAATAAGTCAGTCACAAAAGGACAAATACTGTATGATTCCACTTACATGAAGTACCTAATGTAGTTAAATTCATAGAGATATAAAGTAGAATAGTGGTTTTCCAGTGTTGGGGGTGAGGAGAGAATGAAGAGTTATTGTGTAATGGGTACAGAGTTGCAGTTTTACAAGATGAAAAGCATTCTAGAGATGGGTGATTGTGATGATTTCACAACTATGTGAATGCACTTTTTAAAAAATAATTATAGACTTTATTTTATTTTTTTAACATCTTATTTGGAGTATAATTGCTTTACAATGGTGTATTAGTTTCTGCTGTATAACAAAGTGAATCAGCTATACATATACATATATCTCCATATCCCCTCCCTCTTGCATTTCCCTCCCACCCTCCCTATCCCACCCCTCTAGGTGGTCACAAAGCACCGAGCTGATCTCCCTGTGCTATGTGGCTGCTTCCCACTAGCTAGCTATTTTACATTTGGTAGTGTATATATGTCCATGCCACTCTCTCACTTTGTCCCAGCTTACCCTTCCCCCTCCCTGTATCCTCAAGTGCATGCTCTACATCTGCGTCTTTATTCCTGTCCTGCCCCTAGGTTCTTTGGAACTTTTTTTTTTTTTTTAGATTCCATATATATGTGTTAGCATACGGTGTTTGTTTTTCTCTTTCTGACTTACTTCACTCTGTATGACAGACTCTAGGTCCATGCACCTCATTACAAATAACTCAATTTCGTTTCTTTTTATGGCTGAGTAATATTCCACTGTATATATGTGCCACATCTTCTTTATCCATTCGTCTGTCGATGGGCACTTAGGTTGCTTCCATGTCCTGGCTATTGTAATACCACCGAGCTATACACTTAAAAATGGTTAAAGTAGTAAATTTTATGTTATGTATATTTTACCACAAAAACATAAATAAATAAAACAAAGAGAGGGGACTTTTGCTTCTGCACATGATGAAGTAACCAGGGTAGGACTTATCCTCTTGCTATGAACAACCAGAAAACTGTAAAAAACATATATATGAAACAACTGATTTCAGACATTGGACAACAGGCTACACAAAACTGTGATAAATGCAAGCCCTATAATTGTCCTTTGTCAGTGAAAGCACTTACCAGACTGCATGACAAGGAGGGGAACCTAAGGAGAAAACCACAGCCTATTGAGGTGGTGAAACATATGAGAGCTCAGTGAAGCTGAGGCAATTAGAGATTGTGAAGAGGAGATATGAGGGAAGGCTCTGAAGACAAGAGAGCCACATAAAAAGAGCTCCAAAAATCTGCACTGGGGGGGTCACCTTCATCTGTTGCCAAATTCTAAGCAACACATGAAACTCAATGAGGCAAAGCAAAAATTGAACAATTTCCAATGTTCAACAGAGAGCTGGGAGGCATTTAGAATTTTGACCAGCAAGAGCAAAGAGTTCCAGTTGAACCACCAAGGCAATACATAGAGACGGCAGAGGATTGCACCTAAATAATGGCAGAAAATATTCCAAATTTGATTTAAAAAACTATATACCCACAGATTGAAGAAGCTGAATAAAATGAAAAAATTAAAAGATAAACATAAAAGAAACCACACTAAGGCACCAAAGAGTGGGAGGAGAACCTTAAGCCCAGAAGAAGAAATATAAGAATGATGCTGTACACCTGAAACTAACACAACATTGTAAATCAGCTATACTCCAATAAAAACTTTTAAAAAAAGATATATAAGAATGAGCATAGTTTCTCATCAGAAATTATACAGCCAAAACACAATGGAACAAAAAAATTTACGTGCTGAAAGAAAGACTGTAAACCTAAAATTTTACTCTCAAAAAAACTTCTTTAAAATTAAGGAGAGGGAATTCCCTGGTGGTCCAATGGTTAGGACTCCGCATTTTCACTGCCGAGGGCATGGGTTCAATCCCTGATTGTGGAACCAAGCTGCATAGCACGTCCAAAAAAAAAAATTAAGGAGAAATAACTTTTTTAGTTAAATATAAGCTGAAAGAGTTTGTCACCAGCAAACTTAAGCAACAAGATATGTTAGAGGACTTTCTTTAGGAGGAATTAAAATGATACCAGGCGAGTAGCCACCAAAATAAAGAAAATATAAATAAAAAAACAAGTAGCAAGACAGTAGAGTCAAACCTAACCATATCAAAGTTACAATAAATGTAAATGGTCAAAACATTCCAATCAAAAGACAAAGACAGGGTAAAAGCAAGACCTAACAATAAGCTGCCTAAAATAAAACCCAGTTTAAATATAAAGGTAAAAATAGGTTAAAAAGAAAAGAATTGAAAAAGATAAGCCACGCACACACTAACCATAAATAAAGACATTTCATAATCATAAAAATGTTAACCTATTAAGAAGACATACCAATACTACATGTATATGCACACAATAACTGACAAAATTAAAAGTAGATATAATACTCCTCTCTCTGTACTTGATAAATCAAGTAGACATGCAATCAATAAGGGAACAGAAGGTCTGAACATTATCATCAATCAATTTGTCCTAACTGAAACTTTTGGAACACTCCAGCCAATAACTGAGTAATACAGAATAATTTCAAGTGAACATGGAAAAGTTTAAAATAATACAAAATATTTTTTCTGAATTAAATTAAAAATCAGGAACAGAGAGTTATCTAGAAAACCCTAAATATTTGTAAATAAAATGCCACATTTCTAAAAGACTCATGGGACAAAGAAGATATCACAAGGAACTTTAGAAAACATCTTGAACTGACTGAAAATGAACATACAAGATAGCAAAATACAAGGATAGTCATAAATTTCCAGTGGCAATATAAAATGATATGGCCAATCTGGAAAATCATTTGGCAGTTTCTAATTAAACTTGCAACCATCACATGACCCAGAAGTTGTACTCCTGGGCATTTGTCCCGGCAATGAAATTTTATGTTCACAGAAAAACGTGTACATGAATGTTCATAGCAGCTTTATTCTTAGTAGCAATACTGGAAGTAATCTAAATGCCTTCAACAAATGAATGGTTGAACAAACTCTGGTACATCCATACAATGAATACTACTCAGCAATACAAAGAAATGAATTATTGATGCATAGAACAACCTGGAAGTACTGAAAGAACATAATGTTTAGGAGAAAAGGGCTAATCCCCAAAGGCTGCATACTATATAATTCCACTTACATAACATTAGCAAAATGACAGAAACTATAGAGATGGAGAACAGATTAGTAGTTTTCAAGGGTCACGGACAGTGGATGGGATGCAGGATGCATGAAAATACAAAAAGGTGGCAAAGGGAGTCCTTTTGGTAATGGAACAATTATGCATCTTAACTGTGGTGTTGACTACATGAATCTACAACTGGGATAAAACTGCACAGAACTCTACACACAAACACAAACAAAAATATGCAGGTTAAAAATACAATGAAAGCTGAATAATGTCTGTGTTCTAGTTAACAGTACGTCAATGTCAATATATCAATGTCAATTCCCTGAATTTGATATTGTACTATACATATGTAACATGTCACCATTGGGGGAAAGTAGGTGAAGGATACACAGAATTCTTCATATTATTTTTACAACTTCCTGTGAGTCTATAATTATTTCAAAATGAAAAGTTTAAAAAATACGTGGGATACAGATGAAGCAGTGTTTTGAGGGAAATTTAATAGGTCTAAATACTACTATCAGAAAAGAAAAAAAATCCAAAATCATTTATCTTAGCTTCTACTTTAAGAAAAACACAGGCTTCCCTGGTGGTGCAGTGGTTAAGAATCTGCCTGCCAATGCAGGGGACACAGGTTCGATCCCTGGTCCAGGAAGATCCCACATGCCGCAGAGCAACTAAGCCTGTGCACCACAACTACTGAGCCTGCACTCTAGAGCCCACATAAGCCGCAACTACTGAGCCCGCATGCCACAACTACTGAGCCCATGAGCCACAACAACTGAGCCCATGCTCAGTTTATCGCTGATAAATTTGATGTCACTGAACTCGATAACTTAGAAAAATCAGTACCTTACAGAACACAAATTACTAAAACTGACTCAGGACACAAAAATCTGAAAAGCTTAAAAAGCTAAAATCTTAATTAAAAAACTTCTCACAAAGGAAATTTGAGGCCTGGATGAATTCTACCAAAAATTTAAGGAAAAAAATAATACAACTGAAGACAAACTCTTTCAAAAAATAGAGGAAGGAACACTGCCTAATATATTTAATGAGGCCAGCTTTAACCCGTCACAAAACCAGGCAAAGATACTACAAGAAAAGAAAACTGAACAATTTCCCTCATGACCACAGACATAAAAGTCCTTTACAAATATCAGAAGGGACTTCCCTTGTGGCACAGTGGTTAAGAATCTGCCTGCCAGTTCAGGGGACACAGGTTTGATCCCTGGCCCGGGAAGATCTCACATGCCACGGAGCAACTAAGCTGGTGTGCCGCAACTAAGCCGGTGTGCCACAACTACTAAGCCTGCACTTTAGAGCCCATGAGCTGCAACTCCTGAGCCCACGCACCACAACTAGTGAGCCCACACACCGCAACTACTGAAGCCCGCATGCCTAGAGCCTGTGCTCCGCAACAAGAGAAGCCACCACAATGAGAAGCCTGCACACCACAACAAAGAGTAGCCCCTGCTAGCCACAACTAGAGAAAAGCCCACACACAGCAACGAAGACCCAACACAGCCAAAAAGAAAAAAAAGACTGATTAGAAAACTCAAACCAAAAAAAAAAAAAAGTACCAGCAAATCAAACTCAGAAAAATAGCTAGATATATTTTTCTTTAAAGAAAGACAGTCCATCAGGACCAAGTTGAGTTCAACCTAGGAACGCAAAGTTAGATTAACATTCAAAGTTCAATCAATAAAATTCAAATTTCCTCAAGCTGATAAACGAATCTATGAAAAACCTGTTAACATTACAATTAATGGTGAATGACTGAATGCTTTCCCCCTAAGATAAAAAACAAGACAAAAACATCCTTTCTCACCACTTCTATTTAATATTATACGGGAGGTCCTAGACAGTAAGGTGGGAAAAAGAAATAAAAGGCATACATATTGGAAAGGAGTAAGTAAAACTATCTTTATTTGCAGATGACAAGACCATGGAGAAAAAGATTATTAAAATTAATAAGTGACTTTGGCTAAGTAGAGGATATAAATTCAGAATACAAAAACAATTATATACTAGCTAATAATTAGAAATGAGTATCTTTTAAAACTACCATTTATAATAGTATCCAGAAACACGAAATGTTTGAGCGGATAAATTTAACAAAATACATGCAAGAATTTTATACTGAAAACCCCAAGACTCTGCTGAGAGAAATTAAAGACTTAATAAATGGAGAGATTACAATATACATTGATTGGAAGATTCAGTATTGCTAAGATGTCAATTCTGTTTGAATTGACCTACAGATTCAATGCAATCTCAATCAAAATGCTAGTAGAATTTTTGGAAGAAGTTAAGAAGCTGATTCTAAAATTAAAAAAAAAAAAGCAAAGACCTAGAATTGTCACAACTATTTGGAAAAATAAGAACAAAGTTGGAGGATTTAGTTTACCTGATTTTGGATATCCAGTAATCAATACAGTGTGATATTAGTATAAACATAGGCTTATAAATGGAACAGAAAAGAGAACCTCAAAATAGGCCCAAGCATTTATGATCAAGTGATTTTTGATAAACGTGCAAAGACATTTCAATGGGGAAAGGATTTCCAAAAACTGTGTCAGAAGAACTGGGTATTTATATACATATATATAATATAAATGAACCTCGATCCTTACCTAACACCATACACAAAAGGTAACCTAAACATAAAAGCTAAATCTGTGGAACTTTTGGAAGAAAAGTAAGAAAAGAATCTTTCTTCTTGGACTTTGGGGTAGAGTAGAATTTCTTAGATACATCAATAAAAAGCAATATACCAATCAAAGGAAAAAATGATAATTTCTATTTCATCAAAATTTTTAAATTCTGCTCTTTGAAAGACACTATTTACAAAATGAAAAGGCAAATAACAGGTGGAAAAAAGATGTCTCATACATACATATGAAAAAGAACTAGTATTCATAGCAAAATATTTCAACAGATACATCATGGAAGACATACAAACAGCTTAGACATACTAAGAGCATATGAAAAAGAAGCTTGTCATCATTAGCCCTCAGGAAAATAATTAAGATCACAATGAGATACTAATATCTATCATTAGTCTTTAGGAAAATAAAAACTATAGTTAGGATGAGATACCAACACACATTTAGTAGAATGGCTAAAACTGAATGACTGACAATAACAAGTACTGATACAAATGGCAGTAAACTGGAACTGTCATACATGGCCACAAGGAGTGTAAACAACTTTGGAAAACAGGTAGACCCTTGTAATAGCACTTCCATAGCACTTACCATTCCACCTAGCCACTCTCCACTCCTAGATATTTACACAAGAGAAATGATAACATATTCTCACACTAGGACACGTACACAAGTATCCATAGCAGCTTTATTTATAATAGCCCAAAGCTATAAACAATCAAAATGTCTATCAATAGCAAATAAACAAACATACCTTACAATGGAATGGTACTCAGCTGTAGAGGGAACAAAACACATTCACACAACATGAATGAATCTCAAACGCACAGATGCTGAAAGAAAGAAGCAAGACACAAAAAAGAAGCCAGTACACACTGTATGATTCCATTTACATGAAATTCTGGAAAAAGTGAATCATATCAACAGTGACAAAAAAAATATCTGAATGGAAAGGGGCACCAGGCCTTTTGGGATGATGTTCTATACCTTGATCGTGGTGGTAGTTACAAGAAATATACACACATCAAGATTTATTAATCTGTATACTTAAAATAGACGCATTTCATTGTATATAAATTATTCAAAGGGGAGGGGGATTCTGCCTTCTATTACAACGTTGTGGTCAGAGCGGGCCAACACCACCAATGAGGCAAGAAGATTTTTTTTAGTCATAAGTTTCAAAAGCTGTATTTCTAACACCATCAAAGCAATGAAGACTAAATGAATTAAAATTCCTCACTAGGAAGAGCCCTTCTAGATAAGCTAAAAATAAGCTGCTAATTCTGAACACTGGCTAAGAATCAGGCTTGGTCCAAGCTAAGGGATTCTATGGGAGGAAAGAAAAACCAGCAGAGCTTTTTTGTAGCCTCAAGGCCTGCAACAGACTGGAAACTAAAGGAGCATCCAACACAAGGCCTGTCCTCCCCACCAGACAACTGCTGAGTTCTGGGACCATGCAAAAGGCCAGGGGACTGGGCCAGCAAGACAGACTGACGTTTCTCCCCATATCTTCACATGTTTAGGGGACCAAGGCACACTAATGGAAACGGGCCTGCAGTAAGTATCCAATCCATCTCCCCCTCAAATCATTTGCCAGATTTTGCACCCATCAGTGTGTGGCAGGAGCCCAAGATCTTTTAACTGGTTGAACTTTCAGGGCTGAGGAGACAGGGACGTGTAAGCGTTTTGGTCAAGAACCCAGGAAGGCCATTCTCAAGATCAGGGACAAACTAGAGATTTCTAAACAATGGTCTTAGAGTCCATCTCAAGGAGCTTAGAAAAAAAAAAAAAAGAGAGAGCAGTGTAAACCCAAAGTAAGTGGAAAGAAAGAAATAATGAGCAGAAATCAACAATATTTTTTAAAGGCATGGAGAAAAGTATCCAAGCTAAAAGCTGATTCTTTGAAAAGATCAACAAAATGTATAATAACTCACAGTTAGAATAATCAAGATAATAATATAATGAGGGTATAAATCATCAATAACAAGAATGGCAGAGGAATTATTTCTACAGGTCCTACAGACAATAAAAGAATAATAAGAGACTATCCTGAACTACTTTAGGTAATAAATTCAACTTAGAAGAATTGGTAAAGTTCCTTGAAAGACAACAACTACCAAAGTTCATTCAAAAAAAAAATAGATAACCCGCACAGGGCCATATTGATTATATGAACTGAATTCCTAGTTAAAAACTCTAAGGTCAGAGGACTACACTGGTAAATTCTACCAAACATTTATGAATGAAATAATACTAATTATATACAAACTCTTCCAGAAAACAAGAGAGGAGAGAACACTCCAACTTTATTTTATGAGGCCAATATTATCTTGATAACAAAACCAGACATTATAAGAAAAAAACCTCCAGAACACTATCCCTCATGTAACTAGAAACTAAAATCCTTAAAACCTTCTCAAATTGAATCCAGAAATATTTTAAAAGGAAAAAAATCACAACCAAATGAGGTTTATCCCAAGAATTCAAAGTTGGTTTCACATTCATCATTCAATGTAATTTACCATATTGACAGAATAAAGGAGAAAAACCAGATGATCATATCAATAGGTGCAGAAAAACCTTTGGCAAAATTCAGCACCCACTGATGATAAAAAGTCTAAACAAACCAGGGACGGGAATTCTCTCAACCTAATAAAGGGCACCAACTAAAAACCTACAGCTAACTTCACACCTAAGACTAGCAAGAAGGCAAGGTTGTCCACACTCACCACTGCTATTCAACACGGTGCTGATACCCACAGCATGAATGAATCTCAGAATTATCATGTTGAGTGAAAGAAGCCAGACAGAAAAAGAGTAGGTAGTGTATGATTACATTAATACAAAATACAAACTACTCTAAAATAACAAAAAGTATGTCTGTACTTTCCTGGGACCCAAAGGCAGAACAAGGAATGGACTGTAAATGGACACAAGGAATCTTTTGGGGTGACAGAAATGCTCTGTCTTATGGCTGTACACAACTGTCAAAACTCATCCAACTGTACACCTTAAATGTATGTAGTGTATTTATGTAAATAAATTTTATAAGAAAAAACTGATCAAAATGTTTAAAAACAGGAAGATAGAAACAAATGGATGAAAAGATGAAAAATTTCAACAGTCTTGGAATCTACAGAAAAGTAGTCAAATTGACATTCTATAATTGAAAAATATAATGTTAAGAACTTATTGGATGTCTTTAAAAGAAAAGCAGCCAGAAATAAAGACACAATTAGAGGAACTCAGACAGGTCCAATAGAAAATATCCAAACTTTTGGATATTTGGATCTAAAACTGAAATTCAGAGAGAAAAAACTATAAAAAAAGAATGAAAACAGTACGAAGCATAAGAATGTGTGGGACATGGTCAAAAAGTCCCACATACATGTAATGAGAGAGTGGAAAAGAATGGGGTAACAGCAGCATTTGAATGAATAATGGCTGAGAATTTTCCAAGTCTTATTAAGGACAACGCATAATTCAAAAAGTCCCATGAACCCCAAGTAGGATAAACAGAAAACACATGCACATGCATGTATACACGCAGAGACACAGGCACGATGACAGAAAATATTAAAATCAGGCAAAGAAAAAAAACACACCTTTTCTTTGAAACAACAGCAAAACAAAAGGCTGACTTTTCAACAAGCACTATAAAAGCCAGAAGACTTAGAGAACATGTTGAAAATGCGGACATATTTAAAATGCTAAAAGAAAACAACTGTCAACGTAGAATTCTATACCCAGTGAAATTAATTTTCAGAAACGAAGGGAACCTAAATGTGTTCTCAGGCAAAGGTCAAGAGAATTTGTCATCAATAGACCTGCACTACAAGAATACATTTAGTTCTTCAGGCTGAAAGAAAATATTCCCAACTACAAGCATAGAACCACAGGAAGAAATGAAGAATGCCAGAAAGGGTAAATATGTGAACAAATATTTTAAAATATCAACTGCTTAAAACAGAAATAATGTCATGTTGGACTTACACATAGAAGCAGAAATATATGACCATATCAGAGGAATCTGTAATAAGTCATCATGTAATTGAAATCTCTTGGGTAACTTTTAATGTAAGAATAAATAAGAATCCAGGAGATTAAAGAATGAAATAAAAAATACCTGATTAATCCAAATGAAGGCAGGAAAGGGGGAATAAAGGAACAAAGAACCGGTGGAACAAAAAGAAAACAAAGAGTAAGATGGTAGAATTAAACCCAACATTTCAAAAATCAAATTAAATGTAAATAGATTAAACACTCCAACTAAAATGAATAAAAATTATTATATTCTATTCAAAACAAGCATAATTTAAAAGTAAGGATGCAGGGACTTCCCTGGTGGTGCAGTGGTTAAGAATCCGCCTGCCAATGCAGGGGACACAGGTTCGATCCCTGGTCAGGGAAGATCCCACATGCCACGGAGCAACTAAGCCTGCGCACCACAACTACTGAGCCTGCGCTCTAGAGCCCATGAGCCACAACTACTGAAGCCCGCACGCCTAGAGCTTGTGCTCTGCAACAAGAGGAGCCACAGCTATGAGAAGCCTGTGCACTGCAAGAAGAGTAGCCCCCACTCGCCACAACTAGAGAAAGCCCGTGTGCAGCAACGAAGACCCAACGCCGCCAAAGAAAAATAAATAAAATTTAAAAATAATAATAATTTAAAAAATGAAAGTAAGGATACAGTCCTTACTGTAGGTTGAAAGAATAGAAAAAGCTGTACCACATGAACACGAAGCAACGCAAAGCTCCAGTGGCTTTATTGTCATCAGACAAAAATACCTTAAGGCAAAACATAAGAGCAGAGAAAAAGAAGGACACTTCACAATGATAAAAGGGTCAATTCAATGAGAAACGATAAGACCCTAAATTGGTATGCAACTAATATTGTCTGTTTAAAATATACAAAGCAAAAACAGAACTAGAAAGAGGAATAGATAAATCCGCAATCATAGTTGAAGATCCTAACACACCATTACACCAACATTTGTTAAGTAAATTTAGCAAGGTCACTGGATAGGTCAATATGCTAAACCCACCTGCATTTCTATATAGTAACAGCAATATCATCAAAATATTTTCCAGAAATAAATCAAACAAAACCTGTGCAAGACCTCTACACTAAAAACAACAAAACATCATTGGAAAACATTAAAGACAACATACAAGAAGGAATAAACCATATTCTTTGATTTAGAAGACTCAATATTGTAAACATGTCAATTCTCCTCTAAACTGATCTACGGAACCAAAACACGCCCATGAAAATCCTAAGAGGTTTTTTGTAGGAATTGGTACGCTGATTGTAAAATGATAAAGATAGGCAAAGAACTTAAGAGAAGTGCGGCCAATCTAGACAAACCCAGGTGGAGGACCCCACCAGCCTTTATCAGGATGAGAACGGTGAAGCTACAGTAATCAGTGTAGCAGCTCTGACAGATGGAGAAACAGGTCAATGGAACAGAACATAGTCAAGAAACAGACCCACACATGGAAGGTGTGCCCATTATCTATTTATTGCCTCTCAGCCCCAAATCACCCTTTTTGCTCTGTTTTTGTGACACTAGTGCTGGACCCTAAGAACATTTCTCCACGGCCAGCTGACACAGTCATGGCATTGTCAGGAAAGAGCACTGCAAGAGGAAGGGGTTCTCTTTCAGGTTCCAGGGTTTGTTTGTTTTTTTTCTTGCTCTGTAGCATGAAGGCCAGGGGGCAGTTTCTCCATGAGTACAGCAGGCATCCCTGCAGGTGACTTCCTAGTGTATCACGGGCACCACAGCAGCCAACCCCGGCTTGAAGCACCTCAGTGAATTTCTCCAGTGGGTCACAGCCATGACTTCTCCGGCAATGATGAATCTTAGACTTGTTGGGGAGACCCTCTTCTGAGGCTGTCCCATCTCCAGGTACTTCCCCTCAGCTCCAGAGGTAGCGGCTGCTCCCTACATCTGCTATTCCTGTATTCTTTACAGCAACCTTACTCTTTACCCTGTTTGATAGTTAATCCCTTTTGCTAGTTAACAGTTCTTTATAATAAATGTTCCCTATTCAAATTACTGGTGTAACCACTGTCTCCTGACTGGACCCTGATCCATAAGGGCACTTGATCTTCTGCAAAGGTACCACCGGTAATTTGGCGGGGAAAATAGTCTTTTCAGTAAATGAGACTAGATGAACTGGATATCCACAGAGAAAACGGGAACTTGGACTTATATCTCACACTAGACACAACTGGACTGGACCTAAATGTTAAAGGAATATAATAAAATTTCTAGAGGGAGACACGGAAGAATATCGTCATGGCCTTGGGGTAAACAAATTTTTCTTAAACCAGACACAATAAACATTACTCATAAAAGAAAAGAAGGATAACTTGAACTTACTAATAAGAACTTCTATTTATCAAAAGACATCATTAAAAGAGTGAAAAGACAGGCTTCCCACTGGGGGAAGACGTTTGCAATGTATATATTAAACAAAGAATTTTTCTCCAGGATATACAAAAACCACTACAATTTAAAAAAAGAGAGAGAACAAACCAAAAATGGACAGGAGACTTGAGCAAGCACTTCACAAAAGAGGACCTTCAAATGGACAATAGCATAAAGAAGTGCTCGATGTGATTTACCCCAAGAAATACATGTCTGGTCTTTATCCCCATTCTTGGCAAAGAGCTCCTAAAACCCTTGGAATTTCCTGAAGTGAAAGAGGGATAAAGGTATCTTTTGCTATGTTAATGAAATAACTTTTAGAAAGTCCCTAGGTAACCCAAGGATGGGACCTGGTGGCCAGGGGAACCAACCACATGATTAGAGAGCTGGACCTTTCCAGGGAGGGGAGAGGGGCTGGAGATTGAGCTCCACCATCAATGGCAAACGATTTAATCAATTATGCCTGCGTAACGAAGCCTCCATAAAAATCCAAAAGGCTAGGCTTCGGGCTTTGGAGAGCTTCCCGGTCGGTGACCAGGTAGAGCTGAGGGGAAAGCGGTGGGCCCGGAGAGCACAGGAGCTTCGAGACCCTTCCCACGTACCTTACCTTACGAATCTCTTCCATCTGGCAGTTCATCTGTAACCCTTACAATCAACTGGTAACATAAGTAAATGTTTCTCTGAGTTCTGTGAGTCACTCTAGCAAATTAATCAAACCCAAGGAGGTGGGTCATGGGAACCTCCAGTTTACAGCCAGTTGGTCAGCAGCACAGGTAACAACTTGGACTTGTGACTGGCATCTGAAGGGGGACAGGGACGGCCTGGTGAGACTGAGCCCTTGGCCTGTGGAATCTGATGCTGTCTCCAGGTAGATGGTGCCATAGCTGATGTTGAAGAATTGCTTGGTGGTGTGGGAAAAAAACACACGTTATCAGTGATCAGGCCAATGGAGACTAAACCACAGTGAGACACCAGCACACAGCTCCACAAAGGCAGACGTGAAAAGGACAGAAACCAGCAAGTGTTGCTGAGGGTGCAGAGCAACTGAATTCTCAGGCATCTTTGGACAGGTTGCAAACTGGCTCTACCACTTTGAAAAACTGTCTGGCAATTACCTACTAAAAGTAAACAGACACCAGCCCTATGACACAACAGTCCCACTTCTGGATACATATGCAAGAGAAATGTGTGTCTATGTTACCCAAAGAAACCTACAAGAACAGTCAGAGAAGTTTTATTCTCAACAGCCCCAAACTGGAAACCCCAGATGCCCGTCAGTGGCAGAGGAGTCGAATGGAGAGCCACTTTGTGGTGTGTGCACTGCGATCCCACAGAGCCAGGAACAGTCCCTTTAAACATCTTTTTGAATTCCTGCTCTGGCACAAACTTTTTAAGAATACCCTCTCTATTGATTTCATTGTTTTTACTTTTTTACTTTTCCCCTTATCACACTAAACACTTTTCAAAAATCACAAAGAAGTTTTTTCCCTACTTAGAGTATCTTATGAGTAAGACAGAGACAGAGCATGTCGCCGCAGCTCTTTTTTAATCAGACATGTACTATTCATTTCCACACACTACAGAGGGCGCTTCCTCCGTCCACTCTGTGGCAGCAGAAGTGGCAGAGGGCGGACAACACCCAGGCTCTCAGACATCTCGGTCGCCGCGCACCAGCCGCCAGGTGCCCGCCCTGCCTGGGCGCCTTCCCCAGGCGGTTCCCTGTCGTCTCACAAGCTAGGCCCCGGCAGATGTACAGGACACTTTTTTCTATTTTACTAGTTAGAAAACAGAAGTGTAGCAATAAAGCTAGGACAGCTATCACCTACTGCCCACCTCCCACGTGCCAGCCCGCACTCCGCAGTCTCCAAGACACAGATGAGACGCCCATCCTCTCCAAGGCCTTCTTCCATCCTTCCAAAGTGCTGCCTCCCCGGAGCTCCGCATACTTCTCTTGCTCTTCTCTGATGATGTGTGGCTGGCTCTTCGTGGTACCGAGGACACATGTGTTCGTGCATCATGCCCCACCCCCAAGTGGATTCCATGCTCCCTGGATTACATGGAAAGACTCTCCCCTGTACTTACATCCTCAGCAGCAGTCAGGACAGGGCTTTTCAGTAAATAACCTGTTGGGCTGAATTTCTAGCATCACATCTCAGAGCCTCAGCCTGGGAAGACCTTCTGGAAGAGAATGGGCTTACGGCTCATCTGATGAAAGCAAGGGCCAGCATATGACACAGGAAAATAACGAGCAACCTTTGCGAGGACCCCGGTTTGCTGCAGTGACACTATTAATTCCAGCGGAGCTCTTGGCCAGGAATGTAGGAGCCAAAAGCCTGATTAGCTCATTGCTGAAATGCTGGCAAACATGCTGGTTCTTGGCCTGGCCCCAAAAGAATGTGATGTGAACATTACACGCCATTAAGCTGACTCAGAGAACAAATGACTAAGTTTCCGATAATCAAGGAGATTTTGGCCTGGCCATTCTTCATCCTGATGCAACCTGAGTGTAATGCATTGAGAGGGATGATTCCAGCCCAGCCCAAAAGAAATGTCACTGATACGGTGTGTGTGTTCTCAGCCAGTCTTGCCTCACGTAAGGGGCGGAGTGAGGAGCATTTTACTGCCTTTCTAATGCTCCAACAGCCATTCAGAGCCCTCTGGGAACAATCTTCTTCAATACCAGGCTGTAAAACAGGTGATTCTGTTTATAGGCGCTGTGCTATTTAAAGACCAGCCAGCTCATTAGCGTCAAGCGCCACAGCCCTGCACTCCACATAGCAATTCAGATATGGCCCCCAAATGGAGGGAAACCTTCATGTGCCAAGGAAATGAAAGACGTCAGAGGGAACTAAGATGGGCACAGGTCACCTCATCCACGCGTTGGAGATATCGGAAGCTAAGTCTCCAGGCAGGGGTGGCCAGGGCTCTTCCAAGTGACCCGAAGACTAACAATTCCACATCGTTTCCCACACTGTCATTATTCCTTCATTCTGGAGACCATGCCTGTGCGCCTGTGTGTGTGGTTGTGTGTATGTGTTGGCAGGGGAGGGCAGGTGGACCAGGGGGCTGAGACTCCTGTGAGTGTCTCTTATTCAGCGAGAGGTGATGATGGCTTCAGAAAGCAAGCCAAAGTTCAAGGTGCCCTCCCTCCACTCAACTCCAGCAGAGATCTCAACCACACACCCATCTTCCTGTTGGTCAGTAGACACCAACCTCAGTGACACCCAGTTTCCGGAAAGAGACACAGGCTTTAAGGGAGTTCAAAGGCACATGCAGTCTGTCATATCGGGGACAGGAAGCCAGGTTTCTGACTTCATTTCTACTAGCAAGGAGCTGGGGACAGGACCCACTTGTCACAGTGACAGTGTTCCCTGCAGGCACTTCTACTCTGAGACAGGAGCTCTAAACCAGCTAAGATTTCTCAGAAACTAGGGAAGAGTAATATTCTATGGTCAATGATGCCTTGAGGCCCTGCAAAATCCTGTCTTTTTAGAAAGATTCAATCACGTTTAACATAATCTAGGTAATAAATTAGAAACTTAATCTTAGGGTTTAAAATTTTTTTTTCCTGATGGTCTGGGAACTGAAAGGGAATTGCAATTAATCAGAATTTCCTACTCCCCAATTCTCATTAGAAGAAACTTTACTGTTCTTTCCATAAAAGGCATGGAACCAGCCCAGAGTTACCAGCCAGGGAGAGGTGCTAAGGCAGAGCTAGGGGCGAGCACAGGGCACACCTCTACACCCCAGGTGCTGCCCCCAACGACGATGACCACCCTGCAGCTGAGAGGCATGCTTCTTCACCTTTGTTCCTCCACTGGCACCCAGAAACCCCAAGTGAGCCAGCCAACAGCTCTGCTTCCTGACACCAGGCAGTGAAGTGTACATCTCTGTCCAGGGGACCTAACCTGCCAGACGGCTCCAGGACCAGACCCAGGGTCACTCCCTCTCCCTCCTCAGCCACCCAGAGCCCTGCTGCAGAGCACCTGCTGCAGCCAGGCACAGCTTTCCTGTCTCCTCTGTCCTATATCTTCTCACGCAGCTTTTCAGTTGAGAACTTGTCCTACCCACCTTCTCTCCCTCATAAATTACTGGAAGAAAAAACCTCTTAGCATCAGAAAAAAACCATCTATAATACCTTTGGTCTCCCTCTTAGCACTTAGCACAGAGGTCTATACCCCCCTAATACTGCTGGTACTAATAAATGTTGTTGAGTAACTGAACAATCTGGGTTAGAAAGATTTTCCATCACAGAGCAGAATTGTCTGTAGGACTTTTGTCTTTTTTTTTTTTTTTAGAGAAGTAAGCCTTTATTTCCATATTTCATAAATAAAGCTGGCTCAGTTGGTTGCTTTTGTAGGGTTTTGTCTTGAAAATCAAATTCTGATGTTAATTTCTAAAATTATTTACAATATGAAAGTTGAAATGAATCTCTGTTTCTTTCCAATGTCAGTCTTTCAGTTGAACCCACTTTCCTGTTAGCATTCACCTAAAAAAAAACAAATAAAGAACTCAGTCTTCTCTTCGACTCAGTGCTTGGTGACAGCTCATCATCTCAGCAGTTCCCTGAGGTCCTTCAGCAAAACCACTGGCGTTTCCACTCAAGCACCACGGTTTCCTATGACACCAGACCAGTGGTTCTCAAACTTTTTGGACTCAGGACCCCTTTCTTTCCTCAAATTGTTTCTTAAATGGATTCTATTCATTGATATTTACTTGAAATAAACACAGAGAGATTTTAAAATTATTTATTCAGTAATTCATTCACAATGAATAATAAGCCCATTACATAACAATGAAAATAACACTTTTTAATAAAAGTAACTATATTTTCCAAACAAAAATAAATTAGAAGAATTTCTGGAACTCTTTAATGACAGGATTAATAGAAGACAGCTGGATTGCCACACCTGCTTCTGCATTCAATCTGTTGTGAAACGTTGTTTTGGTTAAAGTATGTGAAAAAAGCCCATCCTCACCCAGACATGTGGCTGGAAACAGGAGTATCTGCATAGGTTTATCAGATCACCATGGATATTCTTTGATATGACATCAAAACTCAGCAAGTGGTCATTTCTTAAAGGTTACTTGCAACATGGAATCTGAAAACTCATCAACAAACTTTTATTAACATTAAAACCCATTATCTAGCGATCTTGCACCCTAGACATATATTTCATCCATGCATGGTTGGTGTGACATCATGCATTAGTCATTTTGGAAAATACTGGCTCAGTGAGTTATGCGGATCTTCCTGAATACATTTCAATATATAATGTCAAAAAATCACATTAGTTAACATCACCACTGAGTTCATCAGAAACATCTTTAAGTACTGAGAAGCTGTCAAGCTCACCATAGCAGACACAAGTTTTCAAAATTCTAATTTTTGACTGAAAACTCAAATTTTGTCAGTTGCAACAAACACCAGCAGTTATCTCCTTTGAAGTCACAGGCTCACTTAGTCCAATTTTCAGACATTGTCTGCCAAAATCACACGTCTGAATAACCACGGTTTGTCTGTCAGTTATTCTTTAAAGTAAAAACCATGTTCCATGAGAAGAGGGGCGAGTTCAGCTCCCCACCCAAAAAAAGCATAAGCACTTGTTTTTCCTCGAAACAACTGCCGTGATTCCATCTGCAGGCGTGCATTGTGCAAATTCCCAGTCTGTCTCTCAGAACACTTAAAAGACATGTGCCCAAGGGTCAAGATTTAATTAAATTAATCATTCTTACTGCTTCATCGAGGACATTCTCTTCGCATGCAAGTGGCTCTCTGTGCAGTGGTGGTGCTGAAGGAACTATGAGAGTCTGCCCGACCGCCCCCCCGTGGCCCCCTGGCGCGATGCGGCTCAGGTGCCAGCAGTTTTGCCCGTCATCACTTTTGTGCCATCAGCTCAGGGCTCAGCACTGTGAGAAAGGAAATCATGTTTCTGGATCTTTATGAAAACATGGGAATCATGTCTCCCCCCTGAAGGGGTCTTGGAGAACCCTGAAGGTCCACAGATCACAGCTTCTGTTGTCATCCTATGGGTGCTAGAGGGCCGACAAGGGATTGGGAGTCTCAGGTTTGCCTTCAGAGGCGGAAGCGACAGGCCTAAGGCGCCGGCCCTGCGCCTGAGCCTTATGGAGTGGGGGGTCGTAACTGAGATCCTGGAGACCACTCACCAGACAGTCCTCGCCTCAGGGTGGAATTTAACCCTCTGTTCAGTAAGGACTTGCGGCTTGCTTCCAGCTCGGCATTCCAATCTGGTTCTTTGCCTAATGGGTGCTGCAGTGCCAGGCCTCGCCCTCGGGCACCCTTGGTGGAGCCCAGCTGAGCCTGGGCCGGTCTGGAGGGTGTGCCCAGCTGAACGAGATCTGACCGCTGGCAGACAGCCCCAGCCAAGGACCCTGGCCTCACCAAGCTGACCCCAGGCCCCTGGCTTCAGGCGCTTCCTCCTGGGTCTGAAGGAAGGGGGCTGACAGCCAGGCTCCTCTCACATGTCCAGCAGAGCACAGGGCCTCAGCCCCGCCGTGCTCTGTCCTCCAGACTGGAGAGACTCGGAGCCCGGCCGCAGTACACTGGGGCAGTGGGGACACTCTGCCAGCTCCCGGGCTGCCCCACCATCCACCCGGGAGAAGCTGTGCCCAGAAGGTGCAGTGGTGCCCAGAGCAAGGAAAAGAGAAATAACAGACACCATGTGGGGTGTAGCTAAGAGCAAGAAGCCCCTCAGAGCCAAGGATGCCGGGCAGCAGGGAGCTGTGTCCCCAGGGGCCGGAGCCCAGTTTCAGGAACTCCAGGAAGTAGGGAAGAGAGATGGCAGAAGCCAGGGTCACAGCCCCTGTGGGGACCAGTGGTCCACATGTCACCCCAGTGCCCTGATATAAAATAACACCTCTGTCAATGTCAGTCTCCATGCTGATCACATGGATAATACATGAATTTGAAAAGACCATTAAATGAAAAATTCCAGCTTCCTAAGTGGACCTAGAGAAGTAAAGCTACCTCAAGATTAACAATTTCTCAGTAAGCAAAATAATCTACTTCATTATTTGTCTGTTTAATTAATGAGGTAATTAATCAAGTCTAGGAAATTCAGCAACAGTTTAATCATAAGGGGTTATGGAAGACATCAGTAAGAAACACGGCTCTATTACAAAATCTCATCTGTTTAAAATTCCATGAAAACTCAAACTACCAGTCTGGGGCACTTAAGTATCATGGGCGACTATTAACTGTGTCACGCTACAGACGCCTGTAAACTGCACTCTGTGTGAGGGGCACCACTTTGGACTGTTTCTATTTGCTTAAGGACAATTATGAATACAGCTCAGAACTCCCTGGAAAAGCACCCAACTCAGTAAAAAACACAGAGGGACATGCCCGCTGGCCCTCCTCCCTCTGAGATGCTGTAAGTTTCCAAGGTTGGCTTGGGTACATTATCATAGGAGCACCTGGCCTCAGAGGATGAACTTAGTGTGCCAATAAATTATTTATCCCCAAAAGTACTTCAGGATGAAATAACGCCTTTTATACCCAGAGAGCTTTACTATCCAACATGTTTGCATGTCAGTCATCTCGTTTTGCTTCCACAAGAGAATTCCCCAAGAGGATACAGGCCAGGTACTCATATCCTCCTTTCTCCAAAGCAGAGACAGACTCAGAGCAAGGGAAGGGCTCCAGGCTTCAGCCACCACAACGCAAAGAGGGAGGGGTGCCCTGTGAGTTTTCGACATCACTGCAATTTGGGTTCAAAGTGGTTTTCTTCACTGATTTTATTTATCTTATGTATATCCCAATTTAGTCCCCCAAAATTGAAGCATCTGATTTTTTCTTCTTATAAGAAATCAGAAAAGGCTGATTAAAAACAGCCTTTAAAACTTTTTAACTTTTAAAAGTTAAAAACAAGAAAGATGAACTTCCAATACTGTGCCCTTGTAATGTCTGCCTAGAAAACGGCCACGAATGTATGGCTTCACATCCAAGCGGTAGTGAAACAGAGAAACAGAAAATGGTTCCAACAGTCCCCAAAGAGTTTGGTTCAGAAATGTTCCTCTTTTAAATTCTCTATCATTAAATACATATTTCAACAGAGATGAATTAAGACACAAATGGCTTCTTTGAGCTGGGGTGACGCCATAATAAAAGCCGTTGTCAGGCAGCTGGTGACGAGGAAGCCCTGCTCTATGCACTGCAAAGCGGCGGCCATCTGAAGGCGGACCACACTCACACCCAGCCTCAGCTCGGGGACAGGAGGAAAAGGAGTGCCAGCAGCCGGCGCGACTGTTACCTGCTCTGCCAAAACAGGCATCACAGCAAGAGAAGAGCTTAGGCAAAAACTGGCCTACTTGAGAGACCAGAAAGCACCTAGAGACAGTCCAGAAACATGGGGCTCACCTCGTGGGAAAAGCCTCCCCCTCTGCACCCCAAGAGTAAGATGTAAGGCTGAAACTGTTCTGAGAAGCATAGGCCCATGAAGACTCCTTGGCTAAACAGAGGGCTCAGCTGTACACACAGATCAGATAACAGGGTTTCTCTCCCACCCACAGCCATGCCTTCAAGACACCCTGAGCAGAAAGAGACACAGGCATGAGAAAGCAAAGATGATGACCAGGCCAGAGGGTCATGACTAGGAACGAACTCGGGGTGTAGGGACAGGCACATGGAACTGCTGAAAGCAAACAGATCAGAAGCTACTAGAATTTGAGGGGAATTCTACTGCCAAAGAAACATAAGCCTAAAATAAGTCAGTGACTGTCAAAACAATCCCCGGCCTCCAAACTCTGCAAGCGGAAGCAAGCTCTGGAGTCTGGGCAGACCCCGCCCATCAAGGGAGAGATCCTCTCCAAGGTCCCAGGCAGCTGTGCCCACAGAGGACAAAGGCCAAGGAAAAGCCTCCCATGGTCAGGGCGAGGAGTCTGGGCAGACACTCCCAGGGCAGAGGCAAGAGAATCAGACGAGACCACAGTAGAACCAGGATGGCCATCGCCACCATCACATCAGAGCACAAACAAAATATGAACTTTGTCCAAGCCCTAAAACACCACGTGTGGCCTCTCCCAGCTAACATGTGGAAGGGCTGCTTCCTTAGCAATTGCAGCATTAGCCTCGCCCTAATCCACCCTGCCTTAGATAAAATTCGTTAAGATACTCGTTCATAAAATGGCCCCTGCTTACTGACAGCACTCTACTTTCTTCCATCCTCCCCAGAATCACCCAACCAAAGCCCAAATCCTGTAACAGATTCTTTCTAACACCCTCTCCCAGTTTCCCATGGTGTATGGTCCCAGCCCGTTCCATCACAGGTGCCCGGTGAGTTCCTGGTGGCCTCTGCTTAATAGTCATTGACAGACGCCTTCATAATACCTGTCCTCAGGGTGTCACTCTTGCTTGAACCAAGGACTGATGTTTATCTTCCATTTCTCCCCTTTCAAATGGAAGGTTTTTTCCATTGCAATTGTCAATGGTTTGGCTCCATTACTGAACAGTATGAGCAGCAGGTAGATAACCTGTGTGTTAGTTCAGTCACCAAACCTCAAGAGCCATATCTGTATTTGTCTCCCTGGGGAAGATGAGTACAGCTGCAAAAGAAGAATGTGCAGATATTTCAGGGCCAAGGGGAAGGACTGAGGCAGAGGTAACTGTCCACCAAACAGACATGCAGCTGCTAACCATGGACTACTCTTCACCCACCTCACACTTGCATCTAGGCAGGCCACGTGACTAGCCCTCCCCAGTGGAACATCTACAGTTACTGTACATGTCATGTCCAGGCCAACATGGGTGAAAAGCATGTGTGCATCCTCTGCACTGTACTCCCCATCTGCCAGCTGGACAAAAAGGAAGTTCAGGCCCTAGATGATGCTACCAACCTAGCAGATAGCAGGACCACAGCGGTCAAAAGCCAGGCCCGAATCACCATGCAGAGGAAAGCTGATCATTGTTGAGGAACATCCACAGGGGACTATTACATGAAGGAGAAGTAAATTTTCTGTGTAAGGTCCTAACATCTGGGAGTTTTACTATAGATGCTGAAGTTACCCGAAATAATCCAGAAATTGGGGGCTACAGGCACAGAGTAAAAGCATGAGTCAGACTCTGAGAAACCAGCCTTCAACTTGTGTTGGAAGAACAAAGGGATAAACCCTAAATGTGGAGAAGTCCTGAAAAGCAAACCAGCCCTCCCATGCACCGCTGCCTTGTTTTGTTCATCTGGTTGGCTTCAGGCTTGCACTGGGATTAAGATGGCTTCTTTAAGAATAAAGAACCTTAGCGATAACAAAATAAAACCTGTCCAAAAATGATACAATCGTCCTAGGTCTCATATGATTCCTCAAAATAATTCTGCAGATACAATCTCTAGCACATGCAAAGAAATTAGACACCGTGAGCAAGAAACAACAGAAAATAAAAACAGATGCACAAAGACATGAGAAGTCAGAATTACCCAATATGGACTACCAAAAAACTGCACTTGCAATAATGCAAAAAGAAACAACCCTGTTAAAAATGGGCAAAAGTCTTGAATAGACATTTCTCTAAAGAAGATCCATCAATGGCCGATAAGCACATAAAGAGATGTGCAACATTACTAATCATAAGGGAAGTGCTAATCAGAGTCACAGTGAAATATCACTTCACGCTCATTAGGATACATCAAAGAAACAGAAAATAACAAGGGATGGCGAGGATGTGTAGATATTGGAATCCTGTACGTTGTTGGTGAGAATGTAAACTGGTGCAGCTGCAGTAGAGAATGGTATGATGGCTCTTCAAAAAATTAAACATAGAATTATCACATGATCCAGCAACTCCATTTCTGGAAACATGCCCAAAAGAAGTGAAGACAGGGACTCAAACAGATACTTTACAACTATGTTTAACAGCATTATTCACTATAGTCAAAAGGTAGAAGCAATCCATGCATCCATCAACAGATGAATGGATAAACAAAATGTGGTTTATCCATAAAATGGAATATTATTCAGCCTTAAAAAGGAAGGAAATTCTGACACATGCTACAAAATGTATAAACCTTGAAGACATTATGCTAAGTGAAATAAGCCATTCACAAAAGGACAAAATTGTGTGATTCCACTTCTGTGAGGTACCTAGAGAAGTCAAATTCATAGAATCAGAAAGTAGAATGGTAGTTTCCAGGGGACTGAGAGAGAGGATTATTGTTTTTTTTGTTTCTTTTTTTACATCTTTACTGGAGTATAATTGCTTTACAATATTGTGTTAGTTGCTGCTGTACAACAAAGTGAATCAGCCATAGGTATACATATATCCCCGTATCCCCTCCCTCTTGAGCCTCCCTCTCACCCGGGATTATTGTTTAGTGGGGACAGAGTTTCAGTTTTGCAAGATGAAAAAAGTTCTAGAGATGGATGGTGGTGATGGTTGCACAACAATGTAAATGTACTTAATACCACAGAACTATACATTTAAAATGTAAATTTTATATATGTTTTATTACAACAAAAAAAACACTACATTCTGTGGAAAAGAGTATCAGTTCCTCAAAAACTTAAATGTAAAATTACCATATGATCCAGCAATTCCACTTCTGGATATAAACCCAAAATAATTGAAAACCGGATCTTGAAGAGACATCTGTACACCTATATTCATAGCAGTATTATTCACAATGGCTAAAATGTGGAAGGAACCCAAGTGTCCTTTGACAGATTAAACGGATACGCAAATATGGTATATACATACAATGGAATATTATTCAGCCTTAAAAAAGGAAGGAATTTCTGGCACATGCTACATGGATGAAACTTGAGGACATTATGCTAAGTGAAACAAGTCAGTCACAAAAAGATAAATACTATTGATATCTGACTCCACTTATATGAGGTACCTTAAAGCAGGGGTCCCCAACCCCCGGGCCACAGACCAGTCTGTGGCCTGTTAGGAACCAGGCCACACAGCAAAAGGTGAGCAGTGGGCGAGCGAGTGAAGCTTCTTCTGTAGTTACAGCCGCTCCCTATCACTCGCATTACCACCTGAGCTCCGCCTCCTGTCAGATAAGCTGCAGCATTAGATTCTCATAAGAGCTCAAACCCTGCTGTGAACTGCGCATGCGAGGGACCTAGGTTGCGCGCTCCTTATGAGAATCTAATGCTTGATGATCTGAGGTGGAGCTGAGGTGGTGATGCTAGAGCTGGGGAGTGGGTGCAAATACAGATTATCATTAGCAGAGAGGTTTGACTGCACAGAGACCATAATAAATCAATTGCTTGCACACTCATATCAAAACCCTATAAGTGGCAAGTGAAAACAAGCTCAGGGCTCCCAATGATTCTGCATTATGGTGAGTTGTATAATTATTTCATTATATATTACAATGTAATAATAATAGAGATAAAGTGCACAATAAATGTAGTGCACTTGAATCATCCCAAAACCATCCCCCCCGCCACCCCTGTCCGTGGAAAAACTGTCTTCCACAAAACTGGTCCCTGGTGCCAAAAAGGTTGGGGACTGCTGCCTTAAATTATCTCAGAAATCATAGAGACAGAAAGTAGAACCAATCAAAGGTGGTTGCAAGGGCTGGGAGAAAGGGGGGACGAGGAATTATTGTTTATTAGGTATAGACTTTCAGTTTTATACGATGAAAGAGCTATGATTAAGATGTTAATTTTTATGTTACATGTATTTTACTACAATTAAAAAATTGGGAAAAACAAACAAAAAACACTATACTTGCTATGGTCAAAAACACAAAGGAGAGATTAGGAGCTATAAAAAGTAACTCAGTTTTGAATACTATTTTTTAAATCTACAATTGAAAATTTTAAAAATCATGAATGAGATTTAAAGCAGATTATGTGCTACTGAAAGGAGAACTGGTAACTGGAAACTAGTTCAGAAGAAAATATTCAACTTAAAGTATGGAGAGACCAAACCCTGGGTAATACAAAATACAGGGCATGAGAATATATGGCGAAAAACACACATCTACTTACAGTCCTAGCAAGACAGAAGAGAGAAGATGAGACAGAAGCAAAACCTGAAGATAATAGCAGTGAATTTTCCAGACTTGTGAAAGACATCATTCCATAATAGGTACAAGAAGCCAACATGCCTTGGGTGGGGAGGGGATGCATGGAACTTCATCAAACTATATACACCTAAGGCCAATGAGAAAACCCTTTAAAAGCAATAGGAAACGTACAGAGTACATCCAGAGGCATAGCAGTTATGTTGGCTACTGACTTCTGAACAGGAAAAATAAAATCCAGACACAGTGGAAAGATATCTTTAATGTGCTGAAAGAAAATAATGCCAACATAAAATTCAACATACAGGAATAAATTCTTTTAAGTATAAAGGTGAGGGACTTCCCTGGCGGTCCAGTGGTTAAGAATCTGTGCTTCCACTGCAGGGAGGACGGGTTCAATCCCTGGTTGGAGAACTAAGATCCCGCATGCCACACAGTGCGGCAAAGAAAAAAAAAGAAAAGAAAAAGAAAGAGTAAAGGTGAGAGAGTGATATCAGTGAAAATAGCAAAGTAAGGACCTCCAAAAAAAAATCCCTCTTCGATAAAAGCAATGAAAATACAGCAACTGTCAGATTCAACTTTTTCAGGAATCTGGGGGTTTAACCAGAGGCTTGCCACAATTGGGGAGCATGTGTTAAAGAAAAATGGTTGAATCTCAAGAAGAGCAAATTTTGGTCTTTAGCTTGCACTACTCCCACCATTTCTCCTAACCCCCACCTCAACTCCATAGTAGTCTTGAAAACCAACAGCCTACAGTCATAGTGAAAAGCAGCAGCCTGGCAGCCACAGAAGAGGACAGAACAGGGCTGGAACTCCTTCAAAGACTTACTCCCAGAGAACTGTCATTACCTGACATAGCTAATGGGTTCCACTTGCCAGGCTCTCTTTGACCTGAGTCAGAGCTTGCGCAGTGAGAAAATCATTTTCCTCAGAGGTATATGTCAAAACAATTAGAGGCAACTGTTTAATTTTGTAACTGCCTGAGACAGTGTACAACTGCTGGGGCAAACAATTAACCAAAAGCTTAAAAGCAAAAGCTGGGGAATAGGCTGTCTACAGGGGATTTGAAAACTCCAATATATCCCTGGAAATCTAGAAGACCACATCATATATGGAGAGCTGTGCACCTATCCAAGGCTGTGCGAACGCCCAGGAAAGACCTGAGAGGCTGTAAGTGCTCACACTGGGCTGACTTTGAGGCTCTGCACAAGCAGGAGGGGAAGACTAAGATAGAGTTGTAAACTGTCTGATGAAATGCTGAAGCATGCCCCCAATATACACATACACACAGAGCCCCTCAGGAAAGACTAGGAGACTTACTGATTCCTGGCATTTAAGGAAATCTCTATCCAATCATTAGCTGACCACCAAGCTAGCCAAACTGAGACTTCAGTGGAAATATATGACAAAGAATATAGACTTTACAGAGTTAGTTCAGGAAAGTCACAAACAAAAACTACTATAAAAAGCAGCACCACCAAATATCCCAGACTCGAATTTTCAGAGTTGCCATATATATTATTTAAATGTTCAGTCTTCAACACATCATTATAAGACATACAAAAAAACAAAAACATAAAACAAGAGAATATGGCCTATACACAGGGAAAAAAGCAATCAACAGAAACTACCTCTGAGGAAGCCCTAATGTGGGACCTACAAGACAAAGAATGTATACAACCTATTTTAAATACATTAAAGAACTAAAGGAAACCAGGTCTAAAGGATTAAAGGAAAGTATGACAATGATGTCTGACCAAATAGAGACTATTAATAAAGAGACAGAAATTATAAAAAGGAACAAAATAAAAATTCTGTTGCTAGGGCTTCCCTGGTGGCGCAGTGGTTGAGAGTCCGCCTGCCAATGCAGGGGACACGGGTTCGTGCCCCGGTCCGGGAAGATCCCACATGCCGCAGAGCAGCTGGACCTGTGAGCCATGGCTGCTGAGCCTGCGCGTCCGGAGCCTGTGCTCCGCAACGGGAGAGGCCACAACAGCGAGAGGCCCGCGTACCGCAAAAAAATAATAATTAATTAAAAAATTCTGTTGCTAAAAAGTACAATAACTGAAATGACATACTCATTAGAGGGATTCAATAGCATATTTGAGCAGGCAAGAAAGAACTGGCAAACTTGAAGATAGGTTAACTGAAATTTTCCAATCTAAAGTAAAATGTAGGAAGAAAAATGAACAGAGGAATTGAGTCCAATCTCTCTCCCCTACTACAAAATCCCATTGCTGTAGTCCCCTTGAATAAAGTCTTCCTCACACACACACACACACAAAAGGACAGTCTCAGGGACAACATCAAGCAAAGCAACATGTGCATAATGAAATCCTCAGAAGGAGAGAAGAGAGAGAAAGAGGTACAATGAATATTTGAAGAGATAATGGCTAAAAACTTGCCATATTTGATTTTAAAAATTACAAATCCAAGAAGTTCCATAAACTCTAAGGATAAACTCCAAAATACCTATACATATGTATGTCATAATCAAACTATCAAAATACAAAGACAAAGAGAATCTTCAAAGCAGGAAGAGAGGCAACTCACCATGCAAAAGGTATCCTTAATTAAAGTAACAGCCCATTTCTCATCAGAAACCATTCAGGCTAGAGGTTGTGAGACGACAAATTCAAAATTATAAAAGAAAAAGACTGTCAAACAAGAATTCTATAACCAGCAAAATTATCCTTCAAAAGCAAAGAAAAAATTAAGATATTCTCAAATAACAATATTGACAGACTACATCACTAGAAAACTTGCCCTATAAAAAATATTAAAAGGAGTCCTTCAAGTTAAAATAAAATGACACTCACTAGATAGTACTTCAAATCCAGGTGAATAAATAAAGAACACTGGTAAAGGTAACTACAGAAGTAAAAAGGATAATGTAAGTGTAACTTTTGTTTGTAACTTTTTTCTCCTATCTGAAATAAAAGATAACTGCAAAAGGCAATAATTATAAAGTTGTGCTGATCTGCACAGAATGTATAGAGATGTACTTTGTAGAAAAATAACAGTATGGAGGGGCAGGGAGGAAATGGAGATATACTGAAGCAAAGTTTTTATACACTATTGAAATTAAATTGGTATGAATCCAAACTAAATTGTTATAAATTGTTAATAGTAAGAAGCTCCAGGCAACCCCTAAGAATATGACTAACAAAAAATAGTAAAAGAGGGCTTCCCTGGTGGCACAGTGGTTAAGAATCTGCCTACCAATGCAGGGGACACAGGTTCGAACCCTAGTCTGGGAAGATCCCATGTGCCGCAGAGCAACTAAGCCCATGTGCCACAACTACTGAGCCTGCGCTCTAGAGTCCACGAGCCACAACTACTGAGCCCATGCACTTAGAGCCCATGCTCCACAACAAGAGAAGCCACCACAATGAGAAGCCCACGCACTGCAACGAAGAGTAGCCCCCACTCGCCGCAACGACAGAAAAGCCCGCACGCAGCAACAAAGACCCAATGCAGCCAAAAAATAAATAAAATAAGCTAATTTAAAAAAACACCATTCACTTTTAAACAAAATAGTAAAAGAAGTGACAGAGGAATCAAAAGAGCACACTAGAAAGTATCTATTTACCACAAAAGAAGACAGTAACAGAGGACAGAAAACAAAAAAAGATAAGACATGAAGAAAACAATTAGCAAAATGGCAAGAATAAATACCACCTTATCAAAATTGCACCAAATGTAAATTCATTACACATCACAATTTAAAGGCAGAGATTGTGTTAATGGAATTTTTTAATGTTTTATATGCAGTGTACAAGAGGCATTCTTAAATTCAAAGGCACAAATAGACTGAAAGTGAAAAAATGAAAAAATATTTACCTGTAAACAGTAATCAGACAAGAGCTGGAGTGGCTTTACTAACATCAGACCAAATGGTCTTCAACACAAAAATTGTTACTAGAGACAAAGAAAGAATATTTTATAATGATAAAAGAGTCAATGCAACTAGAAGATATAACAATTATATACATATACCTAACAAATGATCCCAAGAATGAATGAAACAAAATTAAAAGAAATGAATAAGCAATTAGACAATTCAACAATAATAGTTGGAAACATCAATATCCAATTTTCAATACAAGATGGAACAAGACAAGATCAGCAAGTAAATAGAAGATTTTAACAACATTATAAAACAATTACACCTAACAGATAACTACAGAACAATCCATTAAAAAAACACAGAACACATTATTTTATTTTATTATTTTAGCTATAAAAAACAGAAATTTATTGCTTACAGTTCTGGAGGCTGAAAAGTCCAAGATCAAAGTGCCAGCACAGTTGCCTTCTGGTGAGGGCCCTTCCTGGGTTCATAGCAAGTGCCTTCTTGCTGTCCTCACATGGTTGAAGAGGCTAGGGAATCTCTCTGGAGCCTCTTTTATAAGGCACTAATCCCATTTGTGAAGGTTCCAACACCATGACCTAAGCACCTCACAAAGGCTCACCTCCTAATACTACCATTTGGGGGATGAGAATTTCTATTTTAATTTTATATATTATTATTTTTAATTGAGATACAGTTGATTTAAAATATATCAGTTTCAGGGGCTTCCCTGGTAGCGCAGTGGTTGAGAGTCTGCCTGCCGATGCATGGGACACGGGTTCGTGCCCCGGTCTGGGAAGATCCTACATGCCGCGGAGCGGCTAGGCCCGTGAGCCACGGCTACTGAGCCTGTGTGTCTCGAGCCTGTGCTCCGCAACGGGAGAGGCCCGCATACCACACACACACAAAATATATATATATATACATATATATATATATCAGTTTCAGATGTACAACATAGGGATTTGTAATTTTTATAGATTATACTCCATTAAAGTTATTACAAAATATTGGCTCTATTCCCTGTGTTATACAATATATCCTTGTAGCTTACTTACTTATTTTATACATAGTAGTTTGTACCTCTTAATCCCCTTTTGTTTATTTTGCTTTTGTTTCCTCTCCTTTAGGAGACAGATCGAAAAAATAAATATTACTGCATTTTATGCCAAAGGGTGTTCTGCCTATGTTTTCTCCTAGGAGCTTTATGGTTTGGGGACTTAAATTTAGGGGTTTGGGGTCTTAAATTTAGGTCTTTTATCCACTTTGAACTTATTTTTGTATATGGTATAAGAAAATGTTCTAATTTCATTTTTTTCACATGCAGCTGTCCAGTTTTCCCAACATCACTTATTGAAGAGACTGTCCTTTCTCCATTGTATATTCCTGCCTCGTGTCATGTATTAATTGACCATAAGTGCATGTACTTATTTCTGGGCTTTCTAATCTGATCTATGGGCTTTCTATCTGATCTTTTCCACTGATCTGTGTGTCTGTTTCTGTGCCAGCTCCATACTCTTTTGATTGCTGTAGCTCTGTAGTATAGTCTGAAGTCAGGAAGCATGATACCTCCAGCTCTGTTCTTTTTTTCTCAAGCTTGTTTTGATAATTCCAGATCTTTTGTGTTTCCATACAAATTTTAAAATTAGTCGTTCTAGCTCTGTGAAAAATGCTATGGGTATTTTGATAGGGATTGCACTGAATCTATAGATTGCCTTGGGTAGTATGGTCATTTTAATATTAATTCTTCCAATCCATGAACACAGTATATCTCTCCATCTGTCTGTCATCTTCAATTTCTTTTGTCAGTGTGTTATAGTCTTCTGAGTACAGGTTTTTACCTTCTTAGCTAGATTTATTCCTAGGTGTTTTATTCTTCTTGATGAGACTGCAAATGGAGTTATTTCCTTAATTTCTCTTTCTGATAGTTCATTGTTAGTGCATAGAAATACAACATATTCTTTGTATATTAATTTTATACACTGGAACTTCACCAAATTCATTGATGACCTCTAGTAGTTTTTTGGTGACAACTTTAGGATTTTCTATGTATACTATCATGACGTATTCAAAAATGACAGTTTTACTGCTTCCTTTCCAATTTGGATTCCTTTTACTTCTTTTTCTTGTCTGATTGCTATGCCTAGAACTTCCAATACTATGTTGAATAAAACTGGCAAGAGTGGGCATCCTCGTCTTGTTCCTGATCTTAGAGAAAACACTTTCAGTTTCTCATCATTGAGTATAATGTTAGCTGTGGGCTTGTTCATATATGACCTTTATTATGCTGAGGTATGTTCCCGCTATACCCACTTTGTGGACAGTTTTTATATTAAATGGATGTTGAAGTTCTTCAAAAGCTTTTTCTGCATTTATTGAGATGGTCATATGATTTTTATTCTTCAATTTGTTAGTGTGGTGTATCACACTGATTGATTTGCAGATGTTAAACCATCCTTGCCTCCCTGGGATAAATGCCACTTGATCATGGTTTATCATCCTTTTAATGTACTGTTGGATTTGCTTGCTAATATTATAATGAGGATTTTTGCATCTATGTTCATCAGTGATATTGGACTACGATTTTCTTTTTTTTTTATGATATCATTGTCTGGTTTTGGTATCAGGGTAATGCTGGCCTCATTGAATGAGTTCTGAAGCATTTCTTCCTCTGGATTTTTTGGAAGAGTTTGAGAATGATAGGTGTTAACTCTTCTCTAAATGTTTGGCAGAGTTCACTTGTGAAGCCATCTGGTCCTGGAATTTTCTTTATTGGGAATTTTTTTATTACTGATTCAATTTCATTAATGGTAATTGGTCTGTACATATTTTCTGTTTCTTCCTGGTTCCGTGTTGGGAGATTACACATTTCTAGGGATTTTTTCCATCTCTTCTACATTGTGCATTTTATTGGCATATAGTTTTTCGTAGTAATCCCTTATGATCCTTCGTATTTCTATGGTGTCAGCTGTAACTTCTTTTTCACTTCTGATTTTATTGATTTGGACCCTCTCTTTTTTCCTTGATGTGTCTGGCTAAAGGTTTACCAATTTTCTTTATCTTCTCAAAGAACCAGCTCTTAATTTCATTGATCTTTTCTATTTTTTTTGGCCTCTATTTAATTCATTTCTGCTCTGATTTTTAATAATTTCTTTCCTTCTACTAACTTTGGATTTTGTTCTTTTTCTAGTTCCTTTAGGTGTAAATTTAGGTTGTTTATTTGAGAATTTTCATGTTTCCTGAGGTAGGCTTGTACTGCTACATACTTCCCTCTTAGAACGCTTTTGATGCATCCCATTGATCTTGGATCATTGTGTTTTCACTTTCATTTGTCTCCATGTATTTCCTGATTTCTTCTTTGACTTCCTCAGTGATCCAATGGTGGTTTAGTAGCATACTGCTTAGTCTCCAAGTGTTTGTGTTTTTTGCAGTTTTTTTTTTCTTATAGTTGATTTCTACTCTCATAGCATTGTGATGGGAAAAGATGCTCGATATGGTTTCAATTTTCTTAAACTTAACAAAACTTGTTTCATGGCCTAGCATGTAATCTATCCTGGAGAATGTTCCATGTGTACTTGAAATGAATATGTATTCTGCTAGGTGGAATGTTCTACAGATATCTATTAATTCCATTTGATCTAATGTCATTTAAGGCCTGGGTTTCTTTATTGATTTTCTGTCTGGATGATCTGTCCATCGATGTAAGTGGGGTGTTAAAGTCTCCTACTATTATTGTGTAACTGTTACTTTCTCCCTTTATGTCTGTTAATATTTGCTTTATGTATTTAGGTGCTCCTATGTTGGGTGCATATATATTAACAATTGTTATACCTTCTTCTTGGATTGATCCCTTGATTATTATGTAATTTCCTTCTTTGTCTCTCATTACAATCTTAGTTTTAAAGTCCATTTTGTCCTAAATAAGTATTGTTATACCAGCTTTGTTTTCATTTCCATTTCCATGGAATAGCTTTTACCATCCCCTTATTTTCAGTCTGTGTGTGTCTTTAGATCTGAAATGAGTCTCTTATAGGCAGCATATAGATGGGTCTTGTTTTTGTATCCATTCAGGCGCACTAACTCTTTTTATTTAAATTTCCTTCCTTCCTTCCTTTCTTGGCTGGATCAGGTCTTAGTTGCAGCTCATGGGATCTTTCACTACGGTGCGCAGGCTCTTCATTGAGGCATGCAGGCTCTTTGTTGTAGCGGGCGGGCTTCTCTCTAGCTGTGGTACATGGGCTCCAGAGTGTGTGGGCTCTGTAGTTGTGGTGCATGGGCTTCAGAGCATGTGGGCTCTGTAGTTGTGGCATGCGGGCTCTGTAGTTGTGGTGCGTGGGCTCAGTAGTTGCAGCACACAGGCTTAGTTGCCCCACAGCATGTGGGATCTCAGTTCCCTGACCAGGGATCGAACCAGCGTACTCTGTATTGCAAGATGGATTCTTAACCACTGGACCACCAAGGAAGCCCCCACCCTAAGTCTTTTGATTAGAGCATTTAGTCCACTTACATCTAAAGTAATTACTGATAGGTATGTACTTATTGCCATTTTGTTAGTCATTTTGAGGTTGTTTTTGTAGTTCCTTTCTTCTTCTTTTGCTCTCTTCCCTTGTGACTTGGTGAATATCTTCAGTGTTATTTTTGGATTGCTTTCTCTTTTGTGTGTGTCTATCTATTACAGATTTTTGGTTTGTGGTTACAGGAGGTTTATATACAGCTATACATATATGATTTTAAGTTGCTTAACATATTTTAAGTTGCTGATCTCTTAAGTTCAAATGCATTTTAACAACCCTGCATTTTTACTCCTCTTGCCCTATGATTGTTGGTTTTGATATCATATTTTACATCTTTTTATTTTGTGTATCCCTTAACTACTTATTGTGTATATAGACTATTTTACAACTTTTGTCTTTTAACCTTCCTACTAGCTTTGTACATGGTTGATTTACTACCTATATTGTATTTTTGCCTTTACCAATGAGATTTTTCCTTTTGTAATATTCATGTTTCTAGTTGTGGGCTTTTCTTTTTTGCTTAAAGAAGTCTTTTTAACATTTCTTGTTAAGCTGGTTCGGTGGTGATGAACTGTTTTAGCTTTTGCTTGTTTGTAAACTTTTTATCTCTCCATCAAAATGAATGAAAGCCTTGTCAGGTAAAGTATTCTTGGTTGTAGGTTTTTCCCTTTCATCACTTTAAGTATATCATGCCACTCCCTTCTAGCCTGAAGTTTCTGCTGAAAAGTCAGCTGATAGTCTTACGGAAGTTCCCTTGTACTTAACTTGTTGCTTTTCCCTTCTTGTTTCTTTTAATATTCTCTTCCTTTTAATTTCTGCCAATTTAATTACAATGTGTCTTGGTGTGATCTTCTTTTGGTTGCTCCTGCTTGGGACTCTCTGTGTTTCCTGGACCTGGACGTCTGTTTCCTTTCCCAAGTCAGGGAAGTTTTCAGCTATTTTGTCTCTAAGTATGTTCTCTGACCTTTTCTCTCTCTCTTCTCCTTCTGGGACTCCTATAATGTGAATGTGACTATATTTGATGTTGTCCCAGAGGTCTCTTGAACTTTCTTCACTTCTTTTTATTCTTTTTTCCATTCAGCTTCAGTGATTTCCAATACTCTGTCTTCCAGCTTGCTCATCCATTCCTTTATATCATTTAAACTATTGTTGATTCCTTCTAGTGTATTTTTAATTTCTGTTATTGTATTCTTCATCTCTGCTTTGTCGTTCTTTATATTTACTAACTCTTTGTTAAAAACTTCTAACTTCTCACTCTCCTCATCCATTCTTCTCCTAAGTTTTTTGATCATCTTTGTGATCATTATTTGAACTCTTTATCAGGTAGACTGCTTATCTCCACTTCACTTAGTTCTCCTTCTGGGGTTTTATCTTGTTCCTTTGTTTGGAACATGTTCCTCTGTCTCCTCATTCCGCCTAATTTTCTGTTTTTACTTTTCCCAACCTTGGAGATGTGATACGTCCTATGCGTCACAGCAGAAGACTCCCTTCTGGTGAACAGAGCTATATGATCTAGATTTGCCCCCAGTGTGTTACATGGATCCTTCTGTTGTGGTGGGCTGACTACTGTGGGTGGTCTGGTAGACATGGTGACCCCCACTGTGGTTGGTTGCCAGGCCCTGCCTAGTGCAAAGCCTGGCAGCCACTGGTTGGTGGGGCCAGGTCACAAGGCAGATGGCTGCAGAAACCAGGGGGTTCCCAGGGCTAATGCTGGCTCACTGGTGGGTTCTGGGGTGTGTGCTTGTGGGGCAGGCCCCCCCAGATCTAGTGTCCACCCGCTGACGGGTGGGGTTAGAATCCAGGAATTCCTGGGGCTGGTGCCTGCCCAGTGGTGGGTGAAGCCAGGTCCTGGGGCTAGTGCTGGCCCACTGGCAGACAGTGTTAGGTCCTAGGGTCTAGTTTCATGGCCCAGGGGTCCCAGAGCTGGTTTTGGACCACTGGTTGGTGGGGCCAGTTCCTGATACACCTGGCTGCAGAGTACAGGGTATCCCGAAGTTTGTGTAGGCCTTCTGGTAAGTAGGGCCAGATCCTGAGGGACCTAAAGTGTCTCAGAGCTGGTTTTGGCCTGCTGGTAGGCAGGGCAGGGGCTCAGTGGGTCCCAGGGTTGGTGCCAGCCTGCTTGTGGGACGGCTGGATCCTGCCATGGCAGGCTGCAGGGCTGTGGTGGTCTTGGTGCTAGTGTCTTCCTGCTGATGGGCAGGGCTGGGGCCCAGGGGTTTCTGGAGCTGGTACCTGCCAACTGGTGGGTAGAGCTGGGTCCCAGGTTCTCTGGCTACAGGGCCAGAGTCTAGTGCCTATGCACCAGTGTGTTGGGCTGGGTCCTGGGTCCTCTGGTGAACAGGGCAATATCCAAGGGAGACTGTGGGCTCAGGGGGGTCTTACGGCAGTCTGCCTGCTATTGGATGAGGCTGTGTCCCCATCCAGCTATTTGCTTGGCCTGAGGTATCCCCTGGTACCTACAGGCTGGTGGGCATGGGTGGGGCTGGGTCTCAAGGCTAATAAGCCAGAGAGAGGATTCCAAAATGGTACTTGCCAGCAGCAGTGTCCAGGTGGTAGAACAAGCTCCCCAAAATGGTTGCCTCCATTGTCTATGTCCCCAGGGTGGGTTCCAGTTGCCTCTTGCCTCTCTGGGAGACTCTCCAAGATCAGTTGGTAGGTCTGACCCAAGCTCCTTTCAAATTACTGCTTCTGCCCTGGGTCCCAGGGCATATGAGATTTTGTGTTCACCCTTTAAGAGTGGAGTCTCTGTTTCCTGCAGCCCTCTGGCTCTCCCAAAAGTTAGCCCCCTGGCCTTCAAAGCCAAACGTTCTGGGGGCTTGTCTTCCTGATACAAGACCCCCAGGATGGAGAGCCCCATGTGGCACTTGGACCTCTCATACCTTGGGGAAAACCTCTGAAATTGTAATTATTCTCCCTTTCATGGGTCCTCCATCCAGGGGTATGGGTCTTGACTATACTGCAACTCCATCCCTCCTACCCATCTTATTGTGGTTCCTTCTCTATATCTTTAGCTGTAGAAGATCTTTCCTGGTAGATTTCAGTCTTTCTCATAAATAGTTGCACTGTAAGTAGTTGTAATTTTGGTGTGCCCATGAGAGGAGGTGAGCTCAGGGTCTTCCTACTCCACCATCTTGGCCAAGCTTTCAAAACACATTATTTTAAAGTACACATGGAACATTCTCCAGGAGAGACCAGACGTTACACTAGAAAAACAAATCTCAATATTTTAAAGGATTGAAATCATACAAAGTATGTTCTCTGATGGCAAGGGAAAGAAATTCAGAAGTTAATAACACAAACAAAAATTCACAAGTTTGTGGAAATTAAACAACACACTCCTAAATAACCAAGGAATCAAAGAAGCAAGCACAAAGAAAATTATAAAATACTTTGAAATGACTGAAAATGAAAGCACAACATACCAAAACATATGGTAGGCAGCGAAAGTAGTGATTAGAGAAAGTTATAGGTGTAAATAGCTATATTAAAAAGGAATAAATATCTCAAATCAATACCCTAACCTTCCACCTTAAGAAATTAGAAAAGAACAAACTAAATCTAAAGCAAGCAGAAGGAGGGAAAAAACAAGTATTAGAGCAAAAATAAATGAAATAAGGAAACAGAAAACAATAGAGAAAAAAAACAGTGAAACCAGAAGTTGGTTCTATGAAAAGATATAAAAAAAGAAAAAACCTTTAACCATATGCACCAAGAAAAAGACAGAGAAGACTTAAGTTACTAAAATCAGAAATGAAATTAAGAACCTTACAGAAATAAAAAGGATCATTAAGAAATATTATGAACAATTGTTTGCCAACAAATTATATAACCTAGGTGCAATGGCCAAATTCCTAGAAAGACAAAAACTATCAAAACCGATTCAACAAGAAATAAAAAATCTGAATAGACCTAAAAGAGGTAAAGACTTTGTCTTAGAAATTGAGAAACTTCCCACTTTTCCCAATAAAAAGTCAGGACCAAATGGCTTCACTAGTGAATTCTGTCAGACATTTAAAGAAGAATGAACACCAATCCTTCACAGACTCTTCCAGAAAGTAGAAAAGGGCACTTCCCAATTCATTATGAGACCAATACAATCCTGATATCAAAACCAAAGATATCACAAGAAAAGAAAACTAAGTACCAATATGCTTCAAGAATACATATGCAAAAATCCTCAGCAAAACCATAACAAACTAAGTCGAGCAATACTGTATATAAAAAGGATTATCCACCATGACCAGCTGTGATTTATCTAAGGAAGGCAAGGTTGGTTCAACACATGAACATCAGTCAATGTAATGCACCACCTTAATGAGGGACAGAAACCACATGGTCATCTCAGTAGATTTAGAAAAAGCATCTCAGCAGATTTCGAAAAAGCATCTCAGTAGATTTAGAAAAAGCATCTGACAAGAACAATTAAAAAAAATTCAACAAAATAAAAATAGAAGGAAACTTCCTCAACCTAATAAAGGGCATCTACAAATATCCACAGCTAACAACATAATTAATGGTGAAAGGCTGAAAGCTTTCCCCCTAAGATCAGGAAGAAGGCAAGGGTGTCCACCTTTGCCAGAACAATTCAACATTATACTAGAAGTTATAACCAGGGCAATTACACAAGGAATAAAAATACAGGGCATCCAGGGCTTCCCCGGTGGCGCAGTGGTTGAGAGTCCGCCTGCCGATGCAGGGGACACGGGTTCGTACCCCAGTCCTGGAGGATCCCACATGCCGCGGAGCGGCTGGGCCAGTGAGCCATGGCCGCTGAGCCTGCGTGTCTGGAGCATGTGCTCCACAACGGGAGAGGTCACAACAGTGAGAGGCCCACGTACCGCAAAAAAAAAAAAAAAAAATACAGGGCATCCAGATTAGAAAGGAAGAAGTAAAATTATCTATATATACATAGAAAACCTTCAGAATCCACAAAAAGCTATTGCAGCTAATAAATCCCACGTTCATGGATTGGAAGACTTCATACTGTCAAGATGGCAATATTCCCAAATTGACCTACACATTCAACGCAATCCTTACCAAAATTTCAGCTGCCTTTTATGCAGAAATTGACAAGCTAATCCTAAAAATCATATGGAAATGCCAGGGACCAGAAATAGCCAAAACGATCTTAAATAAGAACAACAAAATTGGAGGACTCCCACCTCCCAATTTCAAAACTTACCACAAAGCTCCAGTACTCATGACTGTGTGGTTTTGGCATAACGATAGATATATAGATGGATGGAATCAAACTGAGAGTCCAGAAATAAACCCATATTTTATGGTCAACGGATTTTCAAAAAAGGTGTTAAAAGACCATTCACTGAGGAAACAGTCTTTTCAACAAATGGTGTTAGGACAACTGGACAGCCACATACAGAAACTCCTCCCTCATACCATATATAAAAATTTACTCAAAATGTATCAAAGACCTAACTTTAAGAGCTAAAACTTTACAAGAAAACACAGGCGTGAATCTTTGTGACTTGGGATTAGGCAACGTTGTCTTAAATATAACACCTAAAGCACAAGCAACAAAAGAAAAAATAGATAAATTGGACTTCATGAAAATGAAAACCTTTTGTGCATCAAAGGACACTATCATGAAAGTGAAAAGGCAACTCATAGTTGGAGAGGAAATATCTGCAAATCATATATCTGATAAGGGATTGGTAAACAATATATAAAAAATTCTTACAGCGCAACAATAAAAAGACAATCCAATTTTAAAATGGCCAAAGGATCTGAATAGACATTTCTCCAAAGAAGCTATACAAATGGCCAATAAGCACACGAAAAGGTGCTCAAAAGCATCAGTCTTTAGGGAAATACTAATCAATACCACAAGGAGATACTACTTCACACCCACTAGGATGGCAATAATCAAAAAACTGAAAATAAGTGTTGGTGAAGATGCAAAGTAACTGGAACCCTTATGCATTGCTGGTGGGAATGTAAAATGGTACAGCATCTTTGGAAAACAGTTTGGCAGTTATTCAAAAAGTTAAACATAGAGTTATTATTTGACCCAGCAATTTCACTCCTAAGTATATACTCAAAAGAACTGAAAACATGTATTCATACAAAAACTTGTACATGACTGCTGAGAGCACATTATTCATAACAGACAAAAAAACAGAAAAAACTCAAATGTCTACCTACTGAGGATAAGCAAAATGTGATATATCCATACAGTGTAATATTATTCAGCCATAAACAGGAATGTACTGATACATCTACGGTGGACCATGGATGGACCTTGACATTATTATACTAAGTGAAAAGCCAGGCACCAGAGGCAACATATTTATAACTCCACTCACGTGAAAAGTACATATCAGGCAAAACCTTACAGACAGAAAGTAGATTAGTGGCTTCCAGGGGCTGGGAGAAGGGAGGAATGGGGAGTGACTGTTAAGAGGTATGAGGTTTCTTTTTAAGTGATAAAAATGCTCTGGAATTAGGTAGTGATGATGGTTGCACAACCTTGTAATGCAACCTTGTAATGCAACCTTGTAAATATACCAAAACCACTGAATCTAAACTTTAAAAAGGTGAATTTTATGGCATGTAAACTATATCCCGAAAAATTTTAAGTAAATTAAAGGAATTTTAAAAATAAAAAAAAGTGAAATCAAGATACTTTTAGAAAAAAATCAAGAGTGTCTATGTACTACCAGCTGATGAGCAAAAATGGAATTTCTAAAGAAGCCTCTTCAGGTAGAAGGGAAATGACCCCAAAATGGAGTTCAGAAGTGTCAGAAAGCAATGAAAAGCAAAGAATGGATAAGATGTGAATAAATCTAAGTGAACACTGCCAGCATGTTAAATACTAACACTGTTTTGTGTTTGGTTTTTGTTGTTTGTGGTTTTTTGTTTGTTTGTTTGTTTTTGGGCCATGCTGCACGGCATGTGGGATCTTAGTTCCCCCACCAGGGATCGAAACTGCACCCTCTGCAGTGGAAACACAGAGTCTTAACCACTGGACCACTGGGAAAGTCCCAATACTAACACAGTTAATATTACTTAGTTGAGTTTAAAAAGCGCATACAGGGCTTCCCTGGGGGCGCAGTGGTTGAGAGTCCGCCTGCCGATGCAGGGCACACGGGTTCGTGCCCCGGTCCGGGAAGATCCCACATGCCGCGGAGCGGCTGGGCCCGTGAGCCATGGCCGCTGGGCCTGCGCGTCCGGAGCCTGTGCTCCGCAATGGGAGAGGCCACAACAGTGAGAGGCCCGCGTATCGCAAAAAAAAAAAAAAAAAGAAAAGAGCATACAGAATTAAAATATACAGTTACAATCACACATAAATCTGGAGGGGTGAATGGAGTTCAAGTATTCTAAGAAAATGATCTCTGCATGGTCCGGGAAGAAGGTATAATGGCATTATCTGGATAAGTTAATAACACCTTATCTAATTTACATGGTAACCACAAAAAGAAAGAAAAATAGAATATAACCTCCAATGTACTAGAACTAGTGGAAAAGTAGAATGATTTTTTAAAATCATAATACTAGTTTCAAATAATACAAGAGAAGAGAGAAAATAAACACAGAAAATGTAGGACAAGAGTGTCATACAATAGGTTTGTAGATTTAAACTCAAATAGATCAGTAATTACATTCAATGTAAATGAGTTGAATGTTCCCATTAGAGGGCAAAAATTATCAGATTGGATGGAAAAAAGTCTAACTGTATAATCTTTACAAGAGACATATCTAAGGTATAAAACTATAGTAAGGCTGAAAGTAAAATGATTAAAAAAAAAGATATCATGCAAATATGAGCCTAAAGCAATCTGGTGTGGCTATATTAGCATCAGACAATTACACCATAAAGGCAAAGATACATTACTGGAGATAAAGAGAACCACACATAATAATTAAAGTTTGAATTCAGCAGGAAGACATAACAATTTTAAATTTGCATTCCCCTGATAACATGGTCTCAAAGTATATAAATAAAAACTGACAGAACTGAAAAAGAAATAAGACAAATCCATAATCATAATGAAAGTGTGTAATTATCTTAGTAATGGATATAACAACCAGACAAAAAAATAGTAAAAAACAGAAGACCTGAGTAATATGCTTATCAAGTTAGCGGAACAGAATATACAGAACAGTGAACCTAAATTCTTTACAAGCACACAGGAACATGTGAGAAAACCTATACACCATATTCTGCTATAAGGCACATCAGCAAATTTCAAACGATTAAAATAAAGAGCAAGATCTTTGGGCAATGCAATTGTGATGGAAAAGAATAAAATAAGAAACATGCATATGTCTGGAAATTTTAAAATATTCTTCTAAATGACCTACAAGTCAAAGAAAAATATCATAATGGCAATTACTGTCTTAGCTCAGCCTGCTATAACAAAATACCATAGATTGGGTGGCTTAAACAATAGACATTTATTTCTCATTTAGTTCTGGAAGCTGGGAAGTCTGAGAGCAGGGTGCTCACATGGTCAGGTTCTGGCGAGGGCCCACTTCCTGGCCTTGCAGATGGCTGCCTTCTTCCTGTGTCCTCACATGGCAAGGAAAGAGAGTAAGAGAGCAAGCCCTCTGGTCTCTTCATATAAGGCACTAATCCCGTCATAAGAACCTCACACTCATGACCTCACCTAAACCTAATTATCTCCCAAAGGCCCCATCTCCAAATACCATGACTTTGGGGGTTATGGCTTCAACATAGGAATTTGAGGGAGGAACAATTTAGTGCGTAGCATATATTAAATAGTACTGAAAATACCTCAAGTCAAACCCTGTATGATACAGCTGAAGCATTATTTATAAGGAAATGTACCACCTTAAATGCACATTATTAGTAAAAGATAAAAGCTTCAAATTAATAAAGTAGGCATTCATCTCAAATTAGACAGTGAACAGCTACAGGAAAATTATGGGCCAATTTTACTCATAGACATTGACTCAAAAATTCCCCCTAAGATATTAGTCATCAGAATCTAATCAATACACTATAAGAACAGGCTAGTATGAACAAGTTATGTTTATATAGTGGTCATCTGTGGGTGGCGGAATTAAAGATTTTTATTCTGCTTTTGATGTTAATCTTTATTTTATAAAATTTCTAAATAAGCACTCATTATTTTATGAATCAGGAAAAAATATTTTGAATTAATAATTAATATTCTTCTGATCTCTCATCTTTTTGAAGTCAACTACTTAAAGAATGGTGAGAAGAACAAGGGCTCATTCAGAACAGCCATTTCATCTGAGTAACCATCAGAGCTATAAGACCTTACATGTTTCAGTGTCTCTATCTGGTTGAAAACAAAGAAAGGGTGGATAGGAGTAGAAAAGGATTTACAAAGGATTTACAAAGATAGGGATGTGATAATAGCAATTCATAGGCTTTTTGCCCAGACATTAAGGGAGCGATCTCATACACAAATATGTCTATAAATAGAATACTGCACTTTAATGAATAATTTAAAAGCACTTTGCAAACAGGGTTAAGAAAACAAGAATCTAAATGCTCAAAAATCAATAGTTCTGTCCTATCCCAACCTGGTGAGTTACAGAAGCAGATGCTTGAGTTGTATCCTTTTAAAAGAAACACTGGAAGCTGGATGGTCCAATATCAAAAAGCTTAAAAACACCTACAAGTTTTGACATGAAAATTCTGCCTTTAGAAATGTATCTTTCAGAAATAATTGGTGATACACACCACGAGTTTTGTATAGGGTACTTATTAAAGCATTATTTATTACAGTAAATATTTTAAAGAAGCATAAATGTCCAGCTATAGGAAAGAGGTTCAATAAACTGGGATTCCCACTGGAATATTATGCAGCCATTCAAAATCATATTTTAGAAGAATATGATGACACAAAAAATGCTCACTATCTACAAAGCAAAAAAGTTGTTTATAAAACATATTATGGAATGAATCCCACCTTTAGGAAATACATATCATACACATATAAAAGTAGGAAAAAAATTGGCAATCCTTGAGTGGTAAGATTATAGATGATGTTTATTTTGTACTTTATACTTTCTGCCTGTATCTCAAATAGATTCAAACAACCTTCATCAGCCTAAACCCACTTCTAGTGAGGGTAGCTGGGAGGTCAGTACAGATTTGGTACACTGCCCTTCTACATTTGCGTAACAAACCATCACACACTTAGCAACTTAAAACACGTTTATTATCTCACAGTTTCTGTAGGTCAGGAGTCTGAACAGGCTTAACTGGGTCCTCTGCTTAGGGTCTCATAAGGCTGCAGTCATGGCGTTGGCTGGACGATATTCTCATCTGCAGGCTTAACTGGGGGAGAATCTGCTTCCGAGCTCACTCGGGTTGCTGGCAGCTGTTTCCCTGCTATAGGACTGGGGGCCCCTGCTCCCTACTGGCTGTCTCTGGAGGTCGCCCTCAGCTCCTAGAGGCACTTACTCAAGTCAGCAAAGAGAATCTCTAGTTTCTAGCAAGATGGAATAATGGAATTGACATCCATCACTTTGCCTCATTCTACTAGTTAGAAGCACATCCCAGGTTCCACCTCAGTGGGGATGGGGTTATTATACAAGGGCATGAATACTAGGAGGAGGGGATCACGGTGGGGTCAACTTCATTCATACAGTCTGTCCACTTTACCTAGCTTCCCAGTGCAGAGCTCAGACAAAGGAGGGAAGCTTACACTTGGATGTGAAGACTCTTCTGATCAACCAACCACTCATAAACGCAACTGAACCCTGCCCTCTGCACCTCTGAGGCAGGACAGTACTGTAAAAAGTGAAGGGAGCATTCACCACAAGTCAGGGCTCATGTAGAGAACTTCAGCAGGTCCTGTGCCAACCTTGAAGGATGGTTGAGATTTAGATCCGTGGGAAGGAATGAGAAAGGGAGACTTTTCCTCTGCAATAAGGAGAGGTGGAGAGGCAGGAATTCCCAAGGTGGGTTCTGGAGGAAGTAAGCAGGACGGTTTGTTCAAAAGAAACACAAACAAATATGATGTCTAGCTTCATATTCTAACCGGTCCCTTGATAGACAACATAGTTGCAAAAACTACGAACAAGACCTAGAGAGGAAGACAGCTTTAATTTTGGCTAATTCAGTAGCAGTGACATCACTTCGCCTCTCTAGTGTGGTAAATATTACTAATATTTACCAGTATCCAGTGGTCCTAAACTTCCAGAACATGGAAGACTCTACCTCCCTGCCCCATTTGAAACTAGGCATGTCCAGAATGACTCCCTCCAGCCAAAGAAACGTGAGCAGAATGGACCAGCTTCTAAAGTGATTAACTGCAATGTTAATCCATGTCCTAAAAGGGTCCGGATCTAGAGCAGTGAAGAAGCAATACTGCCAAACTTCCAAGGGACAAACACCCCTCCCTTTCGGAAATGATTAGAGATGATGAAGCATCATAGTGCTACCAAACCTGATTAAGAGCGATCCAAGAAAAGATTATTAGTCAATACTTCTTATGAAAATATATGCCAAAATCAAAAGTGAACTATTACCATATGGGATCCAATAATAAGTTTTAAATGTAGTATATCATGACAAAGTAGAGTTTATCCCAAGAAATCAATGATGGTTCAAAAATAGAAGATTAAAGTATTTCACCTCAGAGTTCAAAGAAGAAAAGATGCAAAATTATCTAAATAGGTAAAGAAATCATTTGATAAAATTAAGAATCTATTAATGACTTTAAAAAATCTTTTATCAAGCGATTAGTAGATAAGACCATCCTTAACCTAGTAAAAGGAATCTACCAATATATAGCAAACTTCAAATTTAAGGCTTTGAAAACATTGCCTTTAAAGTGAAAAACAATATTAGGATAGCCTTACCACAAGTTCTATGCAACTTTGTCTAGTGGTCCAAACAAAGGGAATAAGACAAAATAAAAAATAAAATAAAAGATTTAAGGACTAGGAAGGAGGAAATGAAATCATCACTATTTACTTGGAGAAATTAGAAACAGATCCACACATTTGTGAGGTCTGGTATGTTTCAAAGGCAGCACTGCAGATCACTGGGGAAAGGATGGTACTCAATAAATAGTACTGGTAGAATTGGTTATGCATTTGGAAAAAATCTAAAATCATAGCTCTACCTCATGCCTCACACAAAAGTAAGTTCAAAGTAGAATATGAAGAGAAAATACTTCTTTTAAAATTTTAAGAGGAGAATATCTTATGACTATGGGGTAACAAAGGATTTCTTAAATAAGATTTAATAACCACAGACAATAAGAAAAAGATTGATAAATCTGACTACATTAAAATTAAACATCTGTTCATCAAAATAGCAATTTTAAAAGGATAAAAAACAGGACACAAATAGAATCCAGAATATATAAAGAACATCTAAAAAGCTATAAAAGGAACAACCCAGGCAACAAACAGACAAACAATATAAGAATACCAATTATAGACTTGAAAAGCCAAGTGGCCAATAAATGGGTAAAAAAAAATCCTCAAACTCACTAGTAATCAAGGAAATATAAATTAAAACAGTGAGATATTTTATATCTACTCAACTGACAACAATGAAACATCTGAATGTATAAAGGATTAGCAAGGATGTGAAGAAACAAACCTTTGGAAAATACTTTAACAGCTGAGGTTGGAACTGGGCCTGCCCTATGACCCCACAATCCCATGTGTAGATGTATACCTGATCCACTCTCCCCTGAGTACGCAGCACAGAAGAGTGGACCAGTGGGACATGGCGATTAGCAGGGGTGGAGGCTGACAGGCTGCTTACAGGAAAACTTCAACTGGGACTCAGGCCAGGTAAGTCAATGTCAGAAGCCAGTCTTGTCAGGAGATGAAACTGGGGATCAGAACCGTGCTTACTTAGGGCAACTTCCTCATAAATAGCACCTGCATCAGTTATCTTCTACAGCCAATCTGAACATGTTACTTCTTCCTTAAATTTCACCAGCTAAAACTTTCTAGAGCAGAGTCCCAACTTACATCAGTTTCCTCAGCTGCTCTAAAAACCTTTCCATTGAATTTAATGGTTGAACACAACACAAATTAATTATCTTACAGTTCTGGAAGTCAGAAGTCAGACACAGGTCTCGCTGGGCTAGAATCAAGGTGTCAGCATAGCTGTGTTCCTTTCTGGAGGCCTGGCTGGAGAACCCATTTTCTCGTCTTTTCCAGCTTCTGGAGGCTCTGCCTGTATTCCTTGGCTCATGACCCCTTCCACCTTCTAAGCCAGCAATGAGGAGTAGAGTCCTCCTCATTTCACATCACTCTGACACTGACTCTTCTGCATCCCTCTTCCACATTTAATGACCCTTGTGATAACTATGGACCCACCTGGGCGATCCAGGATAATCTCTTTGTTTTAAAATCAACTAATTAGCAATCTTCATTCCAACTGCCACCTTAGATCCTCTTTGACATGTAAAATGTCCACAGGTTCTGGAGATTAGGAGGTAGACAGCTTTGGGAAGCCATTATTGTGCCTACCACACCTCTCCTCAACTCTACCCCCCACCCCATACCTCTAGCAGAGTCCCAACCCTTTCACAGTGTCCCCCACACCTCCAGCCTCAGCACCACCATACACCTTGTCCTCCAACGACACCAACCTTCTGGCCTTTTTCTAATCAGTGTGTGCCCATCCATGCCCAAACAATTACAACCCAAACTCCGGGGCTCAGCCCAAAGGCCACCTCCTCTCTGAAGCCTTCTTTGATTCCCAGCCTAAATGAGTCACCTCCCCTCAACACACCAACCCAACGTTCTGTATATCCCAATTGCTGCACTGAGTGTGGCCCCCTGTAATCATCTGTTTTCATGTCCTTTCCTCAGTCCAAAGTGGTGAGTTCTTCGATGATATGAACGCTGTCTCATTCCCCTGTGGGTTCCCAGATCATAGCACAGGGCCTGGGAAACAGTAGCACTCAGGGAGTATTTCTGAAACTTAGAGGAGGCAGAAAGAAGCTGCCCTGGGTCTCTCTCAACAAAACAGATGTCGAAGAATAACCTGGGTTAAGTGTACAGCTAACAGGGCCAAAGAACTATCCCAGATGTTCAGAACAAAAACACCTCAACAATCCACTGCTTCGTTTGATGCACAGTTTACTATCACATGGAAAAATCTCTGTACCACAAGGGACAGCCATTATTTTTTATTGCTAACCTGTGGGGCAACTCTAAAGTAAAAGACCACCTCAAGAGAAATAAAGGATTTATCTAAAATGATTTACAAAGATGTACTCAAAATTACAGGCAAGAGAGTAGATGCTGCTCCAACGCAGCACGAGGGCCTGGCAGTTGCCCGTCAGCCCTCCCACATTCTCAGAGGGCTCCAGTCCCTCTCCAGGAAGGCTGGGAAGCACCATGCCAGTGATGCTGAGGGATGTTACAATCTACCCTGTTTAGGGGAAAACAAATTGCCTCTACGTACAAATATATGTACATGCTATAATAAAGAGCACGTTTTTAAAGAGGGTGTTAGTTAAGCAAACAGGGTCTCGTTTAATTTCAATGGTTTGTTATTTGATGTCCATACTCCAGCAAGAAAATTCTCACCTGGGGTGAAGGAGACTAAGCAAAGAAAAGTAAATGTTGACTCAGCACAATTATGCACTTTAGAAAAAAAGAGAGATATTACTAACATGCCTTGAGTTCTTAAAAGGCATGCTTCCATTCAGGTTCAATAGAATTCCCTTGCTCAACTCTTCTTTAAAAGTGTGAATTCTGAAATTCATTTTAAAACTTCAAAAACTACTCTCACACTGGAAAGGAAATTTGAGACGGGAAAACAGAAATAAACGACACATATTCAGCACCATGGACAGTGGACCCAGGATACTTGTTAAGAGTCCTTGCAGCAAGAGCTGAGAGCTAAGAGACACCAGAGCCACCCAAAAATCTACAGTATTCATCCTAATGTTCAATGTGGGAGTGACTCCAATACATGAGCAGGTATTTTTCTTTGTCATGGCCCAAAGGACAGCCTTCTTCGCCAAAGGTCTGTACAACTTTCATCTTCCAAGATCTGCTTCAGTGATCACTTTTACAATAAAGCCCTGGGATTTCTGTGAAAATAGGAATGACTCTGCCATTGACACATGGCTACAGGTCCAGAAACTGAAACTGTTGAAACAGAAACAGTGTCCAGCCTTGAATGGCTAGATTGTTCCAAGGACCTCACAGAATTTCTGCAAATATAAACACGGCATGCTCTCAGCCTCCCCTGAACATCAGAGGAAAAAAATAGCTTCTTTCTAAACATCTAATAAAATGAGCCCATGTGGTGAAATTTTCTCATAAATACTTTTAAAAATGTAATCATAAAACTGTGTATTTTCTCCAAGTCTGAGTATTAATAAAGATATCTGGAAGAGAGATGTTCTGAAGGTCAATATCACCACTAATCAGCACCACCTGTGGCAATACCAATCCCAAAGCCCTGAATTCTACACAGGATATCCAATCTTTTCAGTTAAAAAAAACCCAAAAAACTCCTTTTACCATCAAACCTTTTTTCAAAACCTTATAATATTGAGTACTAACTAAGAAAATGCATGAAGTTATATAAATTCTAACACGCTTGTAATGAAATTTCACGGTGTAAATAACAGCACCTACATACAAGAGAGAAACGTCAGTGCTCAGAAGTGACCAAAGTCAGTCAGTCAGTCAGACTGCACTTGTATTCGAAGACCCCTCCATTTCTGGTGGATCTCCAAGTCTGAACACACTACCCACAACTACTCCAGCTCCCCTGACGGGAGGATCAATGAGATCACTTTGGATCTTGTCAACAATCACTCCAGAGTGTCACTGTTCTGCAAACAGTCTCTGGGCCAAAAGGCACATCTCTGAGACGTTTTAAGATGATGAGTTGTTCTCGTGCACGAGGGGACTGGAAATCAGTTTTCTTCAATAGGAAAGCACCTTTGCACACTTCCTTTGGTTCCCAATTCTAAAGCCAAGTTCAAAGAACAGAACAGGGGCAACAGTTCACCCGCTGACAGCAAGTTAAATTTCGGAAGGATATGGGCGTGCCTGTGCCAGAGGACTGGTGTGAACTGGAAGGTCTGTTTACTACCCTGTCTAGTCCGGAAAGGTCTGTCATCAAGGCCCCGCTACCCTAGCATTCTTCTTCGTGAATTACGCAGCATAAATCCTCATCACCCCGGAGTGCTGTTAGCTCACACGCAGAGCCAAAGAGACCCAGAAGTCCGCGTTGCCTCAGAGGAAGGCGGGAGGAAGGTAATCAACCCTAGGCACGAGGTGTTAAGACCTGGCTTTTTGTTAACTTGCTAATCTGCTACGCAAGTTATATACTTGAGAGTAGTAAGGAGAAAAAAAGTAGAAACGCCACCGGGCAAAAAGAAAAAAATAAACACTCTCAGCAAACAATTACTGCCAGAGCGGAACACTTCTGGGAACAATAAGAAACACCTTCCGACTCGCCCCCTAATAAAAGAAGAAAATGCAGTAACTGACGAGAGGAGCACGCACCCGCCCCATCTAACCCGCTCCTGGCTTCGACACGGGGTCGCAGAGAGACGCAGACACTAGTCAAGGGGGCAGATGCCGGGAGTGTGGGCAAAGGACACAAAGCGCGTCCGCACGGAACCCCTTCCTGCTGCCGCGGGCGCCGTGGTCCCGGACGCCGCCCCCGCCCTCCGCGCGCCCCTCCCCTGCGTCCCGCCCGCCCCGAGCCGAGCGCCGACGACGTGCTTTCCCCCAAATCTCTCCTCAGCCTCACGCGACTAAACTTCAACCGTTTTGAAATGTAAGCCCCATAAAGTCCAGAGCAGAACCGTGGCGGACGTCTACTGACAGGCAAGCGTTAACTCCCCTGCTTCTGGAAGCGCGGTTCTTGTTTACAACTTCTGGATTGGGGGGGAGGGGAGACAGGGCAGCCCAGGCAGGGTCCTCGTTTCGCCCGAAGTCACTTCACCACTTTCCTCCGAAATCCTCCCCGCGTCCAGTTTCCGTCCTCGGAACATTTCGTGAGCTCACAGCGCGGCCCGGGCGTTAACTTGAGGAGGGGGCGCCCCAGAGTCCCGCGGGGACCTCCCGGACCCCGCCTCCCGCCCCGCCCCGCCCCGCCCGGCAGACGACCCGGCCGCCGTCCAAGTTTGTCCGGGCCGGGCGGGGGTCTTCGGGGCTCTCGGCGGGGCTCAGTCGGGCGAGACCTGCGCCCCACGCCCGGCACTGACCCCGAACCCGGCCACGGGCCGCCGATTCCCAGCTCCACAACGACCCCGGCCCGGGCCCCAGCTTGACTCCCGATCCCCGGCCCGGACCCCGACCCCGACTCCCGACCCCCGATTCTCGGCCCCGATCCCTGGTCCCGACCCCGGCTCGACCCCGGCCCGGACCCCGACCCCCGACCCCGGACCCCGGCCGGTCCCCCGGCTGGGACCCCGATTCCCCACACCCGATCCCCGGCCCTGCCCGCGACCACTCACCTGTCCCGCGGCAGAGGGCGTGCCCGCGGGCCGGCCCGCGGGAGGGCGGCCGGGGCGGGGCTGGGGGGTGGGGACAGGCGATCCCGGCGGCGGTGGAGCCTGAGGCGACCGAGCCTGAGGCGACTGAGGCGACTGAGGCGGCGGTAGCAGCTCCTCGCGCTCCAGGCGAGGCACTGCGCGCGGCGCGGGCCCGCCCCCTCTGCTCCGCCGACCAATCCCGCGCCGCGCGCCGCGGCTGACCCCGCCCCTCCGTGGAGCTGGTTCTCGCGAAAGCGGGCGCAGCGGGCCAATCGAACGGCGGAACGGCGACGCGCCCGGCCAATCGGAGCTCAGGAAGCGCTGCAGAACGAAACCAATTAGCGTGGAGGGGGCGGGGCGGGGCCATGGGCGGGTCACCGAGGGGGCGGGGCCATAGCCGGGAGGAGCCCAATGCGGGGCGGGGAAGTCAGCGGCAAGGGGCGGGGCCAGGAGCTGGCGGTCCCCAGCCGGGGCGGGGAAGAGGGCGGGGAGAGGGGCGGGTCCACAGGTGGGGTGGGGTGGGTCGGGTTCCAGAACAGGGCGGAGGGGTGGCAAGGCAGGATGAGGCCACCACTGGGGGCAGGGCAGGAGGCGGGCCACTAATCGGGGGCGTGTCCAGGGGCGTGGCCCAGGACTGAAGAGGTGTGGACGGGGGAGGAGGGTACTGGTGGGGGAAGGGCGGGTACCCTCAGGGTCGGGGGCGTGGCCTGGACGGTCTGAGATGCCTGCTGACCTGCACCCGCCCGGGGTGCGCCCGCTCCCCCGCTTCTCCCAGGGGGCCAGGTCCCGTGGTGAAGGTGAAAGCGGGCAGTCCTCCCGGCCTGGAATTGCGCCCCGCCATCCCCCGACCTGCCGCGAGCTGGACCCCCACCTGTCCCGGTTCCTCGGCAGGTGTCCCTTCTCCCTCCCGCGCTGCGGAATCCCTGAGTCTGGCCGCACATGCCCACCTACCCGCCGGGCAGACCCAGGACGCGGTGGGCTTGCGCATAGATGTTTGCAGGTGCCCGGTCAGCACACCTGTCCGCAGGTGACCGGAGGGGACAGAGAATGTCTCGGGTGTTTTTGTTCCGTTACCCTTTTTCTATACCTCCCGGACTGCGTTATGCTTTGTTTTGTTTCTATTACGGTCATTTTCGAGGCACTGGACCCCAATGTCCCATCCTTGCGTTGCGGCTGTCCTTAGCATAGGATTATTTCTTGCAGCGCAGCTTCTAAGGGCTCGAGCCAGGTCACAGGCCGCAGGGGGCCGGGCTGTGGAGGCGGGCAGGGGTTCTGGGATGCTGCCCTCCCCTGGAACCCCTGTCCAGAGCTGGACCCCCTCCCTGGATCTGCAGGGGGACGGCCCTCAGCCTTGCTCGGCCTCCTTAGGCCTTGGAGAAGAGGAAGGGTCAACCGGGTGGCCAGACATCTCCAGGACGGAGGGACTTCTGACCCCAGCACCCAACAGCTCAGGCCGCCAGGGCAGGGCCTGGGGACTGGCCTGGGGACACAGCTTGGTCCTCTGCAGGCAGTCCTGCTCACGGGCCCGTTGGCACCCGTTTGCCCTGGACTGGGGCAGGAGGCACTTCCCAGGCCTCTCCTCTGTGAACTCATTTGCGAGCTGATGACCTGGTGGTAGGAGGGCCGCTGGAAGCCCACCCACTCAAAGGTCACCATTATGGGGCTTCCCTGGTGGCGCAGTGGTTGAGAGTCCGCCTGCCGATGCAGGGGACACGGGTTCGTGCCCGGGTCCGGGAAGATCCCACATGCTGTGGAGTGGCTAGACCTGTGAGCCATGGCCGCTGAGCCTGCGCGTCCGGAGCCTGTGCTCCGCAACGGGGAGAGGCCACAACAGTGAGAGGCCCGCGTACCGCAAAAAAAAACAAAAAAAAGGTCACCATTATGACCCCTTCTTTTTGTGGAAGTGACCATAGCACCTGGAGCCTCACCACATTACGCAAGGGGCCCCACTGGCACCCAGAAGCAGGCAAAGCTGGGCTATGCTCAGAAAGTTCACGCTGTCCGCCCCAGATGCAGGGCAGCAGTCAGTGAGAGCGTGGGGGCGGGTCAAGAAGAGCTGTGTGCTCGTTTGTCTTCACATATCACTCCTGTCATTCAAAGACAAGCTTTAAGAAAGAAAGGACCCAGATGGGAGGGTGGAAGAGCTGTGGGTGGGTCCACGGAAGGGCAGCAGCCCTGGGAGAAGCGGGAGTGCTAGCCACACCTGGGGCGTGAGGCCTTCCTAAGAAGGGGGTCTCTGAGGCAGGGGTCTAGGAGCCCGTCTCGGCCATGCAGGGGCACCTGTCACGTTCTGTCCCAGCAGGGAGGCATGGTTAACCGTGTGCTCTGGAGGGACCACTCTCGGGTAGGGAGCGGGGTGCGGCAGGAGAAAGAGGTGGCGGCCCTGGTCGGGTTGTCCCCACAAGACGTGATTCCAGGAAGTGAACAAAAGGGATGGGGTCAGGACTCGGACCCAGAGGAGGGAGCCCCAGAGGCCCGGCCTGGAAGGATGTTCAGCGTCCCGACTGGTGGCCCTGGCTGGCAGCCTCACCTTGACTCTGTAGGCAGAGAGGCCAGAGGGACCCTGGGACCTTGCTTCAGAGACCAGCGCAGGGTGGGGTTGCAGGCAGAGCATCCTCAGCGCCCCCAGATTACAGGCTGCCAGCCGCCCACTTCCCCATCCTCTCCAGGAGCCTCGGCCTCTCAGCTGCCTCATCGCCTCCTGAGACACAGTTAGTCATTAGGAAACTAATGATAGTGTTTTGGGGACAGCATGTTGGACCCTAACAACTTTCAATTATTTCCAGCTCCTGCCAACCCTGGGAGGAAAAAAGCTGCTCATCTCACGCTCCCGCCCTTGACACACAAGACAGTCCACGTCGCCAGCGCATTACCATAGATTAGCAGACCTCTGCAAGCCAGGCTGCTGAGGGGAGCAGCCTCCACCCCCAGGCCCCAGCAGCTGGGCCAGGGCCTGGAGCAGGCCTGGCCTCCTCCCCGCGAAGTGGACCACCCAGCCTCAAATTCTGCAGTGCGTTCCGGGGGCTTCCCCTCCACCAGCACCGCGGATGTGTGGGTGCGTGTTGGCTGCCCTCTAGATCACTGTCACTGCCGCTGTACTTTCGGAGAGAAGCACACCCAGGGGCCCGTGTTTATAAATAACTCCCTGGTGTCTTGTTGGGGGCACAGGGCGCAGGGAGGGAATGGGCCGCGTAATTATCATGTGCTTGGAATGGTGTCAGATCTATGGCCCTGGGAAGTCTCACAGCACTCGGCCTTCCTGATTGTCACACGCCCCCTGCCACTAGAGAGTGGGGGGAGGGGGGGTGGACACGTTATCAAGGCTGGAGCCTGGGCGGGGGCGGGGGCCCAGATCAGACGGCTAAAAGGGCGGGAACATAGCCAAGCACGGAAAGCAGTCCTAGGGTAATTTGCGCCAATGTCCCCCCAGATGCATAGACGCCCCCCTCCCGGGTGGCCTCGCACACAACACCCAGCACCCCCGCCTGGGGGAGAGGTCGGGAGCGTTCGAACTGAGTCTGCTGTGGGTCTGGGGCGTCACTGGCCTTCCCCAGTGAGAACTCACATGGTCATCACAACCACCCCCAATGCTCAGCCTGAACACAAGGGCACAGTTTGCTGAGCGGGACCGAGGCTTTCCTTGCCGCTAAAATCCCCTTCACAAACACAGAGGTAGAAGGCCCTCTTCCCAGGACCACACCCCCAGGCCCTTCTGCCCTGTAGGTCTGCCACTGTCCCATCAAAGAAAGCCGCCTGGGGGAGGCAGGGCTGCGTCACAGGTGACTCTGATGGCCAAGTGATGGAGTGAACATCGTAAAGCAGGTAAACCAGTCCGTGCACGAGCTGCGCTGGTCAGGAGAGTACACCCGGGCTGCACACAAGTGCTTCCCCCGTAGAATCAAAGGTGTGCTCCGGCCCCACCTCACCTCACTGCTGTAGCATCTGACTGTGACTTTATGAGGTGGGGCGATCCAGGGGGCCCTGTGGCCCGCCCCCACCCCCCACCTGCTTGCTGAAGGAGTAGCTCCTGAGCAGTCCCCGGCCACATCCCTGGCCCATAACTAGAGGGGGAGGGTCGCATCTGCCCACAGGCAGAGCTCTGGAACCCCAGCTCGGGTGACGTGATGGCTGGAAGTGTGCACGGGAGGGAGAGGGGAGCGTGGAGGCAGCATCCGAGGGAGACACACAAGGAGAGAGAGAAGGGCTCACGAGCCTGTGCAGCAGCCGCCAGGACTCCACTGCGCCCTCTTCAGGCCTGGCCAGCTGACCACACCCTACAGCTGCCCTGTGCCTGAACCACCGGCTGCCCGGCGACTGCGTGCCCGTGGGACCCAGTCCCTTCAGATCCGAACAACACCCAGCAGAGGACCCTGTGGATACAAGGGGCCGGCAGCCACAGCTGTCCGTGTCGTGGACATGGAAAGGTACCCCACTGCTGGGAAGCTGGGTTCAGAGCAAGCGTGGAAGCAGGGGCTCTGAACCCCGAAGGGCACACACCGCGGAGGTGAGCAGGGGTCTCGCTTGCACCTGACAGGAAACGCCAGCCCATCGGCTTGGGTGTTAGCCTGAAATAAGCACGTTTGTGCTCCACGGTCTGTTGTGACGGAGGCTGGGGGCTTACCCAGCGCTCTCATCACCCCCAGGGCGCTGGGCTGGCTGCCTCTGTGCTCTCAGACCTGCACACCAGAGCCAGTGAGTCACGGCTGCTCTTCACGGCACCTCCCAGCTCGGGAGCACAGGCTCTGGGGCCAACAAGCCACTTCCGGCAGAGAGAGACAGCCAGAGACACAGAGAGAGACGGAGACAGGCAGAGAGAGACAGAGACAAGAGACAGAGAGAGACAGAGACAGGCAGAGAGGGACAGAGGGAGACAGAGAGGGCAGAAGGGAGGGAACTGCTGTAGGCCCCCAGCCCCAGGCCCTCCGCTGCCTCGCCCCCTCCCCCACTGCAAGCGGAGCTGCGCACTTTTATTTTTCTCCTTTGCAAGGTTTCTGATATTTTGCGTAAACAAAAGAGTCTTGCCCCGTTTTTCCTCTGAGAAGAAACGCGCATCTGCACACACCTCCCTGAGCAGCAGTGACGTCATCCGGACTTTATTTTCGGAAGACTTTCAGCTGCGGGCAAGTGGCAGCCGAAGTCCCGCCCCTTCTCTCTGAGCGCACCTCCGGCTCTGAAGGGGAGCGCTCTGTCTTTGTTCGGTCAGTGGTGCTCGCTCCCTCCCGTGCGGGGCTCGGGGAAGAGCCTGGAGGGAAATCTCTGGGCCAGCGGCCGGTGGGGTGGGCCCTGCAGACACAGCTCCGTCTCCGCACTACATACACCTACGGCTCTAAAACGACTCTTCATCAGCTGCTTTTTTGCTGAGGGTCACGTGAAACTTTTCTGTTGACATAAATAATCATCTCTAATTAACATCAGTGGAGACAAATTTGAACACATAGAACTGTTTAGTTGACTATTGTGTCACAGAAAGAGGGGGAGGGGACAGGCTCAACCAAGCCCCGCAAGCCTTCCTTTATTTGGGTCCCAATTTTCTTAGGGTTCCAGCTATGTCCCCTTTTCTCAATTGCACTGCCCTCTACCCTGTTGGACTTTACTCCTGCCGTCAAAGACCGCTGATGAGAATTTTAAGGTGAAAGTTCAAGAATGTAAAAGTTGAGAAATTACCATTAAAAATTAAATTAAGGGGGACAAAACCCTTGCTATGCAGGGATCACAAACTGATCTGGCTCCCAGAGGGGTCTGTGGCTCCCCCTTCCAATTACCAGCCAAGGGGGCAGGGAGGTGAGGGATTGAGGGTCTGCAAACCCACGAACAAAGGCAAGGCCACCAAGAAATCATCGCAAGGTCTGGAGGGTGCCCTGCCGGCCGCCCCCAGGATGAACAGCCAGGGTCCATGCTAGACCATGCGAACAGAAGCAGAGCAGCAGAGGGATTCCCTGAGCAGGCAGGGTGCAAAGGCAGGTACCCAAAACCGACATCCAGACAAGCCTTAGGACGGTCTCCCTCCCTTCCCCCGTGCCTTGCTGGGTGACCCGGCTGATGGACAGGAGGCCCTGGCCCCCATCACTCTCGCTCCCTGCCGAGGAGGATCTTAACTCTTGGTCACTGGGCTGCAGGCCCCAGCTCAGGTCTTGAGGGTGGAGGCGGAGGGGTCTCTGCTTTCACATTCCCGAGTCCCAGCCATGCCGGGGTGGAGGGTGGCCCCCTGGAGGACAGCTCCAGCACACGCACGAACACTGGCACATGACCCCGGAATTCTCTGGTGTTACCATGTGCCCATCGCTCAGAAGCAGCCAACCTAGTGCAAAGGATGGAAGGGCTTGTTAATGGCTCAGCTGAGGCGCTGGCTCTGGGCCAGCACCCTGCAGGGTTCAGTCACCATCCTTAGCATGCAGGATTTGTGCTGTAAAACGGTCAGTAAATGGTGCTGAGACCCTAGTACCTTGAATACGAGCTCCAGGAACCAAGGAACGGAAGCAAGTCTGGCCCCTCTCACTGTGACCCTCGGTGGACCGCTTGCACGTTCAGAGCTGCTTGTCGCTGCTGGGTTAGGAGTCCTGATTCCCTGGTCAGTGGTGGGAAGTGCTTCTGCCAGGGTCTCCACTAGATGGGAAGCACCACTGCCTTTTGGCCACTTTGGGCTTCTTATGCCAGTGGACAAGCAATCAGAGAATGGGCTTATTGTACAGGTGGGTTAATCAGCCCTGAATGCCACAAAGAGCTCGGTTTGCTGCTCCAGTGGGGCCAGTTCAGTGTCTGGACTGTGTGATAACTATACGTGGGCGACTGCAGCAGCCTCAGCTCGTCAAAGCAAGGCAACCAAGGGCTCAGCTCCTCTGGGCAAGCAATTCCAGTTAGCCAAGTTCTGGCTGGAACCGCAAAGGAGAATGGGGTGGAGGGGGAGGTGATGGGCACGATTGCAGCCTGGGACTTGCTGTGCAGCAGGGCCTGCTGCTTGGTTTGGTAACAGGTCTATAACTTTTTAGCAGATTGCAGCTAGACTACACCTTGAAGAATTAATGCTTGCACAGCCCTCTAGGAGGTCAGTGGGGTGTTTGTTCTCAGGTGGGACTGCAAGGGCCGGACTGTCGCGGAGTCGGTGTTTGGACCCCTTCAGGTCCAGCTGGAGTGCCCTGGCAACCCCTGGCCTGGCTCCTGCAGTCCCAGGGCTGGGCTGCTGTCACTGCTACTGCGGCCACTGTGAGGTGCTGTGTCCATGGGGTGGCCGCTTCCATCCTTCATGCCACATGCAAATAACCCTCAGCAGCGCCCTTCCTCAAGGTCATGGTGGAGGCCCCCGGCCTGCGTTCTTGTCTCCTCTGAAGGGTGAGATGCGCCAGGATATGCCCTCCCCCGTGCATATGCCACCTGAAAGGGAGAGATTAAACACCTATGGGGCAGACTGACCAAAGAACAAAGACAGACCCGCTCTGCTCTCTCCCTTCCCCTGCACAGACCAGTCAGAGTCCCGGAGGCCACCAGTCTCTCTGAAGACAGAGCAGTCAGCTCGTGGATGCACAGGGACTTCCGCAATGTGCTTTCCTGCCTTCCTGCCTCAGACCCCTCTTCTCTGGGACTGCAATACCTAGGGAATGTTAGCACAAAAGCCTTGCTTCAGACTCTGCTTTAGGGAAACTGGGCTAATAGACAACATCAATAATAAAATTTTAACTTTGTAGCCTTGTTCAAAGAAAAGAAAGATATATACAATGGAATACTACTCAGCCATTAAGAAGAAGGAAATTCTGCCATTTGCAGAATGGATGGACTTGGAGGGCATTATAAGTCCCTCCAAGTGAAATAAGTCAGACAGAGAAAGACAAATACTGGATGATATCACTTATATGTGGAATCTAAAACACAACAAACTAGTGAATAAAACAAAAAAGAAGCAGACTCATAGACATAGAGAACAAACTAGTGGTTACCAGTGGGGAGAGGGATTGGGGAAAGGGCAATATAGGGGTTGGGGGAAAGGGGGTTATTGTATGAAATCATGTGTTTTGAAAACTATAGAGCACTATGAAATTTAAGGAATCTTTCATTCAATAAAAAATAGATAAATAAAGAAAAGAAAAAAGAGGAAGGAAGGAAAACTTTATCATGTCCAAAACAAGCGAGAAGTCAAAGCCAGAGTTATCCCGGGAGCTCATGTGGGGCAGTCCTCGGGGAATGAGGGAAGAGACAGGCCTGGAGTGGTGACTGGTGAGTGCGCGGCCTCGGCAGAATCGGACAGCAGCCTCTGATGGTGGGGGGCACCTCATCCGTGAAAAAAGACTGAGAGAGTCCACCCATGGCTCCAGGACCCCACCAAGGACGTCTTCCACTTGCCTGAAGACAGAAATGAAGAGAAAAGTCTCCCAAAGAAGTAGAAACGGAGCATGTGAGACATGACAGTGTGAGACCTGAACCTTCTCTCATCCGTGGAGTGCGGGTCTCCAGCTCAGAAATTAAAGGAAAATGCGTCTAATGTGATTGGAATCCCTGGTGCCTGGGAAGAAGCGCGCGCTTATCTTCCTGTCAGGACACTTCTACAAACTGGAGGACAAGCTTAGGATGGAAATGTTCAAGCCGGGCAGGGGTGGAGATGGCACGAGAGGGTCGGCAACTGGAAGGAACAACGGGGCTTGTGTCCCCAAGACTAAAGGCAAACAAGAGAAGAGTGACAATGATGAGACAAGGGCAGCGTGAGTGAAGAATAAATAAAATTTAAAAGAAGCAAGTAGTTTAGAAACTGCAGAAATGAAAAAATATAATCATGGAAATTCAAGCGATTTGAGACAGAGTGGAAACGAGAGTCAACAAACTAGAACATAAAGATGAAAATATTATACAGAAAACAGCACAGGAGGGACTTCCCTGGTGGCACAGTGGTTAAGAATCTGCCTGCCAATGCAGGGGACATGGGTTCGAGCCCTGGTCCGGGAGGATCCCACATGCCGTGGAGCAACTAAGCCAGTGCAGTACAACTACTGAGCCTGCGCTCTAGAGCCCGTGAGCCACAACTCCTGAGACCACGTGCCACAACTACTGAAGCCCGCGTGCCTACAGTCCGTGCTCCACAACAAGAGAAGCCACCGCACTGAGAAGCCCATGCACCGCAACGACACTCGCTGCAACTAGAGAAAGGCCTGCGCGCAGCAACGAAGACCCAACACAGCCAAATAAATAAATTAATTTAAAAAAAAAAAGAAAACAGCACAGGAAGATAAAAATTATCTGAAATACGGGCCATTCAGAGATACAAAAAATAGAGTGAGACAATCCGACATAGGCAGTGAGGAGAGAATGAGAAAGAGGCAATGGTCAAAGAAATAATGACTAAGAATTTCTCAGAATGGAAGATGTACCAGTCAGCTTGGGCTGCTGTAACAAGGAACCACAGACGTTCCTCCCTCACAGTCCTGGAGGCTGGACGTCTGAGATCCAGGGGTCACAGGGCTGGTCCTTCCCGAGGCCTCTCTCCTGGGCGTGTGGGCGGCCCTCTCCTCCCTGTGTCCTCACACGTTCATCCTCAGTGTGTGTGTATCATCTCTTCTTACAAGGACAAGACAGATTGGATTAGGGCCCACCCTGATGACCTCATTTTCCCTTAATTACCTCCCTAAAGACCCTCTCTCCAAACGCAATCACATTCTGAGGTGCTGGGGGGGATCAGGGCTTCAACATGTGAATTTGGGGGACACAATTCAGCCCGTAGCAGAAATGACTAAAGGTTGAAAAAGATGGAAGCAGCCCTCTGAGACTTGAGCAAAATTAATACACAGGATTACCCACGGAAGAGAAACCTCGACGGTGACTAGAGAGGACAGGGCAGCCTGAGCTAGACAGATGGATCGTTGGCAGGTGTAGATGCCAGATGGACAGGAAAGTCACACATCAGCCTCCCGGGGGACTGAATGTCGACGCACTGCCCTCAGCCGGGGGCCAAAGAGGTGTCTCAGACCCGCAGAGACCAGAGGGTCACAGGCCGTCCCCGACGCCACTGCAAGTGCCACAGCCCAGGAACGAGGACCCTGAGCCCAGAAGAAGGACGTGAGACCAAGAAGCAGCAGCGAACTACGTCCAACAAGCCTGGATGTAAAACAAACAATTTAGTGACTAATCGGGGGAATTTGGCCGTAAGAGGGAGCTGAGAGAGCAGAGCTGTGGGCTTCCAGGTGAGGTGCGGCCACCAGGGACACACCCAAATGAGCCCTGGGTGCAGGAAGGACCCCACCCCACAGGGACCCCGCATAGGCTGCCTCTGCCCCGGGCTCCCTACCGGCGGGCGGCGCCCCACAGTCTCCGGCCAAGGGGGGAGGGGCGGGGCACCTCCTGTATTTGGCACGAAGGAGCCTGATGAGCTCACGGCTCTGCTCCCTGGCCTCTCCTGGGCCGGTGGGGGTTACCGAGGGGCCCCAGGCTCCTCTGTGGCCCCAGCAGCCTTGGGCCCCTCCCACCTGCTTCTCTTCCTCCTCGCAGCATGTCCCACCCTCAGGGTGGACGGCCCAGCCCGCCCAGCCAAGTTCTGTCCGCCACACTATGAAAACAGCCTCCCTTGGCCCGCCGGAGGCCTGGGGGACACACCGGCGACCAGGTCTGCCCCAGGGAAGCTCTCTAGGAAGTTTGACCGGGGATCCACGGGTGCGGGGCCCCAAGGTGTGGTCCACAAGGCAGGGGCGTGTGGACCCCGCCCCAGGCCCCTGACGTCTGGTTCTACAGAAGGGCCTGAGGGGCCGCATTCCAGGTGACCTGTGCCCACCGATGGGACGTCGCAGACGGTGCTGCTCCACTTTTATAAGTGCTTCAGCAGATACACATGCACGCACAGCCGCGCACACACAGCCTGAAGACAGTACTAACACCACAGCGCAGGCGGGGTAGGACGGTGCTGCTAACCTGGCCGCTCCCCAGGCCTCACAGGCCACCTCAGGAGGCAGAACAGGCTGCACACCCGCGTGTCCTAGTCAGGCCTGGGAGCGGGGTGCTGTCGAGCATTTTCAACAGAAGGCAGAAGAGCTCACGTAATCTGTCCCTTCTGGGTAAAAGTGAGGTTTCTAAGAGTTTAAAATAACTGCCCTTGAGGGAATTCCCTGGTGGTCCAGTGGTTAAGAATCCGCCTTCCAATGCAGGGGAGGAGGGTTCGATCCCTGGTCTGGGAACTAAGATCCCACACGCTGCGGAGCAACTGAGCCCATGTGCCACAACTACTGAGCCCGAGCACTCTGGAGCCCGCGAGCCACAACTAGAGAGAAGCCTGCGCCACGGCAAAAGATCCCACGTGCCACAACTAAGACCCAACGCAGCCAAATAAATAAATAAATATATATTTTTAAAACTGCCCTTTAAAAGAAACAGGTGCTGTGCTCTGAAAACCAATATTTGAACTGTTTTTGATGTCATGTGACTTGGTAGCTAAAACCTGTTAAATTTGCCACTTATAGCGTTCTCATATTTGCTCATTTTAAAAATATAGAAACATTCTTTTCTAATCTGTTTAAAAATTTTTTCCAAATAAAAAGGCTCAGTGAGTTTTGAATCCATTTGTTAAAAATATACTGATGCAACTCTTAGTTTGCAAGAACTGCTATCAGTACCTGGGAAGATGGAAATTCACCAGCTGAATCTCACCAAAGTGTTTGGTGGATGGATGGAAACAAACAGTGTCGTGATTTTGTAAGTGCAACCCACGATGCTCTCTTCTTTTTGAATTTACATACTTCAGGGGGTGTCCTCTTTAGCTCTGGCAGCCGAGTATGCAAGGAAGCCCGTTTCAGAGGAGAGCCTGGAACTGAGGTTTCACACGGTGAACCAAGAAGGGACAAGCATCTTCATTCACACTAGCCTCCCACAATAGCATCACACTTATTCACTTTATGTTAGTAACAATGTTAAATAAAGTGTTTGTAATAATAAAGGGGCATTTTGAAAGATTGTCGATTGCATCTTATCTCGTCCCTTCTCATTCTAGTATACGTTTTGTAGTGTATTCAGTATTTTAGCACAGCTAATCATGTACATATTTTTAATTAGATCACATACATTGGGGGGAATTTGTTCAGATGCTTTTTACTGATTGGTAGGTGATCAAAAAAAGTTTTAAGCCCACTCATCAAATTAAAGAATTTTTTAAAAAAAATTTAAATAGTTAAAAAAAAATACACAGAGTGCCGAGAGGAAAACTGGAAACAGCAGAGAACAAAACGCCAAGAGCTGCACGTGGGTGATGTTCATTATTTCTCATTCCGAGCACAGGACGCGATCCCGGCCTGTAAAGCGGGGGCAATGACGGCCCCTGTCTCGGGGGCTGGTGGAGGTGGAGTTAATAGACAGAAGTCGGTGGTGCCGGCGCACGGTCGTTGCTGCTGAAGGTTCCTGTTCTTCTGAGGCCGAAGTGTAGGAACTTGCCAGTGTGCATCGGGGTCCCACCCCCGCCCCCAGACGCCCGGGTTGTCGCCGTGAGGAGAGCGAGCACGCAGCCCACCACTGTTCCTGCCTCGCTGTCCTTCCGGGATGGGCAGCTCACCCGTGAAGAAGTGACACCTGTGTCCACTCCCCTCAGCCCAGGCGTGGTGTATGTGTTGCTCGTGATGCCTGAGGCCAGGTGGGGAGGGACAGCTCCGCTCCTCCCAGTTCTCTCTCTCGGGCCACTTGCCCTGGAGCCCCGAGGCTCCAAGGGCAAAGCTCGCCTGAAGCCCCCATGCTGGAGAGGCCCCGGAGAGACACATGGGCACAGCGGGAGCTCCGTGGAGCCCAGCGGCTGAGTCCTCCCAGCGGCGGGCTAGGCTCAGCCGTGAGCGAGCCTTCGGTGGTCTCCCGGCCATCGTCTGAGTGCAAGCGAGGGGGAGCTGCCCGGAGGAGCCCCGTCCGGTCCTGAGCCAAGCAGACAGGGACATGTGATTGCTGTTGCTTTAAGCCCCTACGTGTGTGGGGCACTCGTTCTGGCGTGGGCTGGCGGGCACCGGCAGCTCACGGGGTCTCAGTGACCGTAAAGGTGCTGGACCCTGGGTTAGCGTCCATCTGTGGGCTTCCCACTTCTTAGGAGAGCCCCGGGGAGGGTGGGGAAACAAGCATGGAGGCTACTCCCGCTGACACCCAGGGCACCTCTTGCAGCCACACGGTGGGGGGCCGGGGGCCCAAGCGCAGGTATCGTGAGGGCCCTTCCACCGTGGGCAGGGAGGGGGAATCGGTGGCCAAACGTGTGCAGTCAGCAGCCTCGGTCTCAGGAGAGGAGCTGCTGGGTCCATCCCCCCAGACCTTCCCCCACCTGCCGAGGACCTTGCTGAGGGTGGGCAGCTCATCGCTGCATTTTACTTAAAAAAAAAGAAACAGCAACACAGGCGCACACCACCAACGGTGTCTGCGCCCTTAAAGCTCTGTAAATGCAGAATTTTAATCAGCCCAAAGCTGGGGACAGGCCCTCCTAAGCCCTGGGATTAACAGCTCAGCACTGCAGCGGTCCCCAGATGAGGGACCGTCCCCCAGAGGATCTCAGTCCTGAAGCCGGGGAAGCAAGTCATCTCAGCAGAAGCTGGGCCCCTGCAGCCCCAGGAGGACTGTCACTCCGTGTGCTGCTCATGATGACAAATGACACTTACTCTGGGACAAAACTTTGCGCTAAAATGTTCGAGGGGGAAAATCTGTGGATGACTTTGACGGGGATGAAGTGACTGATCCTTTCCGGGGGTTTATGTCTCGGCGAGGGGAGGGCTCCCGATTAAAGCCTCGCTTCTGGAAACACAGCACATCGTGCCCCCGCTTCCTGTCAGTCGAAACTGAAGTATTTGGCGTAAGCTTATTTTCCCTCCTAAGCTGCCTGCCACAGACTCTGCCCCGAGAGCGGCTTTGCAAAGCAAAGATGTTTATTGCCCGAGTTTCAGAAAATCCGTACCCCTCCAAGCGACCTGCTTACGTGAGAAGTTAAGTAATGAAACGCAGGGCCAAGCGGATGGGGCCGCCGAGGGTCTGATGCGCCCCAAACGCCCCCACCGGCCCACAGCCGCGTCTGCTTGTGGCCCACACCGCGACAGTGCTTACTCACCTCCCAAGGGCGCTTTGCTGGGTGTGTGGGACAACATGGCTGGGGCAGGTCACGCTTGCTGTCCACACAGCAGGGAGATGCCGGCCTTAGGCACCCCGTCCTCCTCCTCTCCCTTCCCCCAAGACGGGGGGCACAGTGCTGGGGGCAGCAAAACCCCCTATGTCACGTCCTCTGGACGCACGGCTCAGGCATCAACTCTGAGCAAGGGGCATGGATACCACGACCTGGCTGGGCCACAGGCTCACTGGAGAACCAAACAGCATCACATGAACGTTATGTGGAAGCACTTTAAGGGGCAGAGCACTTGCCGTCCCGTGAACAAGCGGCAGACAGCCAGGCTGGGGTGTGTGTGTCTTGGGGGCAGCCCTCCTTGTCTGAAGCTCCCTCCAGCTGCGTGTGTGTCCGCAGGCCCGTGAACCCATCCTGGGACCCAGATGTGCCGCCGCCCTGCTGTCCAGTCGGTTCTCGAGCCGGAGCAAAGGCCGGAAGGCGGGGCAGAGAGGACAGAGGCCTGGGGGGAGGGCTCCTCCACCCTCAGTTTGCAAACTCTGCACACGCCGCTTCCCGCCAGGCCTCTCCCCCAGCCCAGGTGACAAAACCCATCCACCCCCGGGGCTGCTGGCGCACCTGGGGCCTTGCCGGCCTGGAGGGGCAGCTCGTTGGGACCAGGCTGGACAGGAGAGGGGAGAAGGTGGCCAAACCCCAGCAGCTCCTTCCAGACAACAGGGCAGAGCTGATGGGGCTGGTTCTCTGCGGGGTCTCCCAGCCGCAGGCAGTGCTGTGTGAGGACAGGTAGCCTGGCAACCTCTCTGATTGGGGCATCTTCCTCCTCTGCCCTAGGAGCCCCTCGCAGCGGCCTTTCCATCTCTGCCAGCAGGCCCGCCCCTTCTTCCCTCTAAGGTTGGTCAGTAGTGGCGACTGTTAGGGGCACCCAGGGGGTCCCCGCCCCACCCCTTTAATCTCAGTCACGGCCCACGGGTGTCCCTCACTGACCTCGTCACCATCTGCCTTTCTCACCTCCTTCCAGAATGGGAGCTCTGGGTGTGGAGGGGCTGGTGGGGAGCTCCCGCCCCGTTCCCGACTGTGTGCCCAGCAACCAGAATGCGCCAGAACGTGCACCCCGAGGCTGGAACAAGGCCGAAGTCGGCCCGCCCAGGCCTTGGGGTCCCCAGCTGTAACCAGAGTCTATGGGAGAGATGCCATTTAGGGCACCGAGGACCCATTCAGAGTCTAGAGCTTTAAGTCAATGAGATGAAAGCAAAGGGAGATGCAATTAAAACGGGGGCAGAGCTGCTGGGAGCAGGGCTAGGAGACGCCGGCTGGAGTTAAAGGCATTTCCATGGAAACGCACCACCCTGGCCGGAGCAGGCCACTTGGCAGCCCGGATGTAGCAAGGAAGTTTCTGGAATCATGGTCTGTGCCTGCCCCAAGGGGAAAAGTGTGCCTAAAGGAGGCCCTGGATATTGGCCACCTGAAGCTGTCCATGTCATCATTTCCGGAGCTGTAAGTGTGACCCTATGTGGGAAAAGGGCCACGTGCCTGGGATTAAGTCAAAGATCTCGAGATGAGAGATCATTCTGGATTATCGGGTGGCCCTACGTGCCCTTGTGCCCTTATAAGAGAGCAGTGCAGGGAGCTCTGACTACAGACAGGAGGACAGGAATGACCGCGGAGGGAGGCAGACTGAGTGACGTGACCACAAGTCAGAGAAGGCTGGTGGCCGCCGACCTGGGTGAGCCCAGAGCCTCTGGGCAGCACGGCCCTGGCCACACCCTGCTCTCCACCCGGTGGTCCTGATCAGCCTCTGGCCTCCAGAGGGTGAGAGAGTAACTTTCCATTGCTGCAAATCACCATGTCTGGGGGCGTTGTCACTCACGGCAGGCCCGGGGGGCTCGTGCACTGACCACGGGAGAAGGGCTGCTGGCTGCCGGGAGGAAGGTGAATGGTGGGCCGGCCCCTCGAGGACGAGAGCCCAGCGCTCGGTCCATCCCCTGAAGACACCCAGCTCCTCGGAAGAGGAGGCCAGGCTGGGCCACGCAGATGCAGACACACCTTGGCCCTGTTTGCTCAGGAAATGCTGAACAAAGCACCCCGCTGTCCACACCACTCGCTGCTGGGCCCTGGCTAAGCTGTGCTGTTTGTGTCCCACCCACCCGTCAGCACCGACGGGGCACAAATCCATCCGAGGAAGCATCTGGGGGAGAGCAGGGTTCTCAGCCACCTTCTCGAGGCCTCCAGCCCTGCCAGCCCCGCCGGCCCAGCAAGCGCCGGGTTCCCTCCTCCAGCACGGCCTCCCTCACAAGCCACATGGTGACACAGGCTCTGACACAGATATGCAGAGACCGTGGGAGCCCAGCCCAGGGCCAGGCCCCTTGAGGAGAGGGGAGGTCACCAGATGCCCAGGGGGAGGTGACCTGCCTGAGACCACACCGGGACACGCCATGGGGGCGCGGGGTCAGTTGCCACTGTCAGAGGCTTGTCGCAATTCATAAAGCGTAATTTCCGGAAACTGAAGCTTGTCCTAAGTGCCACAAGTTTGACAATGTCTTGGCCGACCATTGAATTCAGAATTTTAATTTAAACTCCCAACTTTTCTGAAATGTGCTCTATGATGTTTGTGTCCTTAAATATAGCTTGAGAAGCAAAGGAAAGCGCGCTGCGGGGCTGGGTCACGGGGGGCGGCGGGTGGGAGGTGGAGAGGGGGGACCGGAGGCCTGGAGGCTGCGCTCCAGCAGGAAGCCAGAGGGTGACTGCGTGAGAGGAGCAGCTGGGTGGCAAATCTTAGCAGAGCAGCCAGTCCTTCCCCAGGCCGTCCCGATGGGCGACGCCAGCACGGGTTATCGGCAGGTGACACCACAGGGGAGAAGGCGGCTATGTCTGCTGGGGGGCTGGAGGGTGTGCCGGCCTCTCTGGAGCCCAGCTCAGGACGGACACAGCATCACTTGCCCCGGGCGACGGTGGGAAGGCAGTGGGGTGTGGGACCAGCTGGCAGGGCTGCTGCGAGGTGGAGGGTTTGCAGACGGGGTCTATGCTGGTCACGTGTGCCAGCTACACGTGTTCTGGGTGTGTTTTCCATGATCTAAACTACCTAATATGACTTTGGCATGTAGTGTGGTCCCTCACCTGGGATGGTCACCTGAATGATGTGACAGCAGGAGGGGCTGATAGAGTCCATGATGCTTTGTGGTCTTGACAAACTTTTTTTCTTTTTAGATTTTTTTTTGATGTGGACCATTTTTTTGTTTTAAAGTCTTTACTGAATTTGTTGCAGTTGCTTCTGTTTTATGTTTTAGTTTTTTGGCTGCGAGGCATGTGGGCTCTTAGCTCCCTGACCAGGGATCGAACACGCACTTCCTGCCTGGAAGGCGAAGTCTTAACCACTGGACCGCCAGGAAGTCCCCTGTCTTAACAAACTCTTGCAAAGTGTGCACCACTGGAGGCGTGAGATGGTGGCGCACTTGTCCGCATGTTTTTGACTTTCCCCGCAGTGCACCATGCGCAGGGCAGGTGCACGAGTGCGGGACAGGGTGACCCTTGGCCCCTCGTGGAGTCACCACACCAGTCAGGAAGCAGAACATGGTCAACATGCACAGCACCCCTGCCAACCGTGGCGCCCCCGGGGCCCAGGCCGGATGCCACAGCCCACGTGGAGGGCGTGTGGTCCACAAAACATGATGGGTGCCGTGGTGGCTGCGCTGTGCTCCTTTCCTGTCTGTGCTCCGTCACGTGGGGTATAGACTCTGTTTATCTGCTCACCGCTGTCGGCATGTGGGTTGCTTTCTGCTTTCTAATATCTCAGGTAGAGCTGCCGTGAATATCCCCGCGCCTCTTGCAGCACGAGTGTGCGCCTCTCCAGGGGTGCAGGTGGGCTGCTGGCGGTCACGCCCACCTCTCGCGAGGCTGGGTCCTTGCCGCTTCGTTGCCCCCAGTCTCTCGCCCCTCGCCTCTCTAGCCGCGGGCTCTGGTGTCTCCCTGAAGTTTGATTCGCTCTCCTGATGGGGGGTGAGGCTTTCGGCCTCACTGCCCATGTGAATATCCTCTTTGAGAAGCGACTGGTCACCACTTCTGCTGTGTTTCTGCCGGTTCCTTTCTTTGTTTGCAGGACTTTATCAGCCTGTGGACGTGTGTTGACAGCACCATCTTCCACTCTGTAACGCGTCTGCCCACTTTCTTAATGGTGTTTTTTAAATAACAAAAGACTTTCCTTTCAATAGAGCCCAGTTTATCAACCTTTGCCTTCAGAGTCAGGCCACGATCCACATCTGATCGCACACTTGCCCAGTTTCCTGTATCATCTTGTAGAAAAGGTGTTGTCTCTCAGTTTTAGTTCTCCAGTCTCCCTGGAACTGATCTTTACGGAGCGTGTGAAATGGGGATTCTATCAGGCAGCCTTTTCTGTGTAACTAACCGCCCAGACCCAGAGGTTTAGAACATGAGCCGTGTGTTTGTCTCATGAACGTGGGCCTGGCCGGGTCACCCTGGGCTGCACTTTCCACGCCTCTGTGCCAGCTGCTGTGCTGGCCACTGGCTGGCTGATCTGCATCCCGTTCTGGGACAAGCCGGCTGACCAGCAGGGATACAGGGTGACTGGGCCCCCTGCCTCTGGTCCTCCAGAGGCCACGGGTGGCAGTTACAGGCTCTCCAGAGCAGCAAAATGCTTTCAGGTCTCTGCACGGGTTGCGCTGGCCATGGGCCCGCTGGCTATAGTAAGTCTCCAGCCGAGGTCGGGGTCTGAGGGCACCCAGAGAAGTGCGGGAACCAGGTGGGAACAGGGAGGTTGCGATCCACCGTAGTCTACCCTCTGTCCCCAAATTATTCTCAGCCCTCCACGTGTAGAGGGCTCAGCCCCTCCCAGGACCCCCAGCCCCGCTGGACCATGGCCTCAGGCTCAAAGTCCTGGGTCGTCTCCATTCAAAGGCTGAAGAACTAAAGCACCAGCGTGGGCCCCAAATCCACACCTGCTCTCTGGGGTGGCTCTCGCCCTGCTTGGGAGGGGTCCGATTTCTGAGGGGCCACCTCCTTACGACTCCCAGCAGCCCTTTCGTCCAGCAGTGCCTGCAACCTCTCAGAGGGGCCTTGCCCCTTGACTGGGCTACCCCTGAGCCCAGTTACCATTTTGAGAATGTTTGAGACACTGAAGCTGTGAAACCCAGCAAGCGCCCCCTTTCTACGTTCCCTCGCAAGCTGACTTGCAAACGGAACTGTTCTTTATCTCCTCTTTCTCTTTCCTTCATCATCACTGTGGCTGAAAGAAGCCAGTTGACACCTTCCAATCCTGCCTGGGAAGCCCTTGCGGAGGCTAAAGGCTTCGGCAGACGCGTTTTCTGCCTTCTGAGCCATCCCAGGCCACAGTTCTGCCAGTCGTTTGGGCTGCCACGCTTCCCACCTCTAAGAATAAACTCCTCACCTCCCCTGCTCCGCTCGCCAAAGGATTGGGGTGTCTGTCGCAGTAGCGCCCCTCCTAGGAGGCTTTTCTGTATGAGTCAGCTCTGCTGCATAACAAACCTCCTCAGAACTTAAAACCTTAAATCAACCACCACTACTTAGCCCACGGCACTGAGTGTCAGCTGGGCGGCTCTTCTGGCTTCGCCCTGCGCAGCTGATCCCTGCTGGACTCTGGTGAGTCTCAGGGCACTTTACCCATTTCCTGCCCGTTTCCCACCCTGGTCCGATCCTGTGCTTTGTGGTTTCAATACTGCATATTCTTTAATCTCATAAGAGGTTATCACTGTTGCTTTATGCCTCCAGGTCACTGGATTTACCCATATCTTTCCCCTTCATCATCTTCAGCCTCCTTTATCTTCCAATACCCACCCAAGATCACAGTCCTTCTGTGTGCAAAATACAAAGGGTGAATTTTATCAGTTATCTGGGTGGCTATGAAAATCCTTTCTTTTACTTTCTTTTTCTCTCTTTGTCCTTGGTTTTCACTTCTTTATTGAAGTTCTTAGGTGAGATTTTCTTTCAGTTTTCCTGCTTGGTGATGTTGATGCTTCTTGAATCTGGAGTTTGATATCTTTCATCAGTTTTAGGAAATTATCAGCCATTATCTCTTTAAATATTTCTTCGGCTTTTACGCTGAGACTCAAATCACACACTTGTGAAGGCCCTACTGTATCACCTATGCCTTTCCCTCTATTGCAGCTTCCAGCTTTTGTCTTTCCATGCATCAGCCAGCTGTCCTCCAAAGCAGTCGTCCACGAGGGGAATGAAATTTATGAAGAGCTCTACTGTACGATCCATGAATCCCCTGACCAGAGCCCAGGTGGACGGCAGAGAAGGTCCAGGTGGGGGATGCCTGGCGACCTCTGCCGCGTGACCCCCACTCATCTCTGGGGTGTGGCGAGTGCCTTGTGGGGCCTCTGAGAGTGGTCTGCCTTCTACGTTCACATGTCAGGAAAGGCTAGCTTCTGCCTCATGGCTGAAGACTAACTATGCAAATACAGAGAGGAAGCTCCCCAAGCTGCACTCTGCAGACCTCTGGGAGGCAGGCCCCAGTCCTCAAGGGCCTGGTCCTCTACCACCACAGCCCACAGGGGCCGGTCCTGGGCCGGCACTGGTAGTCTGTCTGGGCCTCCTGAGAACAAGCGGGACAGGCACGTGGCCAGAGCAGCGACTCCACTCCCTGGAAAACCACATGGTGCTCCCAACCCCGAGCTTTCGTGCTGTTTTGAAAGCTCTGACTTAACGTCTTATCTTTGCCCTTGCAGGTTTTAAGAGACAGCCCCTGTCAGAGGGCATTTGAGTCACTTCTGAGCTTATTGAAAAGTTGATGCTCTTGGTGTGACGTGTCCTCAGCTAATAGCTGCCCGAGAAGAGCTGAAACGTCTTCCTTGTCTAAATAAGCTTCAGATTTGCTCCCTGGCCACCCGAGCTGGCGGCCTCAGTCACCCCACCTTCATACGCAGAGCCGCGCCGCCCACCTCCGAGGGTGCCCTCCGCCCTCCCCGCCAACCTGGGCTCGCGGCCAGGGCACTATCACCTCCCTGATGCCATGCAGCGAGGCCCTTGCTGTGCCAGCCGAGGCTTCAGCCACAGCGTCTGCCGCTCGCCAGGATCTAGGCAAGAGCCCCCGATTCGCAAGGAATGGCTGCCCCTCACATCACTTTGGAGTGAAGAGGCCTTGAGGCCAACAGATGGACAGGCGGGGTGGGGAGGGGAGAAGCAGTGTGATGTCTCCAGGAGCTTGGAAAGGAAGAGGAGGTCACACCGGAGGAGAGGGAGGGAGGGGACAGGGCAGGACCACCTGCAAAAATGAAACAGCTGTGCAGCTTGGTTCTTTTCCATGATTAATACAATTGACAAGGAAATAAGAAAAAAGTCACAAAATCCTGCTGCTCTCAGGAGCGACAAGGTGGTCGCTGCACAGCCTATGGGCATTAGAAGGTTAAGACCAGGATCTCAAAGGAACTTCACACCAGAAGAAATGGATGGATTCCTTGAAAAAACACGACCTACAGAAACCGTCACACGCAGATATAAAAACCCCGAAAGGTCAACTATTACAGCAACTGAACCTGTAATTAAACACCTTCCTGCAAGTGAAACTCCAGGCCCTGGGGGGTCGCTGGCGAGTTTTCCTTCAAGGAAGGACTTGCTCCCGCAGGAAACAAACAAGGAAACACACCCAACCCACCTTCAGGGCCAGCACAGCCATGGCACCAAAACCCACAGGCCAGCGCTCCCCACCAACATGACACGATATCCTAAACTCAGTTCTAGCAAGTCACGTTCAGTGACTAAGAGAGGTTGTACCAGAAATGCATTTTTAAACATTCAAAATCAACCGATGTTATGGACAGACTAAAGGAGAAAAGCGCTGTTATCAGCGAAATAGGTGCAGGAAAAAAAGTGGATAAAATTCAACCGGTTCGTGATAAAAAAAATATATACATCCTCAGAAAACTGGAAACAGAAGTTTCCCTCCATCTGTTAAACAGCATCTGCAGAAAATCTACAAATAACACACTAGATGGTGGAAGAGCCCCAGACACAGTCACTTGGATGGGGACATAAAGCTACTGTCAGTTGGCGGTCCTGCTGTAACTGGACTCAGTATGGAACGTAGGGGCCGTGGCCCTTGTTTTACAGCAATGCACAGAAGAACCTGAGATGGTCCAAGACCAGAAGGACGCAGGGGGGAGGGGCACAGACGCCAGGAAGCTTCGGGGGCGCAGGGGGGAGGGGCACAGACGCCAGGAAGCTTCGGGGGCGCGGAGGAGAGCATCTTCTGACCACGGCACTGCTGAGGATCTCTCGGGCAGGAGAAAAGCACAACCACAACATTAAAAAACGATAAATCGGACTTCGTCACAATTAAAAACTTCTGCTCATCAAAAGGTACCATTAAGGGGCTTCCTTGGTGGCGCAGTGGTTGAGAGTCCGCCTGCCGATGCAGGGGACACAGGTTCGTGCCCCGGTCTGGGAGGATCCCACGTGCCGCGGAGCGGCTGGGCCCGTGAGCCATGGCCGCTGAGCCTGCGCGTCCGGAGCCTGTGCTCCGCAACGGGAGAGGCCACAACAGTGAGAGGCCCGCGTACCGCCAAAAAAATAAAAAAATAAAATAAAATAAAAGGTACCATTAAGAATATGAAAATAGTGGGGTGAAAATATTTGCAACACAAAGATAAGACAAAGGACGTCTATCCAGGATATATAAAGAACTACTAGTAATAAGAAAAAGACAAACAACCCAACAAAAACTTGGCAAAGACTTGAGCAGACACTGTGCAGAAGAGGATATGCAAAAGGCCAATAAGCACAAAGAAAAAGAACCCAATGTCATTATTCAGCAGAGGGATGAAAATGAAAGCCACGGTGAGACGCCACTGCACACCCACCAGGATGACTGAAGTGAAGAAATCGAACAACAGCACGTGCAGCAGGAATGCGCGCCCATCGCTGGGCGAGGTAAACGGCACGGCCACGCTGGACGCACCGACAGCTTCTAGTGACGTCAAATCCGCCCGATGGCCCAGCAGTTCTCCTTCTGGGCATTTACCCCAAAGAGACAGGTGCCTGTGTCCACAGAAAGCCTCGACAAGAGTGTGCAGAGCAGCCTGGTCATCACATCCCCAAGCCAGGAACGAGGCCAACGTGCAGCAAGAGGGAAACAGACGCACTCGTGGTTTGTCCCAGGGCGGGATGCATGGACGGAGTTTCACGGGGTTCTCCAAGGTTAGGCTGAACGAAGTCAGACCCAACAGAGAGCAGGCTGTGAGCTTCCGTTCACCTGAAGTTCAAGGAAGACAGCGCTGCCCGTGGCGCAGCGCCGGGCCCACGGGAAACCACGAGTCGGTGTGGGGAGGAACCTCCCACCCCTCAGGGGTGCGGTGGGGGTCGCCCCCCTTTGTGATGGAGCCTAACCACAGAGGCACCGGTGAGGGGAGGGGCCCCAGCCACGCCCTCAAGGTGGGCCACAGACACAGGACAGAGCTCTTCCTGGGACCCTTCCCTGCCGTGTCCCTGTGCCGCATCCGTGTGCCACGCTCGTGGGCCGTGTCCGTGAGTCCCCACACAGTCACCTGAAGCCCCTCCTCCTTTCTCCCTGTGCTCCCACTGCTGCCTTTAGGGAGGTCATGAGGGAGAGCTTTAGGGTGCATCCCAGGACACAGATGATGGGAAGGGGTCTCAATGGAGCCAGAGCCCACGAATGAAAGCCAGTGCGGCCTGGGAGGCCCCTCGCTGGGGAGGGGGCTCTGCGCTTTTCAGTTACAAGAGGATGGCTGCTTTGGGCCAGGCGGGAGGCCCATGAGAGCTCGGGCCTGGGAAGGAGCATGGGTGCCGGGCGGTCACGGGTGGGTGCCCTGGCTTTGGCAGTCTGGACCCCTTCCTGCCTTAGGGGGTCCCGTGTTTTGGAGGCTGGAGCCAAAGCCAGCCTGGTGGGAGCAGCGCTGTGTCCCCAGGTCCCCTGAGCTCTTCCTACACCACACAGGCCTCCCTGAAGTGGCCTCTGGGTGGCGCTGTCCACCAGGGGCCAGGGTCTTGGGATGCACTTGTACTGCCCTAGAGCTGTGCAGTGACACGGCACGTGCACACGTGTCCGTATCAAGACACTGCTTATGACCGCATGTCCACGAGCAACATGGACACTCACGCCTGTCCTGCAGTCTGTGCGCTCCTGGCACGTTGCCAGTTGGAGACACAAAATACCGCAGCATTTTGTCTCTCAGACTTTGCTCATTTCCCCCTAATTGGGGCGTCTTTCTTTATATAAAACCACAAGCGGTGGCCTGGATTGGCGGTCAAGCCCACAGTGACGTCTGCTTGGAAGACGGAAGAGGACGTGAGTGCCTCTGGATCCCGAGAGGCCTGTTTCTCACACTTTGGCCTTGTGAGACCTGGCTGCACTTCACACGTGCTGACAGCAGGTGGCGGCCTGGGGCGGCGGTGAGGACCTGGGGACTGGGGAGGTGGGACAGGGTGGATGAGCGCGTCCCCCGCGTGGACATCGCCACCAGGCGTGGCCGACACGAATCCCGTCGGGGGGATCATTGCCAGACTCAATAGTTTTCTGGGGGCGGTCAAGGTAGCGGCGTATCTTCCGAAGACTCGCACGGCCTCTAGGCGAGCAAGGGCGCGTCCCCAGCCCGCGTCTACGGCTGGGTGTTCTGTTCACTTTTGCTTTAAATATTTCATGGGCCCCTTTGCTCCAGAGGCTTCAGAGGAAATGCACGCTGTGTCCTTGTCAGCAGCGTGGACCTCCTTTCAGAGCAGGACACGGCGGCTTCCACTCAAATCAGAATGATCGGTCCTGTCAAGCAGAAGCTGGTTGTCAGGGGTTTGTGTTTCTAAAGTATTGCCTGAAAATGAAATTAACTGAGCACTGTCGCAGTGCGGGAGGGGACGCAGCGGGACGGGCCGTCAGAGGGCACAGCCAGGGTGCCGGCCCCTCCCCTCCCCGTGCGGGGTCCCAAGAGTCTGGGCTGGGCGGGGCACGCGTCTCTGGGTCTGCAGCACAGACCCCAGCCAGTGCCTGCTTGGCCAAGCCGGCTACAAGGGGGACTCCCCAAACTGGGGCTCGCTGGCCCACAGCGACACGTCTGGTCCGAGAGTGCCTGCCGGGGCCTCTAGTCCCTGGGGACCTGGGGGGGGCGTCGGCCCAGGTGGACTGAAGTGCCCAAGCCCTGAGATAAAGGGGAGAGCTGTGGAGCCCTCCTTGTGCCTCAGGAGGGAACAGCTGGACGTGCGGCCACCACGCCCACCTGCAACGTCCACCTCTGCCCAGAAGTCCCTGCAGCTGGATCTCCAGGAGCTGATCAGACCCGCTGCTGCTCCCATGGCTCCGCCAGAAGGGCCCAGGGCAGAAAGACAGGTCAGCTCACATGCTGGGGCACACACACACACGAGCACGCACACACACGCACACAGGCTCACGTGCAAACACAGACACACGGGTGAAAGGGAGTGCTTCGGGCAGAAGGAAGAGGACCCCAGAGGGAAGCCTGGGGATTGAGGAACGAATGAAGAGGGAGAGAAAGGGTAAACAAATAAATAGAAGCGAATGTTGTAAACAGTAATAATAAGTCGCACCGTGTAAAATGTAAGTAGATTTAAAACACAGAAGAACAGGGGCTTCCCTGGAAGTCCAGTGGTTCAGACTCCACGCTTCCGATGCAGGGAGCGCAAGTTCGATCCTTGGTCGGGGAACTAAGATCCCGCATCCCGCACGGTGCAGCCCAAACAAAACATAGAAGAACAATACGTGTGGGGCAGGGGTGAGAACCGCGTCCTGGCGTGGCCGCCCAGGAGGTGACAGGACAACAAGCTAGACTTTAACGAGTCACAGACACATGTGACCCCAAGGTGACTCCTGACAGAATGTAAGTTATAACTGGCCAGCTAATAGAGGATAAGCCTGGACTGAAAAAGAACCAATGAAGAAATGGGGAACAGGTGGGAAAAACCAAGACAAACGTAGCGTGGTGGATCTGAACCCAAATAATTAAGCTACGTGTGAAAGAGCCGAATGTTTCAGTGACAAGATAAGGCTTTTGTCAGACCGGGTTCGGTGGGAGACACACCCTAAATATAAGCGAGCAGGCATGCGTGACCCCAGAGGAAGCTGGCAGGGGCGCGTCACAGCTCTAGCGCATGTGTGCGGGGACACGGAGGCCAGGGCCCTGCTGGAGACCCAGGGGTCCCTGCACAGAGGATGGGCACCCACCGCAAGAGTCGCTCCCAGCCCAGCCGGGAGCCTCAGCTCGCAGTCTCAGCGTGCGGGAAGGAAAGCCACAGTGCCGATGGCAGGAAGGATCCAGTGGGCAGGACCTTCAACACGTCTCCCTTCGTAGCTGACAGACGTGCAGAAACACGAGCGCGGCTTGAACGGAACAGCGGCCTCATCGGCGCAAAAACAACTGTCCCCGAGGCATGACAGCAGCCAGACCTGCAACCCGGTGGCTACGCAGGCAGGTTTTCCTGCCGTGACGTCATCCCACCCTCTCGGCACCACCACATCTGATGGCAGGTGTTAGGTTTTAGTTCGTTGTCAGGTTTATGTAGCTCCTTTTTAGATTTCAGGCTTCTGCACCCTCTTTCACGCGTAAAATCGCTCCCGGTTTTCTTTTGCTCGTGAACAGGCCCCACATATGACAGCTGCCTCCTCCACCCCTCACCTGGGCTTCACCTGGGCTATGTTTACGGCCACAAGTGTGCCAAGGTGGTGTGACCACGGAAGGCAAGGGACATGGTTTCCCTTTCCTTACTACTTCAAGCACTATGGTAATGCGCGTCCTCGTGCGTCCATATGTGTGTGCGTGTGTGTGCGTGCACGTGTGCGAGTATTTCTCTGGAACAAATACTGGAAACAGCAAGCACCGCTGCGTGGAGAACGGGCGTGTCTGTGGGTTCCCGCCCAGACACCTGGAGGTCAGGGGCGGAGAGGAGGGCCTGGGCTTCCCGAAGCAGAGCGGTGAGTGAGGACGGGCCCAGAAGAAAGGCCAGCCGGGGAAGCAGAGCCAGAAGTACAGGGGCAGGGAGACGGATGTGGGGAGGTCGGGGTCTCCCCGCCGGGAAACGGAGGTGTGCGGGACGACCCGCCGGCTGGTGGGGGCTGACCCCAGGGGAGGACACAGTCTCCTGCCCGCCACTCGGTAGCCAACCACACCAGACCAGAGACCTGAACATGGAAGCCGTCCACGGTTCCCCGGGTCACTGTGAGACACCAAGGAGAGGGACGGGCAGCAGGACACCTGGGGAGGCTGAGTCTAAGTGGGTCACGGGGTCATCTGTGTGAATACGGCGGCCTGGGCCTCCCTCCCACAGAGTGGCTGACCCTCCCCTCTCCCGGACGCATTGTCGTCTGAGGACCCACGCTTCCCGCCCTGCACGTGAGCCCTGGACTCAGCCTCGGGCCCCTCGTCACCTCTCCACCTGCGGCCCCGCAGTACGCGAAGGCCCGTGCTCCCAGCAGAGCCTTTTCTCCCACGCCCGGAGCCTAATCCGCCAACCTGCCCAGTTGCCCGTCTCCCAAGCTTTCCCACACCCCACCCTGCCCGACGTCTCCCCTGCACCCCTGGGCCAAGCCCCCATCAGGGCTTCTGGCTTATTCCCAGAGCCTCCCGGGCCCCCACCCTCTCCCTACAGTCTGCCCTTAATGCAGTGACCAGAAAGACCCTCCCAGAACTTAACTCAGATGATACCCGCTGCCCCCGTCCCCTACGTCTTCCCAATGCTCAGAGTCAGCACCGCGTCCTCCCTGCGGCCCTGGGCCCCACGTGAGGCCCAGGTGCCCACTCCAGCCATACTGGCCCCGCCGTGCCTGCGGCCATCGCTCACACCTGCCCAGCAAGACCTTTCCCAGCCCCAGCCTGGCCGTCCTGCTGACCCCACGCCCCACAGAGTCCCCAGCAAGCCCTCGGTCTTCTCCAGCTTGGACGCAGCCTCCCTGCACAGAGCCCTGGCGGCTCCTTCACCTTTGCCCCAGCACATAGAGCCCCCCCCCCCCCACCCACCGAGAGCAGGTGCTCAGGCAGGTTGTGGGGAAGGACTGGACCCAGCCCCCCTGCTGGAGACCCTCCTGACCTGCCCCGCCCTTCCCTGCCCCTGCCTCACCCTGCCCCTCACCCCACCCTCACCATGACCTTGCCCCTGCCCATGCAGCAGTGCAGGGGGAAGATTCCCACCCCCACCTGTCCTCAGTTGCCAGGTGGGAGAAGATGTACTCACCCTTCTGGTGGCCTCTGCGGGCAGTGTGGTCCCAACACAGTGGCAGCTGTGGGCAGCGGGGTGGGTTCCTTCCTGCTCCCAGCAGGGGGTGGGGTCTGCGGCCAGGGCAGCAGAGAGGGAGGGACAGCGTCAGCGAGATGGGCCTGTGCCAGGGATGACCTCCCGGGTCTCCCAACAGAACCCTCAGTGAAGAGCCCCGGGCTTCAAGCTATGGGACGAGCCAGGACCTGGGGCCGGAGAGGTTGGCTGTCCAACCCCAGCAGGTGGCCCAGCGGTGCGGGGGTGAGAGACCCCGGCTGTGGACTGGGCAGCTCCACTCTACCCCTTATACCTGGAGCCCCGTTGTGGGTCCTCTTCTGCCTGAGGCTCCCTGGGGCTGCCTCTACTGCCCCAATCGGAGCCTTCCTCTCAGAGGCCCTGGCGCGTCTGCCCGGCCTCCCCGCATGCCAGCGTGGGTTCCACAGTTTGACGGAGCAGAGAACCTTCTGTGGCCCCATCAGGCCATCCGGGCAGTGCTGGGGTATGAATATTTTATCGGGCCGTGCAAACATGCCAGGCTGCATTTGCAGCTGGGGGATGACGGGCAGAAAGAGGGAGCTGATGCCTCGTCTCCGCATAAATCACTTCCGGTCCTGCTGCAAGGGCAGGTGGGGGCACCTGGGGCCACGGGGGGAGCAGGACCCCAGCCTGTGACATACCCCAAGGGCTGCAGCCTTTGAGGTCAGGGAGGGCCACACGAGAACGGGGCAGGCGGCTAGGAGGCCAGTGTCCTCACCCGAGTCGGGGTGCTCTGCACAGCCCATCCTTCCCAGGTGGCTATGGTCCCTGCTGTGCAGGAGGTGTCGAGAGTGCAGCCGGACTCTGCCAGCTCTGAAACAACATGCACAGAGTCCTGAGGCCCTGAAGCAGGTGTAGCTGGGTTTCCTGCTCCCCAGTGGCCTGCCGGGCCTGCCCCTCAGAGCAGGGCTGCGAAGGCATGACCTTCAGGAAGGCCTGGTTCAGTCCTGCTCTTGGCCAGGTGACCAGGGGGCTGTCCAGCCTTGTGAGCCCTGCTGTCCCCATGCATAGAATGGGCGGAGGGCACCCGAGGATGGTTCACGCAGACTCCCCAGAGGCTACTCCTTCTCCAGGGCAGTGAACGCCCTCCTCTCTCCATCTCCACTGGAAGAAAGTGGGAAGGGAGCAAGGACGTTTCCCAGGAAAACAAGCGTCTGCTCTTCCCACTGAAGACACCCTTCCCGTACCGAGCACCCAAACATATTGGAAACGTACTTCACGATATTTTTAAAGCACAGCCACGCTGGCCATGCACAAGGGAAGCAGTGGGAACCCAGAAGCAACTCGGTGAGCATGCACTGGGGTCAGAGGGCCCTTGTGACCTGAAGCCCAGGTTGCAAAAGGCCCTAGTGAGGGAAGGGGAGGCCTGGAGCCTAGGCAAGGATTGGGGTCCAGACAGAGACCCCCACACAATACCAGGTGTCCCAAAAGACCACACACTCAAAGGAAAACCCTACCCCCAGAAGGATCTGGGTGAAGCAGGAAAAGAAGACAGTCAGAAGAAGGAGAGAAGACAGAGGTCTGCCCTGAGGACTCTCACAAGAAGCCCAGCTCACACAGCCACAGGGCCAGCAATCACGCCACCTCGAGGCAAACCAAGAAAGCCCAATGTGGTCCCAAGTTGGGGGTCACTTGCTTAAAGAAATGAAAGAAGGCATTGGAAATAGGTGGGCAAGAGATATCAACATTGTGGAAGCAGATATGGAAAAAGTTATAGAAATAAAAAAGGATAAATGAAATAGAAAACACAGTGAACAGACTAAGCAGAAAATTAGATGCAGATGTGTGTAAAATTAGTGAACTGGAGACCGTATTCAGAGAATCACCCAGAATGCAGCACAGAGAAAGAAAAGAGAGGAAACAGTCCCTTGTTTGTGGTTAGCATTTCATGTGGAGTAAAGGGCTGCATGTGGCCTATCTGGGCTCCAGAATAAGGAAGCAGGTAAAACGGGGCTAAGGAATGTTATGAGATTGTGAGCAAAAAGGATGTCATTCATCTGACTCCAACATTTTAGTGGATGTAAGCAGGGTAAACATGGAGAAAGGCACGCCTAGATACATCATGCTGAAACTGGAAACTTTCAAAGACAGAAAGAAGATTATAAAAGCAACAGAGAGAAAAGAAAGAGAAACACAATTAAATAAAAATGAGACTAATGTCTCAACAGCATCAGTGGAAGCATAAGACAGTGATTTTTTAAAGGTGGGGGAGAAAATAACTTTAAACCAAGAACTGTTCCTCCCATAAGACTGTCTTTCAAGAATGAGGGCAAAACAAAAACACTTGTAGTTAAACAAAAACTAACCACGATGAGATGCCTGGGTCCAGGTTTACTCTCCCACCTAAAATAACTATAAAGCCAGACAAAATAGGAAAAAAATCTTTTTTAGACATTGGACACCAGGAAGAATTGGATAGTGATCTCTGGGATCCCAGGAACAAGTGAGGTGAGCGCTGCAAGTCCCCCTGGCTTACTGTCCTGCCAAGTTGGAGACTGAGTTAGGAGTTGGGAGGCCAAGGCATTAGAATATGCAGTGCTGAGTACAAGAGAAGAGGGGGGGCTACAGAGAGGGGGAAGGGGAGGTAACTGCAGGGGGTCCCCCCACGTCCAGGGCTAAGGTGATCTGTGCACACATGTGGAGAAACTGCCTGTACCCGGGAAAGGGGCACTGCAAGGGGTAAGCAGAACAAACCCAGGAGTTCACGCAGGGCCAGGGTAGTTCCTGTTTCCTCTAGCCAGACAGCAAAGACCTCCTAACCCACGGTGGGGGGTGGGGGCTGGTCACAGGGGCCTTCACGAGGGTATCCCCTCAGCAACAGGGCTAAATTAGTCCCAGATGAAAGGACCCACATTAATGAAGCTTCAAAGCAAGCCTAAGAATGACCCCAACAAAACCCCCCAATAGTTAAAGTAATGTCAATAGCTCAGCACCCAACAGTACCAACCCTACAGTGTCTGGGGTTCAATCTAACATGACTGCCCATGGAAAGAAGCAGGAAACTGCGATCCACAACTAGGATCAAAGTCTACTGAAAGAAACAGACCCAGAAAAGACATAGATGGTAGAATTAGTATCTAAGGACATTCAAACGGGTTTGATAACTGGATCCCGTATGTTCAAGAAGGTAGAGGGAAGTATGAACATGAAGGGGCGATTTTAAAAAAGACCAAACCAAAGTTCTAAAAATGAAGAATACATGATATCATAGAGATAAGATAAAAGTCCACTTGACAGTCCTGAGTCCTTTAACGAGTGAGAACTAATGGGCAGCATCCCTTCCTTTATTAATACACATAGAAGAGTGGTGCTGCCCTAAACGGAGTGAAATGTGGCCAGTCTGTCACAACCTACGTGGCATTTACTTACCCCTTTAAGATATAACTGGCGGGCTTCCCTGGTGGTGCAGTGGTTGAGAGTCCGCCTGCCGATGCAGGGGACACGGGTTCGTGCCCCGGTCCGGGAAGATCCCACATGCCGCGGAGCAGCTGGGCCCGTGAGCCATGGCCGCTGAGCCTGCGCGTCCGGAGCCTGTGCTCCGCAACGGGAGGGGCCGCAACACTGAGAGGCCCGCGTACAGCAAAAAAAAAAAAAAAGATGTAACAGGCACTTTGCTTGTTTGTTTGTTTATTTGTTTTTCACTTTAGGGTCAGGTTGGGAGCGAGAAGGAAAGTAATCTCCCTCCTTGACACTTATTCACTCCAGTGGGTGCTGAGGGGTCTGAGTAAACCCCAGGCTATGTAAAGCGGGGCCTCTACACAAGGCTCTGCGGGAGGAGGGGAAGGTGGAGTGAGACAGGAGCTTCACCGATCCACTTGACCGGTGAAAGGTGGGGCTTTCAGGTGAGAGACCTGGCCTCCACCAGCCCCAGTGTGAACGAGGAAGGGCACCCTCTGTGTGGCCCAGTCCCGCAGGTACACAGAGTAGCAAGGGGGCAACGCCTTTGAAGTGAGGAGCTACCAACCCCCTGGCCCATCAGGGAGCTGCCGGCGAGGAGGAGGTCAGCGGGGCACATGGGAGAGCAGCAGGGGCACATGGGAGAGCAGCAGGGGCACATGGGAGGTCAGCAGGGGCACATGGGAGAGCAGCAGGGGCACATGGGGGAGCAGCAGGGGCACATGGGAGGTCAGCAGGGGCACATGGGAGAGCAGCAGGGGCACATGGGAGGTCAGCAGGGGCACATGGGAGAGCAGCAGGGGCACATGGGAGGTCAGCAGGGGCACATGGGAGAGCAGCAGGGGCACATGGGGGAGCAGCAGGGGCACATGGGAGGTCAGCAGGGGCACATGGGAGAGCAGCAGGGGCACATGGGAGGTCAGCAGGGGCACATGGGAGAGCAGCAGGGGCACATGGGGGAGCAGCAGGGGCACATGGGAGGTCAGCAGGGGCACATGGGAGAGCGGGGAGGTGGCCTCTGTTCCAGAGCAGCAGGAGGGAGCCACTCCCAGGGGAGATACAGTGCGTGAGCTCGTGGGTCTGAGGAGAGAGACTTCCAGGCAGAGTGTCTTGAGGGCTAACTGGTTTCTCCTAGCTTCGTAAAATAAAGTATGGATGAAATAATGAAGGAACTTTCTGGTCTTGAGCAAAATTTGGAGGAAACATAAAGGAGTCAGGATTCGGCTAGGTTCAGTGTTGTTTCTTACGTGAGTCCTTAAACCAGCAAAATGTGCTCAAAGCAAGAAAATGCCCTGTTACGGACTGAGTGTGTCCCCTGCAGGTTCACATGTTGGACTCCTAATCCCCAGTGTGATGGTAGAAGATGGTGGAGACCTTGGGAAGTGATTAGGGCCTGAAGGTGGAGCCCTCACGCGAATGGGATTTGGGCCCTTCTAAGGGGCTGAAGAGACCGGAGCTCTCCCCTTCCACCAAGCGAGGACACAGCGAGAAGACTGCCGTCTACGATCCAGGAAGCGGGTTCTCACCAGATGCTGAATCTGCCTTGACCTTGGACTTGCCAACCACCAAAACCGTGAGAGATAAGTTTCTGTTGTTTATAAGCCACCTAATCCATGGTGTTCCGTTACAGCCGCCTAAACTGACTGAGGCATGACCCACGGCAAAGATCAAATTCAGAGGCTAGCCAGTGAAACACGGCCCTGGGCAACAGTCAGATTGAGTGTGGCTTTCATCCCATTTACTGAGCCTGCAGAAGGACTGAAGGCTGAGAGGAGTGTCAGGACACCTTTTGTCCAGTGGAGCAAGCCCCCCACCATAAGATGCATAGGTAATCCACAAAGATTTTAAGAGCATTGTAGTGCCAGAAGCGCTGTCACTTGCAATAAAAGGGACAGTTTAAAATGAAAAGAGGTCTCTGGGACATCAACCACCTATGCTCAGGAAGCAGGTTAAGAAAGGTGCTCAGGGGCAAATGTGGGCCATTTCTCCTGGAAAAGGGAGAATGACTTGCGGAGTCAAGAACACGGAGGCAGAGGCAAGGACAGAGGAAAGCCCTTCTAAGGAGAGCACTCAGCCCTACTCAAGGTGTGTCTCCTGCGTCTTGAGCAGGGGCGCCGGTGCCCTGGCAGCTGGATTTCACCTGTGTGGATCCTGGCTCCTGTGTGTCCTCACTTCCCTGCGCTTTGATTGGGAGTGTCTATCCTGATCATCCTTCCTCCCCAGAGAATTTGACCCTTTTAGTTCACAGATCTCCAGATCAAGATCAAGGGAAACTGCACCTGAGGAAATATCTCAGAAATAAATTGGAAGCTGTCAACTGAAAAAAAAAACAAAACACAGCCTAAAAGTTGAGAATTATGTTTTTTGTTTGTTTGTTTTTAAACAGTATGACACTTTAAAAAAAATTTTTATTTATTTATTTATTTTATTTTTGGCTGTGTTGGGTCTTCGTTTCTGTGCAAGGGCTTTCCCTAGTTGCGGCAAGCGGGGCCCACTCTTCATAGTGGTGCGTGGGCCTCTCACTATCACGGCCTCTCTTGTTGCGGAGCACAAGCTCCAGACGCGCAGGCTCAGTAGTTGTGGCTCACGGGCTTAGTTGCTCCGCGGCATGTGGGATCTTCCCAGACCAGGGCTCGAACCCGTGTCCCCTGCATTGGCAGGCAGAGTCTCAACCACTGCGCCACCAGGGAAGCCCGAAAATTATGCTTTATTTGGGGGCATACTGAGGACTTAAGCCCAGGAGCCAGCCTCTCAGATAGCCCTGAGGGACTCCTCCCAAGAGGTAAGGGAGGAGCCTGGATGTATAGGACTTTTTGTCAAAAACAAGCAAACAAACAGGTAGTCAGAACTTCAAAAGATTACTGTTAAAGAAAAGCAGACATCTCAAGTTAATGAATTTAGTGCTTTACTGCGTATGGGAAGATGCAAGAGTCTGGGCTCATTGAAACCATTCCTTTGATATGCACTTTATCTATCTGGGGCCAGTATCCTGCTTTTTCCATCCCGAGTCCCCTCGGGGTGCACAGCCGGGTGGCTGCAGTGGCTTGACGGCCACAACATTCTTTGTTTACTGGTATGGCAGGGGACATGCTGTGTCCACAAGGCACTTTGTGGACCTGCACTTGTTTTATACGATGAGACTCTGGACTTAAGCTGATGGCATAATGGGATGAGACTGGGGGGGGGTCGACTGGGGGGAAGCATATATGTTACGCATGGAAGGGACCTGAACACTGTGGTCTGAGTGTGGACGTGACATATTCTATTTTTCAAAAGTGGCCACAGGAGCGTCTAAAGCCATGTGAAGAAACTTGCCACACCCTCGTCCAGACGTGGGGCTACTTCTCCCCCTTATAAACAGTCCGATGAAGCAATAGAGCAGGTGTTCATGGTTTGCCTGAGACGGACGTACAGGAGAAGACACATGAGTGAACTCAGGGAGCCTGAAATTGACCCGGTGGAGGAAAGGACGCTTTACTAGAACAAACAGAATTGGAAAATGACATGAGGGGCTATATTTCTAGGAGACTCCTCAATAAAGTCAAACTCTTCAGATTTATGGTATTTTAACTATATTCTATTTTTCTGCCACTTACAAAGTCTTCAAAAGTGACTTTGCATGTTTTGAAGTATTTCCTTAAAAGATCTGTGTGCCCTCAGGCTGGGTCACGGGCTTCTTTACTCCATTCCAGTGACAGTGTGCTGTGGCCATCACTGCCCCATCATCAACAGTCTTAACTACCCAGATGGACGAGAGGGTCAGCGGCCCATCGCCATCCAGGAGCTTGGGTTTTTAAAGTTCCCCTTCTGTATAAATACTCTCTCTGTTTGTTTGCACAAGTGCTTTGTTTCAGGTAGAGCCCCCCCCCCCATAGGAAAATAGATGTCAGAGAAGGTCTCCAGCCCAGTCAGAGGTCAGAGGTTACAGCAGGCCCGAGTGTCCCAACTCCTGGCCCGAGGTCTCCCAGGGAATGTCAGAAGGAGCCCCTAAAGGGATCCAGGACCTGGAACCACAGATGAAAACTCCCGGAAAAGGCAGCCGGGGAGGGGAAGGCCCAGCACAGTCAGGGGTCCTCTGAAGGGGAAGGACCCTCGGCTGCCGGGTGGCCTCCCTGCAAGGCCACCAGGATCCAGCCATCGGAAGCTGTGTGAACCACTCCTGAGCCTGGGCTTAGCCCCGCAGCCAGGTCAAGAGCCCCACAACTGCTCAGCTCCGGTTTCAGGACGGGGAGGTCATGAAGTAGTACCTGGGGGTTGCAGTGAGTGCTGCATGGGTAGCGGAGGGACAGAGATGGAGCAGGTGAGGGGCACATGGGGGGGGGTGCCTGTGTGTGTGGGAATGCATGGCGAATGTGTGCAGAGGTGTTAATCGGTGTGTGGGGGGGTGGTTAATAGGTTGAATAGTGGCCCCCAAAGTTCATGCCCACCCGGAACCTGTGAATGTGACCTTATCTGGGAACAGGGTCTTTGCAGATGTGACCAAGCTACGATGAAGTCATACTGGAGCTGAGTGTCCTGATGAGAAGAGGGACATCTGGACAGAGAGACACAGATGCAGGGAGGAGGTCATGGGAGGAGGTCAGGGAGGAGGAGAAGATGGAGACAGAAACTGGAGCGATGCTGCTATAAGCCCAGGAGCAGAAAGGGACGCCTGGAGCCACCAGGAGCTGGAAGAGGCAGGAAGGATCGTCCCGCAGCCTCCAGGGGGAGTGTGGCCCTGCGGCTCCTGGATTTGGGGCATCTGACCCCCATGCGTGGAGGGGCTGGGGGTCCAGGCTGCTTAGGGCCTGGAAGACCCCCCTGGGACAGAGGCGGGCTTGTGGCAGGGGTGGTGGCCTGTGACCGGCTGAGGCAGGTGGCCTGGGATGCCCAGCTCACTCCTTTATTTTGTTGCTGAACCCAAGTCCCTGTGCCGGGCACACAGTGAGGCCAGACAAACCGAAATGTAGGAGTTTGGATCAGAGAAAGGTTAATCACAGGAGATTAACCTAAGGAGAATGGGTGGCTCGTGCTTGAAAGGCCCAAACAGCGACGGCTTTCAGAGAGGGTTCTAAAGGCAACATTCAGGGTGAGGTCACAGGGTGGTCTTCCAGGAAGCTCAGTCATCGCCCTCTGGTTCTGACCAGTCTGGGGGCTGTGTACTCGCGGCCAGCACGCAGTTAACGTCTTCCATCTGGTGGGGATATTAGTATCTGCAGAACTGTTCAGGAACGTACGTCAGACACTGTTATCTAGGCGCCTCAGAGAAGAGCTAAGGATGCTGTGGCTGCCGCATGGCTGGCGTATTGCTTAAATCGTCACCACTTCTTCTGACCCAACTGCTATTTTCTGTTACTACATGTTCACACCCGTTCAAGCATTAATTCTTGAGCCAGGATTTTGCGACTCAGGGGAGGCCTGGGGGACCACAGCTTTTCTTTTCAGGCAAGAGGCAGGTGGAGGACATGGGGGGTGGGGTCTGTCCCGGGAAGGCCCCAGAGGGTGTTGCTTGGTTACAACGTCACTGTCCCGGAGGAACACCACGAGCCCCCGCCCCCGTCACAGGGCTGCGTCAGGGAGATTGCTCCACGTCGGGGACGAGCAAACCCAGGAGGTGGGGGAGAAGCCGTCCTGCGGTGGGGATGGGACCACCCCGAGGCCCCATCACCCCTGCAGACAGGGTGGACCCCACCCCAGACGTGCTCGGCTGCAGAAGAGGGAACAGTCAGGTGTCCCGGTCGCGGGGGAGGGGACTGTCCTTCCAGAAAGACAGGAGACGGAGGTAAAGAGGGAGGGTGCACGTGGGTGACCCAGGAAGTTCAAGTGTGAGAGTCTGAGGGGGTGGTCGCAGACGAGACACGGTGGAGACCAGGTCAGCGAGTTGGGTGCCTCCCACCCCGCCCCCGCCCAGACGCAGAGGAAAGTAAGCGCTGTGAAAGTCCTTAGAGACACAATCCCACGCGAGTAAGGCCTGTAGACACTTGTGAAGAATAAACAGAAACAATGCAGACGGAAGAGAAAAGAAACAAAGACCTACTGGGAAGATTTTCCCTGGGCTGAGAAAGGCCCTGTTCATGCAGATGGAATGTGAACTGTGTTGCTTTAAAGAATCAAAGCAGAGAAAGACAGACCTGTGCTGGGAATGTGCAGATTACAGGAGCTCCAAAAACATCCTGCATGGGTCCAGTGAAGGAGAAAAAGACCAGAGAAGGGAAACGGCTCATCAACACATGCCGCAGTCCGCCCGGCGGCCCTCCCCCCACGTGTGTGCCGTGCAGGGGCTTGTGGGGGGGCTGGGTGTAGCCCCCCGGCCACCCCTCCAGGCTGGGGACCCGGCAGGTGGCCCAGTGGCTCCTCCAGGCCTGTCTCCCCCTCTGCAGGTGAAGGCGTTACAGCTCCTCCTCGTGACGTTGCTGGACCACGAAGTGAGTTCCTCCCATGAGGATCCGGCAGGCGCCCTCACATGGTAGATGCCCCCCTGCGGGGCCAGTCCTGGGCTATTACGTGATTGTTCTTTGTATGAACGAACCGGCACAAGGTGCGCTTCAGCGGCCTGAGAGTTCAACCAGCTCTGGTTCTAGAAAACACAATTCCCAGCCGGTGTCAGATGTGACCCTCTAAGTTTCAAGAAACAGGATGCCCAACTCAAACTGGTCTCAACATGAACCTGCTAATAAATCCTGCCTGCTGTGGCAGGAAAATCCAGAGTAGATCAGGCTTCAGGTGTGATGTGGTTAGGTTTCCAGACCCATCCCTGCAAATAAATGTTTATGCAGCCCTCCACCTCTCAGGCTTATCCTCCGGGTGGCTGCCCTCATGATGTCAAAGTAGCTGCTAGTTCCAGTCTTCACACCCACATCCAGGGCCTGAGGGTGGGGTGGGGTCTACCTCTTCCCGCTCTTCATCCTCAGACCCAGGAGACCAGGGGCTGTCCTCAAACTACATCCCTTACCCCTGAGTCCAGGTGAAATCGCCTGTCTCTGCTGAAAACAGCCCCTGGTGCTGTTTGTCCTGGCGTGTTCCCAAAAGCCTGACCTTTGACTTTTGACCCAGCTGCACAGTTCACACTAGGAGAGATTTTGCTTCTTCTCCCTGGAAGCAAAGCTGCAGGGACCCATGCAAGGCTTTCAACCTTGCTGGTGTCTTCACCGACACTTAACTACTTTTACATCATAGGAAACAAGCATCCTTTCTTTTTTTAAACTTTATGAAAGCAGCAGATCAGGGTCCAAAGAGCCCTAGAATGTTCACCTGGAGGGGAATCCTCAGTGCAAAGAAGAGAAGGCTGGGCCCAGAGAATAAACGGTGTCCTCAAGGTCAGGGCGGGGGAATAGAAGAGGTTCTTGCCCCAAACGAGCTCATTCACGGGGACCTGTGGGCACAAGCCATTTCATGAGTCAGAGGCACCTGCACCTTCCCTGCTTCTCACACTGAAAGGAGGAAGAAAGCCCGGGCTTTACGGAGGGCACGCTGCGGGTGCTGCATGCTCGTCCCTGCAGGAACAGGGCAGGCACCTTGCTCCGATGAGCACGCCACGGGGACCCCAACCCCATCAGACTCCCGCGGGTCCGGGCCCTGGTCCTGGACGGGCTGGCAGGGCCACGTGGGTGGAAGAGGGTCTGGTCTGACTCCGAGATTGGAACTCCTCCCTGGTATATGCTGGCCAGCTCTTGCCTTGGCGGCTGTGTGAACCTGGCAACCGGAGCGAGAGGGGCCCACTTGACAAATTAAAGACGTGACGAAGGAAAGACATCTCTGGAAATTTCCACCCAGGCGCAGGGGACCACATCTGGTCAGCCCCATCAGGGCGGCAAGCAGGTGGCCACGTGTTGCCAAGAAGCTCAGCGGGGCGCGTGTCCACTCGGAGGGGAGCCAGTGCTGAGCCGGCTCAGTTTTTAAACACGAGACACGTTCAAAGACAGGACTCAGAAGACATGTTTGTCTTAAAAATTATGACTCACTGTCTCTGAGCTCTTTGCTGTGCAGAGGTCGGATGGAGTGGAATCGACGGCACGGTTCCCTCAGCGTGTGCCACCTCGAGTTATTATTTATGTTTGCAGATTTGGGCATTTTCGAAGTCCATTTATCACTTTAAAGCCCAGAGAGAACTTTTACGCACTTTGGGGGTAAAAGCAAGAGGCAGCACTGTGGCCTAAGGCTCCTCCAGCCCTGTTCCCATGCCTGTGACACTGACAAGTCACAGATTTTTACCAAAAAGCCGAAGTTCCAACTTCTCGGATCGTTTGTGCTTCTGCCCGCGGCTTTATCGAGAACACAAATAAACCGCCCACTTTTTTTTTTTTTTTTTTTTTTTTGCGGTACGCGGGCCTCTCCCTGCTGTGGCCTCTCCCGTTGCGGAGCACAGGCTCCGGACGCGCAGGCTCAGCGGCCATGGCTCACGGGCCCAGCCGCCCCCCGGCATGTGGGATCTTCCCGGACCGGGGCGCGAACCCGTGTGCCCTGCATCGGCAGGCGGACTCTCAACCACTGCGCCACCAGGTAACCTAAACCGCCCACTTTTAAAGCGTGAGATGTGATATGTCCAGGCTTGTGAGTCGAGCACTGGAGCCAGGATCATGGACGCAGTCACCCCAGAGCTTCTCCCCGCCCCTGAAACCTCCCGTCCCCAGGCAACACCTACCTACCCACTTCCTGTCACCACAGTTACGCTGTATTTCCTAGAATTTCACATAAATGGAGTCATCAGCACGTTCACCTTTGGGTCTGGCGTCGTCACATGACTCAGCACGGGCACTCTAAGGCCCTGCTGAGGGTCAGCCGTCTCCTCCCTTACGGCTGCTTGGCCTCCCCACCTACGGCTGCCCCATGTTCAGGGTCACCTAGTGACGGACACCAGGCCGAGGTCGGGTTTGGGGCATTACAAAGCTGCTAAGAACGCAGGCTTTTCTTTGGACGCCCGGGTCCCACGGAAGGTGCACCTTGAAAGTTACTTTGAAGGAAGAGCCGGGCGCTTCCCAGAGCAGCTGTGCCTGCTGTGCTCCCGCCTCCCCGCCAGCAGCGGGCACAGTCGGCTGTTTTGACTTTAGCCTCCTAGTGGCGTGTAGAGTTATCTCACTGAGCTTTTAATTCGCTTTTCCCAAATGAATGATAACACCTTTCCATGAGTTTATTTGCCATAGGTACAATGCTTGCTCTTTCCCCTAGTATACTTTGTTCTTTGTTTAAAAAAAGAAATTTTATTTTTGTAACAGTTTAAGATTTATAAACTGTAAAGATAATACAGCAATTTCCCACATAACCCCCCGCATTTCCCCTATTATTAACATCTTACATTAGTATGCTGTATTTGTTATATTTAATGAACCAATATTAATAAACTATTATTGATGAAACTAATAAGTCGTAGTTTATTCAGACTTCCTCAGTTTTCCTTGGTGTCCTTCTGCTGTCCCAGGACCCCATCCAGGTCCCCACGTGACGTGTAGTCGTCATGTCCCCTCAGAGCTCCTCTGGGCTGTGACAGTCTCTCAGACCTCTTGCCTTTAACGACCTTGACAGTTTTGAGGACCAGTCAGGCATTTTTCAGGACGTCCCTCAGTGAAGACCACAGAGGGGAAGGGCCCGTCTCATCACGTCCCCTCCGGGGTGCGTGCTGTCACGTAACCTGCACCGTGGACGCTGACCTTGGTCACCTGGCGCAGGTGTGTCTGTCAGGTCTCTCCGCTGTGCAGCTGCTCCCCCCTTCCCCACTGTCCTCTGGAAGGAGGTCGCTGTGCACACCCCGCACCCAAGGAGGCGGGACGCTCCCTCCCCTCCCCGAGGACGGAGTGTCTGCAGAACCACGTGGATTCTCCCGCAGAGCAGATTCCCTCTTCCCCCGTTTCCTTATCAATCACTCATTTACGTCCCTTTGGACCCGTGGGTATTTATTTTATACTTCGGGCCATGATCCAATACGACTTTGTTCTGTTGCTGAACCGGCTCCAGCTCTGGTCCCTGGCAGCTCCGTCGGTTGGCTCCGCTGTCCCCGCGACACACCCATCCGCGGAGGCTGTTGTGTTTTGTTTCCGAGCACTTTCCTCCCTCTCTGGCACAAGGTGCTCCAGGCTCATCCCAGGCATTTCCTGCTCCTGTCCGAGAGTCTGCGTTTCTCCAGGGAGCCCGGCTCCCTTCCGTTGGAAGTGGTGTGAGAAACCAAGATCTGGGCGCTGGTGTGCCGACCGCGGCTGCGGTGTGCTTCTTCTAGGCCCTCTCAGCTGACAGCAGGGACATGCGTGTGTGTCCTGACCCAGGTGTACACAAGCACACCTCGTTTTATTGTGCTTTGCAGGCATTGTGTTTTTTGGGGTTTTTTAATATTTTATTTATTTATTTTTGGCTGCGTTGGGTCTTCGTTGCTGCGCTCGGGCTTTCTCTAGTTGCGGCGAGCGGGGGCTACTCTTCGTTGCGGTGCGCAGGCTTCTCATTGTGGTGGCTTCTCTTGTTGCGGAGCACGGGCTCTAGGCATGCAGGCTTCAGGAGTTGCGGCGCACAGGCTCAGCAGTTGTGGCTTGTGGGCTCCAGAGCACAGGCTCTGTAGTTGTGGCGCACGGGCTTAGTTGCTCTGCGGCATGTGGGATCTTCCCGGACCAGGGATCAAACCTGTGATCCCTGCACTGGCAGGTGGATTCTTAACCACTGCACCACCAGGGAGGCCCCAGACATTGTGTTTTTTACAAATTGAAAGTTTATGGCAGTCCTGTGTCAAGCATTCTCTTGCCACAATTTTTCCAACAACATTTGCTCACTTTGTGTCTCTGTGTTACATTTTTCAAAACTTTTCATCATTATTGTATTTGTTATGGTGATCTGTGATCAGTGATCTTGGACGTTACTACTACAGCTTTCTGAAGGCTCAGATGATGATTAGCAATTTTTATCAATAAAGCATTTTTAAGTTATGTACATTGGTTTTTATATACATAAAGCTATTGCACACTTAATAGACTACAGTATAGTGTAAACATAACTTTTATATGCACGGGGAAACCAAAACATTTGTCAGTCACTTTATTTCGATGTTGGCTTTATTGTGGGTGCCTGGAACCGAACCTGCAGTATTTTCGAGGTATGCCTGTACACGTACCTGACATTTTTCCACATGTAGCCATCTGCATCCTCGTTCAGCTAAACAGGAGATCATACTGAGGCCTCTAGCTCTAGTCCACCACCACACGGATCATTTTAGCCTTTCCCCCTTCCTCAGGTGTAACCTCCCCCGCAAACAATGAGACACCTGGCTCCCACAATCTCAGCCACTTAATTGTTTAATTCCAGTATTGAAACCAAGCAGGACCCTGCAGGGCATTCCCAGGAACAGACCCCTGTGTTCCCTGTTTCTTGTTTGTAGAAAAGCCTTAGTCACCTAAGCCTCTCCTGACTTCCAAAGACCAAATTTAATCAGAAAAGTGAGAGGGACTTCACTGGCAGTCCAGTGGTTACGACTCTGTTTCCACTGCGGGGGGCACGGGTTTGATCCCTGGTCAGGGAACTAAGATCCCACATGCTGCGTGGCATGGCCAAAAAAAAAAAAAAAAAAAGAAGGAAAAGAAAAGTGAGAAAATGCAGAAACAAAGGAAAGCAGTCAAGCAAAACAAAATAATAACACTTTAGCCATAAAACAAAGTATTTGAGGTTCCTGAAATATCACCCTGTTACCTCACCACCAACCAGTCAGAAGAATGTCCCTGAGCTGGGCATGCTCCCTGTGCCCCTCACCCCTAATGTTGCCTTTAAAAACCCTTCTCTAAGAGCCATTGGGGAATTCGGGTCTTTTGAGCAAGAGCTGCCCATTCTTCTTGCTTGGTGTCCTGAAAATAAATGCTGTACTTTTCTTCACCACAACCTGGTGTCAGTAGATTGGCTTTGCTGTGCATCAGGTGAGTGGACCCAAGCTGGATTCAGTAACAGTATACACGGATAGCAGTACCAGAATTATTAACCCATGCCTGCAGGAAACAACTTTATCAACCTATGCATAGTTTCTTTGGCCTTTGGACTTACAGATTCCACTTGTCTACAACATTGGTCATTCCTAAGGAGGTCAGTGTCCCACCCTCCTCAGTGAGGATGCTTTATTTATTTGTGACACAGTTAGATTGTTTCATCACATTCTGGATTCCATCCTGAGATCCCCCAACCTCCTAAATGATCTTTTAACTTGCACACAATAAGGTGTACTCTTTGTGCTGTAAAGTTCTATGGGATTTGACAAATGCATAATGTCATATATCCACCATTACAGTTTCATACAGAATAATGTAACCATGCTAGAAAAAAATCCCCTTTGCTTCACCTACCCAATCCCTAATCCCTCCTCACAAATTCCTGGCAATCACAGATCTTTTTACCATCACAAAATTTTCACCTTTCCCAGAACGTCATACAATCATAATTACATAGTGTGTAGCTTTTTCAGACTAACTTCTTTCACTGAGCAGTATGCATTTAAGATTCATCTGGAATGCTTCTCTGTGTCTATTGAGATGACCATATGGTTTTTCTTAATTTCTGTCTGTTATTGTGTTGAATTACATCGATTGATTTTCAAATGTTAAACCAAGCTTGCATTCCTGGGATAAACCTCACTACATCGTGATGTGTTTTCCTTTTTACATCCTGTGGGGCTTGATTTTCTAACATTCAGCTGAGAATTTGTGCATCTACATTCAGTCAAGGAGAGAGTGAAGTGAATATTTAAAGTATTGAAAAAAACCTCCACCAACCTAGAATTCTAGGTCTGGTGAAATTATCCTTTAAGAGTGAAGGAGACATAAACACTTTCTCAGACAAACAAAAATTAAGGGAATTCATTGTCAGCAGACATGCTCTACAAGAAAATTTTTTGTTTTTAAACTTCTTCAGGGAGAAGGGAATGATATAGGTCAGAAACTTGGACCTACATAAAGGAATGAGTGTTTAAGAAGGAATAAAGGTAAATTAAATCCTTTTCACACTTATTCTTAACTGATCTAAAATATAACTGTTTAAAGTAGTAATAATAACAATGTTTTAGGTGACTCAATATATGGATAAGTAAAACAGACGACAGCAGTGGTATAACAGATGGGAGTGGAATTTGGGAACACTCTGCTATAAGGCACCGCCACTGTACGTGAAGCAGTACAGTGTTAACTGAAGGTGGGCTTAGGTTAACCTTAGATAGACCTCACTAGGTCATGTTTTAATGTACACTGCAAACTCTAGGGCTAACACTTAAAATTTTTTTAAATCAGAAAAATTGATATGCTAAGAGAGGACATAAATGGAATTATGTCAGATGTTCAATTAAAGCAGAAAAAGTAGAAAAAAAAACCCTCACATTCTGACAAGCTGTGTATTCACCTTCATCCTGGTTAAAATACTCGCTAATTTCCCTGTACATTTTTTTCTGACTTGTGGGTATTTAGATATCTGTTTTTAGTTTCTGGATATTTGGAGATTGTCAAGTTTTGTTATTGATTCTTAATTGATTTTCACTGTGGTTGGAGAACATACTTTGAATGACTTGGATCCTTTAAATTTATTGAGAATTGTTTTATGGCCCAGAATATGGCCTATTTTTATAAATTATCTATGTGCGGCAAAAAGATTGCGTATTCTGCTGGTGTCGGGTGACATATTCTATAATTATTAATTTGGTCGATAGTATCATTCAAGTCTTCTATGCCTTTATACGTTCTCTGTCCGTTTGTTCTCTCAGTTTTTGAGACAGGGTGTTGAAATCTCCAACCATAATGGTTGATTTGTCCACTTTTCCTTCTGGTTCTATCAGTTTTTTCTTCCTGTGTTTTGACACTTTGTTATTAGGTACATAAATGCTTAGGGTATTAAGTCTTCTTAATGAATTGATCCCTTTCTTATTACAAAATAACCCTTTTTATTTCTTTCAATGTTCCTTGCTCTGATATCTACTTTGTCTGATGTTATGAGTCACTCCAACTATCTTTTAAATAGTATTATCATGGTATGTATTCTTCCATTTATTTCTAACCTATTTGTATCTTTACATTTAAAGCGTTTTTCCTGTTATCAGTATATTGTTTGGTCTTGCTTTTTTATCCAGTCTTACAATTTCTGTTCCAATTGGAATGTTTTGGTCATTAGAGCATCAATGTGATTATTAATATGGTTAAGTTTAAATCTATCATCTTACTATTTATCTTAAATTTGTCTCATCTGTTATTTTTTCCTTTTTTGCTTTCTTTGAGATTAATAGAGTTTTTAAATTTCATGTATCTTTTATGTTGGCTTATTAGCCATAATTCTTGGGATTTTTTTCTTTTATCTGTGGCTCTAGGGTTCATAGAACACATCCTTAATTTAACACAGTAATATTATGTTACAAGAGTACATTTCCATTTCCCCCTCCCAGCCTTTGTGCCATGGTTGTTATGCATTTTGCTTCTATGCTTGTGATAAACCCCATAATACACCCTTTTTTTCCTTTAAGAAGTCAGTTATATTTTTAGAGATTTTAAAAATACATCTTTTCTATTTATCCATATATTTTCCATTTCTGATGCTTTTCATTCCTTTGTACTGATTCAGATTTTCCTTCTCCTCAGAGGACTTCCTTTAGTATTTCTTATGATGTATGTCCACTGTTGTGAAGTCTTTCAGTCTTTGCATGTCTGAAAAAGTCTATTTCACCTCCATTTTTGGAAGACACTTTTCTTGGGTGTAGAATTCTTGGCTGAGTTATCTTTTGGCCCTTTAAAGGTGTTGCTGCATTGTGTTCTTATTTGCACTGTTTCTATGAGAAGCCTGCTGTCATTCTTTTCTTTGTTCATCTGTGGGAAAGTGCTTTTCCTCCCTCTGGCTGGTTTTAAGATTTTTCTCTTTGTCACTGGTTTTGAGCACTTTGATCATGATGTGCCTTGGTGTTATTTTCTTACTATTTCTTGTGCTTGAGGTTTATTGAGATTCTTGGTTCTGTGCATTCATGTTGTTCAGATATTTGTCCTTGTACCTTTGGAGACTTTGGGGACAATATTAGAGGACTTTAACTTGTCACATAGCTCACTGTTTTCTATTCATTTTTTAGAATATTTTTCTGTGTTTCATTTTGTATAGTTTCTAGCACCGTATCTTCCAGTTCACTAATCTTTTCTTCTGCAGTGTCTAACCTGCTGCTCTTCCCCTTCAGTGTATTTTTCACCTGAGACATTTTAGTTTTCATCTCTCGAAGTTTGACTTGGGTCTTTTATATCTTCCGTGTCTCTCTTTATCATGCTTCCTCTTTCGTTCTGCCTTCTTGAATATAGTTATAATAATAGTTTTAACGCCCTTCTCTACTAAATCTATCTTCTTTGTCATTTCTGGATGTTTCTATTGACTGATTTTTATCCTCGTTTTCAGTGGTATTTTCCTGCCCTTTTGCGTGCCCAGTAATCTTCTGTTGGATGCCAGGCATCTTGTTTTCCCTGCATCAGATGCTTTTGTGTTCCTATTTAGTATGCTTCAGCTTGTCCTGGAATGCAATTAAGTGACTTAAGTTTCTCTCAAGACTTGCTTTCAACTTTTAATGCAAGATCAGAGCAGCCTTTAGCCTAAGGGTTGTTTTTCTCCTTTACGGAGGCAAAACCCTCTGGATGCCCCATGAACTCTGCTCAGTGCCCCATGAATTATGAGGTTTTCCACTCTGACTGGAGGAGGCAAGCACCATTCCTCGAGCTGTGTGCGCTCTGAGGGCTGCCCCCTCTTCTCCTTTGGTGGTCCTCTCCCTGGCCTCGTGTACCGTCCTCGCACACACACGGATCCGTGCTCACCTGAATTCTGGATGGGGATCCTCTGCAGATTTCTGGAATTTCCTCTGTGCAGTTCGTTTCAAAGTAGGACCCTGTGCTGTGGTTCTTACCCACCTTCACCTCTTGGACTCCCAGATTTTTCCTCGACGGGGAAACCTGTGGGCTCTGCCTGGACTTCCTTTCCCTGTGCTGCAGTAGGAACTCTCCTGCCCTGCCCTTGGGCACTTCTGGGTCACACCTCTTTTGTTTCTCATCTCAGGGAACACTTATGCTTCCTGTTTTCCAGTGTCTGAAAACTGTTGCTTCCTAGATTTGTCTGTTTTTTCCATTGTTCCATGTGGGAGAGTAAGTCTAGGCTCTGTTAGTCCATCTGAACTGGAATTGGAAGTTGTCAGGGCTGGTCTCTTGAAAAACTTCCCAGAGGCCATCCTAAGTCTTACACAGTTATGGGACTTCCCTTTAGCATGTGGTACGTGTGGTGAGAATGTGTGTGGGGGGGTGTGGGATGTGTGTCTGTGTGGAGTGTGTGTGACGAGGGCTGCCTGGATGTCATTTTCCACAAAAATGGCTTTTGGTCCAGGCCTGATAATCTGTCTTAGAATCAGAGGGAGAGCCTGCTGACTCAGTGCACGTTTCTGCAGCTTTGTCTTCCTTGCCTGCACAGGTGCTCCCACCCCAGTCCTAGCACAGGGCCCAGCGGGGCAGCTCACACCCACTGGGCAGAGTGGGGACAAGGGAGTTGGTCCCTGTTCCAGACACGCCATGTGCAATCCTGGTCAAAGGGACCCTGTAAAGTCAGCCAGGGTCATGGGGACGGACAAGTGTGACGCGAACAGAAATTGCTTGTACTACAAAAGGATGGCAAGCCACTAAAACAAAATACTTATGTTTTTATTTTATTCTTTGTTATTTTCAGCACATAAAGCAGGTCGTTAATTGTTCCTTCTTTTTACCTCAACCATGATTATCAGAAGCCATTTACCCAAAGCTGCGTGTTATCCAGATCTCACCCTTCGGCTGGCAGACAGACGCCACGTGGCTCACGTGGCCATCCACACTGCGGGGCTGATTAACCTCTGCAGGGCACCACCGTGAGCACCCGGCACGTCTGCCACTTCCTTCTCCAGGTGGTGGCATGAGCCCATCCCTCGCCTGGGGCCCCACTGTCCTGCGGTCTGTGTCCGGAGTGGCTCTGGAGGAGGAGGCCATGGGGCAGTGACCCTGGAGAGGGGCGGGGGGCCACAGTGTCCCCAGGGCTTCATCTGACCATCAGCGCCAGGCCCCTCTGCAGGACGGCTGCCCACTTCACACTCCACCACCCCCGAGGTGTCCCAGCAGCCCACATCCCGGCCAGTTTCCCACACTTGCCAGTGAGCCTGGTGAAAAGCGCTGTTTAACCTGCACGCTGGTCCTCCAGGTCCCCTTTACTGCTCTGCTCACACACGTCCCTGACCACTGGGGCTGTGCCCTCTGCTGACGTGTGGGTGTTCTCACACCTGCAGCGCTCTTTGCGCTGACTGTCACCAGAACTGGGCGTCATGGCTGAAACCAACCTCCCCATGCACCCCAGCCCCACCTCTACTGGGGCCACTTTGACAGCAAACTTTGTTTCCTTGAACGGATTTTATAAATATCCTTGTGCACCAGTGAAATGGTGAATGCTCAAGGTGGTTAGTTCTTCACTGCTGCTCAGAAGAGAACTCGAAGCTCCTGTGTGTGGGTTTGCAGCTGTCTCCCGGGCTTTACTGAGGGAAGGGGGAGGTGGACACAGTCCGCCAGCAGCCACGCAGAAGACGAGGGGGCCATGGACGCGTGTGCCACCCGGCACATTTGGGGTGGATTCTGCCCCTGGACCCAGGCTGCCTGTCGGGGGCGGGGCTGGGACGGTGGGACCCGGGCAGAGAGGGGACATTCACCGCATCACCTTTTATACATTTTGACATTTGAATTATGCAAATACACTACCTATTCAATAAAAGAAAGAACCTGAAAAAATAGGTTAAACTTTAAAAAATCTTTGCAAGTTGGATTGTCAAAACACGGCCTTCTCATGACTTTTTTTTTTTTTTTTTTTTTTGCAGTACGCGGGCCTCTCACTGCTGTGGCCTCTCCCGTTGCGGAGCACAGGCTCCGGACGCGCAGGCTCAGCGGCCATGGCTCACGGGCCCAGCCGCTCTGCGGCATGTGGGATCTTCCCGGACCGGGGGACGCTGGGATCTTCCCAGACCGGGGCACGAACCCGCGTCCCCTGCATCGGCAGGCAGACCCCCAACCACTGCGCCACCAGGGAACCCCCTTCTCATGACTTTAACGTGACTCTTTTTAGTTCTTGTTTTGAGCCGCCGCCATCTCCGTCGCCTGTCCGTGTTTCAGCACGTGTGCTCCCCTTTTCCTCCTTGGTCCAGCAATGCTCATCAAACACGGGAATGCGCAAACGCGCGCAGACACACACACTGACTGAGGACAGCAGCCCCACCTGGCGGCCCCACGCAGACCTGTTCCCAGGGAGCCTGGGGCTGCAGTCCCCTGTGGTGCTCTTTGACCCAAAGACGTTTTCAGGTGAAGGTAGGCACTCCCGACAGTCTCTTCCTCTGTGATTTCTCCCTTCGGCCTCCCCAGATCCATGTGGTTATTGATGTTTATGTTAAAATTCGATTTGCCTGGAGTTGTTTTCTGTGTGCTGTGAAGTTTGAGTTTACCTTCCTCTTCTTCCCAAGGGCTGAGCGTCCCACTGCTGCCCCTTCCCCGGGGACGTGTGGCAGCCGCCTCCACACGGCCCATGTCAGCTCCTCACATCAGCACCACTCTCTTCCCTGAAGCTGCTCTTCTGCAAACTAAAAGTAATTCCATGACACACATTTATTCGTAGAGATGAGCTTCAGAGACAGCTCTCCAAGTTGAGAAAAGCACGTTCCGTGTATCCTGATGGACCTTGTACTGACTCTACTGCTCCGTCCTGGGGGAAAGGCAGCTCGGCACCCCGAGCCTTCCCCTGGGCTCCGGGTACATCTTCTACTCACGTAAACGCCCGTCCGAAAGCTTTAGTGTTTCCCCGTATATGTTCTGCACATTTCTTGTTAAGTTTATTTCTAAATATCTTATACTTTATTCTGGATATGTCCACACATATACATATTTTTTTAACAAGTTACTTTACTTAATTCTCTTACGATTCTAACATGTTTCCAAGTGTCACACTTGGCTCTCGCGGGTGGTCTAAACCCACAGCCAATGGAAGGGGAGTAGCTCCAGTGTGGGCCACGGGACTTTCAGACCCTGCCCGGCATTCCTGCCCGGCCACACGTGGGGGGCCCCGTCACGCCCTCTGCTGGCCACCCCCTCTGCTGGCCACCCCTGCCTCCCGGGGAGAAGCCACAGCCCAGGGGTGGGGCAGAGGCAGGACCGGCAGACAGTGACCTCTGGGCTAACGGCTGCACCTTGAAGGCCAGGGCCCAGCTCCTCGATCTCTTTCGCCCCAGGTCCCTGCAGTCGCCTCCGGCACGGTGTCCATTCTTGCCCTTTCTGCTGCACGAAGCTGGGTGGGGATGCGTCAGATCTGGGGCAGGGCAAGGGCTGGTATGGCTCGAGCCTCGAGGGAGTGTGTCTGGGCAGCTGAGGAGGGGGGCTCTGGCCAGCGCTGCCCGCAGATCTGTCTGCGGTGATGGAAACGGCCCACGTTGGCACTGCCATTCACATGTGACCGAGGGCCTGAAACACAGGAACTGGACTTCGAGTACTGCTTAATGCATTTGACGGGATGCACACAGCTAGTGGCCACTGTGGTGGACAGAGCAGGTCTGGGGAGGACAGGAAACCTTACACAGCCGGCTGGTCCAGGCAGGACCACAGGCGATGGGGCCCCAGCTGGGTTTGGGTTGAAGGAAGAAGATCTGCGCGCAGGATCCCCCATGAGGAGGGCAGAGGGGACCCCAGTGGGGGTCGGCAGAGAGCACGGACGCTGCTCCTCTGTCTCGGGCCACGTCTAGGGCCCCCAGGGGACCGTGGCAGGCCAGCCTCGTAGATGCCACAGCTGGTCCTCAGGCTCCCCTCCATGATCTTGTTGTGTCTGGATGGCCCCTGTCACAGCCCTCATGGGAAGTGTGGATTTGGGACCACCATGGGGCAGGGCGGGTTCTGTATCGGAGCTGGTGGGGAGGCCGTGTCACCCGCCAGGGTTGACAGTGGGGTCCCCGGGGCACAAGGCCTGGGGTTGGAGGAGGGGACACGGCCCCAGCGGCCGGTCCATCCTCTGCTCCTCTGCACTATTTGAAGAGGCGAGAGTCATTTTTCCAAGTTGATGCGGCGTTCCCTTGCTAAATGTGCCCAAGAGGCCCAGGAGAGGCAGGACGGCGCCGTGAGGGACATGGCTTCATCCCCACGTCGGGCAAGCTGGCGGGTGTGCGCCACCTGGAGCTGGACGGTGGGGGCTGGGTGGCCACCCCCGCCTGTTGTCGCCCCCGGACCCGCTTCACTGCTTCCAGCCAGACAGAGCCCGGGAGCAGAGGCAGAGAGATAGTGGGACCCTCCCTGGCTCCACGGCCAGGCCCCCCTCTCGGACGAGGGCAGGGCGAGCAGAGCACGGCCAGATCCCCTCGGAATGAAGCCGTGTGGACCACACAGGCCGTTCCATGCTGTGTTTCAATTGCTTAGCGAGGTCTTTGTACCTGAGAGCTGCCACCCCAGCTGGGTCTCAGGAGGAATCAAGCGATGTCACGCTCCACCCGGACGGGCCCCTGACCCGCAGCCAGGCTTCAAGGTCGCTTGTCACTGACGCCCAGCAACCTCAGGGGGCCCGTCTGGTGCAGGGTGCCCGGAGACAGCCCCCCAGCTTCCGCCGGCAGCAGCCTAGCCGGCCAGGTCATAGCCCGCGCCCCAGCAGGACAGTTGTGCCCACAGCTGCCCCAAGAGAGCGAGAGAACTTGGGGCTGGGCCTTGCCCTCTGTGTGCCAGCGCCTCCCTGCACCGGGTGCCTGGAGAGGAGAGGCCCAGGGTGGTCAGAGCACCCGAAGAGGAGGCTGGGCTGGCCTGGAACCGTCTACAGTGGTCACGTTATGCCTCCAATTAGCCCAGTCGGCCTCCCGGCCCCATCACTACGTGTGGGCCTCGTGCTGCCTGTCCAGGACCCCCACTGTCTCCCTGGGGCTCTCGGAGCCCCCAGTGCAGTGAAGCAGCTGGGGTGAGTCCTTCCCGCCCTCTGGTCTAGTTCAGGATTTCTCAGTGGCTGGGCCTGGAGGCCGGGGGCTTGCAGAGTGGAGCCGGCAGCACCTGAGTCCCAGGGTCACCCGGCTGAGGTCCTGCCCGCCCTGCCCGCCTGGGTTTCGAGAGACCAGCTTGTGAGCTATAAACCTCCCCGGCAGCAAGGAGGCCCTGGACTCTCATCGGAGCAAGGGCGAGCAGCTATCTGCTAGCAAGGCTGTAAAAATATCCCAGGTACGTGTCCCCAGGGTGCACCTTCCAAGGGCGGAGCTGGTGTTGAAAGAGTAATGAGAGTAATGAGTGAGACGCCGGAGGCCTTTCCCCGCCCACACCCTGTCTCACCGCCTCGCCCTCAGGGAACCGCAGGGCAGCGGGGTGCGGTCACTAATGTACCCGTTTTCCCATGGCGGCGCTTTCTGCTCGTGCTGAGGGTCTGTGTTGTCAACTAAGCCCCAGCTCCTCGTCGGAGCTGGACGAGCTCGCCCCTCTTGTCACCTGTGGGCCATCAGATTCTCCCAGGACAGCAGGGCAGAGGGCAGTGAAGATGGCAATCACTAGGGCCCTGGCACCTTCCAGGGTGAGTGTCGCCATCCTGTATCTGGTGGCCCACCCCGTGCCAGCCTCTCCCCACCTGCCGTCCACCTGCCCCAGGTGAGTCAGGATTGAGTCACCTGAGGGGCAAGGGCGCTCGCACAGCTCCATCCACATCCATGGCCTCCATTGGCCCTAGGGGCCACGCCAGGCGGTCAGCCTGGGACCCAACCCCAGGCCAGCTCAGGACACAGAATGAGTCCCCACCCCTGCCCCAGCCCTGAGCATCCCTCTGACTGCTTCCGTGAGCGACCTCGGGACGGGTCTCTGCACCCTAACCCCTCTCGGGTCCTCTGCTGTGGCCACACCCCTCTTGGGGACCAAGGCCAGAGCTGGTCACTCTCGGGCCTTCCCTCCCCTGTGAGTGAGCAGAGACCGAAAGGTCCCCCCTGCTCCTGGTGGGGGGCACGGGGCACGGGGCTTGGGACCAGGCAGGGACAACAAAGCTGCCAGCCGGCACCTGGATTCACCCCGTGTGGACCAGAGGCCTGGGGAGTGTGGCGGGGGTGACAGGGTAGAGCCGTGGGGGGAGGGGCAGGGGTCCAGGGGCACAGAGGGGGCGGGGGGCGCTCGGCGGGCAGCGCTCCCGGGACCAGGCAGCGGCGGCAGGCTGACCCCCAGGAGCCTGCGTGGAGGGGTCTGGCCTTGCTCCCGTCCACCAGCAACTCCAGAAGGCCCCCGTTTCCTGTCCAAGCAGGACTGGGGGAAACCGGCCATGAGGCACCTTTTAAATACTTGGCAACGTGGAGAGGCAGATGGGTAGCGGCCGAACCCAAATCGTCTCTCTTGTACCCTCGGGGCTCAGGCCCCTCCCGCTGGCACCGCCACCCACCCGCCAGTAGGCGGCGTGTCCGTGTGTCTGGTGCCTTAGTCGGCTCCGTACTTTGAACGGAATTCAATTAGTTTTAATTAGTACAAATTTAATCAATTTTAATCAGTTTTAACTAATTTAAAATTTTCATTAGTTAAAAATCAGGGCTTTCACATAAAAATGTCAGATAGCAGACCTTTGGCCCCTCTTTTCCCCTGCACCAGTTTCTTCCTGCTTCGAGGCTCTGACCCACGACCCGGCTGCCCTTGGGCACCAGGCTCCTGCCCACAGAGAGAAGAAGGGCCAGAGAGCTCACCAGGTCACTCTGCCGCACCCCGTCCCCTCCGCCCCCAAAACAATGGGAAAGCAGCCGGAGAGATGGCCCCCCCGCCTGAGGCTGGTCAAGCTCTGAGGCCCCTCCTTGGGCAGAGGCGAGGGGTCACCTGGGGCAGGCGAGGACTGATGAGGGCCAGTGAGGGCAGGTGTGGGCAGGTAAGGGTGAACGAAGGCCAGTGAAGGCAGGTATGGGCAGGTGAGGGCAGGTGAGGGCCAGTGGGGACAGGTTGAGTCAGTGAGGGCACGTGAGGGCAGGTGTGGGCCTGCGAGAGCAGGTGAGGTGGGGTGAGTACAGGTATGGGCAGGTGGGGGCAGATTAGGGCCAGTGAGCACAGGTATGGGCAGGTGAGGGCCTCTGAGAGCAGGTGAGGTGAGGGAGGGTAGGTATGGGCAAGTGAGGGCCATTGAGGGCAGGTGAGGGCAGGGATGGGCCGGTGAGGGTCACTTTGGACTCCCAGCCTGCACTCTTCTAGGCCCATGTCTTCCTGCAAACCCTGCTTCCGAGGTTCTGATGACGCTCCTGCCCGTGGACATTTCTGGTGGGTGTCATCTCATATCTCTGAGCACTGTTTATCCACTGACCCCTCTGCCGACAGACTGTCCCCCCAGTGTCCTGTCTGTGACCCCCAGGGCAAGGCATATGCAGAGCCCATGACAAGCAGCAGCGTAGCGTGGTGGGGTGGTCCAGTCCCCCCTCCTTCCTAGAGGCGGGATACGCACCTCGCTGGGCCCCTCAGCTTGAGGAGAATTCCCACTTGGCTACTGCCTTGAGCAGAGCCCCCTGAAAGGCAGGCACGTGGTAAGCCTGACCCCCTGACGCCCTGCACCCCACCTGGCGGCCACAGGTGTCCCTGCATCTGCCTTTCGTGGGGCCACTGCTGCTTGTGAAGCAGGTGGTGTCTGCACCCCGCCCACTCTCCACTTCCCACGGCTACGCCCCTCCCCTCCTGACCCGCCCCCACGGCCTCTCCACACCTGCCTCCTGCTTGCTGGTTCCAGGATCCAGGGCCCTCACGGTGGGCCTGCCTGGCACCCCATCCAGCGCCCCTTAGGCTCCCCAGCGTGGCTGTCGTGCCTTGCTGCCTGCGAAGCGGGGGGCCCCCGAGGCCAGGAGCCGCCTGCCACCTGGTGGTCACGTCCCAGGCAGGGCACGTCTCAGCCACCTCGCTTTCAGAAAAGGTAGTAGAAGAGAAGCCAGCTCCTGAGCCGTTTACTTAAACATTTTAAATGGGTCAAATAACAGGGTACCAGGTTTTGGAAACATAAACCACGGACTAGTCCTCTAAATCCGGAATTCATGACCGGGCCCTTCAGGGAGGACGTGTGGGCTGAGATTAGGGAGTGCTGAGCCCCCGGATTTCCTATCGAAAATGATAAGAAGGTGTCATGTTAGGTTTGGTACATCTGGACGGTAGGTTAAAAGTGAAATAAAGTAAAGTGGGGAAAACCCCAAGCACTAACAAGCAGGTTCACTGCCAACTTGTCAGTAACAATAATAAGAGTCAAAATAGTGGCGGCACAGCAGCCCGAAGTGGACGCTGCCGCATCACGGACAGATGGACAGACAGACAAAACATGGTCCGTCCACACAACGGAATATGATGCAGCCTCAGGAAGGAAGGACTCTGACACCTGCTAGGATGTGGATGAACCTCGAGGTCATCGTGCTCAGTGATGTAAGCCAGACACAGAAAGACAAACGCTCTCTGACCCACTTACACGAGGTCCCGGGAGGAGCCAGATTCGTAGGGACAGACAGCAGGATGGTGGGGGCGGGGCCCAGGGAGGGGACGGGAGGGAGTGTTTCATGGGATGCTTCAGTCTGAGGAGACGGAAGTTCTGGAGACGGACGGTGGCGATGGCTACACAACAGTGTGAATCTAGTTCGTGACCCTGAGCTGTGCCCTTAGAAATGGTTAAAATGGTACGTTTCCTGTTACGCATACTTTACCACAATAAAAAAGTAATAATAATGGCCAGGCCCTAAGGGTGTTGGTGCGACGGGGACCCAGCCCTGCTGGCGGGGTTCGTGGAGACAGTAGGTGTGAAGGGGCAGCCCTGCAACCGTAACTCCTCTGGGACTCCGTCCTGGCGGGTTGGCAGGGGGATGTGGCCTCAGGTATGGCCATTACAACCGGATGCAGGACTGTCACTCAGACGAAGCTTACACGTGCGATGTCTCTGGCTCCCTTGGCCGGGATGAGCAGAGGGCGCCCGCAGGAGGATCCCAGGGTGCGCAGGGCCCGCTCCCGCCCCTTCTGTGGGGACCGGCACCCCACTGCCCTCCAGCCACGAGGCACCGAGGGCCCGTTCCTGGTCCGGGGCTGGGGCTGGTCACCCGCCCAAGGCAGACACCGCCGGCCTCATAGCACAGAGGGTCAGGGTTTATCCCCAAGGTTGGGTGGGCTCCTTCCCTGGGACGAAGAAAGACAGCGGACGGAGACTGCCGGTGCCGGGAATACGCACGTTTCCAACGTGGGAGAGTCTGTTGGCTCAGCTCTGTTGGGAGGAAAAGCTTCTTGTGCCCCAGGTCTTGTGTAAAAACCAACAAAGCAGTGGTACATGTCGTGACCTGTCCCGCCACCACCTGGGCGCTGGCTCAGGGCGGGTGGACGGGCAGGCCCTGTGTTGGGGGGAGCCCCGAGGGGGGGGCGAGCTCAGCCCAGGCCTGAGGCGCACAGCGGAGGGACCCACTCGGGGCTCAGCTCAGGGGGCCAAGGAACGGCTCGGGGCTCGGGGCTGCTCTGGGCAAGGCACCTCCTCCCGTTCTGGGGACGATGGCGACATGCTTGTCCCTCCACCCAGGATGCTCAGCAGGTCTGCGCCCCCGGGCCAGGTCTCTGCTCGCTTGGACACTGCCGGGCGCTGGCCCCGGGCCGAACTCCAAGTGCGCGGCCTGCCCTTCCAGCAGCGCCCTTGGGCAGCGGTGCCAGCCTGGTCCCCCAGAGTTCCCGCAACACACAGCGGCAGGCAGAGCCGCACTGCCTGCGGTGGCCGCCCGCTCCGCTCGCCTGAGGTGGGTTCGTTCTGGTTCCCCGTTCTCTGAACGGAGGAGCGAACCACGCAGCACAGAGCTGCCAATGACGCTCACTCTGCCTGAGGGCCCGGCCTTGGGGCGGCGCCTGCTCACTTGTGCCCAGTGCCCCCTCTGCTGGGTCCCGGGACGTGGAGGGGGGACAGTCCCTGCCTCCTGGGGCTGCAAGAGGGGCCGGGGTGGGGGGGACCAGCAGGTGACAAAGACGCAGATCCACCGGGGAGAGCACCTGGGTGTGCACCTGGGAGCAGGGGGATGGGAAGGCCGCAGGGGGAGGGGCAGGAACGGCGAGGGGAGGGGGAGGGGAGGAAGCACGACTGACCCTGGAGTCTCTATGGGCTGGACCTGTTTATTTACGAACTCACACTCACGCATGTGCGTTTACACACACCCTGCACACAGGAAGGTATGAACACAGCGGCCGTGTGTGACCCCGAGTTTGCTTTCAGCAGTTTCTGTGTCAGGATGTGGTTCTAGCCGCCTCGTGGTGTCCCCTGCAGCCCTGCCCCCACCCCCAGCTTGTGCAGCCCAGCCGAGGTCCCGCTGACGACTCAGGGTTTGCTTTCTAAACAGCACAGTCCTTCTGTCTGATCACAGCTTTACAGAGGTGTGATTCACCCCAGTCGCAAGGTCTTTCATTGCTAGCACGAGCCGGCCACGGACTTCATGCTTGTTTGCCCTCAGCCTGGAAAGGGGCCTCCTTCCTCATCTCGTTGCCCCTGCCCAGCCCACAGGCTGAGCCCAGACCCCCAGCTCTGCAGAGGCGATGCCCCGGTCTCAGGGGACCCCTAAGTAGCCCTCTGTCTCCCGAGGGTTTGGATGCTTTGAACACAGAGGAGAGAGCAGCAGAGGAGCTGTGCTGCCCCTCGTCAGTGAGAAGGCCTGGCCCCCAAGCAGACCTGAAACATCCAGCAGGAGGGTGGGCGGCAGCGAGCCCCAAAGGTCTGGGGTGGGGGGGCACTGATGCCCAGGAGCGAGTCCCCTCCCCACCCCGGGCTCCCAGTCTCACCAGGCCCCGCCCCCTACCCCACCCTCATGGAACCTGGGGAGGTTGGGCCTCGTCTGGCTGCCTTCCCACCTCCCCATGAAGCCCTGAAGGCAGGCGGTAGCTGAGCTGGTCATCCGTCTTCCCGGGAGCCTGCGAGCTGAGAGCCACGCTCGTCCCTTCTCTACCTGGCTCGTCCGCCCTCCATGGCCTATCCCCTAACCCTCCCAGAGCAGGGCCCACTGCAGCACTCTTATAGCAGCACCCCTGCTGGGGCAACCCCTGGGCTGCCACAGCACAGTGTCGGGGGAACCCCAGGCTGCACACCCTGACCCCATCCTCCAAGTCTTCCGACAGTCACTGCTGCAGACTGATGGCTGAATAGCCTGTCTAACGAGGGACATTTAGACCCCTACGGAATCACAACGAAGCTGTTTAGAATAATAATAATAATAATATCAAGTGATAATAAGAAAATGCTCAGAGGACATTAAAATAACCAGTGGGAAAAGAGCCAGTACAAGGTAGAATTTGAATGTGACCATTTCAGAGACTGCCCTGCCCGGTTCTCATTTCCACAACACAGAAGAACCCTCTCGCCCTCTAGAAGCACTGGTGCCCTTAGCCTTCTCTCCCACATGGAGTGACACCCTCGCTACATGAAACATCTGGGGGTAAGAGGAAATCACTGGCAGTGGACGCTGGCTGCAAACAAGTTATTTTTAAAACTTCCATATAACGTTATTCTTAGTGGCCAGAGACTAGATGCTTTGCCTCTGAGGCTGGGAACAAGGAAAGGATGTTTGTTCTCACATGAGAATCTAAGTGATAAGGCAAGGAAAAGAAATAGAGGCATAACAATTGGAAAGGAAAAGTCTCTATACACAGATGGCATGATTGTGAGTACAGGAAAGTCTAAGAAAGCAATCCAGAAATACTAGGATCAATAAGTGAACTTAGCAAGGTTACAGGATACAAAGTTCATACAAAAATAAACTATATTTCTATATTCTAGGAACAAATAATAGGTAGATAAAAATTTAACAACACCATTTACAGTACCATTAAAATCATAAAATATCTAAGAATTATTTTAATGAAAATTGCATGTTCTTTACACTGAAAACTACAAAACATTGCTGAGAGAAATTAAAGAGTATCTAAAAATGGAGAGATGTACCATGTTCATGGATTGGGAGGCTCATTGCTTGGGTGAAAATTCTCTCAAAGTTGGTCTATAGATTCAATGCAATCCAATCAAAATCTCAACAGGCTTTTTATTTTGTAGAAATTGAGAAGCTGATTCAAAATTTATATGACAATGTAAGGAACATTGAATAGCAAAAACAATTTTCAGAAAGAAGAGGAAAGTGGGAGGGCTCAGACACACAGAAAATCAAAGGAAATGAATAGAGTCCAGAAAAAGACCCACACATACACAGACAACTGACTTTCAACAAAAGTGTCAATATAATTCAGTTGGGGAAAGAGTAGTCTTTAGATCAAATAGTGCAAGAACAGCTGGGTACCCACTGGGTACCCATTTTCACAACACTCGTTTGAAATGGGCAATGAACCTGATGACTAAAAAGTCATTCGCCATCTGGTTCTATGAGAATTAGGTCACCGACTACTGCAGTCCTGACCTTTAACACAGCCTGAAAGGAGTTCAGGGCAGAGATCAGGAATGAGGTGCTCTGGGTGAAGGGCTCTGGGAAAACTGGAAAAACAGGATGTCAGATGGTTAGATATTTTCAGGAGAAAATTTTATGAACCCAATTCTTGCGTCTTCCTATACCTAGAAAAGCAGTAAATCCATTAACACAGGCATCTGCTCCTCGTGACCAGCGGCAAACTTCTACCGAGATATGTGCTTGTTTGCACATACTGCCTTCACCAAAATCACGTATATACTGAGCTCCCCACTTTACCTCTTCAGAGCGGTTCCTTGGAGCTACTGAGAGGCTGTCTCCTGGGCTATAGTCCTCAGTAAGTCCCCAAATAAAACTGAACTCACGACTCTCAGGTTGTGCTTTTTTTTTTTTTTGCGGTTGACAAACCTCAGTTTAAAAGCTAAATCTGTAAAACTTCTAGACCTGTGTTGTCTATATGGGGAGCCATTAGCTATACATCGTATTTAAATTTAAATTAATTGAGGTTAAGTTAAAAATTCAATTCCTAGGCATACTTCTAGTGCTCACACATATCTGGTGGCTGCCTGTCGGATGGCACAGACATGGGACATTTCTGTCATCACAGGGACGTCTATGGGACTGGGTTCTTATACAAGAAAACATAGCAGAAAATTTTCCCAAACATGGGATGGGCAAATATTTCTCAGGATACAGCAAGCAATATTCGTGAAAGGAAAATGGATGGACTAGACTTCATCAAAATTAGATCTTCTGCTCTTTAAAGGATACTTAAGCAAAGAAAAAGACAAGCCACACCTGGGGGAGAATATTAATATCCTATGTATCTAACACAGAACTGGTATCCAGATACATAATAATCATTACAACTCACCAAAGAGAAGACAGATATCCTGTTTTTAAAATATGCAAAAGATTTGAATGGCACTTAAAGATACACAAACTACTAATGAACACATGGGAACGTGCTCCATATCACAACAGTTTGTTAGAAAGGCTGACATTTAAAGAGATGACATCAGTCAGTGTTGACAGGGCTGTGGACAGGGCAACGGTACAGCCTCGGAACACAGTCAGGCAGTTTCTCGCAAAGTTAAATGTGCACCTACAATCAGACCCGACAGTCCACTCTTTTTTTTTTTTAATTTATTTTTTAGATCTTTATTGGAGTATAATTGCTTTACAATGGTGTGTTAGTTTCTGCTTTATAACAAAGTGAATCAGTTATACATATACTTATGTTCCCATACCTCTTCCCTCTTGCGTCTCCCTCCCTCCCACTCTCCCTATCCCACCCTTCTGGGTGGTCACAGAGCACTGAGCTGATCTCCCTGTGCCATGCGGCTGCTTCCCACTAGCTATCTATTTTACGTTTGGTAGTGTATATATGTCCATGCCACTCTCTCACTTTGTCACAGTTTACCCTTCCCCCTCCCCATAGCCTCAAGTCCATTCTCTAGTAGGTCTGTGTCTTTATTCCATTCTTACCCCTAGGTTCTTCACAACACTTTTTTTTCTTAGATTCCATATATATGTGTTAGCATACGGTATTTGTTTTCCTCTTTCTGACTTACTTCACTCTGTATGACAGACTCTAGGTCCATCCACCTCACTACAAATAACTCAATTTCGTTTCTTTTTATGGCTAATATTCCATTGTATATATGTGCCACATCTTCTTTATCCATTCATCCGATGATGGACACTTAGGTTGTTTCCATCTCATGGCTATTGTAAATAGGGCTGCAGTGAACATTTTGGTACATGACTCCTTTTGAATTATGGTTTTCTCAGGGTATGTGCCCAGCAGTGGGATTGCTGGGTCGTATGGTAGTTCTATTTTTAGTTTTTAAATGACCCTCCATACTGTTCTCCACAGTGGCTGTATCAACTTACATTCCCACCAACAGTGCAAGAGAGTTCCCTTTTCTCCACACCCTCTCCAGCATTTATTGTTTCTAGATTTTTTGATGATGACCATTCTGACTGGTGTGAGATGATATCTCATTGTAGTTTTGATTTGCATTTCTCTAATGATTAATGATGTTGAGCCTTCTTTCATGTGTTTGTTGGCAATCTGTATATCTTCTTTGGAGAAATGTCTATTTAGGTCTTCTGCCCATTTTTGGATTGGGTTGCTTGTTTTTTTATTATTGAGCTGCATGATCTGCTTGTAAACTTTGGAGATTAATCCTTTGTCCGTTGCTTCATTTGCAAATATTTTCTCCCATTCTGAGGGTTGTCTTTTGGTCTTGTTTATCGTTTCCTTTGCTGTGCAAAAGTTTTTAAGTTTCATTAGGTCTCATTTGTTTATTTTTGTTTTTATTTCCATTTCTCTAGGAGGTGGGTCAAAAAGGATCTTGCTGTGATTTATGTCATTGAGTGTTCTACCTATGTTTTCCTCTAAGAGTTTTATAGTGTCTGCTTTACATTTAGGTCTTTAATCCATTTTGAGCTTATTTTTGTGTATGGTGTTAGGGAGTGTTCTAATCTCATACTTTTACATGTACCTGTGCAGTTTTCCCAGCACCACTTATTGAAGAGGCTGTCTTTTCTCCACTGTACATTCCTGCCTCCTTTATCAAACATAAGGTGACCATATGTGCGTGGGTTTATCTCTGGGCTTTCTATCCGGTTCCATTGATCTATATTTCTGTTTTTGTGCCAGTACCATACTATCTTGATTACTGTAGCTTTGTAGTATAGTCTGAAGTCAGGAAGCCTGATTCCTCTAGCTCCATTTTTTATTCTCAAGATTGCTTTGGCTATTCGGGGTCTTTTGTGTTTCCATACAAATTGTGAAATTTTTTGTTCTAGTTCTGTGAAAAATGCCAGTGGTAGTTTGATAGGGATTGCATTGAATCTGTAGATTGCTTTGGGTAGTAGAGTCATTTTCACAATGTTGATTCTTCCAATCCAAGAACATGGTATATCTCTCCATCTATTTGTAGCATCTTTAATTTCTTTCATCAGTGTCTTATAATTTTCTGCATGCAGGTCTTTTGTCTCCTTAGGTAGGTTTATTCCTAGATATTTTATTCTTTTTGTTGCAATGGCAAATGGGAGTGTTTTCTTGATTTCACTTTCAGATTTTTCATCATTAGTGTATAGGAATGCCAGAGATTTCTGTGCATTAATTTTTTATCCTGCTACTTTACCAAATTCGTTGATTAGTTCCAGTAGTTTTCTGGTAGCATCTGTAGGATTCTCTATGTATAGTATCATGTCATCTGCAAACAGTGACAGTTTTACTTCTTTTCCGATTTAGATTCCTTTTATTTCCTTTTCTTCTGATTGCTGTGGCTAAAAGTTCCAAAACTATGTTGAATAAGAGTGATGAGAGTGGGCAACCTTGTCTTCTTCCTGATCTTAGTGGAAATGCTTTCAGTTTTTCACCATTGAGGACAATGTTGGCTGTGGGTTTGTCATATATGGCCTTTATTATATTGAGGAAAGTTCCCTCTATGCCTACTTTCTGCAGGGTTTTATCATAAATGGGTGTTGAATTTTGTCAAAAACTTTCTCTGCATCTATTGAGATGATCATATGGTTTTTCTCCTTCAATTTGTTAATATGGTGTATCACGTTGATTGATTTGCGTATATTGAAGAATCCTTGCATTCCTGGAATAAACCCCACTTGATCATGGTGTATGATCCTTTTAATGTGCTATTGGATTCTGTTTGCTAATATTTTGTTGAGGAGTTTTGTGTCTATGTTCATCAGTGATATTGGCCTGTAGTTTTCTTTCTTTGTGACATCCTTGTCTGGTTTTGGTATCAGGGTGATGGTGGCCTTGTAGAATGAGTTTGGGAGTGTTCTTCCCTCTGCTATATTTTGGAAGAGTTTGAGAAGAATAGGTGTTAGCTCTTCGCTAAATGTTTGATAGAATTCACCTGTGAAGACATCTGGTCCTGGGCTTTTGTTTGCTGGAAGATTTTTAATCACAGTTTCATTTTCAGTGCTTGTGATTGGTCTGTTCATATTTTCTATTTCTTCCTGATTCAGTCTTGGCAGGTTATGCATTTCTAAGAATTTGTCCATTTCTTCCAGGTTGTCCATTTTATTGGCATAGAGTTGCTTGTAGTAATCTCTCATGATCCTTTGTATTTCTGCAGTGTCAGTTGTTACTTCTCCTTTTTCATTTCTAAATCTATTGATTTGAGTCTTCTTCCTTTTTTTCTTGATGAGTCTGGCTAATGGTTTATGGATTTTGTTTATCTTCTCAAAGAACCATCTTTTAGTTTCATTGATCTTTGCTATCTTTTCCTTCATTTCTTTTTCATTTATTTCTGATCTAATTTTTTATGATGTCTTTCCTTCTGCTAACTTTGGGGGTTTTTTTGTTCTTCTTTCTCTAATTGCTTTAGGTGCAAGGTTAGGTTGTTTATTCAAGATGTTTCCTGTTTCGTAAGGTAGGATTGTATTGCTATAAACTTCCCTCTTAGAACTGATTTTGCTGCATCCCATAGGTTTTGGGTCGTCGTGTCTCCATTGTCATTTATTTCTAGGTATTTTTTGATTTCCCCTTTGATTTCTTCAGTGATCACTTCATTATTAAGTAGTGTACTGTTTAGCCTCCATGTGTTTGTATTTTTTACAGATGTTTTCCTGTAATTGATATCTAGTCTCATAGCGTTGTGGTCAGAAAAGATACTTGATACAGTTTCAATTTTCTTAAATTTACCAAGGCTTGATTTGTGACCCAAGATATGATCTATCTTGGAGAATGTTCCATGAGCACTTGAGAAAAATGTGTATTCTGTTGTTTTTGGATGGAATGTCCTATAAATATCAATTAAGTCCATCTTGTTTAATGTATCATTAAAGCTTGTGTTTCCTAATTTGTTTTCATTTTGGGTGATCTGTCCATTGGTGAAAGTGGGGTGTTAAAGTCCCCTACTATGAATGTGTTACTGTCGATTTCCCCTTTTATGGCTGTTAGCATTTGCCTTATGTATTGAGGTGCTCCTATGTTTACAATTGTTATATCTTCTTCTTGGATTGATCCCTTGACCATCATGTAGTGTCCTTCTTTGTCTCTTCTAATAGTCTTTATTTTAAAGTCTATTTTGTCTGATATGAGAATTGCTACTTCAGCTTTCTTTTGATTTCCATTTGCATGGAATATCTTTTTCCATCCCCTCACTTTCAGTATGTATGTGTCCCTAGGTCTGAAGTGGGTCTCTTGCAGACAGCATATATATGGGTCTTGTTTTTGTATCCACTCAGCCAGTCTGTGTCTTTTGGTGGGAGCATTTAATCCATTTACATTTAAGGTAATTATCGATATGTATGTTCCTATTCCCATTTTCTTAATTGTTTTGGGTTTGCTATTGTAGGTCTTTTCCTTCTCTTGTGTTTCTTGCCTAGAGAAGCTCCTTTAGCATTTGTTGTAAAGCTGGTTTGGTGGTGCTGAACTCTCTCAGCTTTTGCTTGTCTGTAAAGGTTTTAATTTCTTCATCAAATCTGAATGAGATCCTTGCTGGGTAGAGTAATCTTGGTTGTAGGTTTTTCTCCTTCATCACTTTAAATACATCCTGCCAGTCCCTTCTGGCTTGCAGAGTTTCTGCTGAAAGATCAGCTGTTAACCTCATAGGGATTCCTTTGTGTGTTATTTGTTGTTTTCCCCTTGCTGCTCTTAACATGTTTTCTTTGTGTTTAATTTTTGACAGTTTGATTAATATGTGTCTTGGCATGTTTCTCCTTGGATTTATCCTGTATGGGACTCTCTGTGCTTCCTGGACTTGATTAACTATTTCCTTTCCCATATTAGGGAAGTTTTCAACTATAATCTCTTCAAATATTTTCTCAGTCCCTTTCTTTTTCTCTTCTTCTTCTGGAACCCCTATAATTTGAATGTTGGTGCATTTAATGTTTTCCCAGAGGTCTCTGAGACTGTCTTCAGTTCTTTTCATTCTTTTTTCTTTATTCTGCTCTGCAGTAGTTATTTCCACTATTATATCTTCCAGGTCACTTGTCCATTCTTCTGCCTCAGTTATTCTGCTATTGATCCCATCTAGAGTATTTTTTATTTCATTTATTGTGTTGTTCATCATTGCTTGTTTCCCCTTTAGTTCTTCTAGGTCCTTGTTAAATGTTTCTTGCATTTTCTCTATTCTATTTCCATGATTTGGATCATCTTTACTATCATTATTCTGAATTCTTTTTCAGGTAGACTGCCTATTTCCTCTTCATTTGTTAGGTCTGGTGGGTTTTTATCTTGCTCCTTCATCTGCTGTGTGCTTTTCTGTCTTCTCATTTTGCTTATCTTACTGTGTTTGGAGTCTCCTTTTTGCAGGCTGCATGTTCGTAGTTCCCATTGTTTTTGGTGTCTGTCCCCAGTGGCTAAAGTTGGTTCAGTGGGTTGTGTAGGCTTCCTGGTGGAGGGGACTAGCGCCTGTGTTCTGGTGGATGAGGCTGGATCTTGTCTTTCTGGTGGGCAGGTCCACATCTGGTGGTGTGTTTTGGGGTGTTTGTGGCCTTATTATGATTTTAGGCAGCCTCTCTGCTAATGGGTGGGGTTGTGTTCCTTTCTTGCTAGTTGTTTGGCATAGGGTGTCCAGCACTGTAGCTTGTTGGTCATTGAGTGAAGCTGGGTGTTGGTGTTGAGATGGAGATCTCTGGGAGATTTTCGCCATTTGATATTACATGGAGCTGGTAGGTCCCTTGTGGACCAGTGTCCTGAAGTTGGCTCTCCCACCTCAGAGGCACAGCACTGATTCCTGGCTGCAGCACCAAGAGCCTTTCATCCACATGGCTGGGGGGCTGTAAGTTTTGCATTTTAAAACATCTCTGTGATTATATCTCTCTGCACCTGTGTGAGGGAATCTGAGTTCAGACATAAGAAGAGTATTTGCCTGCTCTCCGTCTTTGTCCTGTGCACCAGCAGCGCCCTCCAGCCTGGGATTTCTGTGGGCTGCCACGTCCAGGGCACGGCGCTCAACAGTGAGAAAGAGGACTGCGTTTGTCCAGTCCACTCCTAAGCATCTACTCAGATGGGGTGAAAACATACATTCACTAGAAAAACTCGTGCACAGATGTTTGTAGCATTTTTATCTATAACCCTTAAAACTGGCAACAACCCAAACGTCCATCAAGGAATGAAGGATGAACACGTGAGGTGGATCCATATAATGAAAACTACTCAGAATAACAAGGAAAGAACAGTTGAGTGAATCCTAGAAGCACTGCTGAGTGCACAGCCCACCCTGAGTAAACCCTCTGCCCTTAAAACCCTGTCCTGAGGGAAGCAGCTCAGCGTTTGCCTGTGGCTGGGAAGGGGCTGTGGGCTCTCTGGGTGGATGGACATGCTCTGTATCCGGGTGGGTATAGAGGTGGGCTGGGTGCTGTCAGAACACATTGAACTGCATACTTCAATTTATTTCACTGCAACTTATTGCATGTGAATTGAACCTTAATAAACTTGATTCTTTAAACCCTGCACTGCCCTAAGTGGGTGAAAGGTGGTGGGACCCCCATCTCGCTCCCTTATCTCCTGGGATTCCAGCCCCAGCTTGTTTGGACAGGGGAACAGGCATCGGGAGAAGAGGGTAGTGAGAAAGGGGGTCCGAAGGAACAAGATGCTGATGCCAGGAGCAGCTGTGGGTGATGGAGACGGCTACTGCCTGGACCCTCCCCAGCCAGGAGCACAGGCTGCCAAGTGGACGGGGCGCTGGCACCCCGGCCCTTGGCCGCAGGTCAGTCCCGGTGCCCTTGGAGCCTTGAGGTGCGTTGGGGGGAAGGTCAGGTGCACTCCATGTGACTTACACGCATCTCCCACCGAGACCATCCCCCCCCGCCCCTTCTCAGCCCCAGGGCCGCCTTCCCAGGCCACAGACCCCCGAATCTCTCCTGCACTTTGGGGTCGATCTCTCCCCAGAACCCAGGCTGATGCACTCGGATTTCCAGGGGTGGCCACGAGTGGTCGGGGCAGAACACTGAGCGGTGCCTGGCCCCACCTCGCTGCCTTCCCTGTCCCCATCTCCCCAGCATTCTGACAGTGTCCCCCAGTTGCCCTCCTGCCCACCTGGCCCTGGGGATGCCTCCTGCTGGTCTGAGCTACCCACCTGGTTTGGGGCCTCCCACCTCCCGGTGTGCCCCAGGGGGTACATGGGCCTGGCTCTGGGGACCCCTACCTGAGCAGCAGCCAGGGGTCCTCGCCCGCTCCCTCCATGGGCTGGATCCACTGCTGACACCACTGCCATGTGGAAGTGAGTTATGAAGGGCCTTTCTCCTTGGAGTTTCCTTGGCTATTTTATCTTATTTAGTCTTAGAAATGAACTTAAATTTTATTTGCCAAGTTTCATAAAACAGACCGCTCCTCCTGAGATTTGGAGCAGAACTGCGTTAAATGAAGAGGCAGTGTCTCTGCAGGCTGAGGTTTTGCCAGACATCGTGGTCTCCCTCAGTTGTCACACTCAGGGGGAGGGGCTGTGCACAGACCCCCAACTGTGAGCACCGTCCTCCAACCCGATGGGAACATTTGTTTTTACTGTGTTTCTTGGTCAAATTGACAAGCATTTGACAAGCATTCCTTATGCCATGTTATTTTAATTTTTTGAGGAACTCTATTTTGGATTTTTAAAAAATCAAGTTTTATTTGCTTTCCAGTTAATGAATTTCTGTTTTTCACCACATTTCATTCTTTTTTTACTTTCTTTTGTTCATTTTGTTCCGTTTTTGTTCTAGCTTCTGAGTTAACGCTATGTTTCTTTAATAGTACAGCCAGGAAACGATGAACATGCTCTAACAGGGAATTCTCCTGGGGCCCTTTGTCCGGGCCCCAGCCACGTTGGTGATGGGTGTCTAGCCACAGAAGCCTGATTTCCTCTTCGACCTGTGGCTCACGTGGAAGAACAATTGAAAATTTTCAACCGGTCAGATGTGATTGCTTTTTTGATATCATTCATATTTATGAATATTAGTTTTATGAAGCTAAGATCTGAGAATCTGGCCGAAGCGAGTTTCGGTTTTTTGAAATTGGTTTGAGCTTTGATTTGCACCTTGATTTCGGGTCATCCTTTAAACTTTTCCATGGGATTGTGGGGAAAAAATGTCTATTCTCGCTATGCATACTGCACTCTATATAAAAAATAGTATCAAAATTGCTCATAATGGGACTTAAGTCTTCTACACACTCACTATGCAGGTTCCATGGGGATCTCTTGAGTTTGGCCACAAGAGTCAGCGTCCCCTCCATGGCTGGATGTGGCCACATCCTCCCTGCGTATTCCTGTACCCCGTGCAATACCATGTGACTCTTAGGACTTCTGCACCAGGCGGGGTCTGGGTGAGAGGCAGGGGTGGGCAGGGCAAGTCCCACCTCAGTGCATAGCTCAGACCTCCGCCTGTTATAGCCTGTCACCCACGGGCCAAAGCCAAGGGGCCATGACTCCCCCACCTCCCCCTGGGCCACGTGCACCTTCAAAGAGGCCTCTGTTCCCAACAGCCCGGCACCCACCTTGGCTGACATGTCTCAGCTTGTCTGCTCCTGTCCTGACACAACCCCGCCAGCCAGAGGCTCTGTGACCCTGGAGTGGAGCCAAGGGCGCTCAAGCATCCATTACACTCCTGGGGGAGGACAAGGTCCCTTCCCTGACGTCCTGAACCCCCAGTGCGGACATTCCTGGTCTCCATCTGAAAGCAATGCTGCCCACGACCGTGGGCCCCAAGCCTCAGAGGTGCCCTGACTCCCAAGTCCCTCTTCCTGTGAGTGGCCTCAATCCTCCTGAAGTCCTCATCCAAGTTTTCTGGGCACCAGACACCGCAGCACACACTTCGTTGGTGAGGGCTGAACAGATGTTCAGAATGCGAGGCAGCAGGGGCCGATCCATCGTGCAGACCAGTGCCTCAGGGCGAGAGCCTGGGCCCTGGCCTGACCTGTGGTGGGTGCGTCCTTGGGTGCCTTTCGGGGAATCTTTCCAGAAGGTGTTTGTTAGAGTGCCTGTGGCAGGCATGTGTGCCCATGTGTGCGTGTGCCTACGTGTGCTGGCATCTGGTCTCAGCCTTGCTTCCAGAGGTGACACATGATACCGAGGCCGAGGCTTGGGGGAAGGCACGGTCCATCCCACTCGCCAACCAGGCCAGAGGCCACAGGCTCCCCAAGGGGCCCTGAGCCTGGGGCGGCCCAGGTGTGCTGGGCGGGTCCAGGGCCCTGTGTCCCTCCCGCACTGAGCACCGCCGGTGTGTCCTGGTCTCCACCCCCCGGCCTCTCTGTGTCTCTCCGTCTCTCTCTCCCTCATCCTTCTCTCCATGCTCCCACACCTCTCAGGCTGGGCTCACTCAGCCCGGGTCACCGTGGCTCCTGTCTCCTTTCCGTGCTCCCTTGTTGGGCATTTTGCAGTCGAGGACAGTCAGCTCCTCTGGTCTGTGAGGATCACATTCCTTCCCCACTGTCTCCTTGGCGCAGCTCAAGGCCACCCCACAGCCCGTCCCTGGGCCCTCCTTTCGGGGATGGACCATTTCCCTGGGTTAGGCCAGGGTTTCCCCGCAGAGCCCGAGGGGCCTGGGTAGGAGCTGGCAGTGGGGAGAAGTCCACCACCAGACCCCCGAAGCCTGGGCGAAGCCCTTTGGGAGACTGGGTGCCACAGACCCCCAAAGATGAGCCTCCCTTGAAGTCTTCCCAGGGGAGTCGTGCCCCGGATTGGGACCCCGACAGGCTGGCCTGCACAGCGGTGAGCAGGCCCCTCGCTATCTCAACCTGGACTTGGGGTGCGGGGCTCTACGTGGTGGTGGAGAGGGAAGGGGAGGGAAGGGGGATGGGATACACTCTGGGGGGTGTGTGTCCCAGGAGGTGGTGAGCTGGGGACGCCTGGAGCTGACAGGCTGGGGCACCCCGTCGTGGGGAGACAGGGCTGGGTGGGCCAGGTATGGGCTGGGGGCTGTCATTCACTACAACTGCTGAGCGTGCCTGAGCTCCCCTTTGAGAGGGGGGGGTCTCGTGGGGCAGTAGACTCTGGACATTTCTGTGAGTAGGCATGACTGGAGCCTGCAGCCTGGTGAGGCTGTGGTTCAGCACCGCCGGGCCCATCCTGACCCCTCCCGACCATTGGTCCACCCAGGGACCAGCTCTCGCTCCCTCTGTGACCCCCGCGGCAGCTACCCCGATCCTGCGTGGAGCCGGCACGTAAACATCTGACGAATAGACTGTTAAAGCCGAGAGAACCACTTAAAGCTACGATGACTGAAGTGCGAGATCCATCCTCCAAAATGGCCGCTCGCCCCAGGCCACTTGATTCTGCATGTCTGCTTGGCAATCCCACTTTCCAGCCAGCTGCACCTGCGGGGCCTCTGGGACCCTGTGCCCTGGCGTCCGGGCTGCTCCTGGCAGCAGGATCACATCCTGGACTCTGGAAGCCCTTCCCTCTTCCCGTGGAGGAGCGGCCTCCTGGTGACAATGCCCATGGGGTGCTGTTGGGCACCATGGCCCAGCCAGACACTGCAGCCCCAGCTGGGCTGAGCCCGCCCAAGACCCCTTCGGGCCAGTGACACCCCCCACCCCGCCCCGGGCCCAGCTAATGCAGGAGCCCTGAGCTCTGTGTGGCCAGGGATCACAGCAAGGCTTGGGCTCTGTTACTCGGGCTCCACGCATGCCCACATGCCAGAGAGACCACCGGGTGAGGGACTTGGGGGACGGAGCGCCGATCCTCACTGTGGGCCTGCTCAGGGGCAGCTGCTCTCTGCACACCTGTGCACACCTGTGTGTGCCATGGGCGCCCACCCTTCCTGTCCCGGTCCCAGGGTGCTGTCCGTCCTGCTCCCCAAGGGGTCACACTGCTGGTCTGGGCCAGTTCCCAGACTTGGCCAATGGCAATGGCTCACTGGTGCTGGGTGCCCCGTGGCCACGCTCCTTTGTGCCATCCTTTAGGGCAGCGGGAGGGCGAAGCCACTTTCTGAGGTTGTGAGGCCAGCTTCCGGGTTCTCCCCCTCCCAGCAGAGAGGAGTGGGGAGCAGTGGGGCTGCCAGAGGGGCTGCTTCCCACTGCTCCAGCCTGAGACTCACAGCCTGGGCACCTGCAACCTCCCTGCCATGACTCAGAGGCCGGCATCCCTCACTTTCACGGGCCTCACTGCACCAGACAGGTCAAGTCCAGGGGGGTCGGTCCTGCCGTGAGGAGCGGGGAGAGACCTTGGCCTGTCGCCTTCCTGGGATCCCTCCAGGGGACCTTCTGCTAGGTCCAAACAGACCTCTGGTCCATTCCTTTGTCTTTGTGCCCCTCTCCCAATTTACTCTGCCTCCCTCGGGGAAGCTGAGTCTGTGCCTCGTTGGAGTCCCCAGTCAACCACCAGAGCAAGTGTGGGTCAGGGTGATCCTACAGACGGCTGCGTGGGGGGAGGGTGCCCCTTCCAACCCCACAGTCCTGTCTCCTGCTGGCTCAGTGACCCACGTCCCTGGCTTGAGTTTGCGGGTTGGCTAGGAAAGGAACATCTCAGAATGAATGAACCGAGAAGAAAAGGCACAGGGTGGCGGCGGGACAGGCTGTGCAGAAGTCAGGGGATCTGCGCTCGTGGAAGAGCGGTCACAGCTTGCGCGGCGCCGGGGGGGCGCGTCTCTGTCCAGGTCCGTTCCCGGAGGCCTCCAGCACAACCCCGAGCTGTGATCAGTATGACCAGAGCCAGGCGCTGCGGGGGTAGGCGCCAGGGGTGCGCGAGGAGTTCGGGAGGGGGCTCCGGAGGGTGCGGCCGGGCGTTTGGACGCACGGGGAGTAGCCCGCGCTGGGCGGCCAGAGGCGCGTGATCGGGGGCGGCGACGCGATGGGCTGGGGTGGGGACTGAGCCCCGAGTCCCGGGGCGCGGGGCGTGCGCGCGGGGCTGCTGCGCCCGTCCCGCGGGGACCTCGGGTGCCACGGTGGGGCGCGTGTCAGAGACCGTGCAACTGCTGTCCGCGGTGACGTGCGGCGGGGGCGGGACCAGGTGCGCCCCCACCCCCAGCCTCCCGGAAGCGAGCCGCCGCGGGGCATTGTGGGCAGTGTGGTCCCTTCTAGCGCCAAGCAGCGGAGGCCGCGAGCGCGCAGGTAGTGGGGTTCCCCTGTCTGCAGGAGCTCCGGGGGCGAGCACCGGGGGCTGCGGGAGGAGCGCGGGGCTGCTCGCTCTCCGAGTGTCGGGGTGGACGGGGGCCGGTGGCTCTGGGGCCCGGGGAGAGCACAGGCGCATGGGCCCCTGGTGCCCGGCTGGGCGCGGGGGCGCTGGCGCTGAGTGAAGGGGCGGTGAGTCCCACGTGCAGCCTCGCCCCATGTGGGAACCCAGGCGCACGCTCCAAGCGTCTGTCACCGTCGGTCTCCGCGCGGGCCTGTGGAGAAGCCCCCGGTGCGCTTCTGGTCTCCAGCCAAGCCACTGTCGTTTCCTGCGCCTGGAGTCTGTAATTGTGAGCAACTTCCCCTTGGAACACTTCCTGGCGCGGCTGGAGCCCAGCGCTGGAGACTGTCCAGAACAGTGGGTCGCTCTACACGTCTCCGGGAGGAAAGCTGTCCCCCGGGTCCTATCCGAAACACTTGTCCTGAGTGTCCAGGTGTCCGCCAGGCACACACGTGTGTTCGTGGGGTTCCTCGCCACGTGGGGATCCCCGGCCGCAGGTCTCAGATTACAGGCTGGAATCGGGGCCAGCTCGGAACTCCGGAATGCATGCAGAAGCAGCCGTCTCCCAGGCTGCCCACAGTGCCGGAGCCGGAGTCCTCGGAGCTCCCTGCTGGGGGCCCAGCCTCGCTAGGGGAGAACCTTGCTCCGCGTCCGCCTTTCCTCTGCACCCCCATCCCAGGCCCCAGTACAGGTGGCCTTTCCTCCCGGGGGCCCTGCTGCTCCCGGGATGGGGCCAAGCAGCTCCCCGTGACCCTGCGGTCCAGCCATGGGCCCATGAGCCGGCAGCCCTCCACTCGTCCGGTGGTGCGGAGCCAAGTGTGGGAGACTGTGGGAGGGACGCACCTTCCAAAGTGGGCCCCGCCTGGTGTGGCGGGTGTCCCTGTAGTTCGGATCAGTGCCTCTGCTCACGGCCCCGGGTGGTGGTCCCGCAGCGGCCGCAGTGCTGGCTCCTTGAGGCCTGGCCCTTCTCTCTTCAGTGAGGCCTGTAGGGGCGTTTCCGCCTGTGACAGGTGACAGAGGTCAGCGCTGCCTCGCGGCCCCCTTCCCGCAGTTCTGCCCTGGGTGCCCCTGCAGGGGCCCCCTCACCGCGGGGAGCCAGGGGTGCTGGTGAAGGGCAGGCCCAGGACTGTGCCCCCCACAAGAAGTTGGCGGAGGGCCTTATGTGGGTGGAAGGGACAGATTTTAAAGCAACGCTCAGGAGAAAACGTCAAGCAGGAATGAAAGTGGCCATTTCTGAAGCGAGCCCCGTGGGTCTGGCACCTTCTGTGCTTCTTGGAGTCCTCACTGCTGTGTCTGCTCCCCCGGCACGGGGCAGGGGGACGCTGGCTCCAGGGGTCACTGGGCCGCCACGGGGCGGCAGAGGTTTCCTAGGATAGGCAGCTGCCTTTGTCCGGGGTGGCATCTTCACTCACGTCCTTGGAGAGCGGGTCCCTGGCGCCCGGGCTGAGTGAGAAGCACAGAGGTAGTTTGAGTCCCTCTTTCTGGCGCGTGTGATGGCCCTTCCCAGCCCCGGTGAGAGGCCTGCCTGCCTTCGGCCACCCCTGCTGGGTGGCAGGCCTGAGGCTCAGGGGCTCCTTGAGCAGATGTTTGTGGAGACAGCAGGTAGAAGGCTCCCCGTGCAGCCTGGGAGACGCGCCAGCCAATGGGCTGCAGCCCAGAGGCGAGACCGTGTGCACGTGAGCCCAAGCTGAGCCCTTGGCCCTTTGTTTCCTGTGATCCAAGAGCAGAGGAGGCCTGGGTTTCTCCCTGCTGGCTGGGGCAGGCCCCTCCTTTCTTCCAGCTGTCCTGTAACTCAGGAGGAAGGTGAGGGACTCCAGCACTGAGCACAGTGTCCCCAGATTGTAGGGGTGGGGCTGGGAGGAAGGGGGGCGCAGCTCGTGGGACACTCCCTGAGACCCCATGTAAACCCCGTCCTTCAGTCCTGCTCCCCGGGTGTCAGCAGACACTGCCCCCTACCCCTAACCCCCCCACCCCACCCCTAACCGCCCCCCCCACAACAGCTCCCTGGCCATTGCAGGGTGTGGACCCTTGCATGTCCTTGCTTCTGGGGGTGGCAGTGGTCTACCACAGTGTTGTGACCCTGGAGGACTCCTGGGACCCTCAGGGCTGGGCGCCGGGGCCCAGGGGCCCATCTGCGTGTCGGTGGAGGCGGGATTGTGGTGTTGGCCTGAAATGCTGGAGGCGGAACTCTTATCGGTGACCAGCTGGGAATCCCGAGGCAGCAGCTCCCTGCGTGCTCGGTCACCTGTTTGGGCGTGTCTGGGGGCCGTGTCAGGGTGCAGAGTCCTGGAGTGTGTCTGAGACCTTCAGACACACTTGTGACAAGCTCTCACTGCAGTCTCAGAAGCACCGCCTTGGGGTTTCAGAAGCCATGGGAGTCCAGGAAGTAGAAAGAAGAAGCTGGTGAGCTTGCGGGGTTCTGGTATCTGAGACTTCCGCCCCGGGATTCGGGGACGCCAGGTAGGGAAGCCTGTGTCATCTCTTTGAGAACAGGGGCCCCTGGGGGACGGGGGGGGCGCTCCTGGGGACCCCGGGCGTTGTAAATTCTCGGCTGCTCGCCCCACGCTGGGTGCCTGTCTGGCGGAGAGCGTGCATTTCTCTGGCGCCCGGGGGCAGCGCCCAGGGAGCGGGAGAGTGAACTTGGGGGACTCCTGGGGCTGGAGTGGGGGGCCGTGTGTGCACCCCCTGCCCCAAACATCAGAGTCTTTCTGCTGGAGCCATTTGGCCTGTGTGCTCTTGGGGGACCACACCTCCCGGGGGGAGGGGTGCCGGGGGAGGGGCCGGGTTCCAGCCCCCGTCCTAGCTGGTGTTTTGCTTGGCCCTTGAGAACGTTGGGACCTAGGACCCTGTAACTCCTGGGCCGCTGTTGCCCCCCTCACCCGTACCCTGCCCCTCATTGTAGCTTCACAAACAAACCTGCCAGCCGCAGCTTCTTCGGGGGTTTACTGCTGTCCCACAGCAGCCCCCCATTTTCCCTCGGTCTCAGAAGGAAACACAGGAGGAAAGAACAGCCGGGCTCTGACTGTCGTAGTTCCCCTTGCTGAGCGAGGGCCAGGCCTGTGTTGAAATCATGGTGCTGGGGTGAAGTCTTACTCTGCCCTCGGCGGCCCCTGGGGGTTCTCTGCCCCCATCCCCGCCCCTGGACTGTGGTCTGGTGTGTGCCTGGCCCGGCAGGTCCTCCTCCTGCCACGTCCTCTGGGCCGTCGCGGGCGCGCCTGCTTCTCCTCTGGGCGTGGCACTTGGACACGCCTGGGGCTGGGACACAGTGAGGATCAGGCCGTCAGACCTTGCGGGGGAGGTGCACGCAGCCCAGCACCCGCAGCCAGTGCTGTGAGCACGTGAGATGAGCCCAGTGTCCCCGGGGAACTGGATCTTAAATTGCATTTAGTTCTCATTACTTAACGTTTATGGGCCCCACGTGGTTGGCAGCCACCCTGTGGGAGCCGCAGCCCTGGAGCCCCCAGAAGTGGTGACAGTGCGGCCTGGCTGGGCCGGGCTCCTGGATCGTCACAAGCTCCAGGTTAGAGCACGGGGCTGGGACTGGGGCTGGGGCTGCGGCCTCTCCACCTTGTGAGGTTGAGCCCGATTGAATGACAGGGGGAGGAGCCCTTTGCAGCCGAGTTTCCGGGGGTGGGAGAGGGCTGCGGGCTGTCTGCTGAGCTGCCCTGACTCTGCTCTCCTTCCCAGGTACAGAGTCCCCTTCGGTCTCCTGCAGGGCCGTCGGGGACCTGGGCAGCATGGCCCTCTCCGGCCCGGAGGTGGAGAAGCAGGTGCCGGCGGAGCCCAGGCCGGGCCGCAAGCTGCAGTCCTGGTGGAGCCTGGTGTTCTGCCTCTGTTTCTACGGCTTCATGGCCCAGATGCGACCCGGGGAGAGCTTCATCACGCCTTACCTCCTGGGCCCCGACAAGAACTTCACGCAGAAGCAGGCACGTGGGTGCGCGTGTGGGCGGGGTGGGCCGGAGTGCGGGGGCTGCTCGGGCTGCGGGCGCTGGCGGGTCCGGCAGAGGGGTCCATGCCTGCCGTGGGCCTCTGAGGGGAGAGCGCAAGGGGGCCCCCGCCCGCCCGCTGGGCCCTTGCTTCCAGCAGAGGCCTATTTGCCCAAAGGGATTACGGAAGGAATTTGCCTTTTGCTCAGAACAAGGACAAAGGATCTCATTGGAAGCTGACTAATAAGCTTATACCCGATGGGAGTTTCTGGGGTCAAACATGTAGCAGAAGCAGCAACAGGCAGTGTCCCTCCCTGTTTCTGTCTCCATAAAATAAAACAAATCAAAAGGGCTCAGAGGCCGTTGGTTGATGAGGCTCATGGTCAGGGCTGTGGTCACCACACCTGCTCGTCCTGCCTGAGGACCGTCCGCCACCCCAGAACCTGGCCCCGGCCCGCCAGCCCTGTCTGTCCCCTCCAGGGTGGCCACCGGCCTCCACACCCCCTGTCGCTGGCCCCCGTTGGCTCCCACCTGGATTTCCCACTTGATTTCTTCAGGGAGCCCCTGCCTCTCCCTGGCCCAGAGCTCGGCCCCAACCCCTCACCGACCCCAGAATTAAGTTACATGGAGTCGCCGTGCAGATGAGTCCTGTTCCCTCAAAGTAGTCCTCTTGGAAAATGGACACACCAGGGTGCCCGGGCCGCGTGCACAGGCTCAAAGCCGTGTGTGTGTGATTGTGTCTGACCGCACGGCCAGCACTGCAGCCAGAGGGCTCACTTCCCAGGTGAGTCCGGGTGGGGGCCTCCCTCGAGCAGCCGGCCTGGCACATCCCTCGCTCACTGATTGGCCAGTTCCCTGGACACCACTCTGTTCTGCAAGGGGCTGTCTTCCACTGCGGAGATGATGTAGGAGTGAGTGGGAAGCTCCGTGAAAATAACAAGAAGGAAAACATGTCATGAACTCCCCCCACCTGCCCTCTTAGCTCACACAGTAACTGATTAAACAGTAGGTTGCAGAAATTAAGCCACCCAGCAGGCCTTGGACGTGACCAGAGGATGGCAGAGGCCCGTCTGGGAAGAGTCCAGTGGGTCTGTGGCCCTCCCACACAGATTCGGGCTGCTGCTGCCCAGCTTGCATGCAGGGCCTCAAACCTCAAACAGAGGCCTGCCCGCCCCTGCCCCAGGGGTCTCCGGGGTCTCCAGCTCGTCCCTGGGGGAAACGCTGCTGCTGGTGGCCTCCTGCTGTGACGCCCTGCAGCGTGAGGCTGCTGCCAGCTCCTCGGGCCAGCACCCGCGAGGCGCTGTTGAGTTGCTGCCCATCTGATAGATGGGAGAGCTTGCTGCTGGGTGTGCGTTTCCTCGACGTCTGCCACTGTCCCGTGTTCCTGGCTGTCCCTGGAGCGAGGCCTCGGCTGGTCTCCCGCTCCCTGCGGGCGTCTGCCTTCCTGTGCCTGGCGGGCTCCACCGCTGTGGGCAGCGGCTTCTGTCTGCGCTGGCCGCCTCCCCGCGTGCGTGGCCTCTGCTGTCTGCGCTGGCCGCCTCCCCGCGTGCGCGGCCTCTGCTGTCTGCGCTGGCCGCCTCCCCGCGTGCGCGGCCTCTGCTGTCTGCGCTGGCCGCCTCCCCGTGTGCCGTGTCCGTTTACGCCGCAGCTTCGCCTTTGAACTCTGCCGGATTTTCCTTTCGGTTTGTGCTGAGTGTTTCCCCGCGTGCCGCCGCCCCCGGTTCGTGGAGCACCTCCGGCAGGGTCCGAGCTTTGCTTTGCGCCTTTGGGCCTGTGATTCCTCTTCATCTGAGCTGCCTGGGTTGGGTCAGGCCCCGACCCCCTCCATGATGACCCCTGCCCTTCACATCATGACCCCTGCTGTGTGAAGGGCACTTCACACAGCAGTCCTTCCAAGCCCATGGCTGACCCTGCCGTGCTGGCGGGATCCTCTGTGACGGCCCCTGTCCTGTCCTCCCTCCCCATCAGGCAGGACTCGGTGCCCCTCTGGGTGCTGCCAGGTGTTGACTCTAGGGGCTGCTCCTCTTGGAATTCAGGTGCCCTCTGGCCTGGCCTGGCCCTGCCGTGCTCCCCTGGTCCTGCCGGTCCTCAGGGCCCCAGCGCCCCATCCTGGTCCTGGCTGCTGTGGGGCCCCAGCCAGGCCTCCGGACTTCAGAGCAGCTGCTGCCCTGAAGCCAGCTGGGTCATGACCTGGGCCCAGCTCCCACGTCCTGCCCATCAGCCTGGACCCGGCCCGTCCAAATCGAGGTGTTGGGAACGTGGCCCAGCGATGCTGGACCGAGGCCAGCAGGAGGCCGTCCTCGTGCCAGCTGCCCCAGGGATTTGGTGGGTGCCCGTGCTCCCAGCGCTTCACAGGTGTGGCACAGGTCAGCCTCTCACCTGGCCTGTGTGCTTGCCCAGCCTGAGAAGTGTGGGCAGCGGCGGCGGGAGGGAAAGACCAGCTGGTCCCCCTCGGCTCTGACCCCGTGGCCCTTGCAGCTGTGCGAGCCGTCTGCCAAGAGGTTTCGTCAGCTAACTGAGGGATGGTTTGATGTTCCAGGAATTTTCCGTAAACAGGCTCTGACCCCTCTGGGACCAGCGCTGATTACTCATCCTGCCCCGGGGACGGACTCGCACCAATGCCGTCTTGGACTGTCCTGGGGCATTAGTGCTCGGTGTTCGGGGGACCACAGCCTTCGGGGTCAGCCATGGCTTCTGGTGGGCGTGTGGTGCAGGAGGCCACCGGGCAGGGGAGCCCCGGAGGTGGGGGGTGTGCGTGCCCGCCCGGGGTCCTGGGCACACTGGGAGGCGCTGCCCTGGGGCCGGCTGCTCGGGTGGCGCATCCTGGGTGCACAGATGCGAGGGCTGCAGAAACTCGCAGGTGAGCCGGCCACTAAGCAGTGGGCTTGGCTGGGCCCCACGTGCTGGCCTGGGCTCGGCCCCGGGTCCTCGGCAGCATCTGTGAAGTGGGCCTCGGTGCCTGCCGGCCTTGCAGGGCTGAGGGGCCCCTGGGCTGGTGCAGGGATCGCCCCACGGTGTTAGCAGGTGGTCAGGCCTGAGTCAAGGTTAGCGCCCTGAGTCAGGTAGGACCCAAGGGAGCCCAAAGGCTCTGAGAGCCCAGCAAGGCCCGAGGCTCACCTGGTGCTCACCTGGCTGGTCTGAGCCATGGCCGGGCCCTGGGCAGCGTCAGGTGGAATCCCTGGGTGGGGCTCTCAGTCGGAGCCCCTGGGAGGTGTCAGATGGGGTCTGGTGCAACTCCTGTGAGGGCCACCTGCTGAAAACCCACTTGGGGCCTCAGGAGAGGCTCTGAGCACAGGGTGCCTCCCGTGTCCATCCCCCAGGAAGGGGCCAAGGCCAGGGACCTGGGCGTCTCGTGAGCTGGGGCTCTTGCTGGGGGCTGGGCCCAGGTGGGTCCAGGATGGCCCTTCCTGGGCGGCCAGGGGCACAGCTGGCTGTCATCCCAAGTGGGTCTGTGGCTCTGGCCTCTGCCCTGTGTGCCCAGCAGGGAGGGTCCTACTGGGCCAGCCCTCTTTGAGTGGAGAGCTGAGTGGCCGAGGCTGCGGGCAGCTCCCTTGATGGAGCCGGGAGTCCTGGGTCCCATGGACGCACCCCCCTAGTCCTGCCTGGCAAAGGGGGGTTGAGGGCCCGGTCCCCTCCTGCATCCCCTGTGCCCTGGGGCCGAGTGGGACCGGCCACTGAAGGCCTTCCTTGGCGGCCAGCATGAGTGTAGATTGGCCACAGCTCTGTTTTCTGTATCGGTGCTTACGGTGAAACCGTATCGTGTTTTTATTTCGTTAGACACAAACAGGCCTGGGCCAGCGTGGCTTAGCGCGTGGTCGCTGACTGTGCTCAGCGCGCTCACCAGCTCCCTGCGTGTGTCAGCGCCGAGCTGCTGTCTGAGAGGCGCGCCCGTGGGAGATGGGGTCAGGGTGGAGCACGGTCGGGGGTCGGGCTGTGCTTTGCTCCATTTCCCTGGCTGCCCTGGACAGTCTTAACGGGCTGCACGCTTTTGGAGGACGGCGCTCCCCACGTAGTCCTGGTGGGGCGCCGTGCTAAAGGGGTGCGTGGGGTCCGGTGGGGCTCCCAGGCACCCGGCCAAGCCCAGTAGACGTGATGGGCGCCGGGCACTCCCGGGGCTCGGGGTCACACGCCTGCCATCCCGCAGGTCACCAACGAGATCACGCCCGTGCTGTCCTACTCCTACCTGGCGGTGCTGGTGCCCATCTTCCTGCTGACCGACTACCTGCGCTACAAGCCGGTGCTTGTGCTGCAGGGCCTGAGCTACGTGTCCGTGTGGCTTCTGCTGCTCTTCGGCTCGTCCGTGCTGCACATGCAGTTCATGGAGTTCTTCTTCAGCATCACCATGGCGGCCCGCATCGCCTACTCCTCCTACATCTTCTCGCTGGTGCCCCCCGCCTGCTACCAGCGCATGGCCGGCTACTCGCGGGCCTCCGTTCTGCTGGGCGTCTTCACCAGCTCCGTGCTGGGCCAGCTGCTGGTCACGATGGGCAGGGTCCCCTTCTCCACGCTCAACTACATCTCGCTGGCTTTCCTCACCTTCAGTCTGGTCCTCACGTTCTTCCTGAAGCGCCCCGAGCGCAGCCTCTTCTTCAACCGCGGAGCGCCCGCGAGTGCCGGGGCCTCGCCCTCCGAGCTGGACCGGATGAACCTGGGCCAAGGGCAGCCCACGGGTGGGAAGCTGGGCCGGCTGCCGGCCTCCTGGCGGGACTCGGTGCTCGCGCACATGCTCCGCGAGCTGCGCCGCACCGCGCGGCTGCCGCAGCTGCGCCTCTGGTCCCTCTGGTGGGTCTTCAACTCCGCCGGCTACTACCTGATCGTCTACTACGTGCACATCCTGTGGAACGTGGTCAACCCCACCACGGACACCACGAGGGTCTACAACGGCGGGGCGGACGCCGCCTCCACTCTGCTCGGTACGCGCCGCCTGCCTCACCCAGACAGCGGTGACCCGTGAGGCCGAGGACGGCGCTGACGCGCCTTGTCTCCCCAGGTGCCGTCGCCTCCTTCGCCGCCGGCTTCGTGAAGATCCGGTGGGCGCTGTGGGCTGAGCTGATCATCGCGGTGGTGACGGTGCTGCAGGCCGGGCTGGTCTTCCTCATGTACAGGACCAGCAGCATCTGGCTGTGCTACTCGGCTTTCGTGCTCTTCCGTGGCTCCTACCAGTTCCTGGTGCCCATCGCCACGTGAGTCGGGCTGGTGCGGGGTGGCCACGTGGGACTGCTGGCAGGAGAGTCCCGAAAGACTGCAGCCGAGGGTGGGCAGCTGGAGGGTCGTGTGCTGTGTGTGCCGAGAGGCCTCCTTCCAGAAGGTTCCGTGGGTAGCAGCAGGGGTATGTGCTGGGCAGCGTGGAGCGGGTGTGCCGGCACGCCACTCACGTCAGGAGGCGCGTGAGCCCTGGTGCCTTTAGCCAGGGCCCTGCTTGTCCACAGCATAGGCGCGTGAGCCCTGGTGCCTTTAGCCAGGGCCCTGCTTGTCCACAGCATAGGCGCGTGAGCCCTGGTGCCTTTAGCCAGGGCCCTGCTTGTCCACAGCATAGGCGCGTGAGCCCTGGGTGCCTTTAGCCAGGGCCCTGCTTGTCCACAGCATGCCCCGTCCTGGCCACCGGGATCGCAGGGCTGGGCAAGGAGCCATGTGGGCATCCCCTTTGCCCCCCTCTTGAGCCACGGTGTCCGCAGGGGCCGGACCTCGGGAAGTCCTTTCTTCCAGTCTCCTGGCCCTGCTGTCCCATCCTGGGTCATTCCCATCGCCTCCCACTCCCGCTGCTGGGCACGGTGGCCCACAGCCCAAGAGTGACTGGGTGACCCAGCTTGCCTTCTGCCCGGGGGAGCCCTTCCCCCGGCGCCCTTGTGTTCCTCACACTCCTGGGGATGCTGCAGCACTGGCCCGGGGACATCCTGGGAGCTGCCTGCCGACCGCCCGTGCCTTCCAGAACCTTCCTCAGCCCGCATCTCGCTGGCTTCTGACACCCTCGTACACCCTTTGAGCTGGACCTCTCACGAGGCTGCACACGCACACCATGTGTTCACCCCAGACACGTGCTCACACCGTACGTGTTCACACTGTCACATGCCCTCAGGCCACACACAGCGCACATGCTCAGGACACATGCTTACACCTCCTGCACCTGGCAGGTGGCCTGTCGTTGTCCCCAGCTGTTTGGCCCTAGCTCCCCTCCGAGCCCCATCTCCCTGGGGGCACCTCCCTCCCCACTTGTACTGTCCACTCCGGTCACGCCCAGCGAGATCTGTCCCTGCCTGGTGTTGAGCTCAGAGCGTGTCCTCGAACTCCTGACCCTCTGCAGCCATTGCCCCGCGATGTGGTGGCCTGATTCCCCTGAGCCGTCTCACAGGAGCGCCCGGCACCCAGCGTCCCTCTCCTGCCCTGGGCTGCGTCCTTCCTTTCCTCCCCGTCAGGGTCAGTGCTGCCCAGACACCCCGACTCCCCTGGCCCTGCTCTCTGGATTTCTGCTCCTAATGCCCCCTGCCCGTGTGGCCGTGGCTGTGGCCTGGACTCCGTGCACACTGGATGCTGTCCTCCCCTCCTGACACTCAACCTGGAAACGCCCCACCTGTACCGTCACTGTCAGCATTTCGGAACAGGCGCCAGGGCCGTGGGTGTCTTTCCCTCACTTCTCCCAGGACCACTTAGTGTCTCGTGTGTTCTTGTTAATTGTAAAAGCCATAGATGTTCGTGGCAGAAAGATCCAGTACGATGCAGAAAAGGTCAAATGTGAGGCAGAAAGGCGTGAAGGAGACAGCAGACCCCCTCAGACCCCAGGCCCCGTGGCTGACGTGGGTGTTGGGCTTCCTGGAGCGAGCCGGGGTCACTGTGCACCCCTGCCCCTCGTAACCACGGGGCTCCATGTCAGCGGGCGTTGTCGTCGGTCCTCCTGGGGATAAGGCCCCTGTCTCCGATATCTTCCCGTGACAGACAACATGGGAGCCACCCCCCTCACCTACATTTTTCTTCCCAAATTCTGATAATGGCCTCAGGTGGGTCATGGAAGGGAACCGGCCAGGTCAGAGGGCACGCGCTTTGGAAGGGGGTTTCAGAGATGTCGCAGACGTTGTCCAGGCAGGCACACAGCCCCTGCGGGTGGTGGAGGGCGGCCCGCGGGCCAGTTGCCTTTCCCTAGTGTCCTGGCCAGTTTATACCCGTGGCTTCTTTTTCTGCTGGGATTTCTTTTTTCCTGATTGTCTGCAGTGCGCTTACCTCTACCACATGTGACGGGAGCCTTTTATTATGTTGCCGTGTTACCGTTTGCTTTAATCCAACTCTCGGAGTTCGCGCAGCACTGCCTGAATCAGTTGTGTGTGTGGTGTGGCGTTCTGCCCGCGCCTGCGGGACCTGGCCCAGCGCCCGCTTCCCGGGAGTGAAGCTGCCGTCAGGGACCTTTGACCCACCGCTGTCTTCTCCTAGTTAGTGCGCCGTTTGTCACGTGGCTGCTATCCTTGCCCTTCGTGTACTGCCCCCTCCCCCTGAGCCCCAGCAGAAGCTCCTCGGTCATTCTCTGTAAAGGCTTCTTGGGTATTTTTGTTCATTTATTCTTCGGAACTGACACTTCTTGATCAGTTTTTTCTGTTTTTTTTAAAGGCACTTTGGGGCTTTTAATTGGAAGTACGTTCAAATGTTAATTTCTCTGCCGAGCACCGCAGGCTCTGAGCGTATTAATTCCTCTTGCCTTCTTCATTTGTTTTACGGTTCTTTCTATAATTTACTGAATCATTTAACGACAAAGGACTTTACTCCCGGAATTTTCCTCGTACTCTGTCCGTGCAGTGCCCCGTCTGTTAATGCCCGGCTCTCGTGAGGCTGATTTCCTGGGGAACCCTGTAGCGATTATGACTTACTCTGTCCTGGAGTCACCAGGAGACTTCAAGCATCTCCCGAGGTTGCCTTCTGCACCTGGTTTTGCACTCGCTTCGTGAGTCGTTGCAGGAGGACGTGCCAGGTCAGGACGCAGCCCCGGAGCGGTGGGCAGCCTGGGCACTGGGCGGGTCTCGCCTATGCCTCGCGGCTGTTCCCGGTGGCCCCGGGAGCGCTGCCCCGCACCTGGGCCGTCTGCGCCTGTGCGTGCACCTCGCCCCCAGCGGGGTCTGACCTCGCCGCTTCCCCGTTAAGTTTTCAGATCGCGTCTTCTCTTTCTCAAGAGCTCCGTGCCCTTGTCTTCGGAGTCAACACGTTCCTCGCCACTGTCCTCAAGACCATCATCACCCTCGTTGTCTCCGACAAGCGGGGCCTGGGCCTCCCGGTCCGCTCTCAGGTGAGCCCCCGTTTTGGGCTCACTTCCTTGAGGAGGGAAGGCTCTGGGGCATGTCCTGGCCAGGCCTCCTCGTGGCCACGCAGCCAGTGGTGTTGCCTGTCCCGGGACCCAGACCACAGACCTGCTGAGGGTGGGGTGTCTCCATCCAGACCCCCTGGACTGAGCGGGAGCAGGGAGGGAGGGGTCAGAGGGCCAGGTGGCAGGGGCCACAGTCCGGCCTGTGTGGCTCCCCGCCAGGGCTGAGTTTGGGGCTGTAAGTGCTGCCCGCGTCTGGGCAGTGCGGTGGGCATGCGCGGTCGAGTGTGGCGAGACCTCTGGGGCCTCCAAGGCTGGCCTGGGTGCAGGTCGCTCTGGAGACGCTCTCACCGGCCCTGGGCGCCCCCTGCACTGGCTGAGGTTCCAGGAGGGACAGAAGCGTGGCGGAGCATTCCCTGTGCCCTCGTTCAGGTCCCTGCCTGTGATGGGTCCTGGCTCACGTGACAGCTGTCTGTCTCCTCTGCGGAGGGCAGCAGAGAGTGGAGCTCGTGGGGTTGACGTTGGCGCCTGCTGGCCCCTTTCCCGTCCCCTCCCTCCATCCAGTCCTAGGCGGGTCCTCGGTCTTCCAAGAAGAACTTGAGAATTCCTCTTCGCTGTGAGACTGGGGGCCACTCGGGCATGTGACTCCCAGTGGCCTCACCCAGGGCAGGACCAGTCTTGAGTGAGCTGGAATTAGCCAGAGGATGGTCCCGTGGGAGGGATTGTCACCGGGCTCCCCCGGGGATCGTGCCCCGCCCTCTGCCTGTGGGACGCAGCCGCCATCTGCTGGGAGCCCAGACCTCCCTGGGGCTTGTTCGGCTCCATGGGGAAGTCCCAGCCCTCCGTCGGAGGTGCCTTGGTGACCCCACAGCTGGCCGGGAAGGAAGTCCCAGGCATGAGAGACCCTCTTGTTCGGAAACTGGCTTTCTGGATGGGTTTGGACATCCATTTTGGTGAAGGACATCAGAGCCTCTGGTCCTTCGAGTCCCCATGGGCAGGCAGGTCTTGGCCCTTGGTCACCAGTGGGGCCCTCCAGGGACACTGCCCCATCCACCCCAGGCTGAACACTGGGGACTGTGGCTGAGCAGGTGGCCAGGCTGGGCTCAGGTCCACAGGTGCACGTGCCGCTGCACCTACGGGGTGGGCGGGAGGGGTTGTCCGGAGAGCACAAGACCTGTCGTCCAGAGGTGGCGGGCTGGGGCCTCCTTCACCGGGGACCCTCCAGGGGAGGCCTCTCCCCCAGAGCGGTGGCCTCGCAGGGGAGCATGTTGTCCCCTGGCCTTTCCATGGGACCTTGCCTGGCAGCCGTCCAGCTGGCCTGGGAGGGGCCCCAGCACCTGGGGGAGCCTCTCCGTCCCTGGAGCCCTGGGTGTCCCGGCTCTGGGCAGCGGGGCTTCCGAGGGCCCAAGGCGGGGGGCAGGGGCTGGCCTTCCTCGCCTGACCTGGCCCCAGCCCCTTCCACGTGACAGGTTCTGGCCACGCTGGATCAAGCTGACAATATATTGATTTTTCTCCTGCTGGATTGATTTCCTGGTTAAAAGGTAACTCTAGAGGTTGGTTGGTAGCTAGAAGTCCTGGTGGCGTCCAGAAGGAAAGTCGCCCCGGCTCGTCCTACTCACCTTGCCTGCACGTGGTGTTCCGGGTGCCCCCTCCCTCCGTCCCGGGTAGCGAGAGTGGGGCAGAACCGGTGGTGGGAACCAGCACGGAGCAGGTAGGGAGCTGGCCTGGGCTGGCTGGTCTTTTAAGTTGAACTCTACTTCTGGGTCACCACACGCTCACCTGTGGGGTAACAGGTGGTGCAAAGACCCACGTACCTGGTGCGGGCCCAGCCTCCCCACCGGTCACGTCCTGCAGTTCTGCGGTGCGGGCACTCTCGGGATACGGACCGCGCACAGTCGAGACGGGAGTATCCCTCCCTGCCCCCTGCGGCCACGCCGGGCCCGCACCCTGCCTCCTCCCCGACCCCTGGCCACCACGGTCTGCCCCCCATTTCTATAGCGTTGTCATCGCGAGAGTGGGACCCTGCAGCTGTGAGTCGGGATTGCCTTCCCCACTCAGCCCAAGTCCTGGAGATGCGTGGCTGCTTCACTCCGGCCCTTTGCTACATGGGGCTCCGCGGTGGCTGGACCACAGCTCATTTACCCACTCACCGCCAAGAGCCCTGGCTTTATCGGGTTGGGGGCTGCTCTAAACATTTGTTTACAGCTTTTTGTATGAACCCAGATTTCCATTTCTCTGGATAAATGCCCTGAAGTACAGTTGTGGAGTCACGTGGTGGCTGCCAGACTGTTTTCCACGGTCGCTGCACCATTTGACATTCCCACTGGCCTGCCTGAGGGATCCGGGTTCCCCACGTTCTCATCAGCGTTCAGTGTGGCCACCGTTTCTGTTCGGCCACTCCGAGCCGCGTGGAGGGCTGGTGGTCCCTGTGGTTCCATTTGCATTTTCCCCGGTGGCTGTGACGCTCTTCTCCCCACGTGCAGCTGCCATCTGTACATCCTCTTTGGTGAAGTGTTTCTTCACTTTTCTGCCCATTTCCTAATTGGGTCCTTTGTTTTTTCACTTGAGTTTTGAGAATGTCTGTGTATTCTAGGTAGTAGTCCTTCGTTGGATGTGTGCTTTGCAAAGGCTTCTCCCTGCTCGTAGCTCACCATCTCATCTTCTTAATAGGGTTGTTTGCAACTTAAGTTTTTAATTTTGATGAGATCTGATTTATTCATTTGTCCTTTTGTGGATCTTAGTTTTGGTGTCACATATAATAACTCTTTGGCCCTGGGTCCCAAAGATTTTCCCCAACATCTAAGCCTGTGACCTGTTTTGAGTACATTTTCGTGTAAGGTGTGAAGCTCACAACATTTCATTCCTTTGTCTGTGGATGTCTGGTTGCTCCAGCACCATTTGTTGAAAAGACTGCGTTGCTTTCCACCACTGCGTGAGTCTGTTTCTGGGCTCTCTGTCTGTTCTGTTGAGCTATGTGCCTACCCTCCCTCCACCACCACACTGTCCTGCTTGTGTAGCTAGATGGTAAGTTTTTGAAATTTGGTACACCGATTCCTCCAACTTTGAAATGAAAAAAAAAATTATTTTAGGTATTATAGTTTCTTTGCCTTTCCCTATAAATTTTAGAGTAATCATGTGTATATCTACAAAAATGTTCGCTGGGCTTTTGCTAGGAATTGCATTAAGCCTGTTCATCAATATTGGGAGAATTGACATCTTCTACTATGTTGAATCTTCCAACCTGTGAACATGGTATGTCTCTCCATTTACTTAGAACTTTGATTTCTTTCAGCATTTTGTAGTTTTCAACATGCAAGTACTGTAGTGCTGTGCACGTTTTGTTAGATTTATTCCTAAGAATTTCATTTTTTTTTGAGCAATTGTAAATGATACTGTATTTATAATTTTGGTGTCTGCATTAATCTTCTAGGGCTGCCATAACAAAATATCACAGACTGGGTAGTTTATGCAGCAGAAATTTTTTCTCTAACAGTCTGGAGGCTGGAAGTCTGAGATCAAGGTGTCAGCAGGTTTGGTTTCTCCTGAGGCCTCTCTCCTCAGCATGCAGACGGCCGTCTTCTCCTTGTGTCCCCATGTGGTCTTTCCTCGGTGCGTGTGCACTCCTGGTGTGTCTCTCTTATAAGGAGTTCTACTGGATTAGGGTCCCACCCTCATGACCTCATTTAACCTTAATCATTCCTGAAAGGCCCCATCTCTAAATACAGTCACACTGGGGCTTAGGGCTTCAACAAATGAATTTTGGAGGGATACGGTTCAGTTGCTTCAACAAATGAATTTTGGAGGGATACGGTTCAGTTCATAACAGAGTCCAGGTGTTCACTGCTAGTACAGGCAGACCTCATTTTATTGTACTTCACTTTATTGTGCTTCACAGATATTGACTTTTTTACAAGTTGAAGGTTTGTGGCAACCCTGCATTGTCAGATGCCAGTTAGCATTTTTTAGCAGTAAAGTATTTTTATTAAGGTATGCACACTGTTGTTTTTAGACATAATGCTATTGCACACTTAATAGACTATAGTATAGCATAAACATAATTATTATATGCACTGGGAAACCAAAAAATTTGTGTGACTTGCTTTATTGCAATATTTACTTTATTGCGGTGGTTCGGAACTGAACAATATCTCTGAGGTCTGCCTGTATAAGAAATACACTGATATTTGTGAGTTAACCTTGTATAGTCCTGCTGAGGTCACTTATTAGTTCTCGGAGGTCTTTTTTTTTAGTGTTTTTTGTCTGTTTTTCTTGCCTTACTGTTACTGGCTAGAACTTTTGTCATTATTTCCTTCTTTCTACTTGCTTTGGATTTATTTTGCTCATCTTTCTCTGGGTTCTTTAGATGGGAGCTTAGATAAATCGTATGAGAATTCTTCTTTTCTAATATTTCCATTTATTGCTATACATTTCCTTCTCAGCCTGCTTTAGCTACACCCCACAGATTTTGATATGTTGTATTTTCTTTTTCATTCATTTCTATGTATTTCTATCTCCTTTCATACTTTCTGGTTGACCTATGATTATTTCAAAATGTGTTGTTTATTTTCCAAGTGTTTTGATATTTTCCTGTTATCTTTCTGTTATTGGTTTCTATTTTGATTGTGTTCTGTGGTGATCAGAGAACACAATCTGTATTATTTCAATTCTTATAATTTGTTGAGGTTTGTTTTGGGGGCCAGGACATGGTCTATCTTGTTATAAGCTCCATGTACGCTTGAAAAGAATGTGAATTGTGCTGTTTTGGGGTGGAGTGTTCCATAAATATCAATAAGGTCCTATAGTCGATGGTGGTATGCTTTCTTCTCTATGCTTATGGATTTTTTTGTCTGGCCTATTGTTGAGAAGGGGTGTTGAGGTTTCCATTTATAATAGTGACTTTGTCTATTTCTCCTTTCAATTCTGTCGTGTTTTTGCTTCACGTTTTTGCGGCTCTCTGTTGCATACACATACACTGGATGTCTTGGTGGATTGAGCCTTTTATCATTATATAATGTTCTTCTCTGCCTGTGGTCATTTTCTTTTCTCTGAAGTCTACTTTACCTGATATTAATATAGCCATTCTGCTTTCCTTTGGTTAATGTTTACATGACATATTATCTTCCATCCTTTTACTTTTAACTTGACTATATTGTTATACCTGAGTTTCTTGTAGCTAGCATATGGTTGTCGTCATGTTTTTTTAATCCACTCTGCCAATATCTGTCTGTAATTGGTTTATTTAGACCTTTTATGTTTAGTGTAATTGTTGATGTATTAGTCCTTATGTCTGCCATTTCAGTTTTTGTTTTCTTTTTATTCTCTCCGCCTTTTGTTTCTGTTTTCTTTTTTTGTGCCTTCTCATAGATTATTTACAGATTCTTCAGAATTTCATTCTGGTTTATCTGTTGTATTTTTGAGTGTATCTCTCATGGTAACTTTTTTGATGGTTGCTTTGTGTATTAAATGGCCAGTTGTAGTGAAGTATTGAAATCTCACCTCCTTTAGGTCACTTCTCTCTCTACTGCTTAAGTACAAGTGTCTTACTTATTTCTTCTGTATACCATTAGAGCCACCTAAGATAGGATAATAAGTTTTGCTCCAGCTGTCAAACATTTAGGAAACTGAAGAGAAGGAAAGTCCATTTACCCACAATTTCGATTGCTGTGTTCTTTCTCCTTCTTGATGTTCCAAGTTTCTTATCATTTACTTTCTGTTTAGAGAACCTCCTTTAAGCATTCTTTTAAGGCAGGTCTGCCGGTGACAAATTGTTCTTTTAGTTTTTCTTTATCTGAGAATGTCTTGATTTATTTTTCATTCCTGAATTTTTCAGTATGAGAAAAATTTGTCATATCCTTGTGGCCTTCCTGGTTTCTGATGAAACATCCACTGTCGTTCTAATTATTTTTCCCTGAAGGTGTCATTTTTTTTTTTTTCTGGCTGCTTTCAAGATTTTTCCTTTTTCTTTGTCTTTAGCTTTCAAAAATTTGAATATGGTGTGTGTTGTTCTGATTTGGGGGTGTTGTCTTGTTTGGGGTTCTCTCAGCTTCTTGAATCCATAGGTTTATGTCCCTTGCCAAACTTGGGAAGTTTTCCCAGTCATTATTTCCTCAAGTACTTTTTCAGCCCCATTCTTTTTCTTTCTTCTTATTTTACACCCATGACACAGTGTTACATTTTGTCCCCTGGAGAATGAGGCTCTGCTTTTCTTCCCCATCTGTTTTCTCTTTGTTGTTCAGATTTGGTGATTTCTATTGTTCCATCTTCCAGTTCACTGATTCTTTTCTCTGTGCCCTCCATTCTGTTGTTGAGACCATTTGCTGAGTATTTATTTTGGTGATTACATTTTTCAATTGTAACTTTTCTCCTTTATCCCTTCTGTTTCTTTTCTGAGACTTTTTCGTTTGTCTCAGGCATGTTTGTTGTTGCTTGTTGAAGCATTTTTACGATGACCACTTTAAGATCCTTCTCAGATAACTGTAACGTCTCTGTCATCTTGGTGTGGGTGTCTGCTGACTATCTCATTCATTTAGAGATCTGTGTGGTTGTAAGTGTGCTGAGTGATTTTTTTTTAATGAAACCTGTACATTTTGGCTATGATATTTTGAGACTCTGGCTCTCATTTACTCCTTCTGTTTTAGCTAGCTTCTCCTGACACCAGCCTAGCGGAGGACTAGGGGCACGCACCTCGTTACAGCCACGTGGGGTGGAATTCTAGGCTCCCCGCTCAGCCCTCCTCACGCTGAGGGGTGGGGTGGGGCTTCTCCTTACTGCTGGGCAAGGAAGGGAGTGCCAGCTCCCCACATGGCCTGCAGTGGTCAGGAGGGCCATGGTTGCCTCATTACTGCTCCCCACGTGGCCTCCAGTGACACTGGTGGGGGAGGAGCATTCTCACTGTGGCTGGGTGGGGTGAAAGTCCTGACTCTTCAGGGAGGGGGAGCACCACCTGGGGGGAGTGAAAGTCCAGGCTTTGCATGTGGTCCCTATGGGGGTGAACATTCCAGCTTCCCACTGGGCCCTGACCAGCACCACCCGACGGGGGTGGGGGGTGTGCAGCCTGGGTCACGAGGGTGGGGTCTGGCTGGAGGAGCGGGGCTCCCACTCATCAGTGTCCTGTCCTGCTGGGCGGGGGGGGTCCCTCTCCTGCTCCTTTGGGCGGAGCCGCTTTTGTTGAGTGTTTTTTTCTGTGTTTCCTGGTATTTCTGGTTTGTGGGCTTCTTTGCTTCCTTTAAAAATACTTGGCAGCAGAAAGAAAAGCAGCCCAGGGAGCACATTGCCGTGGTGCGCCTTGGATTCCAAGGCCCCAGCTAGTCTGCCCCCATCCACTCTTCAGAGTCACCTCCTGTGTGTTGTCTGTGCAGTGTCCAGGGTTCTAATCGTACTTACGAGGAACAGGCGAGTCACGCCAGCTCCATCCTCCCGGAAGCCAAGTCCCCGACGTTTCATTTCCTGGTTTTGCTCCTGAAAATGAGCTTTCCCAGAAGGGCTGAGCACGCAGTGCTGAGGGGTTCTCGGGGAGGCCACTCGGGGCAGCTGAGCTCCGGGGCCGTGGGCGGGACTCACGCTCGTCTGGCCCACACGCGAAGGAGACCACCCTGGCCCCCCTGCCGCTGCGGTCTGAGAATCGGGGGAGTTGCCCGTGTGCTGGGCATCACCGCTCTGCAGGGGTGCAGGGCTGCACTTCCCTGGGGCCGCGGGGGCTGCGGGGGCCGGGAGACCTGGGCGGCCTGTTCTCCTCCACCAGCCTCTGCCCGCACAGGCGTCCTCCGTGAGGACTTGGCCCCAGAGCCAAGGGCACATTTGCTGTCACACAAGGTGACCAGAGTGCTACGGGGCAGGTGGCGGAGGCGCAGAAGTGCTGGATTTGCAGAAGCTCCGCTGGGTGGGTGGAGGCTGGGCCCTGCTCCGGCCTCCACGACCCCTGGGTGCCCCACCCGCCTCACCTGCACCCTCTCTGTTCCAGTTCCTCGTCTACTTTGTGTACTTCCTGGTGCTGTTTGTCGCCTATGTCCTTGCGGCCTTGCTGACGGGCCTGCGCCACTTCCGACAGGGCCGCCGCCAGCCCCCGCCGCCGGCCCAGGAGCTGATGAGTCCGATGCGGGAGCCGGCCGCGCAGGACGGGCCCGCCCCAGAGGACGGCGTGCGAGCCGTGGGGGAGCAGAGGCAGCAGCCCGAGGCCAAGGCCTGACCCCGCCCGACCTGCTCTCCTGGCCGGTGGGCGGCCAGGTTCCTGACACCAGACGCAGCGGGCCTGGGCCTTGACCTCAGAGCTGACACGTTCCCAGCAGCTGCCTGTCTCTGGGTGTCGGCAGCCAGGTTTCCGGCATCGTCCACATCGTCAGATAGTGGCGCTGGTGACTGACGGGCCCCCGGTGCCCTGTCCCTGAGACCCAGGCCTCGGGGGCCTCCAGCCTCCACGAGGCGTCCTCGGCTCACCCCGAGCGGGGCACTCCTCAGCCCTGCTTCCCGCCCTGGCCGTGACCCGCGGCCTGCCGGGGATGCCCCCCGGCCACTGGGGGCTGCTCTGCTGTCCCTGCCTACACGTGGCCGGTGCAGGGGGCCCAGGTGCACGCCAGACCTCCCTGCTTTCACCCCCTTGTCCCGGAGAAATGGCAAGGTGGTCCCAGACGCAAGCCCAGGGGACCCGGTGCCCGCGGGGTGACCCGGGCCCTGGGGTGGGGCCGTGTTCCTGAGCCTGTGGCTGAACTGTGGCGTCTGCAGGTGTCCAGGTGCTTTCGTTGTAAACGATGCTGTTCCTTTTTTTTGAAAAAACCCGACAAAAATGAGAACCCTGTTCTGGCTCGTTTCTGGGGGAGAAGCGGGGCGCTGGGGGTGGCGGTTCCGTCGGGTGGAAGCCCGGGAGCACCGGCTCCTCCGCTCTGGGCTTCACCCCAGGTCCTCTCTGCCCTGCGATCCGGAGCTGGGTGGATGCTGACCCGCTCCCGGTGGTGGGGGCCGCTCACGCGCCAGCCCCCGGGGGACTCGCCCACGTCACCTGGGCACTGCCACCAGGCCCGAGAGCCGGTCGTGCTTCCTCTGACACGTGACACCGTCCGCTCGGCCCCAGGCACGTGAAGCAGACGCACAGCCCGAGTGAGGGGACCCCTGACTCCACGCATCCATCCGGTCGAGAGGGTCCCAGCCCTGCCCCCCATCCTGAGCTGAAGCCAGCCCCTCCCACGGCCTCCGGCCCTCACCCAGGGTCTCCAGGAAAGGCCGCGGCTGCGAGTTCGGAGCAGGACGCCTGGTCGGGGAGGGGCTGAGCTGGCTGCCCCCTGGGACCCCCGAGGTCAGGTTGGGTGAGCAGGCGTCTCGGGGCACCCTGAGGGTCAAGGAAGAGGCTGTACACGCAGCTTGACTCAACTCACGGCCGTTGGTGGGGGTCAGATAGGTCAGATGGTCCCCAGGCGTCTCCGCACAAGACACCACAGCCGACCCCAGGGTGCTGCTGGGAAGGGGCAGCACCCCCTCCATGCTCAGGGAGCTGGCGGGGCTCGATGGGTGGAGGAGGCTCGCCTCTGGCTACTGACCCAGGAGGCAGGGCTCTGCTCTGTGCCCGCCGTGAGCACGACCCAGCGCCCTGGTCTCCCGCCTCCGCCCACTCCCCCTGCAGCCTCCGCACAGGCGCTGGTCCCCCCGCTCAGCCTCTGCCACCCCTGGTCCCGAGCTCCTGGGGCACCACTGAGCCCCTGCTCTGTGCAGTGTGCACGGCCCCTCGGGCTCAGACATCTGCCACAGCTGTGGGGGGCACGGGGGCCGGGGCCGGACCACCTACCCGGCTCCGAAGAGCTTGTGAGGCTGCTGGCCACTGCCAGGGAGACCCTGAGAGAGAAGAAAGGTGTGGGGCGCCTGTGGCATCCATGGACAGCTGTGTGCATCCATGTGTACCTGTGTCTCACACCCGTGTACATGTGTGCACCCACGTGTGTCTCACACCCGTGTACATCTGTGTGCACCCACGTGTGTCTCACACCGTGTACATCCACTCGCATCCATGTGCCTCTGCGTTTATCCATGTACACCCATGCACAGATGTATCTGCACACGTGTGTGTATCCATGTACACCAGCGCACACCCATGGTGGCCCTCCCTATCCGGGCATTCCACATCTGAGGATTCAACCAACTGTGGATTGAAAATATTTTTTTCTAAATTCCAGAAAGTTTCAAAAAGCAAAACTTGAATTGGCCATGTGCCAGCCACTATTTACATGGAATTTACATTGTATTTACTACTGTTTATATAGCGTTTTTCTTGTGTTAGGTATGATGAGTAACCTGAGATAAATTAAAGCTTACAGGAGGACGTGCATAGGTTGTATGCCAGGGTCCTGAACACCCGCAGGTTTGGTATCTGAGGGGGTCCTGGAACCACCCCCCATGGGTACTGGAGGACGACCATGCGTCTGGGAACCCACGTGTGTTCGTGTGCGTCCGTGTACATCTGCACACCTGTGTGTATCCGTATACGTCGGCTGCGTATGCCTGTGCACACCTGTGCTCCTGTAGCAGGATTGGCCAGCCGGGCCGTCCAGGACAGGCTCCCGAGGACTCATGACAGGGAAAGCTGCCTGCAAACCACGTGTCAGTGTAAATGGTCATTTTTATTTGGCGCCTGTTTGGAAACCACAGACACAGTTCACAGGACCAGCCCCTGCGGTTTACAGTCACAGCGCCTGGACAGCAGACCCTGGGGCAGCTGGGCTCTGGGCCACCCCGCCAGCTCCCCTGGAGATGCCCGCGCGCACCCGCAAATGTCCCCTTCACTCCTCCCACAAGGAGGGCAATGACGTGGGTTTTCTCCAAGACGTGCTGCTACAGACAGTGGCGAGCAGGGCCCAAGCACGCGTGGCCCGCCTGTGAACACGGCCCAGCCCCTCCGTGCGGCCTCGCCCGTCCCGGGGCTCAGCTGGGCAGCCTGTGGGCTCTGTCCTGGCGGGGGGCACGTGTGGCCTTCTGCCTCCGAGGGCTTCTGCCTCCCTGTCCTGCAAAGGTGAACCCAGGGCCTTGGTGCCAAGCTCAGGAGGAGGCAGGTCTGACCCAGGACTTGAGGCAGCCTGGGTCTGGGCCCAGTTGGGTCCCCAGACATGCTGCTGGGCAGAGCTGGTCAGGCATTGGAGTCAGGGAAGGAGTGCCCGGTGTGAGGTCTGGGCCCAGGGACCCGGTGCTGGTTTATGGACCCCAAAAAGCTCTCCCAGTACAGTCCGGGCCGGGCCAGGCTCTGTGCCGGTGGGACCTCAGGGGACACGGGAAGCCAGAGTGGGACAGAGAGGACCGCAGACGGGCCCACGTGGTGGAGCTGGCCGCACACAGCAGCACCAGGAGCCCCGGGGCTGTGCCGGGGGCGGGGGGGTTTGAGCTTGGAACCTTGCACCCAGGGGAGTTGCTGCCAGAGGCTGAGAGGAGGTGGTCTCCCCTGGCACCGCGCGTGGCCCAAGAGTGGGCCGGCCAGCTCGAGAGAGGGCAGGAGGGAGGCCCCAGCGCCTCGTCGCGGCTGCCCTGCAGACAGGCCTGGCATTGGCGCCACAAGGCTTTCTGGGCAGGAAACAGAGCCACCAGCACCTGCCCGGGCGGCTGGGGGCCCCATTCGGCACCCGGGAGGCCTCTCCTCTTGCCTCAATGGGCCGGGTCCACCCCCTGGTCTGATTTGGGCCAGGAGAGCAGTACAGGCACCGAGGCTCTGGGGGGGAGGCGGGTGGGGGGGAGTCTGGGCACCAGGCTGTCGTAAACTTTTTAAAAAATACACTCTTTGGCTTCTTTTTATTTCTGGAGGATTACATGAAACGTGAACCATACAGGAAAGTGTCCCAGCCAGGTCCCCGCCCTGGGCGCCAGCAGAGGCTCCCCGCGCGGGCCAGGGCGTGTCCGCTCCCCTGCCTGCCGCCTGGCTCTTCTCCGGCCCTCTGTCTGTGCGTCCAGCCGTCCGTGGCGCCAGCCGTCCGTGGCGCCCTACTTGGAGGAGGAGGCCGTGAAGCTGTTCTCGATGCAGAGGACGATGAAGGCGCTGTGGCAGCTCGCTGCTCTCTGCTCCAGCAGCCGGCCCGCCAGCAGCGAGGAGGCCTGGCCCGTGGCCGCCCTGGCCTCAGTCCGCCACGTCTCGCAGTAGCTCTCCGTCAGCCGGCGCCCGCTGGGGTCTGAGCCGTGCCACAGGCTCTTCTGGGGCCTGCAAGAGGCAGCGGCCGTCAGTCTCACCGGGGGCCACCCCCGCCCCACGCTGGAGGCCACACCAGGCAGGACAGGGCGTCTCCCGAAGGCGGAGGTTTTGCAGGATGCGGGGGCCGCTGGGAGGGCAGGGACTCGGTGGCCGGGAGTCAGGCCAGCCTCGTCCTGGGCGCTCGGCCTCCCGGATCACAGCCCGTCCTGCTGCTGCTTCTGGGGCACGGCCTGGCCAGCAGCGCCCGGTGACCTCGAGGGCTGACCCTGCGGGGCCTGGGTGGGCCTGGCTTCGAGGGCCCGTGGCGGTGTGGCCTCCTCGCTGGGAACGAGGCAGGCCTGGAGCCCACAGCCCTGCCCGAGGCTCCCACGGGCCGGAGCACGGCCCTGGGCGGTGCTCCTCGGTGAGGGCAGGGACGCGGGCTCGTCTGAGCCCGAGCCCCCGAGTGTTGGGGAACAGGGGCCTCACACCTGCAAGCAGGGGCACGATGCGCGTGAAGCCGACCTGAGGGCAAGCTAGCGACTTCCGCCAGCGTGTCAGGTAGGCACGCGTGTCCTCCAACCCAGAGGCTCCACGTTGAGGAATTTATAGAAGTAACTCGCTGTGATGTTTATGTGACAGACAGGGGGGCTGGAGCCTGTCTCCCCGCAGGAAGTTGGGGGCAGTTGCCCGGGGAAGCAGGCCAGGTGCGGGTGTTTCAGGTAACACCGCACACGACGCTCTACTCTTCCTCCTGTGCTTTTGGGTTTGGGGAGTTTTAAGCCGCGAGCGTGTTCCAGGACTGGGTCAGCCTGGAGGCTCAAAGCCAGGAGCGTCGCCCGTTTGCTCAGGGCTCTTGCATCCCGAGAGGCCGCGAGCTGCTGCGCCCACACAGCGGACCTACCAGGCGGGGTGCTGTAGGACGTCCCTGCCGTCGAAAGAGAAGATGCGGGCACCGGGCTTCAGCTGGCCCTCAGAGCCCGAGAACAAGGCCTCCCAGCTGGGAGACAGCACCTCATCCTGCGGAGGGAAGCGGGGTCATCCCGTCTCTGGTTAGCTCCTGCCAGAGGGACAAGCGGCCCACGCCCCCCCAAGGGGCCTCCCGCCCTCTCCCAGGAACGCGGGGCACCCGCCCCCAGCCCTGGACCCTGGGCCGGAGCGAGTCCAGCGCCTTTGGTCCCAGGGAACACAGGCGCTCGGCACATCCAGAGAGCACGTGGTTCCGTTCGCGGAAGGAGCCACGGAACACGTCCCCGTGGAGAGCACCAGTGCAGGGACGCCCAGCCCTGGACTGACACCCAAGTGCTGAGGGCCCGAGGGACCCGCCCCCTCCGGAAGCTGGTGATGCGCCAGCGTGCCTGGCAGGCGGGCGCAGGGGTCGGGGGCCACGTGGGGCCTCCATGGGGTGCCCGTGGTCCTCAGGGGCGAGACCTGCCCGGCGCCCACCCGACCCCCGGGCCCGGCCCAGGTTGGGGCGTGCACGCACTCTGAGGTTGACGATGGGCAGGGTGGCGCGGTCTGCGCGACGCACGATGCTGTAGAGGTCCTGCAGCCGCGAGGACAGGAAGGCGCGGAAGGTGCCCGCCAGCCCCGCGGCGCGCGCCTGCTGGAAGCACTGGAAGTCGGCGCCGCGGATGCCGCGCAGGCCTCCCGACTGCGGGCTGTTGAGCGCGACCAGGTGCAGCTGCGGGTGGAGCCGCGTGTCAGCCCTGGTGTCCCGGGTCTTCGCGGCCCCCCCCCCCCACCCCAGCCGACCCCGGTGGGTCTCTGGGGTGCAAGCAGGGTGAACCCCGGGGCAGCGGCGGGGAGGGGGGAGGGGGAGGGGAGGGGGGAGGGGAGGGGGGAGGGGAGGGGGGAGGGGAGGGCGGGTCCCAGCCCCAGCACCCTCCCCGGCTGCTCTGGGCTCCAGACTCTCCACCCCCTGCGCCGCCCGGGGTGGTCACTCACCACCGGCTGGAAGTCGTGGTGAGTGTGGGCGGGTGAGGCCGTGGGGGTTGCCGGCCGGTGGTGCGCGTAGGCGCCGGGGTGCGGGGCCCCAGGGTAGGGCTGGGCGTGTGTCAAGCGCGGGGCGCTGGCCAGGATGTCGTCGGCCCGCCAGGACCGCGCTGTGGGGTGCGGGGGCTCCCGGCGGGGGTACGGGTTGCCGTCGTGCAGCTGCACCACGGGGGGCTGCAAAGCGGCCACCTCGTTGTCCTGCAGGCGGAGAGGCAGACAGCGCCGTGGCGGGCCTCCCGCACCCGCGGGTCCCGCTACCCGGCCCTGCACGCCCTTCATCTGCACCCGGCTGTGCTCTTGGGCCGGTGACGCCGGACTGGAGGTGGCGAGCTGGACCCGGGGGCGCCCAGCGTGTCGGGCCAGAGCCGGCCTGGTGACACCTCAGTCGGGCTGGGTGGCCCTCTGCTCAAGCCCCCGGGTCCATCACCCTCAGGAGCCAGCTCCTCCCTGTGGCCCTGGGCACCCTCGGGCCGACCGCATCTCCCTGACCTCCCCCTGTTGCAGCCGTGGTACCAGCAGCCCTTAGGCCCCTGCCCGGTCCCTACCTCCAACGGTGACCTCGACCTCCAAACGCCAGCCCCTGTGCCCCACCCGCTTCCCAATTCCGTCCCTTTTCCACAGCAGCCAGCACCTTCGGACACCCGTTACCTGAATACCTAGTACCTGGTACCTACTACCTGGTAGTACGTCTAATGCAATCATAAGTTATAGAATGAATTCACGTATCTATCTGAAATGTCTATATATAATTGTATGCTATTGCCTAGTCACCTACTGCCCTTACTGCCCGTCTCCCCAACACGATGTCGCCTCCGCGGGGCGGGGGCTTCGCCTGTTTCAGGCACAGCTGTCCCCACGCCCAGAACAGCACCTGGGACTAGGTGCTGCGTGAGAGAAGGGACTCCCCGAGCCTGGCGTCGGGGCAGACCAGCCCACACTGAACCCGGACCCCCGAGACCTAGCACGGAGCCCCGCTCTTGAGCCGTCTGAGAGGCCATGACCTCTACTCACAGGAGCCACCGCCTGGGGGATGTGACCCCTACTTAGGGAGACTGGAGTATCCTGGGCCCCCTCCCGCCTGCCCCCCTCCTTCCTCCTCCCCCCGCAGCCTGAAGGGTCTGTCCCCGTGCCCAGCCCTCTGGACAAGGGCAGACAGACAAGGACTCCGAGGAGCCCCTCGCCTGGGGAGGGTGACGAGCACGGTCTGCACCCCCTTCCCCGGCTGCACCCCTGCCCACCGGTTCCCCCGAGATGGTCGTGGGAAGAAGGGACGCTCCTTACCGTCCCGCGGGGAAGGGGCGTGCGGGCCTCCAGCTGGAAGAAAACAGGGGGTCACCCCGGGACCTCTGACCCAGCCAGCGCCAATCGCCCTGGCCGCCCCCCACACCAGGGAAGGCCGGCATGGCTGCGTCCCAGTGCCCCCCACCCGGTGCCCGGCACACAATAAGCGTATCTGTTAGTTTGAAAACAGAGTCACTTCTCTGTGAACCTATAGAGCAGCTTCTAATAAAAGAGAGAAGTGGAGGCAAGCGGGTGAGGATGGAGGACGGCTGGCAGCATGTCCACGGGCCCCGCCCGGCTGGTCCCTGCCGCTCGCCAGGCGCCGGGGCCCCCTGCAACGCAGGTCCTCGGCCTCCCGTCTTGTGTGTACCCTTCACCCCAAAAGCAAAGTGGTAAGTCCCCCCACCACGTGCAGGGATCGCCCTGTTCAGAACTCACCAGAACCTTCCGGAACCCGTTTCGGACCCGGACGTACAGCTCCTCTCTGTCGGCCACGTAGATGAGCCAGCCCTCCGGCACGTCGTGCACCTGGTCCAGCAGCGTCTGGTACGTGGCCCAGACCCTCACCTGCTAGAAGCCCAGCCCAGTGGGGTCCCCTGTGCACAGGGGGCCTCTGGGCTCATGGGGAGGGTTGGGGGCTGCGACAGTCTGAAGACCTACGTGGCCGCCTCCTTGCCAGACTGGCCCCATGAGCGCCACGGGGAGACCTCAGCCCCCGAGTGCCTGGGCCACTGCAGCCTCTGCACAGCAGACCCGCCCTCAGGGACCTTCTCAACGCCCCTCCTTCGTCCTCCTCCCCTGCCCTTCTCAGACCCCAGCCACGCCTGGGTCCCCCACTTCTGCTTTGGAAACCTCGTCTCAGGGCTCTTGGCGCTGGGGTGCCCACCCACATGCCTCCAAAGGGAAGGGCAGCTGGGCAGTGAGGGTCCGGCAGGTCAGGAACAGGGTGGCGCTTACCCCTGAGGAGGTGCCCATGGATCCGGGCGGTCCTGGGGGCCCAGGTGGGCCTGGGGGGCCAGGAACACTGATAGCTACAAGAGAGAAACCAGAGGTGGGAACAGTGGCCCTTCCTGGATGAGGCTGGAGCCCAGGGCCCACTCTCCACCCTACTTACTCTGCCTGTAAGGGCCAGGAAAGGATGGGGGTCCCGGGGGCCCTGGAGGTCCAGGGGGCCCGGGAGGCCCCTGGCGTCCCTCGTAGCCGATGCCAGGGGGTCCCTGAGGTCCAGGAGGGCCAGGCTGGCCCTGGATGCTCTCTCCCTTGGGCCCCTAGTGTGGAAGACAAAACACGGGGCGCTGTCACCTATGTCCCCAGGCTGGGGACAAGCAAGCTTGAAGGTCCTGGCTGCATTGGCCACGAGCCCCTGCAGGGAGCACGGCCCCCAGGCCCCCGTCCCCCCACCGCCCACGCGGGGCCTCGGAAACCCAGCCTTCCCACCCCGTGTGTCCCGCACTGGGACGGGGCCCTGGGACGTAGACAAGGACAGCCACCCACAGAGGTGCAGCCCGGAGGGCCCCCAGCCCTCCTCCACTCCTAGATGGAAGCTGGGGCCCACGGTCCCCAGACGCTTTCAGGACAGAAGGTCTCCCCGAGGGCATTTGGTGGAGAACAGTGGCAGCAGGAGAAAGGAGGATCGGATGCCCAATCCGGGACAGCAGCCACTACGCACCCACCAGGCTCCCCTCGTGGGTGGCCCGCAATCGGGCAAGGAACCGGGAGGGGCTGCTCGGGGCCCAGGCCGCAGGGGGGACCTGCCCTCGGCCCCAGGCCCCAGGGACCCCGGGGATGCAAGCTCCAGTACAGGACGGGCCTGGGCCCGTGTGTGGCACCCACAGGCGGCTGGGGCCAGACTCACCGGAATCCCCGGGTAGCCTGGCGGGCCGGGGGGGCCAGGCACGCTGGAGCCGAAGAACCCGCCGCCCCCGGGCTCGCCCCTTTCTCCTTTCTGCCCGGCGGCCCCTTGGTCGCCCTTCTCCCCCTGTGGATGGAAAAGCTTGTCGGGACAGCCCCGTTCCCAGGGCCGCGCGGGGAGGGGCGGGCACCGACCCCCAGAGGCCCACGGTGAAGCCTCTGCGGCCCGGGCCTGGCCAGCCCGACAGGACGGGGCTCGGCCTCCCAGCTTCCCACTGCGCCAACCGAATTCCCGAAAAATGGAGCCAGGGGTGCGCGTGCCGGGTGGTGCTCTCTGGGGCCCCGTGTGGGGGGCAGCGTGAGGACCAGGGGTCACCCACCTTCATCTCAGCGCCCAAGTGAAGGAGGTCCAACGGGAACTGCCCTACGGGGGGGAGAGTTTGGGGGGGTCCAGTGAGGTGCGGTCTTCCTGCCTGGTCCACCCGTCCCCCCGCCCTCGACTTTCCCTAAGTCTCCTCTGTCTCTAATTTCTGTGTTTCTGTGGAGAGATCCCCTGCGTGTTCTGTTACACTTATTCCCAATCACTTGATTTTTTTGGTGTTTTTGTTCACGGTGCCTTTTTCCCTTCAGTTTTTATCACTGACACACAGCACTGCAGACGGTCAAGGGGGGCCGCTAAACGACGACTTACCGTTCGCAGGGAAATGACCGCCATAGGGCGTTCGGTTAACAGCCACCACCTCACAGAGACACACACACAAAGGAACAAACACGCTTTTCCCTCGTGACGAGGGCTTTTCTGTCTTCGCGCCTTCAAGTACACTGGGCAGGGGTGTTGGCCATAGCCACGTGCCCCCGGATGCTGTGTCCTGGAACTGGACGTGGGTACCTGCGACCCCCTTCACCCCCCACCCCGCGTCCCACCTCTGGCAACCCACCTGATCTTTTTCTAAATGGAGCCTCTTGAAGGTTTCATTTAGTCTACGACTGGCCAGCGACTGCTGTGAACTGCCCGTGACTTTGGTAAATTCACTCATGAATTCTGACGCTTTATCTGCGCGTCGCTTTGGTGGCTGGCATTCACAAAGGTGTCCTCGTGAGAACAGCGGGTTTGTTTCTTCCTGCGCTTGTTTCTCTTCCTGCCCCCGCACCCTGGCTGGGCCCCGCACCAGCGACGACCGGCCACCCCCCGTGGCCCCGACCCGCCACTGCGGACGGTGGAGAGAGGGTGCCCGCTCTTTCCAGAGCACGGGGGTACCATCTTCAACGTCTCCTGCTGTCTCTTTCCCTCATCAGTCCCTCGAGGGCAGTAGTATTAGTCTTTTCAAAGAACTAACATCTGACTTCTTAGCTTTCATGATGCTTCCTCTTATGTACATTTTTTTTCTTCCATTCACTGCATCTCCCATCTGTTTTCGGGGAGTTAAATCTATTTGTTTTCTAACTTCCTGGGCTGCATGCTTGAAGCGCAGGCTACTTAAGGCTGTGACCTTGTAGACAAGGAGCTGACAAGACCCTCACTCCTGGGTGGGAAAGCGACCTTGGCTCACCCTTCTCCTGTGGCCTTTCCCCTGGAAGCCTGATAAAGGTGGGGGTCAGACCCCCAGGGTGAAGTGATGCCTGCTGAGTGAACCGTGGGCCTGGGGGTCTGGGGGAGCCCCAGATCTGGGCTCCGCCACGGCTGCTCCGGGAAACCCACGCCCGCCCAGGGCCACAAGGCTCACGTTCACGGCCCGGAGCTCCTGTCCTGGGTCCCTCCTCAGAGCGGGGTGACCCCACTGCCACCGCGGGCCACGGCGTGAGGGCCGAGAATCCCAACCCTCGCCCCTCAGACACATCCTTGTCCTTCAGCTCCAGGGTTTCCAGTTCTCACCGTGGCCTCTCCTCCCCGCAGGTGCCCTGCCCGGTTATGTCTCTGATGCTCCCTCGAGGGGAGACAGGCCTGAGGGACTTGCTGTGTGCCCGGCGTGGGCCTGCGGCCTCCCATGTTGGTGCTGGGACGGGGGCCAGGTTGTCACCTGTTCAGACCTTCCACCTCCCAACTGACCTGGTCTTCCTTTGCCTTTCACATCTTGAAGCTATGTTGTTACCGGCGTAGAAATTTAGAATCGCTGTGCTTTCCTGCCGGGTTTACCCCATTATCATTATGGAGTTTAAATAAATTTGGCAGTACCTCCTGCTTTAAAATACACTTGTCTGACTTCTCACGAGCACACGCACACGGCTCCCTTCTCACCTGACTCCCACCCCCTTCCCCTCAGCTCTCACGTCCTTACACTTGGGGGCGCGTCTTGTAAGCAGCACAGCTCCGTCTTTAGACAGGAGAGCGGACCCGCTCACTGAACATACGCGCCAACGGCTCTGAGTTTAATCAGCTTCACTCCCTGTTTCCTGTTCCTCCACGTGCCCCGAGTTCCTCTTCTCCTTTCCTGCCGTCTTCGGGTCGGGTTTTTCCTATGCTGTTCTCCCTTCCTGCTCGGTTATCAGGGGCACGTTCCCTCCTGTTCTTGGCTGGACCCTGAGGTGACAGGTGCGTCCTTCACCTGGGTCTGATGTAACATCCTCGGGGCCAGGCTGGGGTCTCGGGGGTGCGATCCCTCTGCGGCGGGGCCGAGCGGGGACGCGGGTCTCACCGGCCCTCCTGCTCTCCCTCCGTCCCCGTGTCACCAGCACCACCTCCTTCCCCCCAGCGGCCCTCGCGGCCCCCACTGAGGCTCGTGTCCTGAGAGGCCTGGCTGCCCACGTGCTCTTCCTGTAGAAGATGGAGGTCTCTACCGGATGCAAAATTCTAGGTGAGCGGTTACTTTCTTCCGACCTCTGGGACCCTGTATGGTCTCTGGCTCCTCTCGTCCCCGTGAGGAATCAGCTCATGGCTCGCGTTGACCCTTCGCGCGAAGGGCTCCTTGAACCTTTCCCGGTTTGGAAGCTCGGCCGTGACGCCTTCAAATGCTCTTCTGCCCCAGCCCCACCGCGTGTCCCCACCCGCACGCGTCTGACCTCCCTCGGCGTGTCCCGCAGACTCCGGCTGACCCCTCCCCCCCTCGGCTGTGTCCCGTCTGCCTGAAGTCGCACGGAATCCTGCGGGTTTTCAGTCCCAGAATTACACCCGACTCTGGCCCTGGGGCTCCAGCTCTGTGCCGCCGTCGCCTCTTCTCTGCGTCTGGGCATCATCGTCGCGGCTAAGGCCAAGCCTGGACTCCTGTCAGTGCTGGCTGGTCGCTTGCCCGCTTGGGAATCCCAGGCCCTCAGCGAGCTCACCTTCCTCAAGGGGAGGGTTTGCCTCTGCTTCTGGCAGCTCGTAGGGGAACCCCGAGCTTACGCAGACGCTGGCAGTGCCCGGGGGGCCGTCTCGCCTGGCTTCTGCCTGGCCCGCGCCCGGCATCACACTTGTTCTCCTGCTTCATCGGCTGCAGAAGCGGGATTCGGGGGGGGGGGGGGGCGGTTCTCGCCGTCCCAGGGGACAACCGAGGTGCTGGGAGTTCACCCCCTGGATAAGCCGGGCCGATGAGGCCCCCGCGATGCGCTGGGGGTGCCGGGTCTCCCCTGGGAGGTGCACACTGGGGCCCAGCCCTGCTCCTCAGCGAGTGGGGGGCTGGGACATCCTGCCTGGCCACCGCCTCAGGCCCCTGTCCTTTCAGCCCCCAGCCCTGCCCCGAGACCGCGGGGCCAGCCAGGCGTCCCGTCAGAGCCCCCTGAGCCCCGAGGGCCTCCTTCCTCCGGGAGCCGGGTGGGCGGGTGACCACACACAGCCCAAGGTCCCCAGAGCACTCTCACCTGGTGGCCCGGGTGGGCCCACTTCTCCTTTGTCACCCTTCGGTCCCGAAGGCCCCTGGTGCCCTGGAGGAACAGAGACCCCAGTGCCCGTTACTAACGACGTGACAGAGGCGCCTGGGACAGGCCCTCCTGCCCACGCATGGCCCGACCCCGGTGGGCACTGTGTGCACTGCAGGCCTGGACCCGGGAGGGGGCAGCGTGTGAACCCAGGGGCAGTCAGAGCAGGAGCTCGTGACCCGCGGAAGTGCCCGGTGGTCGCGCCCCAGGGGCTGCAGCCTCTGCTCCCAGAGGCCACACCACTCCTGCAGGGAGGGGCTCGAACAAACAGCAGGCTTGGACGGCCGGTGGTGGCCGCTCGGTGTTCACTCCCATCCACGGCCGGCCCGCCTGGAAGGCTGTGCTGGGAGGACCCAGGAGCCCAGCAAAGGGGGCCGTGATCAACCGGGACTGGGGGGCCTGGATCATCCAGCACCCCCGTGAGGGCCGCCCACACCCTGCTCTGAGCTGCGGCTGGAAGGGTGACCTGCCCTCCCCGAGGCCCCAGGACCCTTACCTGGCAGTCCCGGGGGTCCAGGGCGGCCAGACTCCACAAACGCCTGCAAAGAACAAGCCAAAGATGGCCGTTGAGGGAGACGCTCCGGAAACTGAGGCCACCACCCACCCAAGGGTCTGCGAGGCCACACCCCCAAGCACCCCTGCCCCCCAAGACAGAGAAGCAGGGAGGGGGAGGGAGAGGACACAGGATTTGGAGTCGGGAGCCCCGGTCACGACATGACTGCCCCACGTGGTCACTTCGCGTCACTGAGTCTTGTGAGGTAGGGGGCGTTCACCCCCCAGGACCCCAGGGCTCGCGCTCAGGAGCCCAGATCTGGAGAGCCCTCCCTCGACCTCACTTCCCCTGGGGGCTTGTCTTCTAACCAACGGCCCACCAGGTGCGGCCTACAAGGCAGGTGGGCCTGGGTCCCACCACCGCGCCCCTCCCAGAAGCCCCCCCGCCAGGGGCTCGGAGGCCGTGGCTCCGGTTGCCCTGCCTGGGGTTCAGCCCTCCCGGGTCAGCGGAGGGAAAAGGAAGCCAGTGCAGGGAAGAGCGTGAGGACGCAGTGGGAAGAGCAGGTGTCGCGGTGACTTACGTTGCTGTCATAGACAGGAGTCCCGGGAGGGCCTGGGGGCCCTGGGGGCCCAGGTGGGCCGGGCGGACCCTGCGTGGGGGGGAGAGAAAGCCTGGTCGGTCCACACTGGACGTCGACACTGGCCAGGACAGCAGATGTGGGCAGGAGCGTCTCTGAGAATCACGGTGAAGTCAGAAAACATCAAATGGAGAAGGCGTCCAGTTTACTCTGTGGTCGTGGGTTCCGAGGACAGAGCTGTCCCCTTCCCGTTCCCAGAGCCTGCTCAAATCCTCCCACGGAGACGTGCGGGCGGCCGTCTGGGCTGGACACGACCTCGGACGCGGCTCGTGTGGTTGCTAACTGTCAGCTGGATGAAGGTCGGTTCCGTTCATTCACCCGCTCGCAGAAAAAGGACAAGCGGCCGATTCAGGGAGTGTCAGAAGAGCCTGGTCTGAAAGCAACGGCTCACTCGCCAAAGGGCTGGCCTGAGTGATGAAGGTGCCTGGGGACAGGGTCCCGGGACCTCACGGGCACCTGCTCTCGGGCCCCTGGGCACCTTTGCCCCTACCCTGCGGCCGAGGAGACAGGGCTGGCAGCGGAACAGAGGCGCAAGCTCAGGCCCACGAAGAAGCCGGACGCGCTGGACGCCTGACCAGGGCGCGCGCACAGCGGCTGGCGCTCCGCCTCTACAACTCAGAACCGCGGGGGGAATTCGAGAGCCCCCCGTCCTGCTCGACGGAAGTGGCCCTGCCCACCTCCATCTCAGAACTCTGCAAGACGCCGCCTCGTGTTCTGAGATCTCATGAAACCACTGCAAGGAGGAGGGAGCCCGAACGAAGACACGCGGTGACGGAAAACCCGGAAGAGCCGCGGCCTGAGCCACTGACTCAGGGCCTGGCGTCGCTCGGCCAGGCCGGGTGGGAGGGGCTCCAGGAGAAAAGGCACCGGGTGCAGCCGGCGGGCCCACTGGGTGCCCAGCGGGGTCAGAGGCGAGTCCTGCATCTCGACGGTACCGTTTCAGGTAGAGGTGATGACAGGGCCTCACCCGGGGACTTCACTGAACCCTCGGCTCCCGAGGCGGCAGTGACTGCAGCGTGAAGGCGGTCGGAGCGAGAGCCCCACGGGCCAGAGGCGCCCACCCCAGAGCCCACGCGGCCTACAGGCCCTTCTGAGAAAACCACGCCGGGGCACTGTCCGGTGGCCTTGGCGCGTGTGTGTGCGTGTGCGCACACGTGTGTTCGTGTGCACGGGGGTCTGCGTGACCGAGGGCCACGAGGCTGCTCAGAAGCCTCCCACAGGTGAGCTCTGGGACCCGAGCCACTGCGGCCAGGCCTCCTACCCCCGCCTGCCCCACAGAACACTCACCCTCGCGCTGAATCCCACGCTGGCGTCTCCCGGCTCCCCCTTCTCCCCTTTCAGTCCATTCATCCCGGGGCGCCCCTGGGGCAGAGCACAGTGGGTGGCAGCTGTGAGGGCTGGCCCAGCTGCTCTTGTCCCCACCCAGGGCCTCCTCGGGGTGCCCATCCCTCTGCGGCCCAAGCTGCCCGCGAGCGGGGTTGGAGAGAGCCACGCTCTGGCAGGGGCTCCCCAGGAGGAGGACAGCGGAGAGACTGCAGCCCACTCCCCTCCGGACCCATCATCCACACCCGGCACGAGACCCGGGGACTCACCGGCCGTCCAGGGAAGCCAATCTCTCCCTTGTGCCCGGGCCGCCCGTAGGGACCCTGTTGGGGGGGGCCAGGTTTTAGGTGAGCCGTGACCGGCCCACTGCCCCGCGCTCTCCCTCCCGACCCCTGCCCCCGCATTCAGAGGTGCAGCTGGGATAGAAGCTCGGCTGCCACGCCTGCCCAGCAGCCAGGTAGGAGACGGTGCCCTCCGCACACGCGCACATGCACCGCGGGCAAGCCTGGGCCTACTCACCGGGGGTCCTCGGAAGCCAGGCTCACCCTGAACAGAAAACCAGAAGGTACCGTGAGGTGGCCGTAGGTCACGCCCCCCGCCCCCGAGGGGTCCCCGTGCCCATCTGGATGCCCCTGGCGGCGCCCGAGGCACTGACAACACCCAGGAAGAAAAGGAAGCAGCAACAGGGAGAAAGCTCTGATGGGGTTTTGTGTCCCGGGGCCCAGCCTGGGGGCCCTGAGACCCAAGGGGTCGGCCCCACAGCGCCCGGGCTGGAGGGGTCTGTGGGCCCCGACCTCAGCTGTGACACACGGCGGGGCTGGCAGAGTTCTCTCTGCCCTGCGGTCCCTCGGCCCGTCCGCCGACAATCCTGGGGGCCTTTGGGGACCCCCTGCAGGCCTGTCCCCAACAGCCTCCTGATCCAGACCCAGCTCTCCCCAGGGCTGGGGGGCAGGGGACCCGGGGCACAGGCCCCCGTGGAGCCCATTCCCAAGCCCAGCCATGCTGGGCCCCCTCCTGAGGAAGGCAGGCCAGGATCCCGCCCCCAGAGGCAGTGCCCCCAGAGGGCCAGTCAGGCACCACAGGGGTGCAGCTCCCACCGGCGAGGCCCAGGCCGGGGCCCCCAAGAGCCCCCGGCTCCTCTGCAGTGTGAGCTCCGCTGCCGGGCATAGGAGAACAAGGGGCCGGCCAGGCTGAGGCTGATCCGAGCTGCAGGCCCCGAGGGGCCCCGAGGTGGTGGGAGGGGAACAGACGGACGGGCGAGGAGCCCAGGCTGCGGAAGCTTCCAGAGCCCATCAGCAGAGGCTCCCACGCACGGGCAGGAGCTGCCCCTCTCAGGAGGACAAACCCCTCTATGCCGTCTCCACGGCCCCCAGGCCCCGCTGCCCGGCCAGGCAGGACGGAGGGTGCCAGCTGGGCCCAGACGCCCCCTCACCTTGGCTCCTTTCTGGGCGGAGGTCAGCGCTCTGCCGTCAGGGCTGAAGACCATGCCCGGCTCACCCTTCTCGCCCTGGAACAGGGGGGCGGGTAAGGGAGGCCGGTTCCGCAAGAGCAGGCCTGGCGCCCCCCCGGCCCTGCAATGAACCGCCCTCGGCACCGACGCGACAGACCAGGACGCAGAGCCGTGAGCGGGGCCTCTGGCAGGTCCAGGGAAAAGACCAGAGGGGCGTCCGCCCCAAGTTCCCGGGCACGGCGCCCCTCCCCCCGAGCGGTCACCCGGTGACCCTGGACGGCCCCTCACCTTGGGTCCCGGGAGGCCCTGCTGGCCTCTGGAGCCCAGGTCTCCCTTCGGCCCGGCTGGTCCCTGCAGGAGACACAGAGCGCTGCCCGGAAGGCCCCTGCCTCAGGGCCGTGGCCCCCCGCCCCGCCCTAGACGCCCGCCCGACACCCCTGTCCGGATAGGGGCTCCGGCTCCGGTTCCTCGGCCTCATGGGGGCCCACCCGGCCTCCTGCCTGCGAAGCAGAGGCCCCGCGCCCGCTGGGGAGGTACTCACGGGGAGGCCTGCGAGCCCCACCCGGCCCTGTGGAGAGAGAGACAGCGACGGTCAGGACCTGCCGCGGGGAGGTGCACGGCGCCCAGCCCGTCCCGGGGCCGCACGTACCTCGGGGCCCGGCACGCTCGCCAGCGCTCTCTGTGCACGAGTCAGCAGAGCCAGGGTCCCGGAGGAGGAAGGAAAAGGACCACGTTTACCATGAACACTCAACTCCCGTGACATTACCCACACAAGACCCACAAAGAACACCAGGCAGTCAACGTGAAAGACATCGTCCCGGCTTTGGCATCAAGGTCCCTGAGACGAGAAATGACGCACCCCCGGGAGTCCGCTCCCGCGCCACAGAACCGGCCCGGGACCCTGGGACCAGGCGGCAGTGCCCCCCACTCCCCTGGGTGCTGCGCACGGGGGCCGGAGGGGGCCTGTCACAGCTAGCGCGGGTGACATGCGAGCAAACAGCACGACCAAAGGGCAGCTCTGGAAGAGCCACAGCTTCGATGCCAGGAAGCCCCATGGAACCAACAGACTGGGCCCCCCGTGTCTCTGGAGGTCGCCCTGCAGGCGGAGGGCTGGGGACCTGGGGCAGAGCATGTGTCCACCCATGCAGGGTTCTTACGTCCTGCTCCGACACGTAGACGACAGGCCCTGGGGGTCCGGGGGGTCCCGGGAGGCCTGGCTGCCCCACTCCGTCCTTCCCTGGGTCGCCCTGGAAGAGAGTTTCCCCTGGGGTTGAACTGCAGCCCAGCCCGGCTTCTGGTGCCCACGGGGTGTGAGGAGACGCCTGAGGGCTGAGCACAGTGGCCCACAAGCCCCCACCCCAGGCAGGGCAGGCTCTGAGCCCAGATCCCGCCCAAGTCTCTGCACCACGCGGGCGGGCACGGGGCAGAGAGCGGCACCCCCGGCCCTGCCGTGCACCCCCGGCCCTGCCGTGCACCTGCCACCCGTCCACGGACGCCCGCCAACCCCCCGCAAACTCACTTTCTCTCCCTGGGGCCCTTTTTCTCCTTTTGGTCCCTGTGGAGACAAGAAGGAAATCGTTCATCATAAACAGCACACGAGCGCCGCTTCCTGGAGACCCCAGGCCCCCGGGACTGGCCCTGGGTGAAGATGTGGTTTCCCTACATTGACCAAATGGGGCCTGGAGGGTGGGGGGTCAGCCACACAGGAAACCCCCTTAGGCACCCTGGACCGCCGGCTCACGTCCCACGGAGCTGGGGTCTCCGGGTGCTGTGGGGACCCTGAGATACACACTGGGCACCAGCTCTCACCCAGGCGTAGCTACTTTGGGGCTGTCAGCCGCAGCAGCCCCGGGTGACCACTCACCTGGAGTCCGGCTGCACCCTCCCTGCCAGGAAGGCCGGGGAACCCAGGAGCTCCGTCTGCTCCGGCCTCTCCCTGCAGTGGACATAAGGAGAGCACGTGCGTCAGCCGCGGCACCCGGGGGCCACGGTGACCCGGAGCTGGCCAGGCGGGGCTTTCCGCTGGCCACCAGCTCACACCCGATTCAACCTGCTCGGCCTCCTGGGGAGCGCCGTGGGGCAGAGAAGGGGGCAGGGGTCAGAGGACTCTGCTGCAGAGCCGGGAGGGAAGGAAAGCTGTCCTGTGGGCAAACCCGGGGGGGCCCGTGGGGGCCAGGGGGACAGTGGGAGAAGGATGCTGGGCCTGGCATGGACTCACCCCTGTTTCCTGAGGCCCCAGGCAATGGGGACCAGCCAGGCTCCTGGTCTCAGCCTGGGGACCACACCCTGCACCCCAGACCAGGGCCGCTAACGACTGTGCATTTCCTGAACCCGAGGTGCTGTTCTTACCTTGGTCCCTGGTGGCCCCGTGACTCCAGGATCCCCCTAAAGTGGACAAAGCGTTCTGTGGGGCCGCGAGCGCTGGCCAAGCCCCCAGGCAGCGCCCACCCCTCCTCAGGTCACCAGGTGGTCCCCACGCCGCACCCCACAGCTCAGAGCTGAGGGCCCCGGGCCCTGCACCCACCCACGCGCTGAGCGCACGTGGCCTGCGCTGTCCTGGAAGCCAGGCCACCACTTCCCGCAGAAGCAGGAGCACGCAGGTGACTTCACCTTGAACGGTTCAAGAACGCTAAGAAGTGCGTCCTTCTAAAGAAGCCATCTTTCCAACTGTCCCAAAGGTTTGCACATCAAAGCAGAGCGCTCCAAGAGGCGGGGTGGCGCAGCCGGCCCGCGGGGGAACCCCGCACTCCCGGGCCACAGGGGGGCCCTCGCCACGCCCCCCACCCCCTGCTGTCCCCCAGGGGCGGGGAGCGGGCAGGGCCAAGCAGGGAGGCGGGGCCAGTGGCAGCGAGAGAAGCACGCAGGTTCTGCCGGGCGCCAGCCACTGCACCCCAGGCTGGGGGCTCCTTCCCTGAGCCCCTCGCTCTCCCCAAGTCCGCACACGCCTGGCACGTGTGGAGCCAGAGATCTCGACTCACGGGGTTAGAAAGATGGGACGGCACCACCCCCTGAACCGAGCTCTGGGGACCGTCTCCCCGTTAGGCTTTTCTGTGTTTTGCAAATTTCCCACGAGGAACTCGGGGCCACTGAGCAGTAGCTCTGGCGGGGAGGGGGTGAGCGGCGGGCGCCCCGGCCTAACACATGTCTCACTGACCTGGACTCCAGGCGGGCCAGGTGGTCCCTGTGGGGGGCAGAGAAGGAAGAGGGCCGGGTCAGTGCTGTTCCCGCCCCTCGGGGGACAGCCTTTCCCCGCAAGAAAACGAGCCCCTCTTATAAAACACGGAAGAAAAGGGCGTTTGTGTCACCAGGGGCCCGCACACCCCGAAACCCCACCAGAGGTGGCCTGTCCTCAGCACCTCGTGGCGTCCCACAGATGGTTCACAAGCCGGCAGCGGGGAGGGCGTGAGAAGCCACCCAACCCGAGGGTCTCCATCACCCTGAGGCCACGCAACAGCCCGCAGACCCCTCCAGGGGTGCAGCGGCACTGGAGCTGTGTCCTGACCGAGAGGAGGGGACCCCGCCCTGCGCCCTCGCCCGGTCACCTTGTGCCGCGGCAGCCGACTGCTACTGCCCCACACTAAGCCATGAAGGGAAAGGCGCTGAACGGAAAGGGGCAGAACCGCTCTATTCCACCAGTTACCTCCTGCCCAAGTGGAAATCCTCCTCGGTGGCGCTCAGAACAGGAGGCCCGTCCCACCCCCCTCTCGCCGGGCTGAGACTCCAGGGGCCAAGCTGGACACACTGGTTCGAGGTCCCCTAAGGACCCCCAGTGGGGTCTGTGTCGGCCCCACGGGCTCCTGGGGGAGGGAGCCCTCTCTCTGCCCGTCCCAGGCGTCCTGCCCCCGGGACGGCCCCTCGTGCGTCCGTCCGGCCTGAGCTTGGTTACGTCTGGACACCAGGAGCGCCAGCTGGACCCAATCCTGACCAGTGCACGTGGCGATGCTACAAGGTGCGATTTCATGGGAATCCATCCATCTTTCACAGGAAAAGTGTCCCCGTTTTTCTTTAACTAACGTTCTGCTCAGCTCAAAACTGTGTAACTTCCCCAAAGTTAGGGCCATAAAGAGAACTGGACTAGTATTTCCCAGGAAGACCTGTCTTTGGGGCCCATCCTGCCCCGTGGTCGTTCAGCTCGACCCCCACACTGGAGACCAGTGGCCCGAGGTGGACAGTGTCCTGGAGGCAGGTGGCTCGCTGGCTCTGCACGGCTGCTCCTGGGCCCACTGGAGGCCAGTCCCAGGGACCCCCCAGGCGGCCCCGCCCCCAAGCTGACCAGGCCCAGCTCTGGGGCAGTACCTGCGGCCCATTGGCACCTCGGGCTGTCGACCAGAAGGGGCCCCCGGAGCCTTCCATGTCGTCCTGGAGGAGAACACACAGGGACGCCGGGGTCTGTGTGTCTCCTCATGGGAAGAGACCTGCCCCAGGCCGGGCAGGGATCCAAACGCCCGAGCGGGTGGCTTCTGAGGGTGGGGGTGCCCGTGGCAGGGCCCCTGCTAGGCGGGTCATGGGGACGGCAGGGCCGACACGCGGGGCTGCCAGCGCCCCCCATGCGGCGCTTACATGTGGGGACTCTGTCACCAGCCGGGAGGAGCCCAGGCAGGGGTGGCCTCAGTCTGGCTGCTGCCCGGCAGTGCCGGTCAGCGTGGGTGCCCGAGGACGCCTGGGGCCGCAGAGCTGGGCTTTCTGGGGGCCAGGAGCAGCGGGTACTCACAAACCCCGCAGCGAGTCCTGGGCCTGGAGGCCCGGGGGGGCCCGGGGGCCCTGGTGGTCCTGCTGGTCCGGGGCGTCCTGCCAGGCCGTGCTCCCCAGGCGTGCCGATGGGGCCGGGGTCTCCCTTGCTTCCCTGCACAGGTGGGAGAGGTCATCACCCTCGGCCCTCGGGGTGTCCCTAAACCCCAGGCGCCACTGCACTGCCGGTGCACCTGTGTCTTCTCATGAGCATTTTACATCTGAAGAGCCGGGGGGTGAACAACCAGCCAGGAGCTACGCAAACCCCAAGCACCTCTTTCTTCTGGCCTCACCAGACTTTACCCACTTAACACGACCCCCAGGCGGGGGCCTGAGACGCTCCTTTCAGGAGGGGGGGGGGACTCCGCTGGAGGAAGCAGGGCGGGGCGCCCAGCACCCCACTGCCACAGGGATGAGGGAACCGTGAGAGTGTCCGTGCCTGGAGCCGGCCCAGGCATCTCGGTCAAGGCGCTCGAGAGCCCTCTCTCAGGCCTGAGTGGCCTTGGTAGCTGAGCGTCTAACTCTGGTGTCCAGGATCTCCAACCACAAGTGGAGTCTGGCCTCACCTTTGCTGAATTTCACCCCCGGCTGCAGCCTTTTCCCTCACTGTAAATGTCACCAGCTTTCCTCGTTTATCCCTGAAGCCCGTGCCCGTGTGTGCGTGCACGTGTTGTGTGTGTGTGCGTGTTTACATACCCGAGTCTCTACTCTGAACCTCGTCCCTCCCTCCAGGCCCCTCCAGTCCCACCGTCATCCTCCCCCTTCTCCCCATGGGTTTCCCCGGCGGACGAGTCTGGAGCTGCACCACCACGGCGGCCTCCCCAGTGATGGGCTCTCCCTCCTGGGAAGGCTGCCAGTTTGGCTCTTGGAGGGGCTGGGGCGGCCTCCCCAGGATCAGGCCTGTGTGACGGTGCTAGGGACCCACTCGGACCACACTGGGGCCCCAGCAGCACCTGACCCCGCCAGCAGCCCAACCCCCCGCTGCGGCCCCCGGGACCCCAGGGTTGCCTCCGAGCACATCTGCTCGCGTTTCGTCCCCGAACCAGACTCGGGGGAAACGGTCTCGCAGGACAGACGTGGTGCCTGCTGCCAGGGCGGTTCCCGGCCGGACCCCACGATCAGCGCCCGGGAGCTCGACCCCTCGGCCGCCATGCCCTCACCCCCACCCCCTCGGCTGGCGGGCCCATCCCGCCCAGGAAGAGCGGCGGCACTGGGGCTTTGTCGGTACCTTGGGTCCTGGGGCGCCCGCCTCACCCTGCGGGAGAAGAGAACAGTTACTACACAATCGGACCAAGGTGCAGGCAGTGAGAGAGAGCAGACAGCGTCTCACTTGCTTTATCCCGGCCCATGAGGTCAAGTTTTCCCCTTGTACCAACTACCTCTAAAACTCCAAGCGTCTCCTCTTGGCCCTGGCGCACCCCTGGCTGTTCCCACCGTCACCCCGGTTTCAGATGGGGATGGAGGCTCAGCCGTGGAGGGGGCAGGGCTGACCTCGCTGACAGCAACCCTCGCCCCCTGCCCCCCCGGAACCAGGAAGAGAGTCCTTTTAGCTCAACAGCCGCAGGGCAGCAAGCTCGGAACACAAACGGTTCCCTTAAAACTGGCCTCCTCTGCTGAGCCCCAAACAGCCAGGTTCTCGCTGAAAGATCACAGGGAAGTATCATCTCCAGAGGACTGTGTGGGCACCTCCCGTGCTCCATCCCCGAGAAACCACATGGAAGCCACGGGCCCCGGTCACAGGTGTGCAGCCTTGAAAGTTTCTCCATTATCAATGCAACCAAAATGGAAACTAGAAATAAAATGTCCAAATCAAGTAAAGCGTCGAGACTCTTCAAAACCATTAGGCCAACTGGCACCACGGAGAAACAGCATCATGTGGTGAAGTCCTGGATTTTTACAGGGGCCCCAGCGGCCGGTTCTGAGCCAGCGTGGGAAGCCCAGGGTTCCCCGGCTGTCGGACCGAGAAGACGGCGGCTCCCTGTTGAGTTAAAGCCGTCACCGCCCTGCCCTGTGGCATTTCTCCTCTGTTGACCCGGGGCCACGCCACCCAAATACCCACACGCCACGGCGCTAGGTCAGGTCCGCCCTGGATGCCGGGGGAGTGACTCACAAGGCTGCCTTTCTGGCCGCTCTGTCCTGGTTGCCCATCTTTTCCTGGAGGACCTGGGGGTCCCTGGGGAGAGAAGAGCAGAGCGTGAGGCCAGATGGAGAACGATTTGGGTTAGCAGAAGACCATCTGTGCATCCGGCACCCGAAACACTCCCGGGACACGGCCCAGAGTCCCACAGCTCACGGGAGACCCGCCCACGTGCACGGTCAAGGGCGTCCGACAGTTCTGTTCCGGTTATTATTTCTTCCTTCCCCCTCTTTAGTTTAATTTGAGTCGCCAATCAAATTAGAGAGGATGAGAAGGGCCGCCAGCCCCACGGGGCGGGGGTGGCCTCGTGTGCAGAGGTTGGGGCTGGTGAACGGCCGTGGACTCTCAGTAAAGGGTCATCGCGCCTTCAGCAGGAAACCGCAGGGCCCACGGACTCTGTGTCCCGAGCACGTTTCTGGGTGAAAACCAGGTGCACACCCGTGGTTCCTGGGACCCAACAGCGACACCTCCAGGCACCTGCCAGGCCATGGTGCGGTGTCCCCAGTGCCAGGAGGGGGGCCCGCAGGGCCCAACGTGGGCCCCTCTCGGCCTCCCATCCCAAGCATCAGGGCCAACCCCGTCCCACGAGTCACCCCCGAGACGGCCTCTGCAAGGGCAGGGAGGTGAGCAGCTGTCATGTGGGCACCAGCGGGGCTGCCCACACAGGTCCCTCCCACCCGGGGGCCCAAAGACGGGTGCCCCCCCAAAAGGTTTTGGGCAGGAGGACGGAGGTGGTGAGGGAGGCTTTCGCCCAGACGGAGGAAGGCCCCACGTTCACTGTCCCCCCGACCCGGACGCGGACACGGGCAGATGAGGGGAGGCGGGCCTTACTGGGGTCCCAGGAAGCCCGGGGGGCCCATCCCGCCCAGGCACTCCGGGAAGGCCTGCGGGTCCGGGGACGTCCGAGCTGTTCATCCCGAAGCGGCCTGGCTCTCCGGGCAGGCCTGGGACGCCAGGGGGCCCAGGTGGGCCGGGGAAGCCTCGAGGGCCCTGGACACGGAAAACACAGAACCGTCACTGCATGCAGCACCGGCCGAAGGATGCCCACTGCCCCCCACCCCGCCAGGCCTCGCCACCGCCCAACGGGCTCCGCTGGTGCTTGGGGACGTCAGGGCAGCGGCCACCCCGGCCACGGGTCACTCACGCGGAGGCTCTCCAGGTCACCACCAAACCCGGACCCCTCCATGTCGATGAAGGTCTGAGGGGAGAGGCTGAGTCACCAGAAGCCCAGACGGCCCACCTGCGGTCAGCCGGCGAGGCCGCACCCCCGCACCGAGCTCCCCCTCGAGCACCGGCCCTTGGCGCTAACTGTGCAGGACTGTCACAGTGACCTCGAGCCCCCCGACCCCCAAATGAAAACACCCGAGGCAGGGCAGGGACCAAGCGCCCGGGGCCTGCACACGCCCCCGGGAGGCCGGTTCCGGACCCGAGCAGTGTGGCGTCGGAAGCCGAGCACAATCAGAGGCCCCTTTGCTGGGACCCGGGTGGAAGAGGGAGGACTCACCAGCCTGTCAGGTCTGAAGGAGGGTCCGGGTGGCCCCGGAGGCCCTTGGGGTCCTGGGGGTCCCCTCGGCCCGACCCCAGGATCCCCCTGGGAACAGAAGACCCCTGTCACACCGGGGTTCACAGCCCCACCTCGGGTCGCGCCCGCCCCACGCCCAGCCGGTTACCTCTCACCTTCTCGCCCTTGGGGCCCATGTCTCCTGGGGTTCCTGGGAAGCCCTGCGGCCCAGTGTCCCCCTGGAAGACAGAAGCCAGAAGGCTCGGTCAGGAGTAGGCCCTGTGCCCATCACCGGCCAAGCCACCACCGACATGCGGCTCTGTGCCTACGGAGATGGGGCTGTCCTGGGGGCCGCAGGGGGGCACCGCCAACCTCGGAGATGCGAGGCTGCCACCAGGGAGCAGCGGCCTGCAGAGGTGACCTCGGTGTCCCGGGGACACCAGGCCGGAGGGTGGCGCCCTGCCCGTCGCGTGTGTGCGTGCTCGCGTGTGCTGCGGGGGCGCTGAGGACAGCAGTGCCTCCGTGGGTGCTGCCTGGGTGAATGGGTGGAGGCCGCGCGGCCGGAACAGCCCTCTATGTTGAGCGTCCGCACGCAGGGCGCGTCGACTCGAGGCCCCAGCACACCCCGATCCAGGGGCTGGCTAATCCAGGCGCCGGACCCTGGATGCCACACGTGCACACACGCACCCCGTGCTGCAGAGGCTCCCCGCAACGACTGAGCCAAGCTCGGTCCTCAAGCGCAGAGGCCGATGAAGGACAGGCTGAGTCCACAAGAAACGTCCCCGCCGTCCTTCCTGACGTCCCCCCGGGCGTCTGCCGTGTCTCCGCTCAGTCCTGAGAGCCTCCCTCCCTGCCTTCCCATCACCATTTGTGGCTCTGTCATTTCCCAAATCTTTATTTGAACCCTCTTGTGTCATTTTATTCTGTTATTATCAACGAAAAGCATTTGTTGATTTTTAAAAATCCAAACTGTCTTGAGGTAGAAGCTGTCTTATCCACCGTGACGGCTGACGAGCCTGTGTTTCTCCTGCGAGCGTCTCTCTTCTTCTCTACGTGCTGTGTCCCCGCTGCACCGCCCACCCCCAACTTCAGGCTGTTCCTCTCTCACCTCTAAGAATCTGGAAGCTTTACTTTCACTTCTTTCCTGGTAGCCTAAACGTCTCAATACACACGCATAACTTTATATTTTTCTATCAACCGTTAGACTTATATTTTCTTAACAAAAGTTGCATTTTGAAAATGGCTTCATTTTGAAATCTCTTCAGTTTGTTGAGCTTAAAAACAGTCACTGAGTGGGAAAGAGGGGGAGCCTGGGGACTCATGCAAACGTCACAGATCACACAGGTTCTGAAAGAAAAGGCAACTTACAGGTTTCCCATCTTCGCCAGGATCACCCTGGAAAGTGGGAGAGAAACCATCAGTGACAGAAAATCACACCTGACCCCACTCCACGCTGAACACGGAAACGGACCCCTGTCCCCCCAGCCCCTCTGCTCCCACGAGAGGGTGGCTCTCGGCACGGGGCTGGAGAACCTTCCGTCCAGGGCACTGTGGCCATGTCCCTGCCCGCGGCCCTGGACTGGCTCTGCCTGCCCCCCCGCCACCCTCCCGCTGCACCCAGGGAAGGAAGCGGCTGTCCGGAGCCCCAGGACCCTGCTTCCCTCTCCCCTCTGGCCAAGCCCCCACCCCCGGCTGGACGAAACGGAGACAGTACTCACGGGCTCGCCATCCCTTCCGGGGGCGCCGTCCTTACCCGGGGGCCCCGGGGGTCCCTGCGGCCCGGGAACGGGCTGTGCGTCGGGGCTCTGCACAGCCGGGCCTGCGGGACCCTGGGGACCGACCGGGCCGGGGGGACCCTGAGCGCCTGGTTCTCCTTTCTGCCCCTTCAGGCCTTGCTGGGGACGAAGAGGAGAGGGTACAGGCTGGGACGGGGGCACACACGCTCGCCTGCATCCTGGGCCGGGCCCGGGATCACACAGCAGGGGGGGCACAGACAAGACAGGCGCAGGGGACAGGCGAGGGGACATGCTTGTGGGCGCACACGGGGCCGGCATGGTGGTGCCAGGACGCCCGGCGTCCCCTACACCCGCCCTTGTGCTCTGGCTGGGGAGCGTCCCCAGCCGTGGACACCCAGTGCTGCTGGTGCCCGCGGGTACAAGGGGGCACAGAGGACGGCCAGGAGCCCCAGAACTCTGTCAGGGTCCCCGGTGAGCAGAGCAGGGGCTCCGCCTGCTCTGGGGTCCCCGTGGTGACCTCACCTCTTTCAGGCCGCCCCCAGGGCTCCACTCGCCCCCGTCCCACGTGGCGACCGTGCTCAAGCTGGGGAGGGTCTGAGCTGTAGGAGGCAGAGGTGGCCGTCAGACCGTCCCCAGGCTGCCCCCTGCCTGGCGCTCAGTCCTGGCCGGGCCCTGAGCCCGGGCTCCAGCTCCGACCCTGCAGTCGCGTTTCTCCTCCCGTCTGAGGGTCTGCAGAATCCTCGCGACCCTTCCCCCCTGAGCGCCAGGCGGCGGCACCCGGGAGCGAGAGCCCCCGAGACTCTGGCTCACGTGCGGGAAGTGCAGCGCTGTTCTGTGCGGTGACCTAACCCAAGTCTCCCCTCGCGCCCAACCGCGTCCCTGTGGCTTCCCTGCGGGGGATGGTGACGGTGGCGGTGCCAGGACCTGTGGAGGGTCGGTCCACCCACCAAATCCGGCCAAAGCCAGCCTCAGCCCAAGCTAAGGACGGTTCCCACAGAGCTGGGAAAGCAACAAAACGGCACAGAGAAGAGTGCCTGCGGCATGGACGCCTGGCCCCAGCACATCATCCTGCGCGTCCCCCCGCCCCCACCCCCGTCTGCGGGTTTTCCCTCCACTGGGTGCAAGATGGCGCCTCCCCTTGTGATGGACAGGAATTTGGGGGTGGAGCTTGAGGCTGTTCCCCCGAAGCTTTCATCCAATAGCGTCAGCACCACCGAGTCAATTACAAAACGGGATTCAGGCCGCTTTCCAACGTCCCGCTTCCTGAGGGGTCTGTGCCCTTGCGAGGTCCTGATCTCACTCTGACAGTGCCGGGCGCTGAGCCTGGGGGCTGGACAGGACCTAAGTTTCCAGGGTCGCGCAGCCCTGAGGGACGTCCGTGCCCGTTTCCAGAGGAATTCGGGGCCACAACCCCCCACGCCCACCTGCAGCCGCCCCTGGGCTCGCCCTGCTCAGTACGCGAGCCGGCGGTGCCTGCTGGGGGCACTGTGGCCTTGGCCAGCCCCACCCCACCCCCCGCAGACCTGCCAAGTCACAGGTCAGCCACCGGGGGGCACCCCATCCTGCCCCGGGACACCTCCCAGGCCTCTTCCTGATATAAGGCAAAATTAAAATTCCTGCCTCAGAAACATTTAAAACCGCAAAAATGCCGCTCAGAGAAAGCAAAGGCCTAAATAAGCCAGAGGAGACAGAGCCTGAGTCCGGGGTCGGAAGACTCAACATTAGCTGGACGCCCAGGCCGGTCCCCACGCTGACCCGCAGCGTCCAAACCCTGGCAGCCCTTCTCGGAGAAACTGACATACGGATCGAAAATTCACACGAGACTGCGAAGCACACAGAACGCCCAAGCAGCTTCGTCAAGGCAGCGCGAGGCTGGAGGCCGCACACCGCCCGAGCCCAGGCTGATCGCAAAGCCAAGCGATCGGGACCGTGTGCGACGCTGTGAAGACGCTGAGACGGGCCGCAACGGAGCAGAGTCCAGACAGACCGGCACATGCACAGCTGCTCTCGGCAAAGGCCCCGGGCAACGCAGAGGCGCAGCGCGCTCCTTCCAATACACGTGCTGGAGCCACGTGCGAGAACCACGTCCTGTGGATCGCAGGCCCGAGTGAAAGCCCAAGACTGGCTGGCTTCTCAGACGTGACGCCAGCACCGAGACCCATGAAGGACAAACTGCTAACTCTAATTTCATCCAAGTTAAAACCTTGTGCTCTTCTAAGTCACTATTAACAAGAGGCAAAGGTAAGCCGCAGACTGAGGGGATATCTGACAAAGGAGTCGTGTGCAGAAGATAAAGGCTCTCAGAAGTCGATAACAGGAAAACAAACGGCCCGTTAAAATTCGGGCGTGAGACTGGAACAGATTTTTATGAAAGAAGATATGGGAATAGCAACTGAAGGGAGATGTGGGCCCTGTGGCATGCAGCAACCTTCGTGGGCACCAGCACGCGGCCACGGGCAGCTGGGCACGAAGACACGGTCCACTTCCCAGGGTGGCCCGGGCGTCCGAGCCTGTGCACCCTCTGGGCCGCGCGTGGGGGGAGTCCCTGAGCCCCCAAATGCTGCCCTACTTTGCAGAGGGCCTGAGCAGAGGCACCTCTGCACCTCTTCCCCGAAAACCAGCTCTCACATCCTCCTGGTGACCCCGCTGTCCCCAGGCTGGGAAGTAGCAGCACCCTTGGGACGGTCCCACAAATCCCTCAGGAGCAGCAGAAAGTGAGAAACAAAACACAGGAGAGACCACGTCCACGGAGCAGCTGAGGACCCGCAGCTGGGGCAGCGAGGGGGCGGGGCAGGCATGGGCCCTCCCCAGCAGGGCGTGCGTGTGACGGACGGGAGCCCCTCCTCTGCCACACGGACACAGACATGCGCTGGGCGCACACACTGAATGCACACGCACACCCCACTGACAAACACTCACACCACCCCAGCAGAGCTTTACCTCCTAACGAAGACACCGTGGTCTCCTCCTCAATTTCCTCAGTTCTGAAATCTTCCTGGCTGCCCACTCCAGCCAAGGGCGGAGAAGTGACTGGAGGGGCCTCGGGCAGCCCGGGTCCCAGGGGTGCGCCCTGGGGTGAGAGTGGGAAGCAGCTGTTATTCAGCGACGCGTGTGGCCCGTGAGCGCTGGCAAAGCTGTCAGGTTTACATGCGTTCAGTTGTAAAATGAGACGTTTATGGACTGCAGGGAAGTTATTCTTAAGCCACCAGAGACTCCGTCACAGACAGGAAGAAGCTCTGGCCCCTCCAGAGCCATTTTCTCCTGGAAACTCCGTCACAGACAGGAAGAGGCTCTAGGTCCCTCCGGAGCCATTTTCTCCTGGACAGCTCAGGGGATGGGGGTGTCCTCGCCCTGCAAGTCCCCAAACCCCCACACCTGGAGGGATGGCTGAGCGCCGGCCCTCCCCGCCCCCTGCAGGGCCCAGGACGGCCCCTCAGAGACTCAGGGAGCCCCAGTTCCTGCCTGTGGTCCGGACAGTGACGGGCACGTAGCCATCATCATGTTGGACGCCCACAGAGGGAGGGAGCCTCTGTGTTCACTGCACAAGGGGAGGGGTGGCCCTGCTCTGTGAGCCCGCTTCCCTGTCCCCAGAGGCACCCGGAGCTGCGAGGACGTGGGCACAGGCGCAGTGAAGACGCTTCCCGTGACCAGCCGTCCACACCTGGCACAAGCTCCCTGGCAACAGTGCTCGGGAGATGGTGCTGGTCTAGGCGCCCGGGACGGCATGCCTGTGAGGCCTGTCCAAGGGCTCCCCCACTGCCCGGTGGGCAAGCGGCACCTGGCGCTGGACACCAGGCCTTCCCCCTACAGCCACAACCCTCCGATATGGGGAGGGTCCCCAGGGACCCGGAGCTGCTCAGCCGCTGACACCTCAGACCCCGTGGGCGGGGGAGGGCGGAGGCACGGAGGACCACGGAGAGCGCGCAGGGGGCGCTGAGAGGCCGAGGGTGCCCTGGACCAGGCTGGGCCCCGCACAGAAGCTTCCGCACGGCCCCTCCTCCCTCCCATGCTGCGGCCTCGGCCAGATTTTCTGAAGCAGGAGCTGGCAGGGATGGCTTCCTAGTTAGCGCACTGCAGGCCGGACGACTCTTTCCATCTCTGGCTGCCCCCGCCTCCAGTCTGTTAAGAGAGGCCCCGTGGGGCTTCCTGGTGGCGCAGTGGTTGGGAGTCCGCCTGCTGATGCAGGGGACGTGGGTTTGCGACCCGGTCCGGGAAGATCCCACATGCCGCGGAGCGGCTGGGCCCGTGAGCCATGGCCGCTGAGCCTGCGCGTCCGGAGCCTGTGCTCCGCAACAGGAGAGGCCACAACAGTGAGGGGCCCGCGTACCACAAAAAAAAAAAAAAAAAAAAAAAAGAGAGAGTCCCCGTGGCTGCAGCGCTTCACGCCTTGGCACCGGCACAGTGGGGACGCTGCCGTCGCCGCAGTTTGTGCCCAGGGCCCCTGGGTGGAGATGGCTGAGGAGTGGACGGGCCACATGACCCCCGGCAGGGCCAGGGTGGGCACCACCCTCTGACACCCTCCAGGGGGCGGCCGGGCGCCAGAGCTAGCGCGGCTCCCCGAGAGCTGCCCTGGCTAGTGCAGGGAGCCCCGGCGTCCCTGGCGTGCGGGGGGCCGCCAACCGTCCACCCCAGGGCAGCTCAGCACTCCATCCCATCACGGCCCCTCAACGCCCAAGCCCTAAGAGGAGGTGATCTGTCCAAACAGGAGAAGGCGATGTCCCTGTCACGCCCGAGACACCCCCAGCCCTGTGTGTGGCTTTGGGCCGTGTGGGCTACAGAGCGGGGTTGGCCCCTTAGTCCCTTACGGTCCCACAAGCTGACGGGAGATGCAAACAGATGCCAAGGTCAATCAGACAACCGCACGAGGTCTGGACCAGACGCTGGATTCGAGAGAACGTTCCCCCGGAGGAGGCTCAGCCGGAAGGTGCGCCGGCCGCTCGGCCAGAGCTCTAGGCCCCCGTCTCCAGCGGGCATTTGTCTTGGCCGCCCAGGAGCCCTTAGAATTCGCACACGCGTGTGCACACGTGTCCCCGACACCCCACCCTGAGGGCCCCGGCACTCACCAACTCCTCCCCGATACGCTCCCAGGTCTCCGCAAGCCCGCTCCCCAAGTCTCCTGACGCCTGCAGGGTTGACAGGAAACAAGCCAGTGACTGAAGCCCCCAGCCCCCCGGGAGCTGGGGGCGGGGGGAGAGGGCGGGCTGGGTGTGGGGGTCAGGGTGGTCCTCGACAGGGCACGTGTCCATCAGACCACTTAGAACAAAAGGCCTGCGGGAAGCGAGCTCAGCGACCGGCCGGACACACAGACCCGCACGAAACGCATTCCTTCCTCTCCACGGGCCATCCTGTCCCGGGACGCTGTCCTGGGAAACGGCCGAGAGGGGAGGCCCCGCCCAGGGACCCTCGGGGGCTGGGACTCAGCGTGAAGGTCATGCCCCCTCTCGCCTGCCCTGCTCCCTGCACACGGCTGAGACCTGGGTTTGCCCTGGGGACACAGGTCTCCTGCCCGTCTGTTCTTCACACACCAGAAGTGGTGTGCTTTCTGCCTTAGGTGCCACGGGACAGTGTGCACGTGCACGTGCACGCACACACACACCACACACTACTGCACGCGCGCACACTACTGCACACGCGCACACACTACTGCACACGCGTGCACACACACTACTGCACGCGCACACACACTACTGCACGCGCACACACTACTGCACACGCACACACCGCACACACTACTGCACACGCGTGCACACACACTACTGCACGCGCACACACTACTGCACACGCACACACTACTGCACACACGTGCACACACACTACTGCACACGCACACACTACTGCACGCGCACACACACTACTGCACGCGCACGCGCACACACTACTGCACACACACTACTGCACACGCGCACACACTACTGCACACGCGCACACACTACTGCACACACTACTGCACACGCACACATGCACACACACTACTGCACGCGCGCACACACTACTGCACGCGCACACATGCACACACACTACTGCACACGCACACACGCACACACATACTGCACACACGCACGCACACACACTACTGCACACGCACACACACACACATTTTTTGCTCTGGTGACTACTAGTGACTCTATCGCCAACTGGCTATTCTAGGGGTGATTTTTAACCTTTAGGTTCTGTAAGTGTTTCTGTGTGGAAAGTTCTAGGCAAGGGAGGTTCTTTCTCAGGTTACAGGTAGATAGAAACGTAATCCCAAGTAACATCGACCCAAAGTGGCATCTTTCAAAAGAGACCTTTCTGGCCCCGTTACTTTGGGTTTCCAGGCAAGGCCACCCCACTCCCGGCCTGAGTCCCTCCTCCCACAAGGTGGGGGCGGGGAGGGAGCCCCTGCCTGAGCCCAGGCAGCGGCCACTCACCCTATCGTCATCGTCCTTCTCATCCTCATCCAGGCAGTGCAGGGGGCTCACCTGGGGGTCCTCACGCAGCCTCAGGTCTGAGATCAGGCCCTGCACAGAGGGGAAGGTCACCAGGGGTCCCAAGGCAGGAGGCCCAGGGCGCAGGGAGACCCCGACTCAAGCTGCAGCCAGCTCGGAGCCCGGCACGTCTGAGGCCAACCCCAGGGGTAGCACCACAGCGGGGGACGCCACAGCGGGCGGCATCACTCCCTCCCTCCTTCCCTCTTCAGCATGAACGCTCATCACCCGCTCGCGGGCTCCACGCTCCCTCCGTGGCCCCAGCCCCACGCTAGGTGCCAGGACACAGCACAGACACATCTCTCGGGTCCCAGCGCAGAGAACAGGCCAGCAGTGTGCAGTGTCCTTGGAGGTGGTGTCCCCTCGGGGCACGAGGCAGGCGGCACTGGCCGGGGGGAGGTCGGGGCAGCAGGCATGGAGAAGATGCGGGACCCCCGCTCCTACAGAAAGCCCAACGCTGGGGCAGGGCCACCACCAGCTGGAATGGCACGATGGCCGAGAACCTCAGCCTGGCTGCGCCGGGGCCTTTGCCATGAGGTCTCCTGTTCCCCAGAGGGTGACACAACCACAGGTTCTGAGTCGCCGCTGAGATCGCGGAGACACGTGCGTGAGGCCGCTGGACCCCGGGCCTTTGGTGCCCTTTCTAGAAGGCTTCCCTGCCTGGCAGTTACGAGTATTTACACATGCTTGCCTGGTATTTCTTTTGTTTTCATTTTAATCCACGGGATTTATCAGTGCATCTTCTGAATAGAGACATTTCATCGAGTCTAAGATGCACGTTTTCACAGCTCTTAATACAGACCAGTTTAGGTCCGGAGCCGGCAAACCTTCTCAGTCAAGGGCCAGACGGTGCACATTTCCAGGTCTTTGCTGCCGCTGCTCTGCGGCTGTGTCGGGAAGCTGACCACAGATGGTTGGTGGACGCTGGATGCAGCTGCTCCCACCAGACCGTACAGGACACTCAAACATTCACGCCTCACAAAGCACTCGTCTTCTTTTGGCTTTGCAGCCACTTAAACATGCAGAAGCCTTTCTAGTCGTGGGCTGTATTAAAATAGGCCACGGGCGGGATGTCCTCGGGCCGTGTGCCGACCGGTCAGGTTACTGTTTACCCCCTAAGTGCCCTTCACACTCCCTTTATCACTGATCCCCCGTCTCACGGCCATCCTGCTCCACGCGTGACCACAAGCTGACAAACACCCCCGTGCGTCCCCATGAGCCCTCGCCTGAGGGCTCCACGCCTCTCTCTGGGCCCAGCTCAGGCCACCTCCTCCAGGAAGCCCCACGGACTCCCTCCCAAGGATCAGCACCTCCGGACCCCGGTTCTGCCCGGCTCCATACTCCCCCTTGCACCTCCACTCCCACTGATAGAGGCCTACAGGGTGGGACACCCCACCTCCCTGCGTGTGTGTTTGTGTGTACACATCGCGTGTGTCACGTGCACGTGGATGTGCGCACGTATACATGAGTGTATAACTGTGTCGTGCAGGTGCGCGCGTCATCGTGTGTGAGCGTGCCCCTGCATCCACAGGCTTGTACGTGTACACGTGGGTGTGTATGTGCACAGGTGTGTGTGCACGTTCAGGCGAATGAGGTCAGCTGGCCCGGGGGGGGCTGAGGGAGAACCCCACAGCCCCCAGTTACATGAGGTCCTCATGTCCCCAACACAGCCAGGCCTGCGGGGGGGGAGGGGGCCAAAGACACAGGCGGAGAGGAGGTGCAGGCGGGGGGGTTCAGCTCCGCAGCGCACGTGGACCGCCCCCCTTCTCAAGTGAGCACGGGGGCTGGCCTCAGGGGCGGTGGGCCCTGCTCGGGGCTCCCAAAACTGCTGCGGCCTCACCAGCCGACGGGGGCACCAAGTCGCCGACAATGGCGTCCTGTCGCTGGTTGATCTCCGAAGGTGGCGAGAACAGTGTCCATTGGTGGGAACACGGGCCACGTTCACTGTTTTCCCCACCTGACCGCAGCTCATTTCAGAAGCTCTAAGGCAGAAGCGCCCGTGGCTTCGTGGCCAAGGCCCATCCTGCCTGGCGAGCCCCTCCTGCAGCTCCGACCCTCACACCATGGCAGGAGGCTGCACGCTTCTCACACTCAGGATGACCAGCGGTTCCAGAAGGTTCTGCAGGATGGCCTGGAGGGGACCAGCACCTGCCTGGTGATGTCTGGGCCTCCAGGGGAAGCTGACAGACCACAGGGCTGGGGGGCGGGGGTCGCGGTCAGCACTGCCGTCCAGGAGCCTGTCCCCTGGCTGGCGGGAGGGAGGTGGCAGCGTCTTCCCGGAAGTGACCAGGCATGTGGAGTGCAGCCTCCCTCAGTCTGAGGTTAGCCCATTGTTTCAGCTGAACCAGCGCAGACACCTGTGTCCAAAGCTGAGTCCAGCTGCTTCTGCCCTTCACATCCAGCTGCATCCTTGCCTGCCCTGGGTCCCCCGTCACCGGCCCCCTGAGAGCAGAAAGCCACGGTCTTCTCTGGAGCCTTGAACCAGCCTGCAGAGTCCCTGCAAGGCCCACCGTCAGGGTGGAGCTGGCCCCTTCTCACGGCAGCCATTGGGGAGCTGAGGCTGTGTCCAGGGCTGGACATCACTGGCGGGACACAGGATGGCCTGACTGACCACGGGACTGTATAGGCATTGGGGTCCCTGGGCCCCGTGTGGTACGTGGATCCTACGGGCAGAGCCTGGTTGCGGGTAGAGGAGAGGCTGTGAGGGGCTGGCAGCCTGCAGACCACCCAGGGCTGGAGCTCTGGTCTGAAGAGGGACGGTCTACCTGGCCGTGATGAGGGTATTCGGCCGTGGGCAGTGGCTGGTCTGTTTCCCCCTGGAACCCTGAGATGCTCCAGCCACCAGGGAGGGCAGTGAGCTGCCGGGAGGGGCGTGTGGAGGTCTGTGTGCAGGAGGGCACACGTGTGTGCATGCACGGGGGTTGGTCACTGGGCTCAGGTCAGTGGCAGGAGCATGTTGGGGATGGAAATTCTCGGCCCACCCACAGCCCTGCTGGAGGAGGGACAGGGCGTCTCCAGGCGACAGAGAATCACGCCAGGGGCGGCACGAGGGGCCAGACGTTCAATTTCTAGAAAAGCCACACTCTGAACAGCACCGGGGCACTTCGTGTGTGACAGCGATGCAGGAAGGTCACGAGGCTCCTGGCAGGCAGAGGGCATCTGGGCATGACCGTCCCCACACGGACACTGTCCCGTGAGGCGAGGGTCCCCACACCAGCCGGCATCAGGCCAGCCACTCAGCAACAGGCTGCCGGACGCCGGGAGGAGTGGGGAGCAGGACACGCCCGAGGCCATGCTCAGCTGGGAAGATGCCAGCAGCACAAAGGCCACAAGACCCGCTGCACACGCTGGACGGACTTGCAAGCAGAGGTTGTGAAATCCAGACCGTCTGAAATCTGTCCAGTTGCTGCCTCACTAGGGCCACTGGGCTTAGAGTTTGTGCAGACGACCAGAGCCCCACGCCGTGAAAGCGCATCCCTAGTCACTGGTGCTGGGTCCATCTCCCTGGGACCCCAGCTCCGGGCACCCCAGCGTTCCCCAGGGGCCTCCCACACCCCTGAGGGGTGCCAGGGTGTCTGTTCCATCTGGAAGGGCCATGTCCCGGCCCAGGGCAGTGGGGCTGAGCAAGCCTGGACGGGGGTGGGTGGGGCCCAGCCCTCCTGGGCCTGCTTCGCCCGTCCTCACCCCCGGCCCCTCCCTCCTCTGCTGGCTGACCCCCAGGTTGCCTGGTCCCTTGTCACCTACCCCGGCTGTCTCTGTGATTGGCCCACATCACCACTGTCCCACGTCCCGTATGTCCTGAACTGAGTGGCTTCTGACCAGCTTCCCGTACCAAGCCCCAACTCCTCAACTATTCGCGTCAAATTCTATTACAAGGAACTCTCTCCCCATTTCTCCATTTCATGAAGTCAGGGAATTGCGTGACTGCTGCAGGGCTGTGACCAGTTACAGTACGGGTCCAGGTCAGTTCAGATGACTGACAGAGGAGTATTGGGAGAAGCTGGTGACAGTGACCTCTGGTGCCCCGAGCTGTCCCTCAGTCAGGGCCAGCAGGTCTGGTGTGGCTGGACTTGGGGGCCACAGCGAGAGGACTAAGGGGTGTCAGAGGATGCCAGCACTTTCCCTGCCCGCTGTGCTCCATCCTTGGGGCCAAGCCTACCCAAACCTAGCGTGGCTGGTGGACACCCTCTTAGCTTCAGTGGGCCAGTCACTTATTCCTTATATAACGTGGCCAACAAAGCCGCCTGCTGAGGAAAATTCACAGCCTCCAGCGCCCTCATCACAGAACAAAAGCAGTGAATGTTCAACACGAGGTGCACAGCTGGGCCGTGTCTCTTGTTCCCAAGCACAGTCTTGCCCTGGCCCAGTACCAGTTTCAGACGAGGGTCCCAGGAGGTCTGAAAAAACAGATGACTAAACCTCAACAGAAACCGGGGTAAAGAGGAAGGTGGCTTCATAAAGAGAAAAGCCAACGGGAATGAGAAAACAGGAACACTTTCAACAAAGAGAAATTAAGTCGCGAAAATTCAACTACATAGTGTTTGAAATAGTTAAAAAAAAAAAAGAATGAGGTCAATAACCACCGAAAAAGAATTGGAAGTAACATTTTAAGCAGAATGTTGCAACAACTGGGTGGAATTAGGGATTTCCCAAGAAATATTTATTACAAAATAAGCTCAAGAATAAGAATGAACGTGAAAGACCAAGGACGTTCCTAATTTTTGTGACGGGAGAAAACAACAAAGGGTCTGCAAGGACCTCAGGAGGGGGCCGGGCTGAGTGCTGGGTGGTCAGCGAGGGGCTGAGCGCCCTGCTCCGGAGACCATCGGGGGGGACACCCTGGCTCATTCCGCACCCGAAGCTCTGTGCTCATCCGGGCCAAGTCTTCGCAGTCACACGTGTGAGTGATGTTTCCCCAGGAGTCTGAATTCAGAAAGGCTGACAAACCCTGTCCTAAACCCGTCCTGTCTACTCCTCCCCCCAGACAACACGCTTCACCTCTCACTTGGCTGGAGTCTGATCAAACTCCCAGAGAGAGATTCCTGGAACTGGAGTCCGAGGGGACAGAGGAGTCACTCCACACTGGACCCAGCTGGAAGTGGCATGTTACGGCAGGGGGAGGGGCAGCACCCTAACCCTGGTAAGCAGGGCTCCAGACAGAGCCGGACAGTGCCCTCTGCTTCTGTCTCTCTAATCTTCAAAGATTTTTCTGGGTGTCTATTCCAGGCCAGATTTAACCACATAAACACTTTAAATATCCCAATGGTTAAAAGAATGACTAGGTGAAAAGGCAAATGAAAAACTGGGAAATAAAATCTGCAGTGTATAAAACAAATGATCAGTGTCTTACATACATAAAGAGTTCATATAAACCAATAAGAAACAACGGAAGCCATTAAAACAAAAATGCAAAGGACATAAACGGGCTAGCCACGAGAAGAAGTACAAACATCCAGTAAACACGGGAAACATTAAAGTTTGTTTTCACTCACAACTAAGAAATGCAAATTAAAACACCCAGACACTGTTTGCCTACGTATCTAACTGGCAAGTGTGTTTTGCACAGACGACCCCAGCCTGGTGAGCCCCTCTGGCTGTCCTCGAGGCAGGAAGGTGGTGACCTCTGTTAGCACCGTGAGACAGGCAACCCATCCCCACCAGCACACGAGCAACTTTTCTTTTAAAGTGTTAAAGAAACATGGAACTTATGGGAGAGATTTCCGTCTGGAAAAGCGTGGGAAATCTCACGACTCGCCAGCCCACACCGCCCCTCCCTAGACGGAACGGCTTTCTCCAACTTCTCTCCAGTTAAACAAGTTTGAGGATCAACATGAAAACACGAAGAGGCCCAGTTTGGTATCAAAGTCCTGCTGGCTCCCAGACCCCATGGGTGAGAGTTCCTGCCAAAGGTGAAAGGTCAGCTTTCAGAACCGAGTCACCAGGACTTAGAACAACTTTAACCAAGCAGCCTTTGTCTGGGCAATAATTAACTTTCTGTCCCCTGGGGACACATCCCCCATCAGCACACACAGGGACCCCTGTCTGGACCACCGGGCGGGGCGGGCCAGCTGCAGAGTGGCTGCAATGTTAGAATTCAGGGACTCGTGGGGCAGTGCCTGCTGGGGGTGCCCACGCACTGCTTCCAGGAGGCGGGCTCCAGCTAAAGGTTCCAAGAACTGCGAGGGCCGAGGGCCCAGGAGAAAGACCCCACTAGGATCTGGGATCTGCCTCCCCCCAGAAGTGAAGGCCAGGGCCAGGCCTGGGGGAGGGGGCTTCTGGGGACATGGTAGAGACCGCCACATGCCGGTCACCGCTGGGGAAATTCTGCCCACGCTGCTCTGAAGCGGAGGCCTGCCCTGGGCTCACCGGCCATGGGGCCACTGCACAGTCTGGCGAAAATAATAACCAGCACAATGAATGTTGGTGCGTGCCATGAACCCCCTGGCCCACACTCAGCGCTCCACGGCCGTCTTGAAATTCTTCATTTTCACTGTGTGCGGTCTGCCGCTGGGCCTGGACAAAGCCCCCGCTCACGGATGGGGGGAGCACCACACCCACGTGCAGACACACATATGCACACATGGGGTGGGGCCCCTGCCGGTGGCAGACGTGGGTATCCAGTGAAGAAGGCAGTCCCAGAGCAGCAGGGGAATAAAGCCCAGGGGGAGCTGGGTGGACCAAGGGCCTGCTCCCCCGGGGTTTTCCTGTCCCCGGAGCCCCTGCCGCAGCAGGTGGGAGCAACCATCGTCCCCATCCCCAGCCCGCCCCCTGCCCCGGTGCGGGCGGCCATCGCGGTTACCTGGAACTTGTCAGGGTCTGCTCGGCCGGCCTGGGCCACGAAGAGGCGGGCGTCGGGCTCCAGCTGCAGGCCGCGTGGGGAGCGCGCCAGGGGCTGGCGCTGGACCTCCTTGCAGTCCACGAAGAGCGCGGCATGTGCGCCGTCCACGGCGATGGCCAGGCGCGTCCAGCGACCGTCCAGCGCGGGCAGCGTGAAGCTGGCGGCCGTGTGAGTGCGGGCAGCACCGGGCTCGGTGTAGAGCAGCTGCACCTGCTGCCACGCCCCGCGCGCCGCCGCCAGCTTCACGCCCACCAGGACCACCGCCCGCGCCGCGTCCGTGACCGCGAAGAGCACGCCCGCGCGCGCCGAGGCCGGCCGCACGTGCACCAGCAGGGAGAAGTGCTGGAAGAACGTGCTGGGCAGGAGGCTCCGGGCCGCCCAGCCGTCACCATCCACGTCCGCGCCGAACTCGTAGGCGGGCCCCACGTCGGGGTCGTGCACCAGGGCCACCTGCCGCGGCAGGGGCTCCCCGAGCAGCGGCTGGAGCCCCACCTCCATGACCTGGCTCTCTGTGGAGAGAAAGACAGCAGTGAGGCCGCGCACCCCCAGGGAAACCGAGGCCCGGCCGGCCTCCCGCCCGCCAGCGGGGCACGACAGCCACCTGCCCGTCCAGGCGCCACGCCCGCCCCCACAGGCTCGCTGCTTCCAAGTGGGGCGCAGAGACCCTCCCAAATCAGCGTGGTGGGAGGGGCAGGGCCACTGCCCGCTGGGGACCCCGTCCCCCGTTAGCACACGGAGCCACTGCCAGGTGCCGAGGGCTTGAGCCCGCCCCTGTTCCCACACTGGAACCACAGGAGGAACGCAGCAGACGCTGGTCAAGGTACCCTCACCCACCCCGGACACTGGTGTAACTTCAAGACATCGAAACGTTACAAAAAAGAGAGAGATGCACACAGGGGGTGCCCTGAGCTGCGTCTACACTAGGAACGTCCCGGAAACGAGTTACACTCCTAGGAAGGGAGGCCGTAAAAGGGGCCGCGTTTCTTGGGGGGCCCTTCTTAGCTGTGGTCTCCAAGTCTGCTCACACTTGGTACCGCAAACTCCGCCCCCGCCTCCCAGGTTGCTGGGGGTCCTCCCAGCTGGTGGCTGCTTCGGGGGCTCCTCACTGCCCAGTGTCCACACCAGGCGCCACACACGACCGCCCCACCGGGACAGGGCTGCCTGATGGACCACCCTGGCCTCCTCCCTCACCGACCGCCACACTCTCGGCCCCACACCGCTCCACCCATCCTCTCAGTTACCCCGCGGGCTTTCGTCCCTCCGCCTCCTCGTGTGGTCAGCGACCCCCCCACCAAAAGGAGCCCACTCGGCGGCACAGGCCCAGGCTGGGACATGGCCACGGCGCCTGGACCCGCCCGAGCCGTGGGTACAGCAGGGACACTGCTGCTTCCTGGGCGTGTAGGGGCCACTAGTGGCCTGGACTGATGATTGCTGGGACCGGGGGTGTCCAGGGCTGGGGGCGGCAAGGCCCACCTCTCTGTACAGGGGATGTGGTCACTGGCCACCCCAGGAGGGGGAAACACCATTGCGAGGAGAGGCCGGTTCACCAGTGGCTTCCCTGAACGCCCACACGGCTGGGCAGAGTGGGGACTTGGGGGCCGTGGTCTGGCCAAGGGCCTCCCCCAAGGCCTTTTCTCTCAAGACCCCCCGTAGGGCTTCCCTGGTGGCGCAGTGGTTGAGAGTCCGCCTGCCGATGCAGGGGACACGGGTTCGTGTCCCGGTCCGGGAAGACCCCACCTGCCACGGAGCGGCTGGGCCCGTGAGCCATGGCCGCTGAGCCTGCGCGTCCAGAGCCTGTGCTCCGCAATGGGAGAGGCCACAACAGTGAGAGGCCCGCGTACCTCAAAAAAAAAAAAAAAAAAAGAAGACCCCCGTAATCAGCGCGGTCTGCCTCCAAAATGAGGTCCACGGGGAGACGCTCTCCTGGGGAGCGGCTGCTGGCGTGTGGGTGTCCCGACCAAGGCGCAGATGAGCCCCCCAGTGTGCACGCGACCATGTGTGCAGGTGACAGCATGGCTGCGTCCGTGCGTCAGTGTGTGGTGGGCGCCTGGACTCTGGCCCCCGAGTGCAGGGTCAGGCCGACCCAGGACTTCCTGGGACAAAGCAGAGGGAAGAAAAGCTGGACCCCAACTTCCTAAGACAAGCCGTGCCTTTCACATAGCACCCTGAGAACAAAATATGAAAAGAGAAGAGAAGAGGTGCCCACACGAAGACCAGGGCTTTGGGCACCCGCCGGGCTGGCCCCTCCCAGATAGCGGCGTCTCTGTGGGGCCCCGACTCCCCACAATGTGGGCTCCCCCTCAGCCTCACCCTGCCCCTTGCAGGTAAGACCCCTATGCAGATGAGAAGTGGGGAACAGCCAGGGCAGTGCAGACAGCAGCATCCACGGAATGAGGCCTGGCCTCGCGCCTGCCCAGGGTAAACGTCCCCCTCACAGGGGCAGGGGGTCTCCCCAATACCCTGGGCTCTGGGAGGCCAGCAGTCACTTCCTGCTCAGAGACAGACACTGCCGTCCAGCCAGACGGCGGCTGCTATATGGGTCCCTTTGTATCAGAAGTGCCCAGGGCCCAAGTGTCCGCTCGGGGAGATGCTCTAAGATTAGGAAACAGGACCCTCACCAGCCTGAGTGCCAGTGGCCCCAGTGTCCCAACTCAGCTGCCCTCAAAGTTAAACATGGATGTGCCCCACAGCGCCCTTCCTCCCAGGCAGCTAGAACTTTTCCAGATTAATTGAGAACACAAGATGCAGCAGCCGTGGACGTCCCGGGCTGGAAGACAATAGCGTGTTATAGAGACAGCCCAGGGACCCCAGAGATGCATGAGCAGTTCCTTTCCAAAGTTCTCCCATTTCCTCTCCATGAAATTCTCCATGGTTCCCATCGGGAGTAGGCCTCTGAATGCCACAGCCCTAAGATCACTGCTCCGTTCTCCAGTTACAGGCGTCCTGGGCGGGGGATGTGGCCACACCTCCCTGCAGATCTGGCAGCTGCTGTGCTGGAGGTGCTGGCCTGAGGCGCTGGCCCAGCTGTCTCGGGAAGGGAACCAGTATCTCTCCAGAAAGCGAGTGCCCAAGCCAAGCCCTGGGAGCTCAGAGGTACGCCTTCCTGGGAACACAGTGGGTGGCACCTACATAAGCCAGGGCCCTCTGGTCTGCCGCACTCGCTTCAGATCAAGGAATCGGGGACTTGCTAGTTGAAGACAGTTTCCCTTTCAGCAAACAGGCCAGCCAGGACCAAGTGGGATTTAGCCCAGGTACTTAAGGTTGGCTCAACATTTGAAGATCACTTAATGGAATCCATCACATCAACAGAATTAAGAAAAATCACACGGTCCTATCGCTAGATGCAGGAAGAGCATCTTATAAAATCCAACGCACGTTACGATAAAAACTCTTAGTAAACTAGGAATAAAGGTGAACTTCCTCAAGTTGGTAGACTATCCACTAAAAACCTACAGTGAACATCATACCTAATGGTGTACTTAACAGTGAGAAACTTGAAGCTTCCCCACTAAAACCAGGTACAAGGCAAGGATGCCCCCTCTCACCACTCCTTTTCACCATAATAGCTAACGCCATAAGACCAGAAAAGGAAACAGAAGCACACAGATTGGAAAGGAAGAAATAAAACTATCAATCTGCAGATGACATGAAAATCAAAATGTAGAAAACCCAAAACAATTACCCAAAAAATACTCCTGGAACCACTGATAATGGCAAGTTTGTAGGATATAAGATTAATGTACAACAGTCAACCATTTTCTATATACCAGCAATGAACAAGTGGAATTTGAAATTAAAAACACAGTACCATTTACACTAGCACCCCCAAGATGAAATATTTATATTTATACCAGGTATAAGTATGACATATATGTGTACAAGGTCTACATGAGAAAAGCTACAAAACTCCGACAAAAGAAATCAAAGGAGAACTAAATGAATTCAGAGACATCCCATGTTCATGGATAGGAAGACTCAATGCTGTCAAGATATCAGTTCTTCCCAATTTGCTATAGATTCAGTGCAATCCTAATGAAAATCCCAGCAAGTTATTTTGGGGCTATAAACAAGTCAGTTCTGAAGTTTATACAGGGAGGGAAAAGACCAACACACTACTGAAGGAGAAGAACAAATTTGGAGGACTGACAGTGTCTGCCTTTAAGACTTATTATAAGCTACGGGAATCAAGACACTGTGGTATTGGTGCAAGAGAGACAAACAGATCAACGGAACCGAACAGAAAGCCCAGAAATAGAGCCACATAAATACAGTCAACTCATCTTTAATAAAAAAATCAAAGGCAATACAATGGGGGAAAGATAGTCTTTTCAACAAATGGTGCTAGAACAACTGGACATCACATGCAAAAAAAAAAAAAAAAAAACTCACGATGGATCACAGACCTATATGTAAAATGCCAAACTCCTAGACGGTAACGTGGGAGAAACTCCTGATGAGCTTGGCTTTGGCAATGACTTTTTAGACACAGCACCAAAGGCACAATTCATGGAAGAACTGACAAGCTGGACTTCTGTGCTCCAAAAGACACAGTTACGACAACGAGAAGACAAGCCACAGACTGGGAGAAAAAATTGCAAAACACGCATCAGATAAAGGACTGTTATTCAAAATATATAAAGAACTCTTGAAACTCAACAATGAGAAAATGAACAGCCTGATTAAGAAATGGACGAAAGACCTGAACAGACGCCTCAGCAAAGCAGACACACAGATGGAGTTAAGGACCTGCAAATATGCTCCACATCAGCTGTCATCAGGAAAACGCAAGTTGAAACAACGAGGGACTTCCCTGGCGGTCCAGCAGTCAGGACTCAGCACTTTCACTGCCGAGGGCACGGGTTCAGTCCCTGGTTGGGGAACTAAGATCCCACAAGCCACGTGGCTCGGCCAAAAAATATATATATAAAAATAAAATAACAATGAGATATCACTATACACCTATCAGAATGGCCAAAATCTGGAATATAGACAACACCAAGTGCTGACGAGGCTGTGGAGCAACAGGAACCCTCATCACCGCTGGTGGGAACGCAGATGGGTGGCTGCTTGGGAAGACAGTCTGGCCGTTTCTTACAAAACTAAACAGACTCTTACCATAGGATCCAGCAATCGCTTTCCTTGGTATTTACCTAAAGGAGCTGAAGACTTACGTCCACACAGAAACCTGCCTGCGGGTATTTACAGCAGCTTTTCCACAGCTGACAAAACCTGGAAGCAACCACGCTGTCCTTCAGCAGGTGAACACATAGACTGTGGCCCATCCAGACAACGGAACGGTGTTCAGAGCTAAAGAGAAGTGAGCTATCAAGTCAAGAAAAGCCATGCAGGAAACTTGAATGCATGTTCCTAAGTGAAAGAGCCAATCTGAAAAGGCTACAGGCTGCACGATTCCAGCCGTATGACGTTCCGGAAAAGGCACAACTGTGGAGACAGTAAAAAGATCAGTGGCCGCCAGGGGTCGGGGAGGAGGGACGAACAGGTGGGGCGCAGAAGATTCGTAGCGCAGTGAAAATACCCTTTGTGATACTATAATGGTGGATACATGCCATCTACATTTGTTAAACGCACGACGGAACATATAACACTAAGTGAACCCTGAACTTTGGACTCCGGGCGATTGCGATATGCCAGGGCAGGTTCACCAATAACAACAAATGTACCGCTGGGTGGGGGTGTTGACAGTGGGGAACTCTCTGGACCTTCCTCTCAAGTTTGCTAGGAGCCTAAAACTGCTCTAAAAACAAGTCTGTTAAAAAAATTAGGCAAATGATAAAAAGTAAGTAAATATTGCAGCCCTACTATATTATCAGACAAAACAGAACTCAAGAGGAAAGGCATGAAGTGGGACAAAGGGGATGGTAATTTTGACAGTCCACCGAGATGTGATGAGCCCGGTACCACCCCGCGCACCCAGGATGCGTGGCAGAAAGGGGAGGAAGTCCTCATTCACGATGCAGACCCTGGGTCTCTCTCCTGCCCTACCCTCCCGTTAAGATGGGACATAACCACCTCAGTAAGACAACCTGATCACGTGTCTAAAGAAAGTCCATCCTGTCCCTTCCTCACACATGGCAGGGGTCACCAAGTCCAGACAGCTGTGGGGCTGGGGAACCTCATCTCAGCATCACAGAGAAAACCCACAGAGAACAAACATCTCAGAAACATGCAGGACTGGGAAGCATCCTAAACAAATGGAGAGGTGACCCAAGTCCCGGTGGATGTGCCGACAGGTTTACAACGTTCAGATCTGCGCACACGTGCACCATGACCAACCACAGCCTCGGGGAACGTTTCTGATGATCTAGGAGAGAAAGCGCCCAAGGGCATCCGAGGCATCTTTGAAGAATGCTATGCGCTCCAAGTGAGGCGTGTTACCCAGCACCCAAAGCTGGGATGCACAGGGGCTCTCGGGCTGCCAGTCGTTAACACAGACTTGAACAATCGAGGAACAAAGAGATCGGGAGGCTGAGCGGGGCCCTGGCCCTCCAGCGACACAGGGAGGCTTCCCAGACCCTGTGCAGGAAGAGGAGACTTTCAGGTGCACAGAACGTGATCCCACGTCCACAAAGCAGGACTCACGAGTGTGTGTGGGTGCACACACGTGCACGCACACGCTACGGCAGCAGCCTAATGGGCCCCAGAGGCGTCTGTCCCACAACGCCTGGAACCCGCGAGCTGTCGCTGCACTCGGCAAAGGGGACTTTGCCGGTGTGGTTACGGTGACGGCCCTTGGGATGAGACCAGCCAATCTGACCACGAGCTGAGCAGAGAACCTCTCCCAGCCAGGGCAGAGAGCCAGAGAGGCGCAGCCCGAGAAGGGCTGGTGGTACCACTGGCTTTGAAGGTGGAGGGGCGCCGAGAGACAAGGAACGCAGGCTGCCTCCAGAAGCTGGAGAAGACAAGCCGAACCTTCCCTGGAGCCCCAGAAGGAGCGCAGCGCGGCAGGCACCTTGCTTCTGGCCCAGAGACACTGACTGCAGACTCCCGACCCCAAAGGTGACACACTAGTGTTGACTTGAGCCCCTGAGTTTGTGGTCCTGTGTCTTGGTGGCCACTCACACGCCACACGTGTGCAAATCCACAGAGATGCCCGCACGGGCAGCTGTGTCTGGCCCTCCCTTGCGAGGCCCGTAATTGATGAACGTGTTCACGACTAGCTCTGGGATGAAGACCTAACACAGGCGAGAAGCGGCGGAGGACGCGATGAGAGCAGGGTGGCCCTCAGGGACGAGAGAGGCAGGTGCAGGCGGCCCTGGGCCAGCACGTGCGTGGTGGCAGGAGGACGGCCCGCTCTGAGCAGTGGCCACTCCGCACTCTCCCTCCTCGGGACTGAGGCCGCTCACCTGCAGAACCTGCCCTTCCAGTGGGGCCTCCCCCGACACCCCAGGCGCCCCCTCCCCAACCCCAGCTCCGTCCTCGCTCCCAGGGGTCAACCCGCCCACCTGCTGGCCCACCCAGCAGAGACCCGGGAGGACCTGGGACGGACATTGCCCCACCCGTCCCTGTGTGGAGGCCTCGCTCCCCAATCTCTGGGGCCTAAGGGACAAGAGACCCTCCCGAACAGTGCGCTCTCCCCACGGCGCCACAGGGAGGGGAGGGGAGGGGAGGGGCCGGGACACGCACGGCCTGACCGCAGACGCCGACGGAGCTGGCGGGGCCTTGGCGGCGACAGCCGCCCTCCCCTCCCCTCCTGGCCACACGGTGCTGGGGGCCCCGCACGGGGGTCCCTCCCGACCACCTCCCCGAGCCCCACACCGCTGGCCGCGCATCCCCCCAGCCGCGAGCCGGCGCCAGGGAGGAAGCAGGTCCAGGGGGAGGCGCTGCGATGGGCTGGACAGGGCCGCGGCCTCAGGCTGCTGTGCACCCGTCCACGCCCCACCGGCCACCGTGAGGCGAGGGTGCCCGTCTGTCCTGGGGTCCGCCACCGCCCTGCAGGACACACTGGAGAGCAGGGACGCAAGTGGTGGTACTGTGGGGGGGGGGCCTGCGGGCAGCTCTGCTGGGGCCTGGGAAGGAGGCGGCACCCGCGGCTCGGGCCTCGCCCACCCCGCCCCACGGCCGGCACAAGCAGGCCAGGACCTCACTCGGCCAGAGCCAGTTTCACCCCAGGGCCGCCCTCCCCGGCCAGGCCCCCGCCCCCGCCTGCCCCTCCCCCACTGCACACAGGGCTGGCCCAAGGGACTGGCAGCGGGCAGAGGAGGGCAAGGGCACTCCAGCCCTGGCCCCGTGGGACACCCCTGGCCAGGCCACAGCCAGCAGGGTCCCTGGTGTGGTGGACGTCCGAGCGGCTGACGGAAGAATCCCGCAGGCTTCTGCTCTGAACACGGCCTCAGGCCGCGGCCCTGCCAATGTGTGCCCACGCCCAGAGAGAAGTCCCCGAGGCCGCTCCACAGACCGGGCCAGCTGCAATCAGGGGAATCCCACACCCCGCGCAGCCCTGCCCGGGCCCTGCCAGCGCGAGGCCCGTCCTGCACCAGCCCCCGGCCCGGGCCCACTGTGGCTGAACCCCCAAGCCAAAGGGGACCTGGGCCCAGCAGCGGGACGGGTGCCCAGGGCTCTGAGCGGACAGGCCTGGCCTTCCCCGCTCCCTGCCCCTGCCCCGTGGAGGTGGGCCTTTGCGTGGCACCAGGGGCCCTCCTGGCAGGACACCTCCCTGCGGTGCTGCCCCTGCCCCACGTGCGTGGTTGGGGACAGGGCAAGGCTGGCTGGGGGACGCGGCACAGAGTCTGGAGGGGCCCGGGCTGGCCCGGTGTCAGGTGTACTGGGGGCACTGACGGCGTGGAGGGTGAGGGAGCACGCAGCTTGCTGCAGCCCCCTCCCTCGGCGTGAGGTCGATGCCCTCCGTGCCAACAGCCGGGCCAGGCCCCTGCCCCCGCCCTCGGCCCCGCCCTCAGGGACAGCCACAGGGCCCGTGGGCTCCTCATGCGCCAGGCCCTCCCAGAGGGGACCCCGCCCGGGCTGCTCCTCGGACACCCTCCTGGCCACCCTGCTCACACGCGGGGCTCAGCCACCGCCCCCCTCGAGCAGCGTCCCCATCCGTCTGTCTGCAGAGGCCACGGTCCCACCTCCCTCTCCTCCCAGCCCTTGCTTTCTTCTTCCTTGGGGTGGGCACCACCGTCATGGGCGCTTGTTCCTGTCCTGCTGTGGCCCGGGCACCGGCAGCCACCTCCTCACTGCATCCCAGGCCTGGCCAGGGAATCGCCCATGCACATCCCTCAGGGGCCCAGCAGACTGACACCCCCTCTCGGGGTCCAGTGCAGGCGGCCCACCGCCACTGGCCCAGCTCCAAAGCCCAATGACTTCAGAGACCAATGAGTGGGTCGAGGCTGCTCCCCACGGCACCACGGTCGCGGGGGGGCGGTTAGCAGTACACACACAGCAGGGCACGGATGGGCCCGCAAGTGCGAACGGGGAGCAGGCTCCGCTCAGGGGCCCAGCCGCACCAAGGACGCAGAGGCAGCTGGTGGGCCCTAGGAGGCTGCGGCGGCCCATCCCTCTCCCCTACCAGCCACGTGGTGATGGGGCGAGTCCATGTGGGGGGACGTGGCCCCCAGGAGGGAGTGGCCCTTTTGCTGCCCCGGGGTGGAGGGGCTCTGGAGCTCACGGACCGGCTGGGGGACCCCCGTGAGCCCCTCAGACTCACTGGTCGCTAGATGGTCAAGACCTGTCGACCTTAAGAGCTGCAAGCCCCCCGTCCCTTCCGCCCCCTCGACCGTGCAGGCTGGGCACAGTGGCTGGGAGCCGTGGGCAGAATTCGGTGGGAAGTCCCGTCGCCGTCCTGTGCCTTGGTTCCCCCTCCGCGACAGGTGTGTGGCAGGCGACCTCAGAGCGTGGGGGACCTGCCGTCACGCACAGAACCTCTGGTCTTGAGCACGCCTCTCAGCCTGCCCCCCAAAGGAAGCAGCGCACGCCGTCCAGCCTCCCGAGGGCGCTCGCCCAGCCGGACCGACGGAAGGCGGGTGGCGGGCCGGCCGTTACCTGCAGGCGGCCCAATGAACACGCAGTGCCCGTCCTCGCGGGCCGGGAGCGAGGCGCAGGGGAACGGCAGCCCGCGCCCGTCCAGGCGGCTCCAGCACGCGTCCTCCAGGGCCTCGCAGAACTGGCGGCAGGGCGGCGGGCCGGGCAGGGCGCCGGGGCCACAGGGGGGGGCCAGCAGCAGGCAGAAGAACCGGGCCAGGAAGCGGTGACAGCGGGTCTGCAGAAGCGCCCCCCAGGCCCGGGCCGCGGCCTGCACCTCCTCGCCGCTCGCGTGGTGGAGGTGGTTGGGCAGCCAGAAGCGCCCGATGCCCAGGTGGCCGCAGAGCGCCAGGGAGGGCAGCAGGGGCAGGCAGCGGCCGGCAGCGCCCAGCAGTGCGGAGCTGTCAGCGAGACCAGGCCCCGCAGGGTTAGCCACGTGGGGAACCCAAGCACCCCTGTCCCCACTTAGAGCCGAGAGTGCGGCGTGAGACAGCTTGGCGGAGGGCTCAGAGGAGAGAGCCCAGGGGGCAGCGTGCACTCCCGGGGAGCCCGTCACCAGGGCAAGCGGAGGAGGCGTGCGCGTGCGGTCATCAGGGCGTCGGTGCTGCTGGCCGGGACGGGCTGCCGCGGGCAAGAGTCCCTTGCTGTCCAGCTCCTGGGGCCACCCCGGGGGCGGCTGGCTTCCCTGGGGAGGGGCCCCGGCCCACGCGGAGGACAGAGAAGCTCTACCTGGGGATGGCGGTGGTACCGCAGGCTCCCCGAGCAGGGCCCGGGGCCTGTCCGGGGAGGGCGGCGGCTGGGAGGGCGGCGGCTGGGTGGGCGGCAGCAGGGTGCCGGCCTCGGTCCTCTGGGTGTCCGGAGAGCTCGGGGCCCCGGTGCTCAGCCAGGGAGTGGTCCAGTCGTCCTGGGGGCCCCTGGAGGGTCCAGGGGTGGTGAGGGGGTCCGTGGGGTTCTCGGGGCCTGGCGTCCCCGCCCTGGCGGAGCTCGTGGTGGGGGTGGTGTCGTCCCACAGCTGGACGAAGCTCCGGATGCCCAGAGCCACGTTCAGGATCTTGGCTCCGACGCCGGCAATGTTCTCCTCCTTTGTGTCTGGGCTCGCAGTGGAGGCCGCCGAGGGGACAGTGGGGGCCTGGCCCTGGCCCACCTCCAGCCTCTCCAGAGGCGGCTCGGGGCTGGCAAGGGCTTTCCACTGCTGGGTGGGGTCATCCTGGGGGGCCACGTGCGTGGTGGTGTCCTCTGTGGGCCGCACAGGTGAGGTGTCCTCTGTGGGCTGCACAGGTGAGCTGCCCGGGGGCTTAGAGGCCAGTGTGACCGTGGACCCGGCAGTGTTAGCGGACCACAGCCAGGACATCAGGTCAGCCCGGGTGGGCGCGAGGCAGCATGCAAGCAGCAGCAGCAGGCCACAGTGGCCGCGGCGGCCGCTGGGGTCCGGAGCCATCAGGCTGTGTGCACCGCAGAGCAGCGGGCGGCCTCTGCTGTCCAGAGGCGGGGCCAGCCCGCCCCCACCTCCCGCCCCCGGGCCTGCAGCCAGCTCCCCGTTCAGGCATCCAGGCGGCTCCCCCTCCTACCTCCCGCTCTCAAGGGCTCTCAAGGAGGGAAACGGACAGATGTGCGCCTCTACCCAAAGTGACAGGCCCCCTGGAAAACGCCTCACACCTCCTTGAAGCAGCCGCAGACTCCACCAGAGGCCACGGGGCACTGACAGAGAAGTCAGACGACTTCCCAGCTCCCTCCCCGGGCCCTCCCAGACTGCCGCCGAGTCCCTGCTCCGGAGCGTGGGCACGGTGGGCTCCGGGCCGGCACACCGCGGTCCCCCCGGGGGGGGGGCGCTCCTGGGTGCACTGGAGCTTTGGGAAGGACCCTCCTCCTTGCCCTGCAGCCTGCAGAGCCCAGACCCAAGAGAGAGCACCGGGCACAGGTCCTCGGGGCGTCCGTCCTGCGCGTGGCTGGGAGCCTCAGGATGCCGGGATACAGCCCCTGGCCCCCGTGCCCACAATGCTCTGCACTGGAGTTTCTCTGACTGAGAACAGCCTGGAAGCCTGGCCTCAAGCCACGGCTCTGGGGCAAAGCTGGAGCTTAGAAACCACTGGCTTCACTGTGAGTCCATCCTTCTGCCGCAGCTGCTGCCCTGAGATGGCAGCGTTTGGTCCCCAGGGCCTCTGTTCAGGTCACCTGTTCCGCAGCCTGCCCAGCTCTGTCCCCCCGCAGACGCCGGCCGCCCTCCCTCCACCTCGCCAGAGAGCACGGCCTCTTTTCAGCTTTCGCTCTTAAAACCTGCTCAAACACACCGGCCCTCTGTCTGACGGGCTGGTACCGCGCTCCCCGGCTGACCCTGCCAGTGTCCGACTTCTCATCAGCGCTTAGCTGAGGCCTGGGGGGGCTGCTGATGAACCCCTGAGAATTGCTCCAAAGGGGCAGAACACAGCAGTTGGGAAGCGACGAAAGGCAGAGGAAGATTAGGGACTCGGTGAGACCAACGGTAGACAGACAGACAGAGGCCCCCCTGCCACTCCCACACCTCAGAGCTCAGCCCGTGTGCAGGGTGGGTGACTGGGGGATAAGCCCTTCACGCAGCCCCCGGGCGCCAGCCTCCTCCAGACATCAGTGGGCGCCCCTTCCGGGGGTGTCCCACTCTGCGGACCTCTCCGGAAGCCAGGTTAGCCAGGCCGGCCTGCAGCGGGACTCTTCCCACCGAGCCCCGACTCCTTCCCTTCATAAAACTTCAGATGACACCATCCCTCTGTCCAAAACACTATGGGATGCTGCCCTGTGGCCTGAAGTCCTGCCAGCGCCTCTCCGGGGTTTGGGGAGAAGACCTGGGCACGGGGAGCAGCCTTGCCTGGGACTCACAGCCTGTGCGGGTGTCTGACCTGGAGGCTAGCTGCTCCTCCCCACCTGGCGCCTGCCCGAGCAGGCGGGGACCCAGCTCAGCCCTCACTGTAGCAGGCACGCCGTGTGGCGAGGAACCTGGGCCCGGAGACCAGAGGCTCTGGGCCACAGCCCAGGAGAGGGGCACGCCGAGTGGAATGCAGGCGGTCTCTACACGCGCCCACACACGCCCGCACACGCCCGACACTCGCTTATGCAAACACACGTGCTCCCTCCCGCAGGCTCACATCGTCACATGCACCCTCACACATCCACACACACACGCACGGCTCTCACCACACGTTCCACGCTAGACCCCACGCGTGCCCTGCGTGCCAGCCACGCCTTCTGTCTGAGTCCCCTCGGAACCCTGTCCTCTCCAGCCTGTGGCAGGGACCCCGGCCCAGGATGCCCAGGGTGCCATCGACGAGCTGGGCCGCTTGGGACCAGAACCCACGTTTCAGGACAGCTGAACAGCGGGTCCCCTCTCGAAAGGCGGGGGCACCCCGTAAGCCAAATCTGGGTTGCACCCTCCACCCCAGAGTTCTTAGAAATGCCTCAAGAACAGTCTCTTCCTAGTTATGCCGCTGATGTGATTTTATGCCTAAAAGTCTCTGGAAAATCTCAGGACAGATATTCCAAAGGCCCTTCCCCTTCTCCAAGCACGTTCTGGAGAGGGACTCTGGGCCCTTTTGAGGCAGAGCCCCTGAGCCCAACACGGTGGGGCTGCCCTTGTCCCCCCGATGGCCCCGTGCCCTCAGTTACTCCCTGGGGGCCACTCGCCAGCCCCCAGCCCTGCATTCACTCGCTCAATTCACGCTTCCCGGGAGAGCCAGGAACGCGGACCCGCGGGGCAAAGGGGGATGGTAGCTGTGACCCCACTGCACTGAGCGACACACCACCATCCAGTGGGCAGCCCCCACCCTCCCCGCTCCAGACCTCACCCTTCCTGCCCACCTTCTGGAGACCGCGGTCACGCCCCGGCACTCCTAGAACGCCACACGTCCACCTTCTCTGGAAAACGTCAGCACAGCTCTGCCCCAGGACTCGGCTCCCATCAGGGAGCAGCCTGCCGAGGTGCTGGTCCGTGAGGCTCCCTGCACACGCGTGCCCACGCGTGCACAGGCTCGCATGCACGTGTGCACACACGTGTACATGCACACACACGTGCATGGCCCCACATGTGCACACGCTCACATGCACACCCACACGGACACTGCAGCATTCAGAACGCCTGAGGTGTAGACCGGGCTCCCCCAGCAGACTGTGGCTGCAGCAGGCCCCCCGCCCGGGCCCAGCCCCTCAGGGACACACGGGGCTCCGGTCCATCCATGCACAGGGTCCTGTCAGCACTGGTCCCTATGGAGTCTGTGCTCGTTGTGGAGGTTGGATAATCCCCCTGTCACTCGTGGGGATGGAGAAGGAGGGGAAAATAAACCATCTGAAATGACTGAAACACAAATCCCTCTGGGTCAGGTGCCACGTTTCTGAAAGCACTTTGTTCTCCAAGGCCGGGCCCAGAGAGCCCTCAGCCCTCCTCAGAATCGTCACAAACGCTGTGCTGAGGAACGACCCCAGGCCCCCGGGGTAAGGTGGCCCCCCCATCACGTACAGAGTGGTCCCTCGGCCCCTGGTTGCTCCCCCACCCATTCATCCTCATGCCCTAGAGGGAGAGGGGTCAGACGAGACGCTGAGGGGTGCACAGGGGGGCGCGTCCAGCCCAATATCCCCTCACCCAGCCCCCAGCGGTGACCTGGCCTTTCCTCCCTCTGCCCACCCTCGGGGTATCACAGAGGCATTTCCGTGCAACCTGAGAAGTTTCGTGGTGCCTCGGCGCTGCCCAATCAGAACTCGGAGCACAGCCTCCTCTGGCCCTCCCAGCCCTCCACCGGAGCAGCCCGGGGGCCCTGTTTCCCGGGTCCCAGCCTCCTTCCTGGCGGGGACTTGGCTAGCTTCCTTGCGGCTCCTCAGGCCAGATTAGAGAGCAGAGGCCCAGGTCTCAAGGGCACTCGCCCCATCGCCTCGGGGCTGAGGTGGACCACCCACCGACCCACCCACCCTGTGTGCCCTGCCCAGGGTTCCCCGCCGCTCCCCACAAGGAGCACGGAGGCCATGTCCTCAGTTACTTCACGGGGAGCTCAGGAAACAAACCAGCCCCTCATCGCACACCCCCAACCAGCATGTGCAGACGGTGGGCCCCCGTGCAGCCCAGAGCATCCTGGGACCCCTTTGTCGCCCTCAAGGGTCTGTGGTCTCCCTTCAGGTTTCACTTATGAGAACAGCCGGCACAGGGCCGCCCGGCTGACCACAGGGTGCCCAGCAACATCTGAAGCCCTCCTGGGCCCCTATGGCCTTTGGTGACTCTCTAGTCATCCCCTGGTAACCTGGGCACTGGTGTCGGTGGGGACAGCGGCACCTGAGATGCCAGCCCCTTGGAAGCCATCGCGGGGGCTCCCTGCATGCGGTGACTCCATGCTGGGCAGGCCCCTGGTGGGACCCTGGCCGAGAAACCACCTCCCGTGGGGCCCTCTGCCCTGAGGACTGGCTCTTCCCCGCAGGAGCTGAGCTCTGTCCCGGGCCCTCCAGCCAAGCTTGGCCACGAGGGTTCCAGGAGTCTGAGCATCTACCTGGCCCTGGAGGACCCTGAGGGCACCTCCCCACCAAGGAGTGGCCTCGATGTCCACAGACCCACGCGTGGGCTCGCCACTGCCCGCCACCAGCCAGCTGGGCTCGAAACTCGGAAGCAGGCAGCAGCTCGGCACCCAGGTGGGATGGCCTCTGGGGAAGCCTGAGATACATCCGAGAAGATGCATGCATTGACCTAAGCTCCCAGAGCGGCCCCCTGGAGGACCCTCTGACCACACACAGGTGCCCAGAAGGGAGAAAGCCCAAAGCTGCCCAGAGGGCCATCCTCTGAGGACCCACGGCAAGTCCTGCCCGTGCAAGGAGCCCTGGGCCCCCAGCACCCAGTTCAGGAACAACTGGGATCCAGGAATTCCTGGTGAGCTGGGAATTCACCAGGTCCAGGACCAAAAGCCAATGACAGCACAACTGCTGCTGTGGTCTCCATCTGGCAAACTCTTACACATCCCTCAAGACCCCATCCCCTACACTTGCTGTCCTGTGGCTCCCAGACAGGGCTCGCTGTTCTTGCCTTGGATCCTTCCTTGGTGACGACACCCCGCTCCTCGATGGTGTGGTAGCTTCTGTTCTTTGTTAACCTGGTGTCCACCTGTTCTCACATTTCATGCTGTGTCCTGACTTAAGGCAAGTTCTCCTGCGTGGGTGGGTTCCTCCTCCCACCCAGCCTTCCCCATGCCTGCAGAACTGTCTCTGGCGGCTGAAAACTCCCCTGGAGGACATCGGATTTCTGTCTGAAGGCTCCTGGATACTATCCAACACAACAAGGGTAATTTAAATTATAGAAGAGAATTCTGTACTCAGAGGAGACATGCGGGTGGCACCGGCAATAACAAGGAGCTTTCTCTTTCTTGGGAATGAACTGGCCAGAACTCCTGTAGATGCCTTGTAGGTGCCAGGTGACCCCTAGCAAAGCTTTGGGTGGATTCCCGATGCCCCTTCTCCCCTCACGCCCTCACTCCTCCCACGCCGACTTCCTGAAAGGCCCCTCTCTCTCCTCCACCCACGACACACACAGCGGCTTGTGGCCCAAACCAGCGAACACCTGCACCGTTGTTAATTCACCCCAGGGCTCGCCAGGTACACGGGAGCATGTGCGTCTATAGGCGTGTGTTTGTGTCTCTCTGATGAGCGTGTGATTACGTCTCTGTGTGCGTGCATGTGCATGTCTGTGTACACACACGTGTGCACACGTCTTGGGTCTGTGCCCACACGCATCCACTCACTCCCATGCACGCTATTGTCTCTGGGTTCCTGGACGCCGGGGAGGCTGCAGGAAAGGCCCGCCAGGCCGGGGTTTGCCGGCCACCCCCTGGGGTCTGCACTACCCAGTGACGGGGGTTAGGACTTGCTAACTTGTTAGCCAGTGTTTGCACGTTCTTGTTGGAATGACGTCCCAAAGCAGCAAAGGTCTAAGTCACTCCCTCAAACGCCTGCCTCGGCCTCCCCAGGGGGACCCAGGCGCCGGCCTCATCAGACGGTCTCTCTGGCTCAGGATCACTCCCCCTACAAGCACCGGGGGGAGGGGGGGCCAGCCACCCCTTCTGAGAGGACCCAGCACCCACAACTTCCAGAAGGTTCTGCCCTCCTGCTGCTGGGAGACCGGCCAGCCTCCGGCCCCGCCCTGCGCTGTGCCAGGGTTTGTTCTGTGTGGCCCTTCTGGTTTGGATTCCTGAAAACTGTGGTCTTTTATTTTCATTTTTTCAAAAGCACGAAACACCCACATGTGCGCAGAGCCCATGCGAGGAGCAAAGCGTGTCCAGGCCTGAGGCTTCGGGCTGTGAGGTCAGAGCACGGCCTTGTCCGCCCGGGGCTCAGGGATGCTGCCGCCGGGGCCTCAGCCGTCCTGGGCCCACGGCGGGGTCTCTCCTGGGCCCCTCCGGGTGGTCTGCCTGCGGCTGCCCACACGTGGCCCAAAGGCTGGCCCTGATTCCTCTCTTCAGCCCATCCCTCAGACCATCCTCCCCCCCACGCTCCCCAGGCCAGCAGTGTCCTGCAGGGACCCCTGCTCAGGTCGCCCAGGGTCACCTCTCCTGTTCCTCCCTCGAGGACCAGGTACTAGAGACCATTCAAGATGCGTGGGCCTGCGAGGAGCTGGCCGGCCTCCAAGGAGCAGGGCTGGGAAACCAGTCCCAACATCCAGTGCTGGGGACAGCCCCCAGGGCGGCAGCACGTCCAGTAAAGACCCGTACATCGTGGGGACTTCCCTGGTGGCGCAGTGGTTAAGAATCCGCCTGCCAATGCAGGGGACACGGGTTCGAGCCCTAGTCCGGGAAGACCCCACGTACCACAGAGCAACTAAGCCCGTGCGCCACAACTACTGAGCCTGCGCTCTAGAGCCCATGCTCCACAACTACTGAAGCCCGTGCACCTAGAGCCCGTGCTCCACAACAAGAGAAGCCACCGCTATGAGAAGCCCATGCACCACAAGGAAGAGCAGCCCCCTCTCCCCGCAACTAGAGAAAGCCCGTGTGCAGCAACAAAGACCCAACGCAGCCAAAAATAAATAAATAAATATTTAAAAATTAAAAAGAAAAAGACCCATACGTTGTGGACACGTTTACAGCCCTTCCAGAATGGAACACACCTTCTCATCTTTCTGTTTATAATTGCCCAAAGTGTCCAAACGTTCTGCCCCAACCCTGTGTTTCATGGTGACTTTTTTGAGCCACAGTGATAAAGGCCACAGCTCCTAAGATGCCCATTGAAGGCCCTGCTGCTGGGCCTGCTGACGACAAGCTTTATGCGGACTGCTGGCCAGGTTCCCGCGCTGGCCGGGCCTCTCCTTGTGGCCACTGTCCGCCCTCAGGTTGCTGTGAAGATTAAGCGGCACGAGGTGGCCGGGCAGCCGGGGCTACAGGTCAAGGCCCACGGGTGCCTCCCCTCCCCTCGGGTGTCGGTCACCCGAGGACCCGCCTGGCCACACCGCCAGTGAGAGCCGAGCACACAGACAGGAGGACCGTGGACAGCGGGGACGTTGCAACACCGTCTAATCTTTAACCACCAGGCTGTCCAGCCCCCCTCCTCTGCCCTCAGGTGTCCTTTAACCCACTTCATCCCAGTGTGGGAAAGTGGAGACCCGGGTTCAGGTCGCCAGGTGCATGCCCTCAGCGGAGCCCCCAGCTCCCGCGAGGGCCGAGGCCCCGCTGCCTGGGCTGAGCAGGCAGGGGAGGTGCTGCCTGGTGGGAAGGAGGCTGTCCCAGCCCAAACCCAGATTCTTCTATGGTAACAGCGGAGCCCACAGGAGCCCTCTGGTTCCCAGATCAACACCAAGCATCGCCCCGTACTCAGCTGGGCGCACTGTTCCCACAACCCCACCACTGGTCTGGGGTGACAGAACACAGGGGACCCTCTGATCCCCACAGAGCCGGCCCCTTGGGAGGTGAGCGTGGCAGGTGGAGACCCCCGGCTGGAGGGGTCGGCAGTGGAGGTGAAAGGTGGCTGGGAGCAGAGATTCTCAAGACGTTGACACATCTTGGGGAAAAGGCACCTCCCCGGGGCCACCCGGTGACCGCCAGACACGCACGCCCTCCCACGTCCCAAGGGAAGGCCACGCGGAGCACACGCGGTTGCCTGTCCAGGGTGCACAGCCAAAGCCCTAATCCAAACACGAGGAAACAGCTGGACAAGTCAGACAGCGCGCTTCGCGGGATGGACAAGTCAGACAGCGCGCTTCGCGGGACAGCGCCCGGACTCTCCAGAAACGGCCACGTTAGGAAGCGTAAGGAGGAAGGGGCGGCTCTAAGCTAACAGGCTGAGGGGTCACGGCCACCAAGTGCCGCGCGGTTCCTAGATGCTCCGGGGCCGCCGGGCAGAGACGGGGCCAGCTTCATAAAGGCCGTCATTGGGACCTGGAGGACCCTTGAATGTGGCCTGTGTGATAGAGGACAACTGGACAGCAGGCGCACACGGACAGCAGGCCACGGGGCAGGATGCCGCGCCCACGTCCCCAACGAGCGTGTGCACCTGCACGGGGATGTGAGTGTGGATGCACACGTGGACACGGTGTGCAGGTGTGCACGGCCCTGGGTACAGACAGGGCCAGACCAGGAGACCAAGGGGAACCGCGATGAAGGAAGTACGTGAGCAAACCCCACACTGTCCTTCGACTTTTCTGCAGGTTTGAAACGTTCCCATGGGAGAAGTTCATGGGGAGAGTAAAGCTCTCCTCCTGTGTCCGCCTGGAACACTCTCTCCACCAGCTTTGTCTCTGGAAAGGCAGGTGACGCAGCAGAGGGTGGTAAGAACTGCTTTCCAGGCACGTCCCGTCCCCGGGGCCACACGTGGGTGTTATCCCTGCCGAACCTTCAAAAGGCCCTGGCAGGTCGCCACGCGGCTGGGAGTGGCTCCTGCCTCCCCCGAGCGCCCGGCGGGCGGCAAAGTCGCCGACTTCTCTCACTTGGCGTCATTTAGGTTCACGTTCACAAAACAAAGATCTGAATGTGTTTCTCCCAGTCAGGCTTTAGACTCTATGGGAATCATCCAAGCTACACCCCAAGGCAAAGCAGATCCGTTCACAGGCTCTAAACACTCCTTTAAGAACCAGGGATAAGCACACACATGTGGTCGCCTTACCTTTGATAAAGGAGGCAGGAATGTACAGTGGAGAAAGGACAGCCTCTTCAATAAGTGGTGCTGGGAAAACTGGACAGGTACATGTAAAAGTATGAGATTAGAACACTCCCTAACGCCATACACAAAAATAAGCTCAAAATGGATTAAAGACCTAAATGGAAGGCCAGACACTATCAAACTCTTAGAGGAAAACATAGGCAGGACACTCTATGACATAAATCACAGCAAGATCCTTTTTGACCCACCTCCTAGAGAAATGGAAATAAAAACAAAAATAAACAAATGGGATCTAATGAAACTGCAAAGCTTTTGCACAGCAAAGGAACCATAAACAAGACCAAAAGACAACCCTCAGAATGGGAGAAAATATTTGCAAATGAAGCAACTGACAAAGGATTAATCTCCAAAATTTACAAGCAGCTCATGCAGCTCAATAACAAAAAAACAAACAACCCAGTCCAAGTATGGGCAGGAGACCTAAATAGACATTTCTCCAAAGAAGGTAAACAGACTGCCAACAAACACACGAAAGGATGCTCAACATCATTAATCATTAGAGAAATGCAAATCAAAACTACAGTGAGCTATCATCTCACACCGGTCAGAATGGCCATCATCAAAAACTCTAGAAACAATAAATGCTGGAGAGGGTGTGGAGAAAAGGGAACACTCTTGCACTGCTGGAGGGAATGTGAATTGGTACAGCCACTATGGAGAACAGTATGGAGGTTCCTTAAAAAACTACAAATAGAACTACCATATGACCCAGCAATCCCACTACTGGGCATATACCCTGAGAAAACCATCATTCAAAGAGTCATGTACCACAATGTTCATTGCAGCTCTAGTTACAATAGCCAGGACATGGAGGCAACCTAAGTGTCCATCATCGGATGAATGGATAAAGAAGATGTGGCACATATATACAATGGAACATTACTCAGTCATAAAAAGAAACGAAATTGAGCTATTTGTAATGAGGTGGATAGACCTAGAGTCTGTCATACAGAGTGAAGTAAGTCAGAAAGAGAAAGACAAATACCGTATGCTAACGCATATATATGGAATTTAAGAAAAAAAAATGTCATGAAGAACCTAGGGGCAGGACAGGAATAAAGACACAGACCTACTAGAGAATGGACTTGAGGATACAGGGAGGGGGAAGGGTAAGCTGTGACAAAGTGAGAGAGTGGCATGGACATATATACACTACCAAATGTAAGGTAGATAGCTAGTGGGAAGCAGCCGCATAGCACAGGGAGATCAGCTCGGTGCTTTGTGACCACCTAGGTGCTTTGTGACCACCTAGAGGGGTGGGATAGGGAGGGTGGGAGGGAGGGAGACGCAAGAGGGAAGAGATATGGGAACATAAGTATATGTATAACTGATTCGCTTTGTTATACAGCAGAAACTAACACACCATTGTAAAGCAATTATACTCCAATAAAGATGTAAAAAAAAAAAAGAACCAAGGGGTTACTCTGCTTTGCTCTTCTTTTTTCAAGAGTCTTATTCTGGGTGCCTTGAAATTCCATATGGATATTAGGATCGGTTTGCCAATTCCTACAAAGACATCAGCTGGGATCGGGTAGGAGCTGTAGTGGCTGGAGGTTGTTTGCGGGAGTGATGCCATCTTAACGATGTGAAGTCTTCCAATTCGTGAACACGGGATGTTTTTCCTTAATTTCTCTCTGTTGTTTTTTTAAGTTTTCAGAGTATACATTTTGCACTTCTTTGTTAAATTTATTCCTAAATATTTTACTCTTTTTGATGCTTTTGTAAATGGAATTTTTCCTCAATTTCATTTTTGGATTGTTCGTTGCAAGTTATTGAGAAATACAATTGGTGTTTTTATATTGATCTCGTATCCTACAACCTTGCTGAATTTATTTGTTAGTTGTAACAGATTTTTAGCAGATTCCTTAGGACTTCACACATATAAGATCATGTCATCTGTGAACAGAGTACAACACTGAATAGAAGTGGTGAGAGCGGGTGTTCTTGTCTTGTCCCCAATCTTGGGGGGAGCGTCCAGCCTCTCACCAGTAAGTTCGATGTTAGGTATGAGTTTTTCGAGATGCCTTTCATTGGCTTGAGGAAGTTCCCTTTTTTTCCTAGTTTTTTTAATGTTCTTATCACGAAAGGGTGTTGGATTTTCTCTATGCCTTTTCTGTGTCTACTGAGATGATCATGTGATTTTTTATTTTTTATTCTGTTGATGTGATGTATTACATTAATTTTCAGACATTAAACCAAACTTGCATTCCTGGGATAAAGCCCACTGGGTGATGATGTATAATTCTTTTTCTATGTGGCTGAATTTGGTTTGCTAGGATTTTAAGAATTTTTTGTGTTGTAAGAAACGTTGGACTGTAGTTTTTTGTGTTTGTGATATCTGTATGGCTTTGGTATCCAGATAATACTGACCTCATAAAATGAGCTGGGAAATGTTCCCCCATCTCTTATCGTTTGAAAGAGTTTGTGAAGAACTGGTTTTAATTCTTCTTTAGATGTTTGGTAAAATTCAGCAGTGAAGCTGGTCTTTTCTTTATGGAAGTTTTGGGATTACTAATTCGATCTCTTCATTTGTTACAGATATATTCAAATAGTCTATTTCTTATTGAATTTCAGTAGTTTGTGTCTTTCTAGGAACTTGTTCATTTCACCTAAGTTATATAATTTGTTAAAATACAGTTGTTCACAGTATTGGGTTCAAACATTGTGTAGGGTTAGAACAGAACTGGAGGAATCACGTTTCCCTACTTCAAACCTTTTATAATGCTAAGTGACCAAGGCAGCAGGTACTGGAACGAAGACGGGCGGATAGATGCGTGAAACAGAATTGAGAGCTCCGAAATAAACTCACGCATCTATGGTCAACTGACTTTCCACAAGGTTGCCCAAACTATTCAGTGGGGAAAGAATAGTATTTTCAACAAATGATGCTGGGACAACTGCACAGCCACAGGCAAAAGAAGGCAGTTAAACCCTTACCTCACACCATATACAAAAATTAGCTTCAAATGGATCAAAGACCTAAATATAAGAACTAAAACTATAAAACTCTTAGTAGAAAACATAGAATAAATCTTCATGACCGAGGATTTGGCAAAGGACTCTTAGATATGACACCAGAAGTCTGAGCAACAAGAGAAAAAACATAGATCAATTGGACTTCATCAAAACTGAAAACTTTTGGGCTTCAAAGGACACAGGAAAGTGAAAAGACAACCCACAGAATGGAAGAAAATATCTGCAAATCACACACCCAATAAGAGACGTGTATCTAGAATATGAAAAGAACTCCTGCAACCCAACAATAAGAAGACAATCCAATTTTTTTAAACTGGCAAAGAATCTGAAGAGACATTTCTCCACTGAAGACATACAAATGGGGACCTCCCTGGCGGTCCAGTGGTTACGACTTCGCCTTCCAATGCAGGGGGTGCAGGTTCGATCCCTGGTTGGGAAGCTAAGATCCCACATGCCTCGAGGCCAAAAAACCAAAACAGAATCAATACTGTAACAAATTCAATAAAGACTTTAAAAGTAGTCCACATCTCAAAAACAAGACATACAAATGGCCAACGGGCACATGAAAAGATGCTTAATAACACCAGTCATCTGGGAAAATCAAATGGAAACCACAATGAGATACACTTCACACCCACTAAGATGGCTAGAATCAAAAACGTAATCACAAGTGCCGGCAAGACGTGGGGAAGTCACAGCCCTCATCCTCTCCTGGCCGGAGTGTAAGATGCGGCAGACACTTTGGAAAATAGTGTGGCAGTTCCTTGAACGATTAAGCAAAGATACCTTATGCCCCAGAAGTTCCACTCTAGATACACACCGAGAGAAATGAAAGCATACGTCCACACAAAATCTTTACACTAATGTTTACAGCAGCACTATTCACTTCAGCCAAAAGGTGGAACGATACAAGTGTTCCCCGGCTGGCGAACAGATACACAAGGGGGTCCATCCACACTTTGGAGTGTGACTCAGCCGCCAAAAGGACTGAGGTCCTGACACGCCACCACATGGATGAAGCTTGAACACATGACGTTCGAGTGAAGGAAGGCACACACAAAAGGTCCCATACAGGTGATGCCATTTACATGAAATAGAACAGGGAAATCTATAGAAAGTAGGTTAGTGACTGGTCAGGGCTGGAAGCGGTAACAGCTAAAAGGTTTCTTTCTTTTACTGAAGTATAGTTGATGTGTAATATCATATAAGTCACAGGCGTACAATACAGTGATCCAGGTTTAAAGGTCGTCCTCCATGCAGAGTCACGAACTCTTGGCTATACCCCCGTGTTGTACAATACACCCTCATGGCTTCCCTTATACCTACTAGTTTGTACCTCTTAAGCCTCTATCCCGATCTTGCCCCTCCTCCCTTCCCTCTCCCCACTGGTGACCACGACTTTGTTCTCTATATCTGTGGGTCTGCTTCTGTTTTTTGTTACAGTCACTAGTCTGTCACATTTTTTAAATCCCACATATAAGGGAAATCACACAGTATTTGTCTTTCTCTGTCTGACTTATTTCACTCAGCGTAACGCCCTCCAAGTCCATCCATGTTGCTGCACGTGGCGAAGTTAAAGGCTTCTTTCTGACGTGACAGAGACGTTCTAAAGCTGACTGTGGTGACGGTGGCGCACATCTCTGAACACGCTAAAAACTGCTGAATCGCACACTTTAAGTTCGTGAATGTATGGCATGTGAATTACGGCTACATACAGCTGTCTAAAAAAGAACGAAGGGAGACCGTGTCACCTTTCTCAAACCACACAACCCAAATGCTACTTAATTTGCATTTATTTGATTGTTCCTGAGATTGAGGGTTTGAATATATCAGTGAAAATATCTCTTTCCTTTATAAATTCCTATGAACTCTTACTCATTTTCTAAGGGAGTATTTGCCATTTTTTTAAAAGTCAGGGATGGGGTCACTGGTCATCTTTGCCGCTAATGTTGTTTTTGAAGCTTATCACAAAGCCTCTTTCACAAAACCCAGGTTCTTCCTTTTAATGAGCTTAAGGCTCCCCTCCCACTTTCTGTGCCCGCGGGGCCTCTCTGGGCCCGGATGCCCGGCTCATCCACAGAGCTGCCTGTGCTCAGCTCCACGGGCTCGTGGCTGACA